>NC_136060.1:386891392-387596392 GCF_964261635.1 Lissotriton helveticus
GAGCTAGGGGGCGCGTCTCGGAGGCCGTGACCCAATGAATCATCTGGGAGTGTAAGTAAATGTCCGAGGCAGGTAAACTGTAATCCTTCTGCAGTTCCTTGAAGGGAATGAAGCCCTTAATCTCGTATAAGTGGCCTATGCGCTTACAACCTTGCGCCACCCAATGTGTCGCCGCTTTACTGCTCATCCCTGGTGGAAAAGCAGGGTTTGAAAATAGTGGAGTTAGGGGAGAGGGGAAAGTGGTCAAGTCTGTTCCCCTTGTGACTGTGACCCTGCCCCATGCTAGCATCTTGGATCTTGTGACCGGAGAGGAGTAAAGCCCCCAGGCGCGAACTGACCTCGGCAGCCAGG
Source organism: Lissotriton helveticus (assembly GCF_964261635.1). Classification (NCBI taxonomy): domain Eukaryota; kingdom Metazoa; phylum Chordata; class Amphibia; order Caudata; family Salamandridae; genus Lissotriton; species Lissotriton helveticus. The sequence continues at coordinate 386,891,744 of NC_136060.1, forward strand.
CATCATGCCAGATATGGTGATCAGCCACGGTGTGGTCCATAAATACCCAGTATTTCTCCGTCAAGGGACGGTTCCATTCAACGATATAGCAGATGAGGGATGCAAGGTTGTATCGGGTAATATTAGGGAGAGCTAAGCCTCCATGTTTCTTTGCCCTGTAAAGTTGAGAGAGTGGCAGACGCTGAGAAATCGGGCCCCATACAAAGCTCTCAATCGCCTTCTGTATTTGGCCAAGGACAGTCAGCGGGAGTACCAACGGCAGAGTCTGGAACAGGAAGAGCGCGCGCGGTAGAACATTAATTTTGATCGCGGCTAACATGCCGAACCACGTCAGGGGCAAGCGATGCCACCGTTGAAGGTTCGCGCGGATGTGGGAGAGCAGGTTAGAGTAATTCACTTCTGCCGTTTTGAAGAGACTCTTGTGGAGAGTCAGTCCTAGGTAGGGAAGCCCTTCAGCCACCCACTCAAAAGGAAAACTAGCCCGGAGGACCGCCGCGGTGTGATGGCTGGCAGTGACGTTTAGGACCTGGGACTATTGCGTGTTAATTTTAAAGCCTGAGAAACGACTGAACGTCTGCAGATCCTGCATGATTGCCGGCAGGGTGGTTAGGGGATGAGCAATCAAAAAATGAATGTCATTTGCGTACAGGCTAATGAGATGGTGATACCAACCGAAAGGAATACCCTGCGCAAGAGGGTTGTCTAGGAGGCGCTGGGCCAGAGGCTCCATGTATAACGCAAAGAGCAGGGGAGAGAGGGGGCGCCACTGCCTCGTCCCCGGCACCACGTCAAAGTACTCTGAGAGCGTACCATTGACTCGCACCGCGGCTTACAGGCCATTGTATATACTCATTATCCAACTTCGAAATCTAGGCCCCAGTCAGAAACGTTCCGGAGCGGCAAAGAGATATGGCCAATGCACGCGATCGAAGGCCTTTTCCGCGTCGATCGCCAGCAAAAGGGCCTCCTCTTTAGAACGTTGGACCTTATCGATCAGGTGACAAAGGCGCTTAGTATTGTCTCCGCATTGCCGCCCCGGAATAAAGCTGGACTGGTCCGGATCGACCAAGCCAGGCATTTGGGTGTTTAGTCAGTGTGCTAAGAAACTAGAAAACAGCTTGGCATCGACATTCAACAACGAAATCGGCCGATAAGAGCTACATGATTCCGGGTCTTTGCCCGACTTGTGAATGATGGTAATAGTTGCTTGTAGCATGGAGGGGGCGAGGGATCCCATGTCCGAAAAAGAATTAAAAAGTCTAGTGAGCAGGGGGGCGAGTTCGGCACAAAAAGTTTTTTGTAAAAAAGGGCGCCAAAGCCATCTGGCCCCGGGGCCTTTTGCAACTTCAATCTAGAAATCGCAGAGATTACTTCCTCGACGCGTACAGGCGCATCTAGAGCTCAGGCTTCAGCCCCGGGCAGGGCGTCACTGCTGCATCACCCAAATACTCAGAAGGATCAGGGCTCAGGGAGCAATCTGCCGCATACAGTGTTCGATAAAAAGAACGGAAGGACGACATCATCCGGGCGTCGTCCACAGCTAGACATCCAGCCTCATCCCGCTTCCTGCTGGCTCCGCAGACAGTGTGCCAACATGCGGCCCCCTTTGTTGGAACCAACAACATATTTGTGTTTGAGGCAAATCACAGCGTGCTCAGCTCGGTCAAGGTCCACCTGACGCAGCTGAAGGCGCGCTTTCTCCAACTGCCGCCAGACGCGATGCGCACCAGTCCGCTTATGTATGACCTCCAGTTCCTGGACGGCTGCCTCGAGTTCGCATGCTTTGTTCGTCGAGTTTTGCTTTCAAAAGCAGGCTTAGCGATGAAAGCGCCGCGCACTACCAATTTCAATGCTTTCCATACTGAGGAAAGTGGGGCATCAACACCCTCATTAGTCGCTATGTAGATTGTGATACACCACTTAATATCCGCAACCACACTCGAGGAGCAGGGAATCGAGCCAGCACGGGGCAGGGGAGGATGCTGCAGAGGGGGAAGCATATTGTTAAGGTAATGTGCACGTGATCAGAGAGGGACCTAGCTTCAATCGTGGAGTTTGTGACCATGGCCCATGCAGCTGGGGACAAGGAAGTGGTCAAGGCAAGCATATGTCTTGTGGGCGGCTGAGAAGTAGGAGTAGTCAGTCTCATTAGGGTGCAAGCAGCGCCAGGCATCCTTCATCCCAACCTCCTGGAGCCATTCCCCGCCTGCTGCAGTTCGGGTACCATCATTACTTAAGCACGAGCCAGATCGGTCAAGGTCCCCATTCATCACAAGGTTTAGGTCACCCCCAATGACAACTGCAGGATCCGGGGAGTGCAGAACTGCAGCGCAAGCTTCTAACAAAAACTTCTCAGGACGGTTATTAGGGGAGTAGATGGAAGCCACAGTATAAGATACGGACCCCACCCGCAGTTGCAGTGCATGAAGTCGCCCCTAGATTTCAGAAACCGTCCCCACCACAGTACCCCTAAAGTGTTTGGCCACAAGGATGGCTACTCCTCCCTTCTTACTAAAGGGAGAGGACCAAAATTGGTACAGGAAGTGCCTGTGCCGCATACGGTGTGTATCTGTTTGCAAGAGGTGAGTCTCCTGGATAAGGCATACCTCGCCCCCTAGTGCTCCAATAAGGACATAACTGCCCTCCACTTGACTGGGTTATTTAGGCCCCGGGCATTAAGACTGACAATTTTAAGATCCAGAGGGAGAGGTGGAACATCGGGAGGCAAAGCAAGGGCAAGTGCTGGTTGCAACTAGAGGAAGGGACATGGGGGCCCAAGCGCGCAGGCAGCGGATGCAGCAGCAGTGGAAGAGCTCACCAAGGAGAAAACCCACCCATACCTAACAAGAACGAAAGATAATAGACACAGAACATGACAGAGCATGTAACAGGAAGAACATAGCCAGGACAAAGCCACAAACAGTAGACAAAAGTTCATCCCTAAGGCATAGCCTAAGGAGAACATGGTCCTGAGGAGTAGAACACAGTGTATGATATCTGGAGAATCAAGAGCCAAGGAGAGGCAACCCACTGAACAGGAGAGGTGTTAGCTCCATATCCCTCTCCAGCTGAGCTCTAAGTTCCCATCCCCCTGGTCCAAGCTGTACCGAACGGTCCTGGGACTGGGAGAGAGTATAGAGCACTGCCTCCCATTCCCTCGCTACCTCATCCGGATCTGGCTTAAAATGGGCCGAGGCCTTCCCCACAGTCTGCCAGCGTGGCGGTCGCCGTGGGGACCGAGCCTTGGAGTCGTCTTCCTTTGTTGAATTTTCAGCGTCATCTAAACCCAGAAAGGCCAGAGCCTTCCGCAGCGAGTGTGTTTGTGTTGTGTGTTTGTCGTATCTTCCCCTGGTATTTAAAGACTAGGCGGAAGGGGTGGCCCCAAAAAAATGGAATCCTTTATCGCGAAGGTAGGAGGTGACTACGCGGAACTCCCGATGATTGGCCAAAGTAGAGGCTGCAAGGTCCTGGAAGAAGGCTGGAGAGTGCCCTTGGAACTGTATTCGCTGCATTGAGCGGGCTTTACGAAGAATCTGATCTTTGAGCTGGAAATCATGCACACAGACGAGGATGTACAGTGGGGGTGCTTTCTCTCCCCTAGGGAGGCCCACACGATGAACACGGTCCAACTGGATTTCTTGCTGGTTTTCTTCACCTAGCACGTGTCTGAAGAGGGCCAAGATGTTTGATCTCTTATTGTCACCTTCCACTTTCCAGGACACCGCACCAATGCGGATATTGTTCCTCCTTGAGAGGTTCTCAAGATCTTCTGCATGCGCCTGCAGGTCTAAGTTTTGATCTTGCAACCTTAATACCTCCTGCTGCAGTTGATGAAGATCGTCCTCCCGCGTCAGTTCGTGTTCTTTGAGAACCGCCACCCTTCCACCTATTTCATCAACGTCTCGCTGGACTTCCTTGTGATCTGCTGTGAGCTGACCTTTAAGGTCGAGGATATCCTCCTTTATGGCAGCAAACAGCTCCATCATAAATGCTTTTGTGGCCGGTTCATTCGCGCCTTCCAATGGGTCGGGGTGGCTCTGGGCTTGGGAGCCGGACTGGGCTGCATCAGAGTTGCCTGTTTGTTTCAGCAGGAGGTCCTTGAAAGTCTTTTCTCGTCTTGCTCGGGCCCCTCCCATGTTCTGTCAGTGTGGTTAATGTAGAACCCAGAATAGAGGGCCAGGGGTCGCAAACTCCGTAGGCACCAAATGGCCTGAATCGCACTGAAGTGACAGCCCTCTCACCCAGGCCCAGAGCCTGATAGTTACTCTCAATGAAGCTAAAAGACACAGGGGTGCAGTGCGAAGGATAGTGACTCCACAACACTATAGTAGTGGTCGACCTAGTCCCCAGTGAATGCCATCAATCTAGGCCGCAGTCCAGTCAGGGCACAAGCAGCTGACCGAGACCACTGAAGACAATGCGAGGTGCACCCCCGCCGTGGGCCAAGATTTCCGCGCTATTGATGGAGGCACAAGGTGGTGGCAGGAGCCTGAAAGAAAGTGGCAAACTACTAGGCCTCTGGAGTCTTCCCCCAAAGGATTGTCAGGCGCCCAGTAGAAGCACACAAGGCCTTCGGCGGCAGCGTCCATCATGGGATGCGCTGGAAAGGGCAGTAGGATGCAGATCGTGGCTCCAGCAGGCCCGGTCCCCTTGCTGAGGTAATGGCGGCCGGGGGTAAGGCTTGCTCCTAAAATGTCTGACGCATAGCAGGCTTGTCCCCGAGGGGCGCTCACAGGACAAGGAGGAGAGAGACAAGAGGAACAGGCTCGTGCTCTGTAAAGTACGTATGTGCGGGGCCCCAAAGCACTAACGCGCGCCGTTGGCAAGGAGGAGCTGCCTCAGTAGATCGGTGAGTGAAATGTCGGGCGCTCACCTACCTCCGTTCTTGGGCATGGGTAACATTTCCGCCCGCTCCAATCGGGAGGGTCAATCTCATGTGTTCCAAAGCTCAGGGCTGGCAAAGAGGGGTAGCCGGACGGGCAGGCTGTCACCCAAGATGGTGGGCGCATCACATACCTCGCTGCAGCCCGCTACCGCGTTCCCACGGCCCACTCTCTGCCAGGCTCTCGGCACTTCACAGGCTGTTCTGGGGGCTGGCTGTCAAGTCGGAAGCGGTTCCACGGTGGGAAGGTGCAGTACCGCCACAGTACCTGCGTCGCCCCTTCCAGAAGTCAGCAGCTGCGGCCGCCTCGTCTCTCCCATCAGCCTATGGCCCGCCTCTGGGAAACACTTCGTCCGGATTATCTGCACGTCCAAAATTCGCTCCTCGGTGTCTGCGGGGGTTGCACAAGGTACCCACTGCTCATGCCTGCCAGAAGGAGATCAGGGGATGGGGCAAAACAATGCTGATAAGCGGCGGAGCCAGAGGGAGAGAATAAGACTTCCAACTGTTCCGCCATCTTGGACTCAGAGTAATTTTAAAGGAAGCTTCATTGCACTCTCTAAACCTGTCCTCCAGGTTGGAAATCCAGTTCTTCCATTGTCTGCCTGTTATAGTGGAGGAGGTAACAGTCTTCTTCAGAAGGTCCCATGTCTACCTGTTCTGAAAACTTCACAGTATTTTCATCTTTTGTTACAAAATGAATCCCTTTCAAAGCTTTTAGTATCTCCTGCTTTTTTACTCTCATGAGCATTTTATATTCTTTTAATTACTATTTTGCATTTTACTAACAATGATGGCTTAAATGTTTTAATATTTCTTCTTAACAGTTACTTTGATCTGTTTCTGGTGCTATAACATTCACTGCCAAACCATATCTCGACTCTGGCCACCTTCTGGCTTTTAACCTCAACAGAAATATGTTTTTTAATGAAGGCCTTATGCTTTTATGGATTGATATTATGAAATTCATCTACTTTTCCTCTTGGTACTCTCAATAGTTCTTTTCCCCATGGCTCAGTTTGGAATTCCTTCCCTTAGAGCTACATTGACCTTTTACAGCTTATATGGGAAGCATCTAATGACACAGAGAGGTTTGAGTACCCCGTATTAGGGCTAGTCTTCAATAAAATGGTGGGGTTTTATGGGCAGATGGTTACTACCCATCCAGCTACAGACAGAAAAATTAATAACCAATTGATGCATATACACAGTCAAGCAATAAATATTTAGTAGTGTGATGGTGTTGATCACCTTACACAAGTGTGCCTTGGTGGCTGGTTGGATATCAAATAGCCACTTATTTATTTATTTTATTTTATATATAAAGTTTTATGTAGCGCAAACTTAATCCCAAAGGATATCCGAGCGCTTTACAATTTGAGGGAAATGAATTAACAGATCAGTACACTTAACTGTAATCAAGCCTACATCACCAAACCATTTCACTATTGGTTTACCTTTTTTATGTCAGCTCTCTTATTACTCTTATTACTGTAATAAGTAGGATTGCGCAATTGTTATTGTATGATCATTCAGATCCTTTAGATCAACATACATCTTAGCAATAAAATCACCCCCCAAGTATAATGATAGTGTTGTTACAGCTTTTCTTAACTTTTTTTACGGCTTGTTCTAGAAAATGCAATTCACAAACAATCAATCAATAATCTTTATTCGGATATGAAGTGTCCATAAAAGCACAGTCAATGTCTCACAAAGTAAATCATTTAAAACATTAGATAAAAGCATCATCTGAGTTTAAAACATACAACAGAGCTTTAGCTATGTACAAAATATTCAATGAATCACCATAAAATTATCACAGGGACCAAAAATATATCCGGTTATATAGCAGCATTGTCTGGTAGAGTGCAAAGTGTAAAGTGCAAATAAATTTGGGGGCTAGCAGCAGGGGGAGATTGGCTATTGGGTCCATGGATAAAACTCTGCACAACTTAGGCATTGGTCAAGAACCACAAAAGCATATTCTGGTAAAATGCAAGGTGCAAATAGATTAGGAGGGCTAGCAGCAGGGGGAAATAGGCTAATAAGTCCATGGATGAATCACCGCGCAATTCATAATCAATTTCAACATTGAGACAAACGTAGATGTAATTCAAGCAGACCCAGTTTGCTATATCAATCTAATAGATCAATTTTAAGCAGTTGCATTTTCTGATGGTAACTTAATGGGCTTGCTTTGACATTCCAGTTTATCATTTATCAGGATGACAAATCCATCCACTGCTTGTCCTCTTCTGATACACTTGGGTGGATCTGATAAAGCTGTAAACCCTGGAATGTCCTGGAACGGAATGACAGATAAATTCAGAGATAAAACAAAATCATCAAAACACTTAAGTCAAATATATTCAAAGTAACAATTTCAAGTTCAGTTTGTGCCCGAGATTCCAACAGGATTATGCATGAATTTATAGAGTTTTGGTAGATTTAGCTCCTTGTTTGTAGATCGCTTATTTAATGACATCTTCCAGTTTATAATTTGGGGTACCAGATTTTGCAGGGCAGCAGTGCATATTGGTCATTGTAGATGGGACTCACAGGGTGTATAATGTACAAGCTCTTCTCTCACCAAATCCACATTTGATCTACTAACAAATTTGATGTGTGTTTAGGTTGCAAGGGAGGTTTGTTCAACATTTTCCAAATAACAATGTTTGTTGTAGCACCACAGGATGTATACGTAAACCCCTAAATACCAACCACTTTAAGCTCAAGTTCAGCTATTAGGGTTATATCGGCTTTAAACTGAGAGCTGTTTTTACTCTTTATATTCCCTATCATTAGTGACTGTAGGCAACCGTGCTGACTTGACATCTCTGCTAACAAATGAATTTAAGCTAAAAAAAAAAACAAGCATTTGCAATGCAATAAGTCTCGCATTCACGCGAGTTTGAACCATTGGCATTGTAAATGACAATGCCTTTTATTTATGTTTTGGGTTTTAAAACATAAATAAAAGGCATTGTCATTTACAATACTAATAGCTTAAACTCTCGTAAATGCGAGACCTATTGCATTGCAATAAAGGGCATTCGCGACCGCTTGTGAGATTGTAAATATCAAAGGAAGAGATCAGCCTGCAATGTCTTCAAGGTAGTGATAAATAGTGCAGTGAAGAAAATGTGTTAGTGTTGTAAATTACACAGACAAAAAGTGTGAAGTGAGAGTTGCATATGATCCGAGCTACAAACACTAACAAAGCGCTCCAACACCTTTCGCTCTGTGATTACACGGTCACGGCTATGGAGGAAGAGCGGGAGTGGGGTTATTTACTGCCCTCGCCGTGATTTGAGTGAGCAGTGTGGCATTGCATAATGTCATTGCTATCTTTGGCCTAATAAAAAACATTCCAGCTGTAGTATGGCCCTGACTTCACCTTCTGGTGCAGGATGGGCTGTGCTTTATGGCAGGCATGGAGGAATGGTATTGGCTGCAGCTCCGGCCTCGTACAGTGCCCCTGCTATTACTAGTGAGCGAAAGGCGCTGAGGTGGTGGTGATATAGGTGGCGATGGTGGTATTGGTAGTGGTGTTGTTGTTGTTAATAAAACAGGCTTTTGAAAACAACCCGTCAGGTGGCTTTAGTATAGTTGACATGTAACACAGATGTGCTGTTGTCAGCTTCAGCCCATTAGCACAGAAATATGTGCTACCAGGAATTCACATGACTTCGCTAATCATTTCTAAATCCATTTTACTTGGGGATCGGGGGGGGGGGGGGTTGAAACAGATACAAGATAATGCCGGGTGAAAGTGATTGAAAGATAGGCGCTCGTGTTACGGGGACGGCTGTGCTGCTTAAAACAACACAAGCGGTTTCAGCTGAAGCAGCCCATGTCCTGTCTGCAGTAAGAGAAACTCAATAAATTAAATAGGGCTTACAGACTAAATAACAGGTCCCGTGAAACTACAGAAGTAAAGGGGGCAGTCACCTTGTGAGGGTACAAATGAAGAAAAGGCCGTCCTAAGGAGGGACTAACAAGCCTATGAACGAATGCAAAGGCAGCTTTTACGAAAGACAATGACACAAGCCAATGTAAAATATGGGAGGAGAGTGTTGCGGATTCTCTCCCATACTCTACTACAGAGGTCTCGCAGAGTGAGCAGTGCATGTGCACTGCTGCTAGGCTCGACCTGAAAAATGAGTTTGTTACTGCAATTAATGGGCTGCTTTTCTGCAGTGCTGCCTTTACATGAAGTTAGCCATAGGTATAAAGTATTCAGCTCATCTTGATTGTATTTATCTAAATTTGGTTGCAGCATCAATCATCTTATTATACATTACTGGCTTTTGGAGTGGGCATAGCACCAAATCAGTGCTCACTCACGTCATGGATGACATTTTAAAAATGCTTGACCAAAATTAATCCTGCCTCCTTATGCTTCTTGACCTTTCCTCTGCGTTTGACACTGTTAATCACGACAACTTCCTATCCATTTTGGGGCACAGGATGGGCCTGTCTGGTTCGGTGCAGCAGTGGTTCTCGTCCTTCCTCCCCCACAGAACCCAAAGAGTTAAGGTGAACCACTCTCTCTCTCCCAGCCATCACCAGTATCCATGGGGGTCCCCCAAGGGTCCGCCTTATCTCCCATACTCTTCAACTTGTTCTTGGAACCGTTAGCTAATGCACTAAATTCCGCAAACATTCACTTCCATATGTATGCGGATGATACACAACTCTATCTGACAATCACCTCCCCAGGTAACCTCATATCACTCAACACTACCCTAATAAATTCTCAAAAATGGTTAACTGAGAACCACCTCTTACTCAACACCTCCAAAACAGAATTCCTTCTCATTCCCCCCTCACCCCCCCAAATCACATCCCCAAGTTAGACCTTTGGGTGAACCACCTCACTGCCTTCAACCGCCCCCCCCCTCATTATTGACTCCGCCAAATCGCTTGAAATCACCCTGGACAAACACCTGAACATGCTGAATCATATCAGCAATGTGTGCAAGGGAGCTAAACACCTGATGAGGATACTCCGAAATCTCAAACTGTTCCTCCCACAAGCTGACTTCAAGCATGTGGTCCAAGCGCTTGTTTTGCCGAGGCTAGACTATGGCAGTGCTACCCTATGTGGCCTCCCCAACTATACCTTGGCCCCACTAAGGGCTTCACTGAATGCGGTGGCCAGGTTGGTTACGGGTACCAAAAGAAATTAGCACATCTCCCCAGTCTTAAAATTCCTAAATTGGTTGCCTTATGAAGGAAGAATTCAGCTAAACATTGCCTGTCTATCTCACAAAGCCCTCCATTTCAAAAACCCCAGTTATTTAGCGTAAAAGCTAGAATTATCGTGAGGGGGTAGACCTTCTTGGAGTGCTAACTCTCTCTTCCTGAAACCACAGATCTTTCGCAAAAAGAGAACATTTCACCAAGCTTTCTCCGGCTCTGCCCGGAGATCTGGAACTCTCTCCCACTGGAAATACGCAGAATCTCCTCCAAGGTTGCCTTCAAATTGGAAGTAAAAAGATTCCTCATGGGGGCGTGGCTAACCACCAGCCAAGATGGCCGCACTCTGAGAGAGCTCTGTGACTGACGAGCCCTCCTCTTGAAATCCGCTCAATCATCCGTACCTTTAGCAGCTGCTGCACGGCAGGATTGTGAGCTCCTTGTCCTCCGGTGCAGGCGGCTTCAACCTGCGTCAAAATCTGAGGTTCCCCGGAGCCGCTGCGTCGTGTTGAAGACTGCGGCCTGTTCTGGTGCCAAGAGCCGGGGTCTTGCGTGGAGACCAGACCCGAGGTGCCCCGCACACGGAGACGCCAGACGCTCCCTGCGTGCACTCCAAACCGGAATCAGAAGACCAGACGCGCTCCCGCCCCGCCTACGAAACCTGTCAACGTCCCGAGTGACACCTGTCCCCCACGCCGGCTCAGGGACTCGATTGAGCTGTGGGCGGTGGCCGTTGCCGGCAGGGCCGGGGGCAGGAAGGACTGGGGAGTGGAGGAGCCTCATCGAGCCCCGCCGCCACAACGCTACGCAGTGCGAGGGCCCCACTGCCTTGCCGAGGTAGGCTCCTGCTCCGGCGGCTCGCTGGGGGTAAAGCGGCTCGCTCCCGCTCTGGTGATTTAACAGCCTGCCATTGCTCACGCATATCGTGGGCCGCTTGCCAAGACACCCTGGGGGTGGACAGAACGACGAGGGCAAGGGTGGGAGAAGGCCCTAATACAACTCAGCTAGCCCACGACAGCAGATCGATCCCTGGGTCCCCACTGGCCGTGGCGAGGCGGGGGTCTGATTTCGGGGCGTCCAGATCGGCCCTCGCTCACCCCGGGTATTCACGGTCACCGCCGCACCGGCCTAGTTGGGGGACTGAAGCTACAAGCAGGCAGGGGCTGCGAGGAGACCACGCAACAAGGCAGAAAGCACAACAGCCTGCCAGAACCACTTAAGGGCGCACTCCGCTGTACATCCCAAGCAACTTCTTGCGCACCACAAACGACGGCGGCAATGAGTGGCAGGGGAACGAGGGGTCAGCAGACCTCGAAACTGGAAAAGTACGCCTATAATAGGGACCCGCCGGACGCTGCGAGGGGGGACTCCGCTCGGACGTCACCCCACTCCGGGGTGGAGGTGAACAACACAGAAAAGATCACTCTCCACGACATCATGGCGACCCTAAAGACAATGCAATCCTCAATGGGCACCATCTCCACGGACATCTCCCTGATTCGCGCTGACTTCGCAAAAATGTCTGATCACCTGGTGACGGTCGAGAAGACAACTACAGACCTTGTGGGAGACACGTCGGCTTTAAATCGCAAAGTCCAACGGTTGGAAGACTACAATCTCTTGCTAAAAGCAAAACTGGATGACCAGGAAGGCCGCTCGAGGCGAAATAATGTACGCCTGATTGGCGTTCCAGAATCAGAACACGGCCCGGCCCTGGACCTCTACATTGAGGACCTTGTAACTAAGCAGCTCCAACCCAAAGGACTCTCGAAGTATTTCTCGGTGGAACGTGCCCATCGAGTCCCTGGAGGTCAGCCAAAGCCCGGGGCTCCCCCTCGACCTATCCTGGCACGAATTTTTTACTTCAGGAACCGAGACGCCATTTTACAGGCAGAGCGCACCCGACCTCCTATCCAAATTGACAACTCAGAGATCCACTTCTACCCGGACTACACAGCGGCAGTGGCTCAACAAAGCCAGAGTTTCACGGAGGTAAAGAAAGAACTGCGTGCTCGAGAGCTAAAATACTGGATGATTTTCCCAGCGAAGCTGCGTGTGGAATCCGAAGCAAATCGTGGTTCTTCGACACGCCACAAGCGACTCAGGAGTGGTTGGAGGGATGGAGACCGGCGAGAAATCCGAAGAACCGGAATCCGCAACGCAATCCCGGAGAAAGGAGACCCCAACCTAACAACAAAGCAGAGTGAACAGGGATCGTCGCATTACAATCTCCGTCATGGTCACCACAATCTTTCGACCTTTGATTTCCAAACCAGACGTCAATCCCCTCATCAACATGTTAGAGGTTGCTGTACATGCAGAGAGAGGGTGAGACTGTGGGCCACTTACGGAGGGCCAATTATGGTGAGACTATGATTCTACAGGGCAAGACCCATGCAGGTAGGACTAAACGGTTAAGACTAGCACTGCACGAGTATCTACAGAGAGGGGGGAACGGCAACGGACACAGAAGTCTCACCCCCCACGAACAAATTTCATGTGTTGGGACTGTAAGCACTCTGCTCAGTTGGGGAGGTGGAAGATTCATTGTCCGCCGGGCAGGGAGGCAGGGAGGGGGGGTAGGGGTTCTTTACGTTTTAACCTTGTTTAGTTTTTGTTCCAATAGTTTCTTTCCAAAATGGTTGGCTACTTGCAGACACACGCAACACAGACACCGTTTCTTCTTCACGCACTTAGGCTCGATGGCCTGGCCGGAGCGACCATCCGGGAGCTTCCGGTCACGATCCCTTCAACATGACACCCACCTCACAGGCACACTGCTAGACACACGGGAGTACGTTCTGCACTCCCGCACACCTCGGACCTCGATCCGCATCCTGTATCCGATGACACTGATGCACTTGCTTACCGATGATCATGGCTGATCATGAGGTCTCCACACCGAGCCCCCAATCACAACCACTAGTTGCCCCCACGCTCACAGTACTATCGTGGAATGTCAATGGCCTAGGCCATAAAATTAAGAGGCCTGGTCCTCCAATATATCAAGAGAAAGGCACCCACATTAGCTCTGATACAGGAGACACATTTGGTAGGGACTACCTCCAAAGCCCTTAATCGCTAGGGCTTCAAGATGGTCGCCCACGCAGAATTCTCGGCGGGTTCCCGTGGGGTTGGAATTCTGGCCCAAAAAAACGCCCCACTCCTCATTCAACGCACATGGGCGGATGACCAAGGGCGATTTGCGGCGATACATTGTCAATGGGAGGGAAGACCATATAATATACTCTCAATATACAGCCCCCCCCCCCCACGCTACACCAAGGGGCATTCCAGGACCTGGGTAAATTCCTGCTTGAACTCCCAGAAGGCGAACTGATCATTGGAGGAGACTTCAATGCAGTATCAAATGCAGCAATTGATCGGCAACCTCCTTGTGGATCCACTAGATCTAACCAACTGTTTAACGACTTCCTAGAAGCAATGGGATTGGTGGATATGTGGAGACTTAAACATCCCCATGATCGACACTACACATTTCACTCAGGGGCCCACAACAGTCTCTCTAGAATAGACTACATGCTAACCCTGGCGATCCCTCCAGAAAAGATCACGGCCCTAGAGATCCTCCCCAGAGGGATATCAGACCACTCCCCAATGCTCCTCACCTAAACGACACAACCCACCAGACGACAAAGAATATTCCAGATTTACCCCGGTTATCTTAAATACAGAGCTATTTTGAAAGCACTAAAAACCTCCACCACGCATTACTTTGAGGAAAACCCAGACTCAGTAGATTCGCCCTCAGTTCTATGGGAGGCATTCAAGGTAGTACTCAGAGGACAGGCTATCTCCACCATTACCCGGCACAAAAAAGAACAGCGGGCGGCGGTGGACGCACTAGAAACAGCAGTCCAAACAGCAGAATTGGCCCATGCCTCAGTTAACACGGAAGACACAGCACACACATTAACATTGGCGTCACAGGAATACAAGGCATACGTGGAGGACATAACCAAGAGAAAACTGACTGACACACTGCATAGGGTCTATGAGTCAGGCGACAAGACTGGGAAGATGCTCGCATGGATTGAACCTAAGGAAAGGGACAGTAGGAGGATTGCCACATTAGAACGCTCAGATGGCACACACACGACCGCTCCCCCGGAAATTGTAGAAGAACTGGCCACATATTATGAGACCGTATACACTGCACGGGGTGGGAAGACGGAGAAAGACTGCTCGCGGTACCTGCAGGACATACCACTGCCCACACTACAGCAAGAGGATGCACAGACACTTGAGGGAGACTTTACAGGGGAAGAATTGGGGAAGGCAATAGCAGCACTACACACTGGGAAAGCGGTGGGGCCTAACGGCCTACCAGTTGAACGCTACAAAACACTATCACGACAGTTGATCCCCTACATGCTCCCGATGTATAATGACTGCCTGTCGAGAGGTGAGCTCACGGCTGACGAACGGCTGGCCACAGTAGTCGTAGTACAAGAAAGTGCCTACAATGATAATTGAAAGCATCCCCTGGCGCTCCACTCTGAAGTCACTTTGGACAGTATTTCAAGAAAAATTCATACGTTTTGTTCGGATAAAGCCTTGTTGTATAATTGTAAGTTCAAGTTTCAAAACATCTCTTATTCAATTGTAAAGTTCATTGAACGATGTAAAAAGTAGAAATAACACATTTTATGTCCAATGCATTTCGGGCAGTTTGCCCTTCATCCGGGACAATAGCTAGAAGCAAGACGAAAAAAATTCATTCAAACAATTGTACATTGTATATTGTATATCTGTACACAAAAATACATGGCAAAGCATATATATATGTGACTGTCCCACAAGAATTCTGTGATTTGCCATAGTGTGAGTGCATGCAAAACTCAAGCGAAAAAGTAACTGAAATTCTCTCACGTGTTGTACTTCTGTCATTGGTTTAAACTCGAAACTAGAAAAATAAACGTACAGATGAATTGTTGCATTCTTGCCAGAAGTTTGCAACTAGGGTAAGTAGGTTTGCCGGGGATATTGTACTTACTTAATCTACGCGTGAGCGTGTCTTTCTGTATTTCAGAACAGAGTTCTTGCTCGCGTGTGACGCGTATTGCAATCTAGAAAGTACAGCCATTCGCGTCGTCCGTTAAAAAGACGTGAATGTTGGGTTTCATGTAAAGCGCAACCTAATAGGGTGAACTTGCGATCACGTGCTCTTCTATCGACCAATCAGTGATAAGTATAGTGGTACCGTGGCAATGGAGTGTGTTTACAAGTTACTTGATATAAATGCTGGAGTGGGACTCACTAAAACGTTAACGTAAATGTGTATGATCTATTGCACAAGGAAAATAGTAAAAACGTGTATGTTCTATCACACAAACAAAATGATAATGGGTACAGATCGACCAAAGTTACATTCCAATAAGAGGCAATCTCATGGCAATTAATTCGGAAACATGTGATTATACATAACATAAAAATTTGATTCGGTCATTAAGACCATTAGATTTGCTGGAATTTAATAGATAGATCCAATGGTTCTCTCTTTGTAGGAGAAACCGATTATTGTCTCTGCCTTCGGTTCTTTCAACAGTCTCCAGTACCACATACTGGAGTTGGGAGATGTTGTGGTTTGCTTCCATGAAATTAGTTGCTATTGTAGATCTTACGTTTTTTGTACGTATATTTGACTTATGTTCAGTCTAATTTTTTTTTTACGTTCTGTCTTGCCGACATATACTTTGCCACATGGGCACTTTAGCATGTATATCAAGTTTGAACTCTCACAGGTTGCATTTACTTTCAGTCTGATTGTGTGACCTTTCATTGGATGAACTATTTGATTCCCTCTTAGGATGTTGTTGCAGTTACCACATTGTAAACAAGGACGTGTTCCACGATATTGTTTGGAATCAATTGAAGTGCTTTTTAACATTTCTCCGAAGTTTTTATTTCTGGTAAAAGCAAAAATAGGAGGGTTTTCAAAAGTTTGTTTGAAATCTGGTTCTGCCTTGAGGATATTCCAATGGCTCCTGATGGTTCTCTTGAAATTGTGACTCACGGTGGAGTATTTGGACACCACTGTCATTCTTTCTTGTTGAGGTTTGTGTTTGATGGTTAACAGATCTCTCCTCTGCAGGTTTGCAACTTTTTGTTCAGCTTCTTTGATTAAAGGTTCTGGGTAACCTCTTGTGCGGAATCTCTCTCCCATTTCTTTGATGGTGTTTTTCGCTTTTTCCGGGTTTGATGTGATGCGTTTCGCTCGCATCATTTGTGATAGTGGTAGATGTCGTTTCAAGGACTCTTGGTGGAAACTACCATAATGGAGGGTGTTGTTTCTATCAGTCTTTTTTCGAAACATTTCCGTTTCGATTTTTCCTCCATTAAGAATCACTCGTACATCCAGGAAAGTAAGGGACTCTGTGGAGATTTCCCACGTAAACTGAATCCATTCTTCTTGTCTGTTAAGTTCAATTAGTTCCTGTTCTAATGATTCAGACGAGTCCTTCCATAAAATAAAAATGTCGTCAATATACCGCACAAACATCTTCAGGTTGTTCGTCCAGCGTGGGTTGCTTAAGATGTGTTGATTTTCATATGATTTCATGAACAGGTTCGCATATACCGGTGCTGCGCTGTTGCCCATGCTTGTGCCAATGAGTTGCTGGTACCAGGTGTTGTCATACTTAAAATAACTATGGTATAAGGTGAAGATTGTGAGTTCCATGAGAAAGGTCTGTAGTTTAGAGTCGTAGTCTGTAGATAGTATGGCTTCTTCCATGGCTTCTATACCCGGACCATGCGGGATCGATGTATACAAAGATTTAACATCCGCTGTGCAGAGTATCAGTTGTTCTTGCTTGTTTAGATCTAGAGCATTCAATTTAGTTAGAAAATCCGTGGCGTCAAGGATGTATGTGACCATGTTCTGTACCGTAGGTTGCATCAATCTATCAATAAACTGACCAATTGGTTCGTGTAAACTGTTTCTTGTTGACACAATTGGACGTAATGGAGGATCAAATAAGTTCTTATGGACTTTGGGCATCATGTAAAACGACGGGCTCTTCGGGTATGGTGTTTTAAAAAATGTGCTTGTTCTTTCAGTGATAGTACCCTCGTTTTGAGCTTTGTTGATAAGATTAGTGAGTTTCATCTGATATTCATTTGTCGGATTGTACTGTAGAGGTGCATACGTGTCCTTATCACTAATGTGTTCTTGCGTTTTCCGTTTGTACATGGCGGCGTTCATGATGACTAATCCGCCGCCCTTGTCAGCTTTAGAACATATGATGTCTTTGTTGGTTGAAAGTCTTTTTAAGATCCCCATATCTTTGTTGGTCATATTGTTATGTCATTTTTTTTTCTGGCAGTTGATTTTTAAGAGATCTTGTCTAACAAGAGTCTCAAAAAGATCTAGTAGTCGTAGTACACAAACCCGGTAAACCACCTGACCAGACATCTTCCTATAGGCCGATCTCCCTAATGAATGTGGATGCTAAAGTTCTGGCAAAAATTCTGGCGCTAAGACTACAGCCCCACCTTACAGACCTCATACACCCGGACCAATCGGGCTTTATGCCTGGTAGGAATACCTCACTTAATCTGCGGCGCATTAATGGAGTCCTACATCGTGTTCCCATGCTACGGGAAGACGCGGCCATCCTCTCTCTTGACGCCACAATGGCCTTCGACCTGGTTGAATGGCCATTCCTATTCGCGGTCCTCAGAAAAATGGGCTTCGGCCCTAAATTTTGCAGTTGGGTCAAACTTCTCTACACCGAGCCGACGGCGCAGGTGGTAGCCAATGGCCACACTTCCCGCACATTCACACTGGGACGAGGAACGAGGCAGGGATGCCCTCTATCCCCGCTTCTCTTTGGTCTTATTCTAGAACCCCTGGCGGTGCAGGTGCGAGTAGACCCCGTAATTAGAGGAATCACATGGGGGACTGGATGGGAAGATCGCATCTCCCTCTATGCGGACGATGTATTGATTTATTTGATGTCCCCCACCCAGTCCCTGGCGGCTTTGATGGACCTACTCAGGGCCTACAGCGAGGTGTCCGGTTACACCATTAATTGGACCAAATCACTTCTTTATGTCTTAAGAGGCCACACACCGACGCTGCCCCCTGACTGCACCCTACAGACGGTCACCAGGGGATTCAAATACCTGGGAATCTATGTCACGCCACAGGAATCCTTATTCATGGAAGAAAACTTGATGAAACCCCTACTGAGGCTAAAATCCGACGTCACACACTGGCGCTCTTTACCGCTTACATTGCTGGGGAGGGCCGCATTATTTAAGATGCTATCACTCCCTAGATTTCTTTATGCATTGCAAAACACACCCTTTCCGGTCCCTCTCACCTATTTTAAGTCCATAGACACAGAAATCTCGGCACTCCTGTGGGATGGGAAGCCGGCCCGTATAGCGCACTCCAAATTAGTCCGGTCCTGGTATGACGGCGGGATTGCCCTACCTAGTGTTAAATTGTATTACTGGGCAGCACAATTAATAGTGGTTAATCAATGGTTACACGCCCCACAACTGGACCCAGCCTTCCGCCTTGACCGAACTGTGCTGCCGCCTGACCAACTCATGCGGGCACTATACACGAACAAACAACGCCACACCTTTACAGGCCCAACAGCCCACACGATCAAGATCTTGCACGTAGCAGAGAGAGCCCTGGGATGGGAGGGAGTGCTCTCGCTCGCCACGCCACTTTGGGACACGCGGCATCTGGGTACCCTGGCAAACACAAAGGGCTTCCGGCCGCGGGACTTAATTGGTATATCCAAAATCGGGGACTTATGGAAAAGAGGTGAAGTAATCACTTTCCCAGCCCTTAAAGAAAAATACGGGATGGCAGACACCGAACACTATCGCTATGCACAAATCAAGCATGCACTACAAGGGGCAATTCCGACATTCACACAACTGGCTGAATCCTCCCCCCTGGAGGACAGACTCCTTGCTGAATGCCTAAACAAAAAAGCGATCTCCCTCACATATCGCAAACTTATCAATAACATGCCCGACCCCACGGCTGTCCTTCGGAGCAAATGGGAAATAGAACTAGGGAACATAAAGGATGAGGATTGGCTGTACGCTCTGGCATATGCCAGGGAGGCCTCCATCCCATCACGACTCAAGTTAGTGCAATTGAAAATATTACACAGAATATACTACTCCCGCACACTCCTACACCGGCTGGGCCGCATCCCGGAATCTATCTGCCTGCGCGGATGCGGTCTCCCGGGCACATTCTTTCACATTATATGGGACTGTCCCAGGATCCAATCATACTGGGGCCGTATACTCTCCGAAATATCGGAAGCGAGTGGTGTTGAACTACTAAGAGAACCTAGATGTTGTTTATTGAATATTTGGTCACCCACTGACATGAATCGAGGAATGCAGACATGGGCAACTTTGGGTCTAGCCCTTGCTAAACGGAACATTGCCAGGAACTGGGGCTCGGGTGTGGCACCCACATGCACACAGTGGGGGAAAGATATGGACATAGCTATGTTGGCAGAAAAGGCGGTATATGTTCACCGAGGATGCCCCAAAAAATGGACTAGGATATGGGGGAAATGGAACGAATACAGGGACCAGCTGTGCGACCCACCACAAGAAGTGTCTGATCTTGAAAGTAGCCCATGAGGGGGATTCCCTGAAGTGCTAATGACACCTCGACCCAGGGCGATTTTTGCCGAAGGGAGAGCTGTGGACCCTATATAGCTATTAACTGGTACGATGGGGAAAGAACAAATGTAAATGACATAAAGGTATCCCTCTCCTTTGAGGTTTGAATTTCGGGAACACCCATGGCCCGCGGTGTTGATGTATTTCTAGCTGTGATCAGAGGACAACTGAAGTCTGCCTGATGTATGACACAGAAATGTACATTGCAAAGAATATATGAATGTATCCTATATTTAAACCGAAATGCCAAGTGTTGTGTGTAACATGTAAAAGCCAATAAAATATGTTTAAAAAAAAAAAAGATTCCTCATGAACAAGCTCTTACCTTAAAAGGTTTTCGGATCGTCTGCTCTAATGCTTTGGACCTACACCCTAAGCCCGTGCTGGGTGTTCCTCTTCTTTAATAATCATTGGCTCCCCTCCCAGTGCGCTGTGTACCAGTTATTACCCTTCTCTTTGTTGTTCCCTTTTGCTTTTAACCTTTTTGTTTGGTATGCCTATTTGATTTTTTGGGTTGGTATTCCTTTTGATGCCTGTACTGCAACTGTTACTTTCCTTTCCCTCAAACTGTAAAGCGCTCTGAGCCTGATATCCTTCGGGATCATGTTAACGCTATATAAAACTATATATATAAAAATAAATAAATACATTACTTCTGGCATCTAGTTTCAATCATTTGCAGTTTGGTGTAACGGAGCACCCGCATTGAGGTTTTATATTTTACCTTGTTGCATATTTGTCCCATTACCATACAGCAGCCACATATTCCTCACAGTACCCCTCAATAATTTAAACTTGACTTTACAAGGTTCATTATTTTCTTTGGATGGTCTGGGTATGTTGAGGTCAGAATCATCTCCTTCATTCTGTTCTATGATGCGAGTGCACACATCTTTTAGTTGGCGTAAGTGCTGATGCCTATATTTTCGACATTGGTGGGCATTTAGCTTTGGAGGAGCTGCCTGAAGGTTTTGAACTGTCATAGAGGGGAGGGCTGCTCACAACACCCTCATGTGCAGACCCCAAACAACCGCTACTTGCGACGCTTTCGAAGCAGCAACAGTCAGTGTTGCCATGACAGTATTATCTTTTATTTGCATGTGTCGCCTTTTATGCATTAAATTCTTTTTTAGAATCACCTTCGTTTTAGAGCTTTTTTTTTATGCCCCGGCTATTTTTATCAGCTTAATTCCTCTACGTCTAGAGATATAGTCTGTATGGGTACCCTTTGGTTAGTTACACATCTGGTTCTAGTTCAGCTTGCTTATATTGTAGTCTTTTTAGAGACACTCTTCCTCTGTAACAAATACTTATATGGGCTGATTTAAGCCAAGGGATTCTGTAATCTATTTCGGAGTATAATTTTGGGAAATAACAATATGCATAGTCACTGATGACCTATTGCTGAATACTTTGAAACGGAGTCGAATATTGTTTGCCACCTGGAGCAGGATTGACTTGCAGTAACCGATGTTGTCATAGAAGCTCTTTTATCAGAGCATAAGGTTTTCAGTGTGAGAGGGAGTTGTTAACCATAAAAATGAAATGAATACACCCTAAACAGCCCTCCTCTCTTCGGACTGCTGATCTGCATGCCTGCAACACACTTTGTGTCGCTCACACTCTGAATAAGGACACAAATTTTGTATGAGGAGTAGGGAGAGGTTAGGACTTAGAGTTCCAGGCTATTTTTCAGTACCACGCTGGCTCATCTTGATGTAGTGCTTTTACCCTAAAACACATTAAAGCGCTTCTGATGGACCAGGAGCAGTGATAATCCCCTGAGGATTTTGTTGCTCCTCAACTGGTTTTGAAATTCAGTATCAAATAACAATCCAGAATTAAATGTAAAGCACATTAAGCTTCACAATAAAGACGGATACATAATACAGGGAAAACCATGAAGATTTATTGAAAAATTCAAGGTATTACAGTAAGCAAATTAAATTGCAAGGAATCAGTCAGTTAGTGATTTGTCATAAAATAGCCTGAAGCTCAGAATAAAATGCCAATAATAAGATAGCAGAGTATAATTCAGTTTAGTGAATAAATCAAGAATTAGAGGTCAGAATGGGTCATGAGTCATCCATCTACATAATATATATAACGTATATTACAAACACTGACCAATAAGGCCTACCTTCTCAAATGATAAGATCAAACATTAGTGCAATTCTGTTCTAAAGCTCATGTTGCTCTCCCCCATATCAACATCTGTTTGAAACTATCAATAAAATATTGCTATAATTGCATCCCTCCCACTAGACGTAGTTGTAATAAATCAGCTATATTACCACTTTAAAGTTCCATTTTCAAAAGTAAGGGCAAAGAGAGAACTCTAAACCTAATATATTCTTCAGCACTCCCTGAACTTAAATCCAAAACCATTTTCAATCAATTATACCAGCTAGCGGTTTCTCGTCAAAAGAGTAGAAACCAATTCATGTGTGCTAGAGCTAAAATTAAAGAATGTCAAGCCAAATTATGAAAAGCTCTTCATAAGATAATTGCATACGTCCTTCCACACTCTCTGAACTTAGGTAAAACAAATATCACATCTAAAAGTGTTTCACTCTTCACCCTAACCTGATCTACAAGAAATGTGGGCTTCTTACCAGTAATTCGGCCTAGAAAGCGCATATCCGGCCTTCTCTCAAACCAATGCAATCACCATTTTGTTTGCTCTATTTATACCCTAATGGTACTTTCTGCGAAATATTAATACACAGTCTGATAAACAGAAGAAATCCTGCTCCTTATCTCTCACATAACCCAAAGTAAAATTTACCAGACACCATTCAAACAATAAAACAAAACACGTATTTTAAACCCAAACCATTTTCTTGCAACAAATCTGTTTACGCATGGCCTTGCATAAAAAACCTATTCACGCATACCAGAACTGACGAAATTGAAAAAAACATTTCTCCAATCCCGCTCTGTGTGCCAAAACATGTAATGCAAACTCTTCATAAAAACAACTTAACCACTAGAATTCTGATTTGAATAATAATAAGGATTGTAAAGTGGACGAAAAAGCACAACAACAAAAAATATGTAAATTGAAAGAGTACTTCTACTGACCACATTTCTGAATCTCAATCCATTAGCAGCGAATTCTACATCTGTATTAAACCTAATCTAAGTAGGCCAGCACGATTACTATTTAGTTATAATAACATATCATGCACATCAAGGTATTACAGTTCTTTGGTGGATTTTATTGTCAAAGAAGAGTGAAGAGTTCTATATCTGTAATTGGAGAAGTGTGGCTCAGGGGTTAGAGGCGGCAGACCCGGAAGCTGAGATCGGTCCTGGACCAGGGTTCAATTCCCCGCCTCGGCGGGTCTTGGGCTCAAAAATTCCATGGACTCGATAATTCTCGTTCCGGTGCCTACTCGACTCACGGGTTCACACTCTGCGACTCTGGGCAATAGCTTGCTTAATCTCCACTACGGCCCCTCGCGGCGGGATGCCTGGCTTTCACCTTGTGGATACCCTGCTGGGGTTATCTCACAGGGGAATACCAGGACGGGTTCCCAAGGCAAGCGCCTTGATGCCTTCGGGTGATACGTGCGCTATATAAATCGCAATACATTTACATTTACATTTACAATTAGGCCTCGAGACCGTTTTTAGTTTAGCAATCCAGAATGTTTCTTTCAGTCTCAGGACATGTTCCAAGTCCTCTCTTCAGCGGTTTCATTTTAATGCTTTCTGTGCCTGTAAATTTTAATCCATCTTTCACTGAAAGATCATGTTTTTGAATCAAGTGGGTGACCAGTGGCTATCTAGTAGCAGCTTTCACAATAGCACAATTCGCTTCCTTTTAGTAGACCCAACAAATCACAAATGCATACATTAAAATAAATGCAAAATTCGGGGTTACAGTTGATGAAAGGTCTTATTGTAAATGTCCCATTCCCATCATGATTATCAAGCTATTTAGTTCCATCTGCCACAAATTAGCAGCAATTACATGATCCACATTTGTAACATCCTGTAGGATAGGCTGGAAACCATCTATTGTCACTGTTTACGATCTTCAGTTTATCTCTAATAATATCACCAGGACTTATAAATCCTTCAGAGAAGGAGCCTTTTTATTAGGGACAGGAAATTTATCAGAAATCTATTTCCTGACTTCATCAACCATAAGTAGGACATCCCAATGTTTAACTAGGGTGTCATAAGAAAGTTACTGTCCATACTGAACATAGTGATCAATCTCACTTTTTCTTCTTCTTCTTTTTGGACACCTATAGGTTTATATGATTTCAGCAAACTCAGTCAAGATACAACCTTAGCTCTCCTTCGTGCTTTCTCTAGGTTACATATTGGGTACCCCATGTTCTAGAAATCCATGATGATCTGTTCTTTCTTATTCTATTCGGCCTCAGAGCTACAGTTTCTACGCGCCCCAAGGAACTCCCCATAAGGTATACTCTACTTCGGCTTCCGTGGGTGGCATGCAACTACGTGTTAACACTGGGGGGTTTCCAAAATATACCCGAGAGCAACGTGTTTTTCTTAACATATAATTCTACATCCAAAAATACGATCTGCTCTCTATGATATTTAAGCTCAGAGTCACATTAAACGTACTCTCATTCAAATATTGAGGGTACTCAAGTTGTTTAAAAATAAATGTTTAATTTTTACTGTCACTAAAGATATGAAGGATTGCTGTAGTTAAACAATGGAAGAAAGGATTGAAGTAATTCAGAATATATATTATATGTTCTTCTGATATCATAATTTTGAGTTTATTGTGTTCTGTTTCAGCATTTCAAAATGTAAGAATATTACAACTTTTCAGCCCTGAAAAAGAGGTCCGCACCTCGAAACACATATTGGCTGTCTAGGCTGATTGTGATGGATCCAATAGAGAATGATTTTATTGAAGAATTGGGTTTTGGATCTTACTAGACTTGATTCGCATTATGCTATATCATCATATCAAGTACTATATGTGAAGAACAGTAAGATGAATGCCTCCACATAGGGCAAGAAGAATGTAAATCCCATATCTTCACAACATAAGGTGGCCACATTTGGCAAGTTCTCTGAACACAGTTTCTTGTGTGTGTGTGTGTGTGTTAGTTACAGTAGTAGCCTTCGTTGTCAGAAAGGACCCTATGTTGTGGACTCATGTTTTGAAAATGAACTGAGCCTTATTTGGGCTGGCGATCATGACCCTCAGAAAAGCTTACAGGGCTTGTGCCATTGGTGCGTATAAAGCAGAACGATAAACCTATGAGTGGCTGGTTTTGCACCCTTGTGATGGATGTCTGCTGCATCTCAGCAGCACACTTTAAATACTAGCTACCTCCAAATCAAACTTACTATACGTCTCTTGGAAAGTTGGACTTCTCTGTGCTGACACTAAAGCATCTTATTTGTAAAAGTAAGGTGAACTGTGGAACTTGAGCTAATATAATCTTACTTTTTTCCCTTCATGATTGTATCTTTTTCTTTGTGATGTACACTAGTATTGTGCACTAGTGCTCTTCCCTTTCCCACTTTCCTTTTAACTGTGTACATTTGCATCACTGATATGTTTTACTGGGTTTCATTTTTCGCTCTATGAGAATGATATTTTGACTCTTCTCAAGGTAGACAGTCGGCTAACCCCCCTTATCTCAGCACGCAACTGAAATCCTGTCTCCTTTTGATGCACTTTGGCTGCAAAACAATTGTCCAGAACTCAGCCAGAGGTACATTTTCACTAGAAGGGTAGATTTGATATTGCTACCATCCAAAATGCACCTGCTTGCCTCACATGCACCCTACTGGCTCCCTGTGGCTTTAAAGATCCCCTTAGTCTGTATAATTCACTGAGCAATATGCCATCAATTGCCTATGTAAGGCTAACTGGAGAGATCTTTTACTGGATACCATCCATGTACAGTCGAAGGCCAGACTGTTATGTTCCATTGTGAAGAAGATGCTCTTCTAGGTAATTGTAAGAAATATTTATTTCCAGCTTCTAAGATCACTAACTGTCCCTGTGCAACTTCAAACTGCAGCTGCTCTGATTAGAACTCTCATAAGCCCTATATGATTGAATCATATTCACACTTCTGGAAGGTGGTAAATCATTATAACCTTCCATTGGCATGAATCATAGAATATCCTCCAAAACAAACAGAAACATAAAAAAACAGGAACTAAACATTGGAGATTCAAATAACAGGAGAAAAGAAATTGAAGTAATGTGATAAATGAAATGGAAACTTCAGTTTTAATAAATATGCTAAAACAACATTAGATATTGTGTAATCTTTCCATCAAGAGATTACTTAATGTTTCCACCACACAGTACTATTGCATTGTCTCTGTCTGACATTACATCTCCCCTGCAGGGGTTGGACCAGAAGCCTCAGGGATACCATCTTCATTCCACCTCACAAGTCTTGACATGCTCCATACATCCCTATTATCCAATCTGATAACATTGTTTGTCACTGCCTTGATTACATCAAGTTCCATAAATACAGATTTGCCATAATCGCAAAACTATGGGCCCGATTACGATGGCGGGCAGACATAACCCTGTTGGGGATTGGGACCACCTGACAGACTGTCTGCGTTTCCGACTTAGGTATTTTGATTCCATGGTGGTATCTTTTGCATAGTGGTGGGTGCTGCTGGCTGCGACACCTGCCACATTGCAAAAAGGGACAATTTACATATCCCTGCACTACGTGGCAGGCACTATGCGGTGCATGACACGTGGTGCGGGGATCTGTAGGGGGGCTCCCTAGGTGCCCCCCAGGTCCAAGGAGCTCACTACGGGCCCCCAATGTCTCTTTTCGTCAGCCTTTTCATTGCGGGTCAACCGCCATGAAAAGGTCGGTGGAAAGGGACATAGTAATCCCTACGGCGGTGTCTGACAGGCACTGCCAACATGGTAGGGACTACAAGCCCTCCACCGCACCGCCGGGCTCAAGGAGCCGATCGGATGAGTGGTGATCGGACTTTCTGACTGCCCTCACCTCACCAGCCATTTTAATCTGGTGGGGGGAAACATTTCTCCGCCATCATAATCGGCCCCTAAGTCCCTTAATGAGCACTTCATCACCCACATCCATTGCAACTGCTTAGACCGTTCTTCTAATCATGTTTGTATCTAGATTGATAGTCTCTCTACAGTTCCAGCAAAACCCCTTTATCTACCTTCACCTTCCTCCACGATACGCTTACACTCATCCAAGCAAGGTTCAATTTTATGATCCCAATTCTACCTCTCATACTAAAAACAAATATTTGGAAGTTATACCGTTTGGTGTATTGCAGTGCGCCCCCCACAACTCTCAAAGCACTTCAGATGAGTATTCTGACAGCAAACACTCCATGATCACCCAACTTAACTATTCTATTCATGCTTCAGCAAGATCATTCACTTGTGGCAAGCACTAAGCCGTTCTATGATGCACAATAGAGACTCTTCAGAGACTCCTGCATCTCTTAGGAAATAAATGTAACCCCATCGTCAGTGACAAGTAATTATGAGCACCTTCCTGGGAAAATTCCTCCTTGAGAAAATAGCCAACTCTCTGCTCTAGTGAACCCACCCACTTTGGTATGACTAAACAGGTCAACGCCATCTCCTCCTCCTACTTCAACATCCTCCGCATGCTCCGCAGGATCTACAAGTGGATCTACAAGTGGATCCCCACTGAAACGAGAAGAACGGTCACCCAGGCCCTCGTCAGCAGCAGGTTGGACTACGGCAACGCCCTCTACGCAGGAGCCTCAGCCAAACTCCCGAGACGGCTCCAACGCATCCTGAACGCCTCTGCACGCCTGATCTTCGACATCCCTTGCCGCAGCCACATCCCACCCCACCTGAGAGACCTGCACTGGCTCCCGGTCAACAAGAGGATAACCTTCAAGCTCCTCACCCACGCACACAAGGGGTGCGTCAACAGACGACTCAGCTTCTACGCCCCCACCTACCAGCTCTGCTCCACCGACCTCGTCACAGTCCCCCGCTTCAGAAGAGTGACCTCCGGCGGCAGATCGTTCTCCCACCTCGCCGCCAAGACCTGGAACACCCTCCCCATCCACCTATGGCAGACCCAAGACCTGCTGACCTTCAGAAAACTCCTCAAGACCTGGCTTTTCGAGCAGTAGCAGCATTCCCCACCCCAGCGCCTTGAGACCCTCATGGGTGAGTAGTGCGCTTTACAAAAGATATGATTGATTGATTGATTGATCCTCACCAATGGCATTCTCACGTACCCAACTGACTGGACACAGATTATGTACCTCTACCTAGTTTCTTACATCCGGAAGAGACTCCTTTAGGAGGTCAAATTCGCTCAGTCCCTCCATCCATCTTCTAATCCTAGGAGTAACATCATTCTTCCTGGTGGAAACTATCTGGATTAAAAGTCTTTAGTCAGTTCTAACCACGAAAGGCAACCCCCACAGTAAAATTTGCAATGCTTAAATGGCCATGCACAAGCCACCGCATCTCTCTCAATGACCAAATAACTTTCCATGGGCCCTTTGAGAGGACTTATTACAAAGGCCACAACCCTTATCTCAGCATCCACTACCTGTGAGAAAACAACTCCAAGTCCACTAAGACTTGCATCCCTAGTTAACACTGTTTTTCTTCACACATCAAAATGGCCTAAGAATTGCTTTCATAGGTTGGGCCACACTTGCCAAGTTAGCAATAAATCTGGGGAATAGAATTCTGCTAACCCTAGGATAGATCGTACTTGGTCTTTATCCTGAAATGGTGGTGCTTTCACAATATATTTAACTAGTTCCAGCTTAGGTTTAATACTTTCTCCAGGTGTAGTGTGACCTAGGTATGAGACTGCAGTAGCATGGAATTGCACTTTTCCTTCATGAGTGTAAGACCAGCCTTAGCCAATCTAATCAGAACTGATAGTACTGTCATGCTCTATCATGTCCTTACCAAAAGGTCTCGAATAAATGGATATGAGGAATTTTATCTAACACGTTCTTCATTATCCTTTAGAAGCAGGCCAATGCCAACCTATAGGGCACTCTCCTAAAATGGTAGACACACAGCAACGTAACAAAAAAACGTAAGAAGCCGCGGATCCTACCTAAACAATTTGTAAGACATGAAACTAAAAAAAATACATTAACTACAGGAGCAAGTTTACATCAAAGAAATACACAAATGATGTACTATTTTTGTTAACCCACAAACAAAAATGGAAATTTCAATTTCAGTGGGAATGTTGGACCTTTTTAAAGTGTACTTTTATTCTTAAAAGACGAAGTGATATAATAGGACTCGAGCATATCACTTTCTTTTCTGCTCAATATTCAGCATCACTTTTTTAGGGCTTACTTATGCTTCAAGGAGCCCACCAATGGTCTTACACCACTGTTTCCTGTACTTGAGCTTCTGCAAGTTCATTTTTGGTCTCCCAGTTTCAAATCCCTTCGCTTCTAAACAGTGTTTTACAAATATAAATGTTACATTCTGTTTTGATATGTGTGTATTCTTTATTAATCTACTAATATTTATTTTTGTACACAGCCACTGACCCACTGAGTAGGTATTGTGGACCCGCAGTGAGGCGTGGACCACAGGTTAAGAATCGGTGATCTAGGACACCTTTGCATCACCTAGAACAGACAGTGTCTCTGAAATGTTGGGTAATGACTAACTATCTACCCAAATGTGTTTATGTCCGCGAGATTAACTCAAATTACTAAATGCTTGCCCTTGTCACTAGGTGCCAATATGACAGGAACAAGCCATTCTGAAGACTCCGTCTCTTCAATGACCACCTCCTCTGACAGTCTGTGAATTTCTTTCTTGAGAGGTTCTAACATGAGATTAGTAACCTTGTGAACACATGGAATGACATTGTTCTTTCAAGTAATATTATGCTCAAAATCCTTCAAAAGACCCAAACTGTTGATGAACACCTCAGGAAGCTTCATAGATATCCATATGTTCATGCTCTCCAAACACTGACATGACTTGTCAAACTAGGGTTTAATGGTGCATTAGGATCTCTGGATACCATCCATATACAGAGCGAAGGCCAGACATCAGTTGTGTTGTTCCTGTAATGATTAGGACTTTTTTGAGTGCCACTGTCAGTCATAATGCATGGAGTTTCTTTGCACTACTGATTCAATTGGTACAGTAGGTGAATGATGCCACTTGAAAACCGACATTTTTTTTTTTGCTGTGCTGTTGAGGTGGCCACCTGCTATGATTTCCATGCATAGTCTATTATTCGATACTGAAAATCCATTGTACCTTGTTACTCCATTAATGTTTGACTTCTGTCCAGTCACTGTGGTGAGCAGAACTCAGACTCTCACAACCAAGCAAACAAATTCAAGTATGGGAAACAAAGCATTGCGTCCTTGGGTTGGTTTGGGAAACTGTAGTCCTCACAGAATTATCTGGGAGAATTTTCATTGTTCTTTGGTTGTTGAGTCCCAGAGACTATATACCATGGCTTGAAACTGGCTGAGGAAAAGATTGCCAGTTGTGTGTTGGTTGCGGTGGCTGAGAGCATTCATAAGCACATATTACAGAATTTCGGTTGCGCATACCTACTATCAGTGGGAAGTTCAGTTACTACTCAATTGATAACTCTGTCCGCTTCTCTCAGTTACCAGTACCCAGAGGATATGATAACGATGGAAGATACCTGGACTAATGAAAACAGGACTAGCCTCTTCACCAACCTAGCAATACTGGCTACTGACTAAACCCTGCTATTCTGAAACCCATATCTGGCACTTCTAGCATCTGAAGCCCCGCTCAGCGTAGCTGCAGTCCCTCTCTCTGGACATCTGGGAATTTTATGAGCACTCCAACCACTCTTAAATGTTTGTGAGCTGTTAAGTTCTTGCACCAAGATGCCCATTAGGGCTCTGAAAAATCCCTTACTATGAATGTGTTGTAAATTACAACGGCATTGAGAAAATGTTATAAAAAAGTAATCTGAGATTGATGCACGAGTTGTTGCTCTGAAACTGTGACTTTTATAAATGATCTAACTTTCCATCTCCAAAAAAGTTTCTCAGCAGCTGCTGGTGGAGATGATACACCATTCCATAAACTGTAGTTGGGGCGCTTTGGATGAAGTGGGTGGTGGTACAATTGAAAATGCTTTCCGTGCATACTCATGTTTAATAAAGAATCAGGTTTCCTCCTCTAGTTTGCTTATTTCCACATTTAAGTAGATTCACAGGAATTCTAAGGTGCATGCTTGTAATCCCACAGCAACCAGAAATGTTTGTGCATACTCTGCTATACCATCCTCTGCAGACTTTTCGCATGGTGTAAAATGGTAAGTATTGTGGACCCGTTCATGTTTACATGAAGCATTTGTTTTTTTCTTGACTAGTGTAATCTTTTTCCAGATGAGGAAATTCCTCCACCTTCACTGCCATAAAATAGTGGGACTGGTGCCTAGTCACCCATGCCACTAAAATTAAGTGCGCACCTTGGCTGTGAAAATCATTTAGAACATTGAACAATACTATCAAAGTATGGATTTGTGGGTTTCCACGATGTTTCCCCCTTAGTACTTTTTCCTTTATCCGTCTCCTGGTAACACTTGTTTTCCAGCAGCCAACTGTAACTCTAAAGCTACAGAATAGCTGCCATATTAGTCGTCTTTAAGGTTGTAGATGCCCTCCTTGGTAATAAATATCAGCAGATCTTGCTGTTATGAATCAGGCCCTATCATTTACGCAAAAAGATTGCACATTTTACACAACTCTTGTGAACGAAAGCATACAAACTAGTCGAACCCATAAGTATTAGAAGACTTTCTTTAGATAATGTTATTATATTAGAATGTATTGAACTTGTATGGTGAAAACCTTATCTATGAATGTATGTAACTTCTCTAGCTAGAAAGTAACAGAGCATTGTACAGAAGCAAGCATTTGCAGAAAGAGAAGGGTTACAAATGACCGAGTAAGATGGCAGATGCAAGATGGAGCAGTGAGGTTACTAGAGATGATTTTGTCAACATAGGAAATTAGGGAAAGTGATATGCCCCACTGTCTGACAAACAAGCAAATGGGGAGGGGGAGGGGGGGGCAACAGTTCCCTATTGGGAGAGTTCAGTAACCAGGCACAATGCAATGGGGTATTGATTGAAAAGATGGGTTGACTTGTCGGCATCTGTTGGAATCAGAAAAGAGATGGACCTTGCCATTTCTGGACCAGGATAGCGTTCTAGACCCATGGGGCATACTAACAAAGGCCAGACGTCTTGTCGGGGCCAGACTGGCAATGATGCCATTTTGTCATTTCACAGGTCGCTTTTAGGCTTTTGGGCTGCTTGCAGACAAGGATGGGTTGCCATGACCCAACCATGATTTCCATGATCCCCATGTTCTATTATAGTTACAGCCTCCTGCAATGTGGGGCTGGTTTCAGCAGTTTTACAAGGGCTGATTTTGTTTTCCTGTCAGGCACTGCATCTCTTATTCTCCTTCCTCTTTCTAGTCTCCGGCTTGGCACTACATATGCTGCAAATTGAGTCGGTTCTAAGGTATGGTATCACAATATCGACTTTAAATAGCCACCTGCAGTAATAGTGACTGCAAAATATCGAATGGGAGAATAGTGTCAATGTTAGTAGATCTGGAGTTCGAATAGTAAATCTTCACTTCCCTTTGTTCGCTTGCCTTCAAGATATTATTGAGAATATATTGTTGCAAGTCAGTATTTTTGTACACACAACCCCTTCTAAATGAGGCAGGAGCACTTGAGTTTGATTCTGGTGGGGCGAGGGTGCCTGTGGCGATCACCAGGAATAGGTGTGATTCACTCATAAGTTGTAACGTAATCACATACAAGAATATGACGCCAGCTGTGCCAGTGACCAGATCCAAATGACTGCTGGAAACTGGTCATCGGATTTTGATTGCGTCTATTTGGCATTTGTGGAACCGAGTACAGAACAGTAAGAATTTTCTGATTAGAACCTAAAATAACTTTAGATTTGTTCTTGGCTAAAATACTTTTCATCAAATTCACATGTGTATAGCGTGTGCCAAGCCTGATCACACACCTCCAACAATGGTATTGGAAAATGGTGTTGTTGGCCAATCAGTAGGCCTTTTGAGAAGGGAGAGAGGAAGACTGGGCAGAAGTCTGATTGCTTCTCTTGTTTTTGCTTAGTGGATGAGTTAGTCCGTGGCCCAGCAACAATTCTAATCGTTTAGGGTCTCTACGTTGGCTGTTTTAGGCAAATGAATTGATGCATTATATCAATGCTGCCTTCTCCTTCC
The DNA here is from genome assembly GCF_964261635.1 of Lissotriton helveticus. NCBI lineage: Eukaryota > Metazoa > Chordata > Amphibia > Caudata > Salamandridae > Lissotriton > Lissotriton helveticus. The sequence continues at coordinate 386,924,802 of NC_136060.1, forward strand.
TGCCCTACCCAGAGACTCCCGCCCCCAACATCAAGCTGTTCTCCATCAGGTTGTGCCACGATGTAATGTGACAATAACTAGAACGACATGGATCCTGAATACAGCCAGTTAGTAAATATGGATGATTTTTTCTTGATGGTTTTAAAGGAAAGCATACAAGGATATTAAAAGAGACACAACATCTGGATGAGGATAAAGGACAGTGTAAAAGAAGGGAATCAATAAAGAGATCAGTATCTGGATGAGGGTAGAGGGAAGCATCAAAGATGGGAATTAAGAGAGACCTGCATCTGGATTAGAGTAGAAAGAATTATAAAAGAAGAGTAGTAATAAGGAGCATAAAAGGGAATTGATAAAGGTAGATGAGGGTGGAATAATAAAAGAAGGGCATTAATGAAGAGACTCTGTCTGGATAAAGTAAAGGAAAATATTTATAGACTGTGTAGCTCGTTTGTTTGAGCCAGGAGTGTAACTTAGACATGGGATACTCTGACACTCTCCCCTCCCCCCCCAAAGCATGTGAAGAAGGGCCCTGTCATTTTAAATTACTCCCCTGGCCATTTTACTAGGCGCCTTAAGCATTTTTGCATCCTACTTGGGGGCCGATTTCGATGCGGTCGGAAAATGCCGGTCGGATTCCTTTCCGACCGCCTTATTACATTGGAAGCGGTTGGAAAGGAATCCGAACGGTCATTCCGGCTGCCTTTTACCGTGCTCGGAGAGCCCGTCCAACATTTTGAATCAAGCCAGTTATCCCAAGGGTGGCTCTTTCCACCCTTTGGATTACAATGTCTGGTTTGGGCAGCCTTTCCATGCTGGCCTTTCCGACACAGAAAGGCTGTCGGAACCGAGTTGATCCCTGCACCCCCTTGGCAGGCACCTCAAGGGATGCTTGCCAGGAGGTACAGAGATGAACTGCACCTCCCATTTTACAATGGGAGCATGCATTCCTGCTGGTTTACGGTTGGAATACAGTTTTCAGTCACATCCTAACAGGCTGATCGGGACCGCCTACCGGGTGTTGTTCGGTCCCATGACCGAGACGATGTCGGGCGGAGGCAACTCCACCAAACATCGTAATCAGCCCCTATGTTTCTAAACTCCTGATGATTGCAGTCTGGGGCGAACAGAAGCACCCTGTGTTTTTGTATTTTTTTTGTACTATAATGTTACAAATGGGATTTCTGGTTGGCTAAGGCTTGCGCCAAAGCCAGGCAGAAACCACCACTCTAGTCAGGGCTAGGGAGTTACACGCCAAAGATAACCCCTGCTCACCCCCTTGGTAGCTTGGCACGAGCAGTCAGGCTTATCCCGGAGGCATTTGCGCATGCACACAGCAACAACATCCCAGGCACACTACAAAAGAAACTCCACACAAGGTTATATAAAAATAGGCTTTGTATTCTCATAACACATTAGAATAGTAAACACATAACATACACTGTGCCAACTGGCACGGGCAATATTCACAAGGGATTATTTACACATGACAGGGCAACGTGGGCCACTGTCAGGATCAGAACTTAGCAGAAATTGGTACAAGTGAAATAGATAAAAAACATACAACCAGTAACCACTGGTAATCACTGTACTCCACCTCAACCTGTAACATAACCTACATTATGCACAGTCACATCAGGCGCAAATTACATTCTGCGCCAACCTCACCAGCATAAACACATTATGCAATCACTCACTAGTAGGAGACCCTACCGCCTAAGTATAACTCACATTAGGGGCGTAACTCACACAGTGAAACATAACCTCACTAACATAACCTCACTAGCATAACCACATGGAATGCAAAATAACCTCATAATCATAAACACAGTTTAGAGGTATCAAACAGGGTGCGTAGTAAATGCATTACATTTCCTAGCACCACATTGCATGAGCACATCAATCACATTAGGGCCTTGCGCCCTATACCTCTACCAGCCCCCCTGGCCAACTGGCCATCCAAGAAGGGGCTCAAATGCCCTGTGTCCAGAATGTCAGGGCGCGCTGCCTAGGCAGCACTAGTCAGGGGTACGCCATCTGCGCAAAACCTAAACGTTGCAGCTGCCCACTACTTGCTTGGCAGCTGAGAACCACAACATGGGCCTAAACGCTGCAGCTGGCACTAAGTGCTGCGCAGCTGGGGAAGGCCTGGCACCTCTGTGCCACTTCTGGAGCTCTCACATCACCGGCAAAACGGTGGAGCCACGCGGGGCTCTGTAACTACTGGTGTACCCCTGAAGGCCACCTGGCTCTGCAAACAACTGGTGCGTTGATGGAGCCACGGAGCTCTGAAAATGAACAGGTCCCATGGAGCACCCTGGCTCCTCAAATAATGAGCGTGGGCGCCTCTGGGCACAGGTAAACAGGTATGGCCCGACGTTGGAGCCCGCAGGCTCAAACAAAACATGCCCCACACTGGAGCCTCTGGGGGCTCTGGAAATAGGTATGCCCCCATGCGCTGGAGCCCTCTGGCTCTTAAAATGAATATGCTCACAACGGGGGCAACAACGGGCCCCTCTGGCCCCGGAAACAATTCTCGCCACGTTGGAGCGACCCACTGAGCACACGGGCCGCTCTGACTTCATCTCCCCCCACAGCCATCTAAACTTACCTGCTCTCTCGTGGGTCACGGTGCTGCTCCTCTGTCGCCGGTCTTCTCCCTTCGGCAATGCTGCAGACGGCGAGCCTGGGAGAACCCTCTTGACTCCATTGGGGCTCACCAATCTCTGCCTGGTCCAGGACTTCAGCGGGGAGCCTTTCGAGGCTCCAGACGTCTCCCCTGGCTCCTGGGATTGGCACTTGGACACGCTGGGCTCTCCCTCAAGCATGGGAGCCCTGCCGGTCTCTCCTTCCAGCTTCCGTGGACGCCGGGCTGGGCTTCCTCGCCAAGCCGGAAGTCCCGCTCAGCGTCAGGCGCCATGTTGCATGACTTCCTGTTTAGGGGACGTGCCGCAGCGGTAACTACCGCGGCATAAACGGGGTGGCACCCGTATTTCAAATATCACAATAAGCGGGGTAGGCTCCCGCTAGGCCGCACAAGAAGACTGAAGCGGGGTACGCTCCTGCCAGCTGAGGCACCACAATGCGGGGTGGGCACCCGCTCTCAGCAGCATTACAAGGGAATCCCTCGCCGGGGATTCTTTTTCTTCGTCAGGCAGACCCACGCTGCCAAGCCCACGCATTCCTCCTTCCCTGAGGCCTTTAAAATACAGCGCTCCCAGGCGCTTAGGCTAGAACAAGCCTTGGTAAAAATAAAAAGGTCCCAGAAGTCCATCAGGCATCCAGGAAAGCAAAAGGGTCCAAGACGGTCCTTGAGCATCGAGGATGGAGCAAGACCGCTCCCAGCAAAGAAAGGTCCTCCAGGAGTCCAGGGGCTGGGCAGGGCCTAGGAAGGGAAGCCTTCCCCTGGGCCCCAGCTGCAGCACGCCCCTGGTAGATTCGAGTTGAACACAAGAACAAAATCATGGGGTCACAGCCCCTCTTTTATAGACCTAATCCCTTTGTTTAGCAGGGTGCAGGCAATGGGAGAACCAGCTACAACTGGTTCAGGGGAACTCCTGAGCACTTTGTTATGCTCAGCCCCTCTCTCCCTTTCACTGGCCAGGCTAGGGACATCAGATGCACCACAGGGGGTGGAGCCAGCATTGTGGAGGGAAGGCACAGCCCTATTCAGGTCCCAGGTGCAGCACCTCCCTTCCATCAACCTGCAGATCTCTCCATTCACCACCGGGCAGACCCATCCTGGCTCCTGGAGCCAAGCACACCAGCCAGCCCCTGTCACTCACAAGCCAGACAGTCAATTCACATCACACTGCACACAGAAATGCCCACTTCTAAAAGTGGCACTTCTACACTAGACACATTAAATCTGTGCACACCGTCGCGCAGCATTTAATCTCATGAGTTTGCACATACCAAACTCGCCCCTGCACTCCCCACACATCAGGAACTACCATGGACACATATATCCCCAAGCATTCCTATGGGAGGGCAGGCCACTCTCACCACACATACACAGAGAGCGCACGCATTTTACACTGGACCATAGTGAAAAAGTGCGCAGAGGCCTAAAATCACCAACACTAGGTTACAGAAACAGGCTAGGAAAATGCAAAAAGTTTCCGGGTGAACCTGCCAAAAGGGCCAAGTCCAACACAAACCCGTTCCAGCCAAAACGCAGGGCAGACCAATCACTCCCTTGATGGGCTTCCCTGCTTTGGGCGATAGAACACAGACGCGGGCCCGCATGGCAGGGACACCCTCCGGTTCTACGCCACTCTGAACCCACATGGTTTCCTCTAAACAAGAACTTTCCAGCCCAACTAGGATACCCCACTGGTACTCTCTAGTTGTCCAAGGCCAGGACCAGGCCCTAGGCCATCCAGATGTCACAGGTCCTGCCCAATCCACAGAGTGGGGGGCAGTAACCCCTGGCACACAATAGCCATTCTCCACTCTCTCTCTGTGTAGCTACACCTACCACTGATCCTTCAACCTAGGGTCCGCACCATCAGGCTGACCAGAGGTCACGGGCAAGAATGCCCCACCCTACCTCTGCTTCTGGGGTAACGCACCCTCCCAGGGAAGCACCCTCCAGAACACAACTCTCCCACCAGTTCAGGACCTCTCTATCATTGGTCTACCACCTGGGATCTACAATCATCGGATGCACCGGGGTCAGAGGCGAGGACTCCCTCCCTCTGCACCCCCTTCCAGAGTTCTGCACCCTCCCACAGTAGAGCAGGGTCCCTCTCCTTTAAGATGGGCCACACCTGCTCTCAGGGTAGTACTACCATAGTCAGCCAGGGACCCTAAAGATCCCGGCGAGGCCTGCACCACCCCTTCTGGGAAACACAGGTTCCCTCTCCTTTCAGATGGGCCTTCCTGTGTTCACAGGGGCACCCCTAGAAGGCAAACCAGCTAGGACACTGATTACAGATGTCCTGCCTTCCAGGTCAGGCTACAACGCAAACCTGGCTTTCCCCTCCTCAGGAAACGACCTCTAGAGGCCCCACAATTGGTCCCGCACTCTGAGCGGTCAAATGCCCAGCGAACCAGGACTTCACGGGGAGCACGCATGCCCCCCCTTGAGGGTGACCCATCGCTAATGTGTCGTGCGACAGTCTGCCTGTCTCAGAACAGAAGTGGTGTCACCATGGTTACTCACGGGTGGCTCAGCTCTTCTGGCTGGCCCCTGACCCACTGGCTTTTCCACTGGGGTTGGTTATCCCCCTCTCACCCCTCAACCAGGACTTCTGCGCCCTCCACTTAGGAGCGGTACTACCCAACATCAGGAACGCTGGAGTTCTGGTTACAGACACTCCCCGTCCTCTAGACACAGGAAGATCCTCCTCAAATGACCTGCCAGTACAGCATAGGCCCCCGACCTGGTGCTCCCTTAGGGAACACTCCTGAGACAGGGTTTCGGGCACATGGAGACACGCAGTCCCTCCCACTCCTTTTCCTCAGAGACAGGACGTGGGCCCCTACAACCCTTCCCATTCTACTGGGACCTAGCTGGGCTACACATGAACCTCTTCCCCCACACAGGACCAGAAGATACACAAGTCACTCCTGTTGGAATCACTCCCCAATGCCTCTGCAAGACCACCAGCACACACCGCCAGAGGTCCACCTTCTGTGCAAGCTTCTTATCAGACAAAGAACTCTAATTCGCTCGTCCAGTGCCTTTGCAGGACCTCCAGCACACCAGAGGTACACCTCCCGGGCAAGCCCCTTTTATTACCAAAATAACTCACACCAACTCCTCCAGTGCAACACACCACTCATCCACACACTCCCCCTCCAGACTGGTGAGACAGTTCCTCACTGCCCCTGACTCTCAACCTGTACTCCTCTTACTGAGCACCAGGCACCTGGGAACTGTGAATGGGACTTCACACACTGGACACATTTTTGCTACCACCACTGGCTCCCACCATACTGGGGAATCCAGACACACACACACTACACTCAGGGGATAACCACCCTTCCGAGCTAGCCATTTCTCCTCCACACACCCTCTCCCCTATCTACCCACACCTCTGGGGACAAGAACAGGGATTGGGCACTGGACCCAGCAAGGGACTCCCTATCTATGGGAACCTACCGACCTACTGGCGTCCTGCCCTGTCATTTTCTCTCTTCTGCCACTAAACACAAAAACGCAGGAACACCATTTAAAAATAACACTTTTGAGAAGAAAACATTATCATAAACAATAATCCCCAACATGTGACCATCTAAAATGCTGAGTTTGGTAATGTAGCCAGTTGTCGCTGTGGTACTGCGCAAACATCCTAACTGCTGATCACCAATGTTAGAAATGGGATTTCTGGTTGGCTAAGGCTTGCGCCAAAGCCAGGCAGAAACCACCATTGTAGTCAGGGCAAGGGAGTTTCACGCCAAAGATAACCCCTGCTCACCCCCTTGGTAGCTTGGCACGAGCAGTCAGGCTTATACCGGAGGCAATGTGTAAAGCATTTGCGCATGCACACAGCAACAACATCCCAGGCACACTACAAAAGAAACTCCACACAAGGTTATATAAAAATAGCCTTTGTATTCTCATAACACATTAGAATAGTAAACACATAACATACACTGTGCCAACTGGCACGGGCAATATTCACAAGGGATTATTTACACATGACAGGGCCACATGGGCCACTGTCAGGATCAGAACTTAGCAGAAATAGGTACAAGTGAAATAGATAATCAACATACAACCAGTAACCACTGGTAATCACTGTACTCCACCTCAACCTGTAACATAGCCTACATTATGCACAGTCACATCAGGCGCAAATTACATACTGCGCCAACCTCACCAGCATAAACACATGATGCAATCTCTCACTAGTCTAAACACATTAGACCGTACCTCCTAAGTATAACTCACATTAGGGTCGTAACTCACACATTGAAACATAACCTCACTAGCATAACAACTTGGAATGCAAAATAACCTCATAATCATAAACCACAGTTTAGAGGTATCAAACAGGGTGCGTAGAACATAGTAAATGCATTACATTTCCTAGCACCACATTGCATGAGCATATCAATCACATTAGGGCCTTGCGCCCTATACCTCTACCAGCCCCCCTGGCCAACTGGCCATCCAAGAAGGGGACTGCCCTGTGTCCAGAGTGTCAGGGCGCGCTGCCTAGGCAGCACTAGTCAGGGGTACGCCATCTGCGCAAAACCTAAACGTTGCAGCTGCCCACTACTTGCTTGGCAGCTGAGAACCACAACATGGGCCTAAACGCTGCAGCTGGCACTAAGTGCTGCGCAGCTGGGGAAGGCCTGGCACCTCTGTGCCACGTCTGGGGCTCTCACATCACCGGCAAAACGGTGGAGCCACACGGGGCTCAGTAACTACTGGTGTACCCCTGAAGGCCATATGGCTCTGCAAACAACTGGTGCGTCGATGGAGCCACGGAGCTCTGAAAATGAACAGGTCCCATGGAGCACCCTGGCTCCTCAAGTAATGAGCGTGGGCCCCTCTGGGCAGAGGTAAACCGGTATGGCCCGACGTTGGAGCCCGCAGGCTCAAAGAAAACATGCCCCACACTGGAGCCTCCGGGGGCTCTGGAAATAGGTATGCCCCTATGCGCTGGAGCCCCCGGAAACAATTCTCGCCACGTTGGAGCGGCCCAATGAGCACACGGGCCGCTCTGACTTCATCTCCCCCTACAGCCGTCTAAACTTACCGGCTCTCTCGTGGGTCACGGTGCTGCTCCTCTCTCGCCGGTCTTCTCCCTTCGGCAATGCTGCAGACGGCGGGCCTGGGAGAACCCTCTTGACTCCATTGGGGCTCACCAGTCTCTGCCCGGTCCAGTACGGGCCACGGCGGTGACTACAGCGGCATAAACGGGGTGGCACCCGTATTTCAAATATCGCAATAAGCGGGGTAGGCTCCCGCTAGGCCGCACAGGAAGAAGACTAAAGCAGGCAAGGCTCCTGCCAGCTGAGGCACCACAATGCGGGGTGGGCACCCGCTCTCAGCAGCATTACAGGGGAATCCCTCGCCGGGGATTCCCTTTCTTCATCAGGCAGACCCACGCTGCCAAGCCCACGCATTCCTCCTTCCCTGAGGCCTTTAAAATACAGCGCTCCCAGGTGTTTAGGCTAGAACAAGCCTTGGTAAAAACAAAAAGGTCCCAGAAGTCCATCAGGCATCCAGGAAAGCAAAAGGGTCCAAGACGGTCCTGGAGCATTGAGGATGGAGCAAGACAGCTCCCAGCAAAGAAAGGTCCTCCAGGAGTCCTGGGGCTGGGCAGGGCCCAGGGAGGGAAGCCTTCCCCTGGACCCCAGCAGCAGCACGCCCGTGGTAGATTTAAGTTGAACACAAGAACAAAATCATGGGGTCACAGCCCCTCTTTTATACACCTAATCCCTTTGTTTAACAGGGTGCAGGCAATGGGAGAACCAGCTACAACTGGTTCAGGGGAACTCCTAAGCACTTTATGCTCAGCCCCACTCTCCCTTTCGCTGGCCAGGCTAGGGACATCAGACGCACCAGAGGGGGTGGAGCCAGCATTGTGGAGGGAAGGCACAGCCCTATTCAGGTCCCAGGTGCAACACCTCCCTTCCATCAACCTGCAGATCTCTCCATTCACCACCGGGCAGACCCATCCTGGCTCTTGGAGCCAAGCACACCAGCTAGCCCCTGTCACTCACAAGCCAGACAGTCAATTCACATCAAAATAGGTTGCCTTTGCACTCGAGACAGTGTATATGGTGTTGAGTAACACAATAAAACAAGCATATATCAAAATGACAGAGTATCAGAACAAAAGAACTCTCAATGAGTATATCTTGGAGTCTTTAATGTGATGAACAGCCAGCCGACACGTGTTTCATCGCACTCGCGATTCCTCAGGGCTGAAATGAACAAAGGTATACAATGGAGCATGTTTTACACAAAGATGCTTACTACAAAAAGACCTGAATACATGGTCTTGCATGCACAGTCATTGCTGCTACCAGTGTACAGTAATGTATCTGTTATTTTTGAGTGCCACCCCAACACATCCGTGTCGTAAGTGTAAGATTATCACTATTATCCTTTACCTGTGCAGTTAAATAGTGATAGTGAAAACACACGTGGGTATCACAAAAATCTCTTTGCTCGGAGCCAGAGTTTAAGAAGTAGACGTGAACTATTAGTGAGCGATACAGTCATACTGCATGCTGTAGTGCATATGTGAATAGTCTCAAACTCTGAACCTCAGAATGTATTTGTCACATACCTAAATGGCTGTAATCCAGTCAGAAGGTCTATATATCAGTGTCAAAGAAAACATGATAACAGGAAAAACCTAATCACTATTGGTCAAAACATTCATAGTACAGGCAAGAAGAATACAGTAATGAGAAAGTAAGATAAATAGGTATGTAGACGCTCACCGCTCAGCTGGTGATACTTCCAACCCAGCTGGGCCCGTGACCCTCGATACTCCGGTCGAGTATCCAATATGAGAATAATTCTGCAATCAGAAGTAGTCTGAATTACTATACTAGCGTCTGCATATCATTATTTTCAGAATGCAGTCTAAATACACAATGAGTAGTACGGATAGTCTGTGACTGTGAGTACCCACTCACCGACTAGAAATCAAACAGAGAGACAGCGCAATCTGGTCTGCCACATAAATCGTGTAGATAAATATATTCAGCTTCAGGCACAAATATAAACTCCCCTTGCTCATAGAAATATCAAAAACTTTCGTTGGACACACGTACCAATTTAAAGTAACTCCTGGTACACTTACATTATTCAAGGTGTATCTTAGGGAATCCCCTTGTCGATGTCCGAATTCAATGGTATTCTAATTGTTTTGCCCACGGCGAGTAGTATAATACTCTAAAAAATATATTATGGGCAAAATCAATGTTGGTTCCGTTACAAACCTCATACTAGGAAAGTGCAAAAAATAAAATATAGTCTTACCCAATAGTCTGTGATAGGTTCAAATGCCGTGGTCTATGTCGAAATATTCAGCGTTCCCAGCTATAACGACATCAAAAAACGGAGGGAGTTAAGCCCCTGAAATAGTACTTTGTTTTTGTACAAATTGGGCTCGCGATTGAGGCCTCTGCCAACTAGTCACCGGGAGCTTACCTCTATCAAGCGGAGAAGCGGCACGGAGAACGTCCTGATCCGACGGTCGTGTTCCTGTTTGGACACGTGACCGCCGTTCTTACGTGCTTAAGTAACGTATCCGCCAAGCGTATCTACAGACTAGAGCGTCTACCGCGTCTACCAGGTCTCCATGTTGGGTTTGTCATGGAGAACCATGTGACGCTAGCCTGAAGGCAGCATTAAAACGCGGGGGAGTATAGTTTATTTATAATAATAAATGCGGTCGGCCCAGAGCGAAGTCCGGAATCAAGTTAATAACGGATTCCAGCAAGTAGTCATTACGCGTTTTTTCAGAAAATCTAAATAAGATTTTTGAACAAATAATATATTTCTGGTGAACTAGGGTAGTGACCCCCGTGCTGGAAAATCTATGGACTGACAGTGCCCATTGCATTCATACGTGGGTTTGTTCAATATACATATCATACTCGGTATCACAATATACAAATCATGTACAATGTATACAAACTATGGTATTAATATAGATAAGTCGGATCATGTACAATTTCATTTGTGAAACGAATTTCATGACCACAGGAGGTACAGGGGAGTCATTGTGACATAAAGGAAATGTACAAACATAATGTCAACATATGTCGCAACAATAGTCGCTATGTAAATACATGCATAGCAATCTCATAATTCTCTCCCACATATCAGTTACCTAGGAAATATTGCATTTCATGGTCATAATTGAGTCCCTGTTCCACCGATCTCAGACGCATAATCCAGATAGCCTCTGTGCGTCTCAATCGTAATTCCCGATTGCCTCCCCTGACATCAAGGGGGACTGTATCTATGCCAAAAAATTTGACTGTTTTATTGGTCCTGTCACTTTGGCAGGAGGCCACATGAAGAGCCACCGGATATTTGGGATCACCCGTTACTATTGCCCTTATATGTTCCATTATTCTTTCTTTTAATTGTCTAATAGTACTCCCTACGTACAGCTTTCCACACACACATTCTATCACATAAATCACAAATTTAGTGGTACAGTTGATGTTATATTTGACCGTGTAGACAAAGCCATCCGGACTCATAAATTCAGTAGTGCCATGTTTAGCCCATTTACAAATACTGCAAAAACCACATTTATAAAAACCCAGACTGTGTTGTGTCATCCAAGTTGTCGCAGTAGTGTCTCTAGGTACAGTGGGACTCAATTTATTCCTAAGAGTATTACCTCTCCTGAACGTAATTTGTGGTCTATCTGAAATACAGTTGTTAAGAGCTTTTTCTGACTTTAATAAACTCCAATGTTTGGTAAGACTCTTGCGTAAGGTATTGTGAAATGAATTAAAGTCAGTTACCATTCTAATCTGTTCCCCTCCAGTAACGGGGGACTTCTTGGACAATGTAAGGGTGTGCGTTCTCTTAACTTTCTTCACCCTTTTCTCTGCTCTTTCAATGGTCTGGTTCGAGTAACCTCTGTTGTGAAATCTATCCTTCATGCCAGTCAAACACCTCCTGAACTCTCCATCCTCACTACAGTTCCTTTTTGCCCTTAAGAACTCGCCATAAGGTATGGCGTTAATTTGGTGAGGCGGATCGGAGCTTGAGGCATGCAAGATTGCATTGCATGCGGTGGATTTCCTGAACAGTCTACTGTGAAGACAGTTAGATGCAACATAAAATTCAATATCCAAAAATTCGATATTCGTTTTACTCCAGTTCATTGTAAATTGGATTTCCCAGGAGTTTCTGTTGAGATATCCAAAGAAATCCTGTAAGAGCTCTTGTGTGCCTGACCAGATAAGGATACAGTCGTCAATATACCGACCCCAGAATACAATGGAGTCGATATATTGTGCACCCTTATCGCTCCAAATGAGATCAGATTCTAATGCACCCATGAACAAGTTGGCAAACGAGGGTGATATTTTAGAACCCATGGCTACTCCCTTCTTTTGACAGTACCAATTTTTGTCAAACATAAACACATTATTTTTCAGTATGAGTTCAATCATAGTTGATAGCATGACAGTGTGTTGCCAGAGCGTTGCAGGTCTATTGTGAAGAAATTTGTTCACTGTCTGTATGCCTAGATCTAGATTGATACTGGTATACAGTGAGACAACATCCAACGTGACAAGTAGAGATCCCTCTTGCCATTGGATGTCAGCTAAAGTACTTAGAATATGTTTGCTGTCCTGTATGTAAGAGGGTAGGTTTCTGACCAGGGGACCCAAGAAAAGGTCCACGTACTCCGCTAATCTTTCAGTGGGGCCCCCAATGCCAGAAACTATTGGTCTCCCGGGTGGAAATGGGAGTTGTTTGTGGACTTTAGGAAGTGTATATAGCCACGGGTAAGTTGGTCTAAACACCTTAAGGTAAAGAAATTCTTCCTCGTTCAGTAGCCCAGATTGTTTCCATTTAAGCAATAGTGAATTGATTTTCAGAGTTAAAGGACCTATGGGGTTATGTGTAAGATGTTCGTAGCAAGACTCATCCTGTAATTGTTGGGAGATTTCATAGTGATAGTCAACACGATCCATAATTACTACGTTGCCCCCTTTGTCTGCTTCCCTAATAGTTATGGTATTGTCCTTCATCAGTGTAGTCAGTGCATGTCTTTCCCCATGGGTTAGATTGTCCTTGTATTTGAACATCCTGTCCTTTCGATGACTGTTCAGTTTATCCAAGTCCTCTATTACCCGTTTGTGGAACATGTCTATTGCATTGCCCCCCGGTAGTGTGGGAATCCATTTGGATTTGGACTTTAAGCCACTGACAATGCTAAAGTCAGATTCTATGTCTAATTCCTCCAACAGTTGGTCCATGTCAAGAGGAGAATCCTCCATATCAGTTAGTGACAACACTAACTGACTACACTGATGAAGGACAATACCATAACTATTAGGGAAGCAGACAAAGGGGGCAACGTAGTAATTATGGATCGTGTTGACTATCACTATGAAATCTCCCAACAATTACAGGATGAGTCTTGCTACGAACATCTTACACATAACCCCATAGGTCCTTTAACTCTGAAAATCAATTCACTATTGCTTAAATGGAAACAATCTGGGCTACTGAACGAGGAAGAATTTCTTTACCTTAAGGTGTTTAGACCAACTTACCCGTGGCTATATACACTTCCTAAAGTCCACAAACAACTCCCATTTCCACCCGGGAGACCAATAGTTTCTGGCATTGGGGGCCCCACTGAAAGATTAGCGGAGTACGTGGACCTTTTCTTGGGTCCCCTGGTCAGAAACCTACCCTCTTACATACAGGACAGCAAACATATTCTAAGTACTTTAGCTGACATCCAATGGCAAGAGGGATCTCTACTTGTCACGTTGGATGTTGTCTCACTGTATACCAGTATCAATCTAGATCTAGGCATACAGACAGTGAACAAATTTCTTCACAATAGACCTGCAACGCTCTGGCAACACACTGTCATGCTATCAACTATGATTGAACTCATACTGAAAAATAATGTGTTTATGTTTGACAAAAATTGGTACTGTCAAAAGAAGGGAGTAGCCATGGGTTCTAAAATATCACCCTCGTTTGCCAACTTGTTCATGGGTGCATTAGAATCTGATCTCATTTGGAGCGATAAGGGTGCACAATATATCGACTCCATTGTATTCTGGGGTCGGTATATTGACGACTGTATCCTTATCTGGTCAGGCACACAAGAGCTCTTACAGGATTTCTTTGGATATCTCAACAGAAACTCCTGGGAAATCCAATTTACAATGAACTGGAGTAAAACGAATATCGAATTTTTGGATATTGAATTTTATGTTGCATCTAACTGTCTTCACAGTAGACTGTTCAGGAAATCCACCGCATGCAATGCAATCTTGCATGCCTCAAGCTCCCATCCGCCTCACCAAATTAACGCCATACCTTATGGCGAGTTCTTAAGGGCAAAAAGGAACTGTAGTGAGGATGGAGAGTTCAGGAGGTGTTTGACTGGCATGAAGGATAGATTTCACAACAGAGGTTACTCGAACCAGACCATTGAAAGAGCAGAGAAAAGGGTGAAGAAAGTTAAGAGAACGCACACCCTTACATTGTCCAAGAAGTCCCCCGTTACTGGAGGGGAACAGATTAGAATGGTAACTGACTTTAATTCATTTCACAATACCTTACGCAAGAGTCTTACCAAACATTGGAGTTTATTAAAGTCAGAAAAAGCTCTTAACAACTGTATTTCAGATAGACCACAAATTACGTTCAGGAGAGGTAATACTCTTAGGAATAAATTGAGTCCCACTGTACCTAGAGACACTACTGCGACAACTTGGATGACACAACACAGTCTGGGTTTTTATAAATGTGGTTTTTGCAGTATTTGTAAATGGGCTAAACATGGCACTACTGAATTTATGAGTCCGGATGGCTTTGTCTACACGGTCAAATATAACATCAACTGTACCACTAAATTTGTGATTTATGTGATAGAATGTGTGTGTGGAAAGCTGTACGTAGGGAGTACTATTAGACAATTAAAAGAAAGAATAATGGAACATATAAGGGCAATAGTAACGGGTGATCCCAAATATCCGGTGGCTCTTCATGTGGCCTCCTGCCAAAGTGACAGGACCAATAAAACAGTCAAATTTTTTGGCATAGATACAGTCCCCCTTGATGTCAGGGGAGGCAATCGGGAATTACGATTGAGACGCACAGAGGCTATCTGGATTATGCGTCTGAGATCGGTGGAACAGGGACTCAATTATGACCATGAAATGCAATATTTCCTAGGTAACTGATATGTGGGAGAGAATTATGAGATTGCTATGCATGTATTTACATAGCGACTATTGTTGCGACATATGTTGACATTATGTTTGTACATTTCCTTTATGTCACAATGACTCCCCTGTACCTCCTGTGGTCATGAAATTCGTTTCACAAATGAAATTGTACATGATCCGACTTATCTATATTAATACCATAGTTTGTATACATTGTACATGATTTGTATATTGTGATACCGAGTATGATATGTATATTGAACAAACCCACGTATGAATGCAATGGGCACTGTCAGTCCATAGATTTTCCAGCACGGGGGTCACTACCCTAGTTCACCAGAAATATATTATTTGTTCAAAAATCTTATTTAGATTTTCTGAAAAAACGCGTAATGACTACTTGCTGGAATCCGTTATTAACTTGATTCCGGACTTCGCTCTGGGCCGACCGCATTTATTATTATAAATAAACTATACTCCCCCGCGTTTTAATGCTGCCTTCAGGCTAGCGTCACATGGTTCTCCATGACAAACCCAACATGGAGACCTGGTAGACGCGGTAGACGCTCTAGTCTGTAGATACGCTTGGCGGATACGTTACTTAAGCACGTAAGAACGGCGGTCACGTGTCCAAACAGGAACACGACCGTCGGATCAGGACGTTCTCCGTGCCGCTTCTCCGCTTGATAGAGGTAAGCTCCCGGTGACTAGTTGGCAGAGGCCTCAATCGCGAGCCCAATTTGTACAAAAACAAAGTACTATTTCAGGGGCTTAACTCCCTCCGTTTTTTGATGTCGTTATAGCTGGGAACGCTGAATATTTCGACATAGACCACGGCATTTGAACCTATCACAGACTATTGGGTAAGACTATATTTTATTTTTTGCACTTTCCTAGTATGAGGTTTGTAACGGAACCAACATTGATTTTGCCCATAATATATTTTTTAGAGTATTATACTACTCGCCGTGGGCAAAACAATTAGAATACCATTGAATTCGGACATCGACAAGGGGATTCCCTAAGATACACCTTGAATAATGTAAGTGTACCAGGAGTTACTTTAAATTGGTACGTGTGTCCAACGAAAGTTTTTGATATTTCTATGAGCAAGGGGAGTTTATATTTGTGCCTGAAGCTGAATATATTTATCTACACGATTTATGTGGCAGACCAGATTGCGCTGTCTCTCTGTTTGATTTCTAGTCGGTGAGTGGGTACTCACAGTCACAGACTATCCGTACTACTCATTGTGTATTTAGACTGCATTCTGAAAATAATGATATGCAGACGCTAGTATAGTAATTCAGACTACTTCTGATTGCAGAATTATTCTCATATTGGATACTCGACCGGAGTATCGAGGGTCACGGGCCCAGCTGGGTTGGAAGTATCACCAGCTGAGCGGTGAGCGTCTACATACCTATTTATCTTACTTTCTCATTACTGTATTCTTCTTGCCTGTACTATGAATGTTTTGACCAATAGTGATTAGGTTTTTCCTGTTATCATGTTTTCTTTGACACTGATATATAGACCTTCTGACTGGATTACAGCCATTTAGGTATGTGACAAATACATTCTGAGGTTCAGAGTTTGAGACTATTCACATATGCACTACAGCATGCAGTATGACTGTATCGCTCACTAATAGTTCACGTCTACTTCTTAAACTCTGGCTCCGAGCAAAGAGATTTTTGTGATACCCACGTGTGTTTTCACTATCACTATTTAACTGCACAGGTAAAGGATAATAGTGATAATCTTACACTTACGACACGGATGTGTTGGGGTGGCACTCAAAAATAACAGATACATTACTGTACACTGGTAGCAGCAATGACTGTGCATGCAAGACCATGTATTCAGGTCTTTTTGTAGTAAGCATCTTTGTGTAAAACATGCTCCATTGTATACCTTTGTTCATTTCAGCCCTGAGGAATCGCGAGTGCGATGAAACACGTGTCGGCTGGCTGTTCATCACATTAAAGACTCCAAGATATACTCATTGAGAGTTCTTTTGTTCTGATACTCTGTCATTTTGATATATGCTTGTTTTATTGTGTTACTCAACACCATATACACTGTCTCGAGTGCAAAGGCAACCTATTTTGTTCATACATGGGTAGTTCTCCTTGTTTTCTACTCAACTGAGTGGTTCAAGGTTTTTCCACTCGCCGTCTTGCACCTAAATAACTCAGATTTTTTTACTCTAATGTGCGTTCATACGGGCTGTGCACTCGGTTCTAACTGATCAAAAACCTTCCCATCTTGATAGTCAATTCACATCACACTGCACACAGAAATGCCCACTTCTAAAAGTGGCACTTCTACACTAGACACATTAAATCTGTGCACACCGTCGAGTTCCCACATACCAGACTCGCCCCTGCACTCCCCACACATCAGGAACTACCATGGACACACATATCCCCATGCATTCCTATGGGAGGGCAAGCCACTCTCACCACACATACAGAGAGAGCGCACGCACTTTACACTGGACCACAGTAAAAAGTGCGCAGAGGCCTAAAATCACCAACACCAGGTTACAGAAACAGGCTAGGAAAATGCAAAAAGTTTCGGGGTGAACCTGCCAAAATGGCCAAGTCTAACATATAGTATTTTTTTTATTTTGGTTTTTTACTAGTACCCCCGTTTGGCAACCCAAGAATAAAACATCTTATTGGTTACTCTATTCCCTTCGCCATCTAGCGAAAGATGGAGCCAAACCAACCAGCATTGGAATCTTGAAATAATATGTCCCACATTGACCCTCAAGTCCGTTTAATTGATACCCTCTTAGCATCAAAAGCATTTATAGGAGGGAACAATGTTATTAAAGAACACAAGTTCCACCTGCTAGCCCACACAAAATCACTGTCCTCAGACGGGTCTAATACTGTCATAGTTCAAGTTCAAAAGACCTTTATTCGAATTTCTTAAAATTCATAAAAGTACTGATCACAATAACAACACAGAATAATAATAATATATATACATACAAATGATAAAATAACATATGACATTAAATTCCATACAGTGACAATACAATATACATCAGATCATCATACTAAGTTTCCATTGTGACAAAAATTAATTACTGTGTTCAGGGATTTTCCATCGATTTACGTGCTTGTATAGCCAGTCTTAAAAAAGAACTGGTACGAAAAGTTAATTTGTCACTGTCCAGAGCAATTAACATACTATATGAATCTTTGAGTGACAGTGGTCTGAATTTCTTAAAATACGGAGTTAAAAACCATTTGATGAATTTAAGATAAAATTTACAGAAAAATAAAAAGTGCAAATCATCCTGTAAGCTCACACCATCACATGGACATAAAATAGAGTCAGCACTGTGGCGATATCCCAATGGAAAAGACAGCATACATTTTACAGTGCCTGCCCTTAGACGAAACAGTAGTGATCGCTCCCAGCCAGTCATAGGCAGGGAGAGGTAGGGCGGCAGTGTTTGGCTACACAGTCCGTTTCCTAAATATTTTCGAACACTTGATTTTTGTGATTCGCTTCGTAGCCTTTCGCTATTATAAAGTGCATATAGTGCATGTTTAACCTCACCTTTGTCCTTTGATTCTATTGTCATAGGATCAGTGAACAAAGTGCCTCTGTCGACTTCATTAAGTGATTTAGAAACTTCCAGAATCCATGGAATCTTCATTCCGTGTACACAACTTAAGCAGTCTTTTATAATATCTTGTGTAAGAGCAGCAGCATCATTCCTCCAGATTCTGATCCAGAACAGTGCTGGTCTTGCTCTAATGAAGTCACTTATGTGTGGAAGGTTTAATTCATTGTGACAAATAAAATTGGGTGAGGAGATTGGTACGCCCAACACTTTTCTGCAGAAGCGATTATCCTCCCTTTGAATGCAGAAGCTATTTCCTGATCCCCACACCTCTGCTCCATACGTGGCAACAGGTGAGCACTGTAATTTAAAAATCTTTAAAATAGCCCTAGTGGCACCTATTCTCTTTGGGCGGGGAGACTCAAAACAGAGTTGTTGGCTTTCGAGAACTTGCTTGTGGCGTGGGCCAAATGCCCACTCCACGAGCCGTTCGCAGCGAAAACCAACCCTAAATAAGGAAATTTGGGGACAGATTCCAATTTGTCTGTACCCAACTGAATGGTATTGTTTCCTTTTGCCTGGGCCACAGGACATAATAAAGGATTTTTTTAAATTTACACTCAGGTCCAAATCCCTCATAAAATTTACAAAACTATTTACAAGCAGACGAAGGGCATTAGGAGTGCGGGCCATAAGCACCGCATCATCTGCGTATAGAAGCACTGGAAGTGGTTTCCCTAGAATCATTGGAACATCTGTAGTGACTTTTTTCAGGCAGGTGGATAAGCCATTAATATAAATAATGAACAACAGGGGTGCTAGAACGCACCCCTGTCTCACCCCCCTACCTATATCAATGGCTCCCGATACCTCTCCACCCATCCCGATACGTACCCGTGCTTTCAGGTCGGTATGGAGATAGGCTAGAAAACTTACAAGGGTGATATCAAGACCATTGATTGAAAGGATAGACCAAAGCTTCGATCTATTCACAAGATCGAAAGCAGATGAGAGATCCATGAACGCGAGATAGGTGGGGCAGGAGCGGGCAACACTATATTTGTCAATTATCAGTTTTAAATTTAGGCATTGCTCCACTGTGCCTACCCCACTGCGGAACCCCATCTGACAAGGGTCTAAAAAGTCAGTATCAGTTGCCCATTCAAGTACTCTGTGGTATATTATGCGACCCAACACTTTTAACGTGTTGTCCAAAAGGGAGATAGGGCGATAATTTGCAGGGTCAGACCTGTCTCCCTTTTTATAGATTGGAACAATAATGCTGGTTGCCCATGTGGTCGGCATGCCTGTTTTTGGAAGACTATTAAAGATATTAAGAAATATGGGTGTCCATAAGTCAACATCATATTTAATAATATCAATGGGCAGGCCATCAGGTCCGGGCGCCTTATTACCCAGGCTTTCTTTTATAGCTAATCTGACTTCATGTTCCAAAATTTGTAAACCATTTGATTGACCAAAAATAAGAGGAGAATGCTCCTCTAGGGGGGCAGCATAAATTCTGGAAAAATGAGTCTCCCAAGCTGAGCTTGTTATATTACAACTGATTTGGGTGAGCTTCTTTCCCATTTCCCTCGTTTTTCTGACAGCTGACCAAAACGGGCCGCTGCCACCCAAGTTTGCGCTAATTACCAAAGAGTCCCATTGTTCAGTAAGCAAATTAGATTTCCGTTCAAGTATTTTAGCTTTATAATTTTTCCTAGCTAATTGAACGGTAACTTTGCACCTAGGTTTTGTAGAGAGAGCCTTTCTTAATTCTCTATTAGCCACAGAGCAAGATGAATCAAACCACCTTGGCTCTTTACCTTCCTTAGGTAATGGGACTGACAAAAGGGTTTTAATGGTTGAGCACAAAGCTTCAAAATCAGCAATTAGTTGGTCGTAATTATCGCTTGGGAACAAACAAGAATCAATCAGATGTGGATGTAGTGTTTGTATGCTATCTGGAATAGCCCCACAATCCACTCCCCTCCATTTTAAACGAAGGCCATCAATTGATGGGGTAATGTCCCTTGCACCATTTAGATTCGCAAAAATCGGACTTGGGGCAAGATCCAAAATTACAACCAATGGATTGTGGTCGCTGAAGGATGTTTGTACCACAGAGGTTTTAACTATACAATCTGTCAACAATGGTGACGCAAATACAAAATCAATAGTGGAACTGCTGTCCCTTCCAATGTACGTTGGAACATAAAGGGAATCAGAGTTATGTCCTATTCTCAAGGCATCGGCTAGGTCAAATTCAATGAGTAATTTGGACAGTTCTGAGCCCCTACGCTCCGCTGGGTCAGAAAAGATCTGATTTTCAGATCCAGCACTCACTGCTAATTTTGCATTGAAATCGCCTCCTAATAAAATACCTGATTTGTTATCTACTGAAAGAGAGCATTCCAATGTACTTAAAACCTTGGATAATGCCATAAAGTTCTTATTCGGTACATTATAAAAATCATTATTGTAAAAATTGATTAAATAAATTGTGGTCTTTGACTCCAGCTTATATTCAAGAAGCTGGATATTGGGATTAACAGGACCATCGTTCTGCAGGTTTCTGATTGTACCGCCTGCGAGAATCTTAATCCCAATGAATAGGCCACCCATTGCTCGGCCAAAACTCGGTTTAGGTGAGGTTAGGCTGAAACAATGATAGCCCTCAATATACAAGTTTCCAACAGCCCATGTTTCTTGAAACATAAGAATATCCGCATCATTAATTATCTCAGTCCATGCAGGATCCAGTAGCTTAGATTCTAATCCTGCGACATTCCAACTTATAATTGATAATCCATGGATGTTACAACATTTGCCTGGCCTTACCCCAGCACTCCCTGCTTCCTCAAGAGTCGTATTAGCGGCAACAGGGAAATTACAATTAGCGGGCACCGATTCCATAACTTCATGTGTGCCATTAAGAACCTGATGGTCCGTAACTGTTGCTGGGTGTCCCTCTTGTATACTGACTATGGCTTGGCTAGGTACATCCATGTTAGGCATTATAGTCAGTCAATCCTGTTAGTCTAAGTTGGAGAAATATTCAAATCGATTATGTGTGGGAATGTTGAATATTGACCTTACTTCAGTTAATGGCTGAAACTGTTGGAGGTCAGGAGCAGGATAAGACATATCTCTATAATTATATTGGTTCATGTTTGAGAGTTGAAAATGATGCGGGGGATGGGAAAAGGGTACTGACATTGGGATCTGGTTCCGCTAATTATGGCCATTAATATGGCCAGGATCCTGATTTTGTAAAAAGAGCGGAGATTTGATCCTCGCACCAAAATTTAAATCTTGATGAGTGGTGATGGGGTGGTTCATCGTAACTTGTTTTGGGGGTATTAGGTGTCTGTAAAAATAACCAAGTGGAAGGAGTGTGGTGTTAAATTCATGTGTTGAGGGTAATGGGGCATTTGCTAAGGTTTTCTCTGGCCATTGTGGGTTCCTAAAATTAATTGTAACACAGTCACCCTCAAACTTTTTTCTAAGTGGGCCTATCCAACCCACTCTCTGGGTATTTATAATCTCCCTTGCGCCTTCTATAGGAAAATTGCAATTTGCAATTAACCAATGTAAGGTCTTGTTTTTAAGGGATATAGGAGTTTCCTCTTGGTCCTTCCTTAGTTTGGAGACATTAACTAGGACAAAGACATAGGCCCCGCATTCTGGTGGAAGATTGATGCGGGAGGGAGCCTGTCTAGTTGTTTTTCGTGCTAGTTGGACCAAGATGGAAGCATTTACGGGATTTGAGGGGTGGCCCACCATAGGCACACTAGTATGTTTGGTATTCTGATCCTTCCTTGTGGCTGGGGCTGCATTAATACCATTAGCCGTTGGTTGACTAACACTTATCCCCTTCGGGGGAACTGGGGGGGGTTTGGGTGTAATAACTATATTTGTTGTTGGTGCTTGAGGGGTGTTAAGTGCGGGACCCACTATTTTAGTGGAAGTAGATTTCGTTGTGTCATTCACAGTATTTGTTGTGGATAGGCTCTTGATAGGAATAATTAGTTCAGCTATTTGCTTTTCTATCCTAGTAAGTCTACTTTCAATAGGGGATAGATAGATGCTGAGAAGTTCACCCAATTTTGCCAACATAAAG
Source organism: Lissotriton helveticus (assembly GCF_964261635.1). Lineage (NCBI taxonomy): Eukaryota > Metazoa > Chordata > Amphibia > Caudata > Salamandridae > Lissotriton > Lissotriton helveticus. The sequence goes on from NC_136060.1 coordinate 386,947,385, forward strand.
TCGGTTACTGCAACAGTGTTGTCAATTATTTCACCATCCCTTACTTCTAACCCACCCTGCTCCTCTCTTTCTTCATCGTCGACACCCTTAGTATTCTCCTTAACCCTACTTGTGTTGGATTTAGAATTGACATCGCTCCCAATTTGAATTTGTTTACTGACCTTTGAGGGTTGGGGCTTAAGTGTGTAATGTTTTTGTATTTTTCGAATGGCGCCCTCACGTCTGCCCCTAGATTCCCTCATATTTTCTACAGATATAATTTCGGGGGTGGGGGTCATATGTAAATCCGGAGTCTTCTCTAAATCCATACTAATATCTGTGTCGGTGTCAGACTCTATCAGGGGGATAGAGGCGGATAGATTTACTTCATTAGGGATGGTGTGAATATCAGCACTCGTGTGCAATAAGGGTCTAATGTTGGCAGGCAAGACCTGGGCGGGTGTAGTAGCAGAGGCGATAAGTCCCAGGGACGAACGTTTGGCATGGGCGAGATCTTGTGAAACCCTACGTTCAAGAAGAGATATACCCTGGTTTATAGCATCATTGGCCCTGGTAATGAAGTTATCAATAGGGCCGGTTTTAGAGCTACCCGCAGCAGCTGCTGTTCTACTGCGGCTCCCCCTAGGAGACATTGTAACAGTGGGTGATAGCCTATCACGCTTAGAGACTTGTTAGGCACTTCAATATATGTTTATACGAATACCCGAATGCCTGGGGCAAGTAATAAATGGCCACACAATCTCTAAATCAAATCACAACAGATGACTAGTAATCAATCAATATGTTGATACTCCCAGTCCAAAAAGTTTATGCAAATTGGACCATGATCCTTAGTCCTCTGTGAAAATATCCGGACTTATAGTCAGAGTTATCGAATATCAAATACCTTGAGGTAGAGATGTTCGAGGGCTACACCCGTCCCGTCCTCCTCCGGCCTCTGAGGGCCACAGAGGGCCCGCCCTTGTCCCGGGCTTCTCCCGCGCGCGACTCGCGTGGCGAGAGGGGTGTCAGCGTTTTTGTAGCGCCTCCGGGCGCTCCTGGCGTGTCACGGGCGTGCTACCCCACAGGCTGCTGGGAAGTGTGGTCCGGGTGTCCTGACTGCAACCGCCGTTCCCCTCACGGCACCGCCCGATGGCGTCCCGGTAAGTATGGCAAAAGTTACTGGTGTCCCCCCTGGCCTCGTGGGGGTCAGCGTTTTTGTAGCGCCTCTGGGCGCTCCTGGCGCGTCACGGGCGCGCTACCCCACAGGCTGCTGGGAAGTGTGGTCCGGGTGTCCTGACTGCAACCGCCGTTCCCCTCACGGCACCGCCCGATGGCGTCCCGGTAAGTATGGCAAAAGTTACTGGTGTCCCCCCTGGCCTCGTGGGGGTCAGTGTTTTTGTAGCGCCTCCCGGCGCTCCTGGCGCGTCACGGGCGCGCTACCCCACAGGCTGCTGGGAAGTGTGGTCCGGGTGTCCTGACTGCAACCGCCGTTCCCCTCACGGCACCGCCCGATGGCGTCCCGGTGAGTATGGCAAAAGTTACTGGTGTCCCCCCTGGCCTCGTGGGGGTCAGCGTTTTTGTAGCGCCTCCGGGCGCTCCTGGCGCGTCACGGGCGCGCTACCCCACAGGCTGCTGGGAAGTGTGGTCCGGGTGTCCTGACTGCAACCGCCGTTCCCCTCACGGCACCGCCCGATGGCGTCCCGGTAAGTATGGCAAAAGTTACTGGTGTCCCCCCTGGCCTCGTGGGGGTCAGCGTTTTTGTAGCGCCTCCGGGCGCTCCTGGCGCGTCACGGGCGCGCTACCCCACAGGCTGCTGGGAAGTGTGGTCCGGGTGTCCTGACTGCAACCGCCGTTCCCCTCACGGCACCGCCCGATGGCGTCCCGGTAAGTATGGCAAAAGTTACTGGTGTCCCCCCTGGCCTCGTGGGGGTCAGCGTTTTTGTAGCGCCTCCGGGCGCTCCTGGCGCGTCACGGGCGCGCTACCCCACAGGCTGCTGGGAAGTGTGGTCCGGGTGTCCTGACTGCAACCGCCGTTCCCCTCACGGCACCGCCCGATGGCGTCCCGGTAAGTATGGCAAAAGTTACTGGTGTCCCCCCTGGCCTCGTGGGGGTCAGCGTTTTTGTAGCGCCTCCGGGCGCTCCTGGCGCGTCACGGGCGCGCTACCCCACGGGCTGCTGGGAAGTGTGGTCCGGGTGTCCTGACTGCAACCGCCGTTCCCCTCACGGCATCGCCCGATTGCGTCCCGGTAAGTATGGCAAAAGTTACTGGTGTCCCCCCTGTCATAGAAGAACTGCTAATTTTTGTGCTGCATTGCGTTGGTGCGCACAATTTTTCTTTGTTGAGAAGCACAGGCATATTTTTATGTGTGTAAACTTCTTAGCAGTTGCCATTTAAAGTTGGAGGTAACACTGTTTTAGTGTCTAATTCTTAAAACAGAGAGTGGCCCTTTGGGGGTGCAACTTTTAGTTTTCAGATCAGTGTACACATCTTGCCACTAACAGCATTTTGGAAGGAAAAAACTCTTAATTGGATATTTATGTTATAAGTTAAACTAGGTTGACTGAAAATCGAAGAATACGTTTGTTTACATTTTTTTTAAAGTAATCGGTTAAAATGAGTATTCTTGATTTTTCAAACCCTGTGTGCGTTTAACTGATTAGGCTGGTCTTTGTTTTTTTACAGGGTATTATGCCTCTGAGCAAAAGTCTACGACCTGCCTACCCTGCCAAGAAGGATCATTTTGCAAGTAAGAAAACAAGCTCTTTTGCACATTTTGGTACTTTGTAGATGCTCATTCACAGAAGTCTAGACTACCCCGGGTCCATGCATGATCACTCAAACCAAGTTTTTTCTTTGAATTGTGCGATTTTCTCCCCTTTTTCTCACATTATTTTATTTTTTTGAAACATTTTTTATTGAAAAATAACAAACAAACATCAGCAAAGCATCACAAATCAAAGGGGGGTATCACAGGCTGCATCATCGGTACAGCGAGAGAATTCACAAAAATGTTTAAAACACATCAGTGGAACGAGTCGGGGGGGGGGGGTCGTCCAGCACAGGGGCAAGGGGAGGCTGACATATTTCACCCCGGTGGGAGTTCCAGGGGCCCCACACCCGAGACCATTTCTTAGGGCACCCTCATGCTACAACACAGTCTTTTCTCGGAACATAGCCCAACCCAAGTTCCTCTCCCAATCCTGAACCGTGGGCGGGTCCAACGCGCCCCACCGCTGGACTATATTCCTCTTGGCCAGCATTAACCCCAACGTTACCCACTGTGTATGACAAACATTCAAATCAGTCGGCTCCCAAATGTTCAGGAGACACCTGTGGGCTTCCACTCGTAGGTGCACTGACAGGACAGTATTGATAATATCGTGGACCTCACGCCAAAAGGATTGGATACATGTACACACCCAGACTATGTGGAAAAAGGTGCCCAGCTGGCCACAACCCCTCCTGGAATATCCTTCATCTGCCCTACCCATTCGTACCAGCCGAGGCCCCGAGACATAGACATGGTGAAGAAGTTTGCTCTGGACTGGGCGGAGGCGGGCCGGAATAGCCATGAGTCTGGGAGCGGAGACTGCCTCCTGCCACTCCTCTTCGTCCATTTCTATGCCATCCCCAAGCCATTTCTCTCTGGGTGACTTGTGAGAGTCAGAGCGATTATTGACCAGCTTTTTGTATATCAGTGAGATGGTGCTGTAAGGGAGATGACCATCTAGTACCCTATCCTCCAAGGGGGATGACTCCGGCAGAACGGTCCCAGGTTTAAGATGTGTAAGAAGTGCATGACGGACCTGTATGTAGCGGAAGTGTTCCGAGTCAGCCATGTGATACTGGTGCTGCAGCGCTGCGAAGGGCTTAATGCCCGTGTTGTCCCACAGGTCTCCTACGCGAGAGAGACCTATAAGATCCCATCTGTCGAACCCCTTAGTTTTCCACAGCTGCTCGCAATCCCATAGTGGTGTTGCAAGCGTTAGCTTCCGTCGCCAACCCAGACGGGAGGTAGCGTGTGCCAAACGTGTACCGCATGTTTAGTGAAACCCGTTAGGGGATAGCGTCTGGGTCTAGAGTAGAGAGCTCTGCTGAAGGTCCCCCCCGGAAGGGAGCCACCTATCCATATTGTATCCCGGGTTGCCTGGCTGCGCATAGGTGCAGTGATTGATGATGGACAGATGTGATGCCCAGTAGTACAATTGCATGTCCAGGAGGCTTATGCCCCGTCATACCAGTTCAGTGATAATTTGGCCAGGGCAATCCGATCTTCCCATTCCAAGGACCAGCGTATGCCCTGCACCATCAGGTCTTGACGGATTCAAGCCGCCAGTGGCTCCAGGGCCAATGCAAACAACAGAAGGGACAGGGAGCAGCCCTGCCGGGTCCCTCTGCCCAACAGAAAGGCAGCTGACTTCTTGTTGTTAACTACTACCTGGGTCATAGGCAGGGAGTACAGTAATTGCACCCACAGAATGTACTTTGGACCAAAGCCCAATTTCTCCAACACCGCCCATAAGTATGGCCACTCAATGGTATCGAAGACCATAGTGGCATTTAGGGAGATGATGACTGCCGGTTCCAGTATCGTTGAGGCCCTACTTAACACCCTGTGGACTCTTCGCAAGTTCAGCGCCGTATTGCGGTGTGGTATGAAGCCTGACTGGTCCGGGTGAACCAAGGTCCCGATCACTGGCAGGAGACGGATGGCGAAAAGCTTAGCCAGGATTTTAGGCTCAGCATTTAGCAGATATATGGGCCTATAAGAGCCACATTCAGTCTTGGGCTTACCCTCCTTGTGGATGGTGACTATGGTGGCAGTACGCTGGTCTAAAGGGAGGTAGCCCAGCTGACTTGAGTCCTCGTACATGGTTCTGAGATACAGGCCAACCTGTCAGGCTTAAGCTTGTACAATATGATCGGTAACCCGTTAGGGCGTAGCCTTACCCGGCTTGAGAGCACTGATTGCTGCTGCTACCTCCTCATTAGTTGACTGTCGATAGAGGCTATTGCAGGGTTGTGTGGGGCCAGCCATACAGCTAGATAGAACTAACAGCGAGGTCGAAGGTAGGGCGGCGGGGACCCTGGAGTAGTGGGATCGGTGATGCTCGTTCCAGCGCAGGAGGTTGCTATGACGGGTTTCCGTCATGGCAACCACCCGCGCTGGAACGAGCGTCTATGCACGCACGACCCTGCAATAGCGTATACCGACTCGGTCATCACCGATCCCACTACTCCAGGGTCCTTGCTGCCCTACCTTCGACCTCGCTGTTAGTGCTATCTAGCTGTATGGCTGGCCCCACACGACCCTGCAATAGCCTCTATCGACTCGATCCACACTGAGCTTACATTTCCAGGGTCCCCGCCGCCCCGCTTTCAACCTCACTGCTACTGCTATCTACCTGCACGGCTGGCCCTAGTCGCCACTTGCACTATTTATGGAAGTGCAAGTTTCATTTTGCTGTTATAACACCTAACTGGAAATTACATATCTCTTGACTTTGGTAGTTTACCACTACTTTTAAGCAAGCCTTCAAACTGCTTCAGTTATCAACGTGAGAACAATTTTTCCCTCTGCATCCTTGTGATTTCCGGCGTTTCGTAAGAATTGCTGAATTAAGATCAGCATCCCCATCTACACCCTAACGTGTTGCCTAAAGTCGTAACTCACTGCTGTGAGCTTACGTCCTGATATTAAAAGTTACCCCCAGTAGAAGACGTACTTACCTCTCCGCTCGGTCCACTGAGAACTTTTTGGCCAGCCTACCCTTTTTAGGTCTCGTGGCGTTGAACAGCGCGAAGCGCTGTCTCGCCAGAGATCTATTGTTACTGACTCTGCTTCCCAGGAGACAGCACCTGGCCGTGCGCATTTCCTCTCCAAGGAGGCGATTTGAGCGGGCCACGCGAACGCGCTCGCTGTGGCCAGCTGCTGTCTCCTGGGAAGCTCCAACACGACACACGCATGCGCATACACAGAGACACACACACGAGCGCCCATGCACGCACGCACGCACATACAGAGACACACAACCCCCCCACGCATACACACGCGCGCGCACACACACACGAGTGCACCGAGCCCCCCCCCTGCCGTCGCACACATACATACACACACGAGCACACACACACACACACACTAGTGCACCGAGACCCCCCCAGACCTTTTCAACTTATCGGGCCAATCTCGGGGGACTCCGCTCTCAGCACGCGGCAGGGGCAGGCACCGGGCATGTGCCTCGTGCCCCCTCCGTAAAGTTCACGCTGCGGCTCTTGCCAGCTCCTTTCCCGGGGCTCCCTCTTGGTCAAGGGAGCCCCGCAACCCTTTGCGCAACCTCCTGCTGGCGGCCCCGGGGCTCTTCACAGCTCACAGGAGCCCCGGGCCGCGAGACGCTTTTACTCCGCCTGCCTCCTCTTCCGGTCCGGACGTGGCCCAGCCCCCGTCACAGGCGACCTTGCCTGACTTCCGGTGAGGCTGTGTGACCTGTCCTGATGCCATTCCCTGCGCACCGTTCGCGGCGCTTCAACGCTCCTCCCGCCACACCACCACAGAGCGTGTCTCGTTATCGCCACTTTAGCGGCCGCGCCGGCAATGCTTGTTTTGAGGCGGGTGACGGAACATCATGTGCTTTTTAAGTAGCAGCACTGATAAAAACTCAACGTCCGGTAAATTGAGAGCCAGAAAACAACAGCTTAATTGCTTCAGATTATTGCGGAGTTTAAAAGCGGCCCTTCAGTAAATGCTGATCCTCCGTATCTACCTTTTAAGTTGCAAATACGCTATTTTCGGCAATCAAACTATTGAGAGGTTTAGAGGTGTTCTGTACTTTTCTACTTAAATATACCAGTGTTCATTTTGTACAATGCACACAATAAAATTGCCTGCCGATAATAACGATGCTTCCCGCCTTCATGCTGCTCATCTCTAACGCTTCAGTTATCTGAGAATGAAAAAAACAAACTTAAACTGGAGCTCAGCGCACACAGCACCACAGGCTAGGCACTGGACTTGCAATCTGTCAAGAGTCCTTTCCCAGTAGGAGGGGTCTGCCTGTAAACTGCAGTCTCATTGGCCGGTTCAGACTGATTTTAATTTGTTGATACGCTCCCTTTCATAATTGGTTGAATATGCCTCTCCTGGTTTTCGCCACACATATTTAAAATATATGTGGGAAAAGGACTTCATGCCAGATATATTTACCTTGGCTCTTGTCCACAATTAATCCTCCTTCCCAACTAACTTAATATAGCGGCTCAAATATACTCTCCCACTCTTTTACTATTTGTAAATCTTGCTCTCGTTCTCTGTCAATCTATCTTTCTCTCTCTTTTTCCGTTTTCTATCTCTTTACCTGTCTCTACGTTGACATCTATTTCTGCCCCTCATTCTCTCTCTCTATCTCACATAAACCTTCTCTTTTCTGCCCCTGATTTTCTCTCTCCAGCAGCCTGCCCCTTACTTACCCAACAGTGTGTTCTGTTTCAGTCTCTTCTTTCACTGTATCTCTCTCCCTCTCTTGCTGCATTTCTCTTTCTCGCTGCATTTCTCTCTCGCTGCATTTCTCTCTGGTTCTTTTACTCACTCATTGTCTCTTCATATCTCTTCTCAGAACCCTTTGTATTACTCACACAACAGCTGTATCCCCTATACTCGCTCTCTTCCCCCCCTCCCACCCCATAGGGCCCCGTACAGTAATACACAAAGCACTTTTTAGAAAGCCAACAAAAACAAGCATTTGCAATGCAATAGGTCTCGCATTTAGGCGAGTTTAAGCTATTGGCATTGTAAATGTCAATGCCTTTATTTTATGTTTTAAAATCCAAATCATAAAAAAAGGCCTTGTCATTTCCAATGCCAATAGCTCAAACGTGCGTAAACGCGAGACCTATTGCATTGCAAATGCTTGTTCTAGTTTGATATACCTTCGTGGCTCTCCTGACAAAGGCACGCCCTGTGCCGAAACGCGCGTAGAGAATTTCACATCTGTTACCACCTGCCACAATATATCAACTGCCCAGTTTTAACAATTTTTTTACCAATTCCTCTCAGAATTGTCGTTCATGTATAATTGTTGTTTATGTATTGTGTATGTATATATTGTATTGATTTGGATAAAGTGCTTACTGCTCGTAACCCATGGTAAATACAATACAATTGATATATAGGCACCTATATGTAAATGTTTTTGAACCTTGCCTTTTCATGTTTGATCTTTTAGATAAACCCTAATAAAAGACGAATTAATATGTTTTAATCAGTTGTTGACTAATTGCACTGAGCTTGGGTTATCCCCCACATCATGTTGAATAAATCAATGTAATGCCTATGGTATTTGCTGCCTAGGAAAGTTTTTTTCCCTTTCGAATCTTTAGTTATGGCTGCAAGATGATGATATGCTTTTGCTGAAAATTTTGGGCATCAAAGGAAGGCCCGGGAGCATTGGATTTTTTTCTATAGGAGTTCCTGGTTTGTTGTTTGGTTTTTAGAACAATCTGTACATTTAAATAAAGGGTGTGCAATTTAACCATGTCTATTATTGTTTGAGTGAATTAAAGGGAGCATCTAGTTTACAGAAAAATCAGTACTACATCTGTAAGAATCGCTAACAAGAGGCATTACTGAGTGTTTGCTTTGTTAGATATCTGCTTGGGTTTTGAGACCTATAGCAACGTCATTCCCCATATGGTCCCTATATCGTTGACCCAAAGTATTTCAGAGGTCCATTGATTAGTACGATTTCTGTATTGCAGAGGACAAAGTGAGCGCATTCACTCGCCCCACTCCAGGATCATTCTAGAGATTTGCCCAGGTTGTGCTAGATACCACTGACTTTGGAAGCATTTGGGGCGAATGAATTGGTGACGTTCCACAATGCTTTCTAGCCTAAGCCGTAAACCTCCTGAACTTTGCAGTAGGTTCTTCCAAAAAGTGTTTTACGTACATGATCATTTAAGTTAAATACAAACCATTTTGGGGGCAAATCACAAATACATGTTTTAGCATGTTTAGTAATACTCCCATCATGCTACTTCATACACTTTATGAATTGGCCCTAAAACATCTGCATTATTCAGGGAATATTCATATATAGTTAGCACAAGGAATGTGCTCTATTAGAGCTTTTACTAATCGATAGTTGGACATTTAAGGGCAAATGGCTTTTATGGGTATATTGAGTAGTACTCCTGTAGCACAGGATTGGTATCGGTCATGGCAGTTAGGGCAGTGCCGACGGAGCAGCCGCACCTTGCGCTGACCTCTGGCAGGGGGCACTGTATTTAAAAAAAAAAAAAAATGTGGACAAGCCCTTGCTGCAGAGTTCCTTGAATGTTTAGCAGTTTTCAGGCAACAATAAAAATGTCAAGATAACTCTGGTGATTAATTTTCCTGCTGGAGAGAGATCAAAGTTTTGTCTATTGGCAGTTTAGACGCATAATAAAGTACCCTAGAGGGTTAATGTGCCTGCTGCAAAGAACGTGTACCATGCAGATCACAGAACTGAATGTGCATGAACTACGAGTAGCCGCATAAAAAAAATTAAATACATGTCAGAGAAGGGCTATGGAGAGAATAGGGGCACTGTTGGAGGGTGGTAGTGAAGGAATTTGTAGAGAAGAAGGTCATGGACGCCAACAAATGCAGTCGCACCAGGCGTCACCAGCTCTAAAGCCAGCCCTGGTACCAGTAAATACCTGCTTGTCAAATAACACGTGTCATCAATACAAAAAATAAGCCTACAGAAAATATATCTACAAAGGACTCGATGGCCGATCTTATCAGGCAAGCAATGGTAAAATTGAAACAAAAGGTTTAGGCGCTTCATGTTATCACCGGGCAGAAAATGGAAAGACTTCATGGTCATGTAGGCATTAACTACTTCGAGGCACTTTTATATTCTTATTTGATTAAATCGTTGCCAGATTATGTTTCTGTTTCGGAAGATTAAAACCATGACAGCCTTTTTCACAGCTTGAAATAATATGGTCTTGAACTAACATGCCAAAATATAACAAAAAGTCTTGTTCGGTGTACTGCAAATGTGTATGAGTATGTCAGTGAGATGTTGTGTTTGCACTGAGATTAATATTGAAATGTTTTTTTGCTGAATATCTAAAGTAGGCATTGTGGCATTTAAAATACATACTTACCTGGGGATTTTGTTTCCTTCTTGCAGTACAGACGGCTGTAGTACATGCACATCGTGTCCACCTGGTGAGGAAGCCTTGACTGCAGGAACTGTTAATTGTACATCTTGCCCACCAGGTAAATGCATTTGAGAATCATAACAGAGGTGTATGTGATGGTGGTCACAGAAGAATTTTGTCAGTTCACCAAAATCCTAGGGATATTTGAAGTGGCACCACAGGCTTGCTGAATACTCATTTGGCATCAGTGGAAATTACATCACATGTCTTTAAGCATGATGACATTTACATAAATTATATTGTATTAGTGGATTAGGGTAAATCTACACCACTCAAGCTTCTAGGATTTGACACAAGCCATTTATGTGTGGATATACCCGGAAACCATCAGTATACTTCAGCGGCTTTTAAAACAAACAAAACAAGCCTTCACTGTGGTAAACATTTGCTTGGATGTTTTCCTCCCTGCTACCAACTAAGCCTCAAGATGTTGGAGACCAAAGCCCTGGTGTGTGGTGGAAAAAGCACTGCTTAGGATTTGGGGGTGAGGGGGATTCTAAATAGTTAGGCAATGATCTAGGTGTGCTTTCAGAAATTGCCTCAGATCCAAGATGGATCCTGTTGTGCAGCTCCAGCGCAGTTACATACACTAGTATCCAGAGCATGAGGTGGTTGAGACAGACTTTGGAAAGGCGGTGCCTCTACTCAGGTGGCCGGCAGACCCATACCACAGCAGCAGTCCTGCATTGACTGCAAGTGTTGAGGCTGCTTGCCTTCCAGAACAGCACCTTCCATCAACAGTGTCTCATTTTCCCAAGCTGTTACTTGACAGGCTGCCTCAATTTAGATGATAGAGTACTTCCCCTTATAGAACAAGATTCTAGAGTGGAAGAGTTTCCATTGGGCTGAGACAGAAGTGGTGCCTAGAAGCAGAGTTAGTGATAGGGAGGCGGAACCATGCCGTAAGTATAGGGTCACTGTTGTCCTTCAGCTGTGTGATGCTGATCTGCTTTCGCTCCGGTGATGGCTTACACCTTTTTATAATGATGCCCCCTGGAGAAAATAAGTAGAAGCCGACCAAATGGAGGAACCACTTCTTTGCCATGAAGCGCCCAACAACCAGACAAGTCAGAGGCGGTAACAATGGGTCATCAGAGAACAATGGGGCACTCTCATACAGGGTGAATGAATAAACATGTTGATCCTGAAGGAGATGCCAAGCTCTATGAAGTGTAAAGGAGGGAGAATGTCTGCAGTTAGAGAAACATTTGAGGAGTTAAAAGGATGTACAGCTGAGACCATTCAAGATGTGTAGAGACTGGTTTAACTCCTGATAAGTAAGGAAATAGCTGCACAGATCCATGGGACCGAGTTGGTTGAACTCAAAAGGGTGAGGATTATACAGTTCCATTGACTGTGTAGCTTTTAAAAAATGAGGGCAAGGCAGTGAGGTACAAACAACCCTCAGAAAAACAGTACTAGAAGAAGAAACAGTTCTCAATGTCGTTCGTGACAGTATCTCTCTAAGGCGCCTCAGACACTGGTTAAGGCATGGTCACAGTGTTGGTGGAGCTGGCTGACTGTGGTACAGCAAGAAGCAGTGACAAATACTTTGGGAAAGAAAGGGAAATGTATTTGTGAAGAATTTCAGGATCCACATATTTCATGACTAATGCCATGTCACATTGATGCACTGGAAGCAACTAAAGAGACCTTAAAGGAGCTTTTCGTCCTGGATATAGAGGTGTCCGTGTGATTGCCGATCCATGGGTTTTGTTGTTTGAGAGACTACATGGCAAATGAATTTCTGAGAATTCTTACTGTGGTCTATTCATACAGAGCTGATGAGTAAATGGGTGGTGCGAACACACATTGAGTGACAGCAAGAGTACCGGGTCTGGTTTCATTATGCCCCCTACCTCCTTCTGAGAGTCTGAGGCACAGAAGTAATAGGGAGGACATGTCAAGATAAGCCCACACATTTGCACATAGTAGTGTGATATGTCGCAGCTGGTGCGTGGAATGAACGCCTTTGAGAGAATGAGTGCTTGGGCGCACTGTCATTCATTTTTGGTGGGTCCATACCCTGGGAGCTGTGATTTTTCCAATGAGGATAAGGGAAAAATCAGATGTGGGTGGTGGGACATTTTCTCACTATGGACAATAGAAAGAAAATGGACAGGGTCACACCCAAGAAGAACAAGGGAATGAGTACACAAGTGACTCTTTAATATTGGTAGCCCACATGATTTACAGCGAGGCACTTCAGTATAGAGCAAATGTTACTACATGATAGGGCCCTGGTTACCATGGAGAGGCAACTATTGACCGCATAATCATCAATACAAGAGGTGTCTGCTAAGGTGTTGTCACAGGCATCCTCTGTGGCAGATTTTAATGTTGAATGCAAGGCACCAAATACATTCAGTATTGCCTAAAAATATCTGGGATTCGTTTAGAGTCCCTTGTTGAATGTTTTAGGAGTGCAGTGTGAGCAGCAAACTTCCAACAGCTGGGAATACCTCATTAGCCACAGGATGTTTCTTTAACTACTATGATACAGAAATTCATAGTGGATACAGTTATTCCAACTATGTCCTAAACCAGGTGGTGATTTGAGCATTTTGACTACCAACAAGAAGTAAGAAGAGGTAGGAGATGTAGTGTTGTGAGACTGTGCACTAGGACCTTTGTAGTTCTGGGTGCACTCAGCAAGGAATTTCGTAAATTGCTGGGAGGTGTTAAGGTGTGATTATTAACAGTTATGACTAAAATGAGCGTGCAGTGTGTGATTGTATGCTGAGAAATAAAGATGTACAATCCAGTATTCAATGTGTTGCGTATTCATTGTTCATGCTACCTGGCTAAGAAGGATGCTACAACTGCTGACGCGGATGGGATCTGTGCCCCTAAGAAATGAGACTGCTCTCCCAGAGAGTTGCAACTCTACAGCAAACTGCTCGTGCATGTCACGTGTGCCCAAATAGATAAGTAGTTCAAAGTTGGTGTGTGTGGAATCCAAGCCCTGCTGCAGGCTATATACAGCCCTCAAAGAAGTTGAAGACCCTGCGAAGAGCCCATTCAAAAAGCCCAACAGAATCTGTTGTTAGGTCTGAAAGAAGAAACACTGTGTTGCGCTATAATACAAAGCCCATATCCATGCAAAGCAAATGCTAAACAAAGTCATAACCAGGTACAAAAGTGCAAGAGTACTTACCCGCGACAGAAGTGCCACACAACCTCGAATTGGGTGTAACGACTAGGCCCCGTTGAGCTACCAATGCATGCACAGCGACAAGCGGCATCCAGTGCACTGAAAGGCCTTCAGAATAGTGAAATTTTTCAATGGCTGCAGAAGGGAGTGTGAAGTACAGTGCTGCCACATTCCTGAAACCACCACCGTCATTTGACACAGTAAAGAAGCAGAATATTGGCACCAGGTGGACTGCATGGATCGAGATGTTCTATGCTTTCATAGATGTACTGGAGGAAGCAGATGATGGGACATAAATTCAATACTTAAAGAACATTGCTGGTGATGGAGGGAAAGACGTGATAAAGAAAATATTACAAGCTGATGCAGTATCATACTGTCAAATCAAGGAAGCCTTAGAAGCCAAGTTCAATCTGAAGCTGAATGTGGATTATGAAGGGTACATGTTCAATGAAGCACAACAGCCAGCTGGTGAAACGAGGGATGAGCTTGTTGAAAAACTTGATGTGCTTATTAAACACTGCAAGTTTAGTTAATTTATTGAGGACTAAGCCATACGCCTCAGTTATTGATGGTTGTTGTGAGAAGTTGGCCTGGTATATGATGTTCACTATTCTAGTGAGCACCTTGCACCAGTCCAAACAACCCTGGTTGGACTGGTGTCCAGTCAACCTTATAGACCAGCTATTCTAGTGGTAGCATGGACAAAATCAGTCTTAGGCTAAACTCAAGAGGGCATGTGAAGCCAGCTGTTTTACCATATGCAACCTTTTAATACCAAATGAAAGGACACCACACAGGTTATATTCAAAATATATATGTATTGATTTCTAAATAAATCCCCTTAACTCTTTATGAGCACAGGAGCACAAGCGTATAACAAAGAACTTAATATAACATACAAAAGTTGCACAAATATGGATAGGCCCTGGTGGCCCGTAAAACCATATACTAAAATAGTAGTATAAGAACCACGTCACGAACAATGGTAAGGCCTAGGGCCTTGGGAATGGCTGGGGCTACACTGGACTAACAACAGTTAGGACGTGGGAGGCCCACACGATGCGGGTGCAGTGTGTAAATGCACATGCGTGCACCAATAGAAGTCAATGGGTGCGTAAAGTTAGAAAGTTGCAGATTTGGAATTCTTCCGACTGGACTAGAACTTAACCACTTAAAACTAGGACACTAGGGATGTAAATCTCTGCAGGAGCACCGCAGTACTCGCGTTACCTCACCCACAGGAAGTGGGTGCATAGGTGTCAAAGTGTGTCGGGTTTCGTCGTGGAGTTCTATGGAGCCTTGGAGAAAAGATGCTGCAGGCGACCAGGAGAGAAGAGTCCGGTTGGATCCAAGGGTGGATCGAAGATGTAGAGTACCTGAAAGCAGAGGGGACAGAGTCTGGGTCACTAGCCAGTGACCAGGAAGGAACCAGGTGATGTCGGGTTGCGATCAGGTGATGTCGTGAAGCTTGTCTCCCCTGCCACGTGGACCAGGAGGTGTCGACGATGACCAGGTGCTGGACACGAACGGTCCCACGAAGGTTCTTGCTGTCGGCGGTGTCGGATCTCGATTTGGAGTCAACAGGCCTTGCCAAATGCAACCCACGCAGGACTCGAAGATGGCTTCTGGATCAGACCAGCAAGGTCTGATGGGCTGCTCCTTTTCAGGGGAGCAAGGGCGAGTCTGGAGCAACCAGACCAGCGTTGAAAATTCGAAGGTTCGTTGTCACAGAGGCCACTAGCAAGTGACCGGACAGACGCGTCGAGCAGGAAAATGCAAAAGGGCCCCACGCAGCACTCCGTGAGTGTGGAGAGGTGATCTTCGGTGCAAAGGATGCTCGGGGCTGGGGTTTCTCAATCCCCAATGCAGAGCTTCGAGGGTGCCTCAGGAGCTGCACAGAAAGCACTTCGTTGGCTTTCCAAGATGGCTGGTCCCACGTCTCACATCGCCTCCACGGGTCTCAGCTTTGCTGTGGCTGTGGATCGGGCTGTTGGATGTCTGGAAGTCCGGTTCTTGTCGGTCTTTGTCGTTCGAGCTCCGGCCGGAGCAACAACAAAGCAAACCGTTGAGAGCTTGATGGTGCCTGCTTGCACAGGGTGGTCACTCCTTAACCACAAGGGAGATTCTTCAGTCTTCTACGTCCGTGCTTAATTTGTAAAAAAAGAAGTGCCGGGGCTCTCGTCAGGCGACAGCGTCGACCAACCCATTTCTCCTGATAGCGCTGCCTAACACAGCATCAACAAACCTTACGAGTGGGCAGAGGACTTTGGAGCACCTACCACCCTACCACACTACTACAGGGGTCAGGTTGTTCAAATTATTTAAAGTAATGTAAAAACACACGATGGATACCTTTTTTTCACTCCCCTGCCTCGGGAGGTTTTGAAACAAATCCTAAGTCAAAACCAAAACCACATTTGTCTAGGCTCAGGCGGCGAGGGGTTAAACTTCTCCTGGCTTAATAATCAAGGCATGGGCGGCGTCGCTACTAGTTAAGTTCCTTAACTAACTTCTACTGCTACTTCAACTTAGAGGTTAGGCTTGGATTACTTAAAAGCTGTACAAACGTGTTTGCGTTAAGGATAAAATAAAATACATTGGTTGTCAATGAAGTTCATGCCTCTTTGGGGACATGACTTTTGACATGGAGTGAAGGCCCAAATAAAAACCAGAGTGGGGGCCTCACGGGAATGGAGATATGATCCTGCCTGGTGTGTCCTGGACCCTGGTAGTGTCTGAATGGCTGGCAGTGGCACTCAGACTGAGTGGTGGGGTGCGGGTATGCTGGGGCACTGGTAGCAATGGGCACTCTGAAAAAATTAAACTGCGCATGCTGCCTGCTATCGCACAGCCCCAACCCTGGCAGAAGCATATTCCAGCCCAAATCAGTGTCCCGGCCCTCCCACCGGGCGGCAACACTGAACTATGGGACCGCGCGGAACATATCACCAGAGATTGATGCAGTACTGATTGATGAGATGAGAAGATGGAGATTCATTCATAAATCTCCATTCTCCTCTTGGCTCAGGCTCAGTCAGGACAGCAGGCCAGGCAGGCTGAGGCTCACTGTACAGCCGCACCAGCGCGCCCGCAACACACTTCGCCTGGTGTACTGACTGTGTGGGACAGTGGGGACTGACTCACACTCCTTCACTCGGGAAACTCAACTCTCAGGACTCGGGAGACAGAAGGAAGAGCTCAGCAGACAGCAGTTACCCGAGACGAGTTCCATAGCACAACAGTGACACTGCTAAGTCCAGTAGGGAGGTAAATTATTATCAACGTCAATGACGTGCAGCAATGACTGTAGCCCCGGCCCTGATAATTAAGTGCCGGTGCTAAGCACCGGAAAGCACCGGCACAAATTAGGCACTGTCTACGTCGAGTAGGATGTCGAAGGGTCCAAAGTTTCGTATCAGAGTTTCAGTCAGGATTATCTAAAGTCTTGGGACACAGCTCCTACCTTTATTCCAAATCAAGCGGCTGGATTACCTGCTAGGTCCCTCCTATGGGTGGGACCCAGGAAGGGGGTGGTTACACCCCTTTCCCTTTGTCCAGTTTCGCGCCAGAGCTGGGGCTGGAGTATCCCAGCACCGGTTTGAACTGGCCTATGCATGGGACACCTTGTGTGCCCCAGGCAGTGTCTCATTTCATTCAGCCCTCCCTGCCCCAATCCACTATCTCCTGTCTGGGGTGGTGCTAGCACCTCCCTGTGACAGGAACCCTATTGTCCAAGCCTCCCTCGCTGGAAAGGCTCCCAGCAGCAGGAGGTCAGACTTGTGTCTGTGGCAGCAGCATCCCTTTTGTGATGCTGAGGCTCTGGTTAACTTTAACCGGGATTAATGGAAGTAACATGTCTTCTCCCTCTAGAAGGGTGGAATACTACCCCCGTCGCCAGAATTGACGAGGGGGTAGTATTCCAAAGCGTATGACACCCTACACAACATGTTTTGATAAAGCCAACCAAAGATAGCATTTAACCGCTAGGTTCATAATGCACTTAAGAGTATATGGTATGGCATTATCCTAGAACAGCTATAAGGACATGGTTCCGAAAGTTGTAGACAGGCTCAGCTCATGCTAGAGCACCATCTCACATAAAACCAAGCACACGGCCTCCAGGTTTATTAAGGCCTGCCATAGGAGTGACTTATAGTTGTATATGTGTCTAGATATAAGGTTAGACATAGGAATACTATATCTAAGCAAGGGGTGATTACACGACCTTGCCCCAGCTGAGTGATCAGCCAGTTGTGTCAGTTTGGATGGCCAGCCAGGGGTGGCAAAAGATATGCTGCAGCCACTGGTAGGCCTTGGATGCACCTATGCCCTGGGTACCTATAGTACACTGTACAGTGGCTCATAAGGTGAACCAATCCCAATTGGTGATGTACCTAAAGTACATGGTGTGAAATTTAGAGAGAGAACAGCAGGGCTGTGGGTCTGATTAGCAGGCCCACAGCCACATTAAGTCGAAAACCAGTGAAGCAAAAAGCAAAAAATGGGGTGACCATAGGATAGCAGACCCTACTCTCCTACAGTTGTCTTTCAGATGCATTTAGAAGATACATGTTGAGAGACGCTCAGTTTAGAGAAAGTACTAACGGCTGCAAAGGCAGAGGAAGAAGCAGATTGACTGATGTTGAAGCTGGACCAGTGGAAGTTGAATCTACATGGGTCATGAAAAGGGAGCACAAACACAAGGTAGTTGCACACAAGTTTACACCTCCAAAGGAGAAAAAGCTGTGCTTCCAATGTGGGTTTTCATTTCCCCATGAAGGCAAATGTCCAGCCAGCCATAGGACAATAGGGCAAAGGTTGCGGTAAAGAAAATCACTTCATAATGTTTTGTGAAGTGAAAGTGAAACTAACTACTTCACAGCGAGGAGAGAAAATGGACACCAGGTTCCAAAACCATTCTCGCAACGTCCACAAACCCAAAAAGCGACATCAGTTACGACAAGTAGAAACCAAACAATGTTGATCGTCGTCCTGGTCATCCTGCAGAGGCTCGTCAACATCATTATCGATCGCCAGTGAAGAAAATGGATGTGCGATGATGGCCTCGACCAAGGAACAGGCCCATGTAGGTTTGCCTGCGTGCAAAGACTAACAAAAGACAAAGGCAAATCACCTCACGACACAACAGAATTCATTTAGACATTGCCCCATGTTTGCAATCAAGGCCAAAGGTTGCTTCATAACCTTTATCATAAACAGTGGTGCGTCCATTAACATCATGCTGGTAGAAATGTTCAACAGCCTATCTCCTGTGCCACCCCTCAACCCGTCAAATCCAAAAGTATACACTTGGGCTACTTCTAAACCATTGCAGAGTCAAGGGTCATTCATAGTGACAATGGGACTTTAAAGAGTATCAGTGCAAGCATCAATTCATGTTCTTCCAGAAACTTCGTCCAGTGCATGCCTACTCTGTTTGGCCGCCGACATGGAACTGATATCTCTCAATTACAATCTTCTGTCAATCTGAAGTTGGGGGTCAAATACCGTTATTATCTAATGGACTAGGCAGGCTCAAAACAATGAAAGCGCAACTTCACATCAATAAGGACATACACTTTTTTGCCCAGCAGCACTACAGAGTCGCTTTCCGCTTGCAGGAAGCTGTTGAGTAAGAACTAGAAACACTGTTGAAGCAGGAAATCATTGAGCGCCCCACCGGTCCTACACTGTGATGTATTCCTATAGGTACTGTATCGATTCCCCTATTCCTGACCCTGGTTTGGTTAATAACTAACTAGCAGCCATCCAACGGTGCAAAAACCGTTATCTGATTAAGCCACACCACGGCACAGAAGCGCGTTATCTGATTAGGTCATAACGCATGCCATCTAATTAGACAAGCGATATTCCTCCAGCCCCTGATAAGGCATACGGAGTTCTCAAAACAAATAAAACCTACAGCGACCTGGGAAATTCCCATAGCCATTGTTTTGATTTCACCGAGAACTTCAGCAAAAGAATGTGCGAACGAGCCCGTTCCTATGACATCCTTATTGACGTATATATGTCCATCCTTACGTCAATCTCGGCACCTTTCAGGTATAAATATTACCGACATTGCCTTAAGCAAACACATGCGGTGGTGACGAGATCGGAGCAGCGAGACGTGCTGAGGAGCCCAGCAGAGAGCGAAGCCCACAGACGCTGCCCCGCCTTCCTGACGCGCTGAGAACGAGACGCTGCCTTTCTCCTGCCGAGAAATCCAGCTCCGGCGCTTCCAAGCAGCCCTCGCAGGCAGCTGGAATATCAAGACCTGGGATAAGAGATACCAACCCTCCATCATTCTAGATCTCAGGTACAGAACTGAATAACCCCTTGCAGAGAATTCTCGAGTCAGTCCCTTGGCAAAACAAACTTAACTTAAACTGCTACTTATCTACTCCCGCCCACGTATTAGGCTTAGGTCAGGTACATTGGGGTAGGCGTGGTTAGAAGCACCAGTTGAGTACGATTAGTCAAATGTATATATGTATATATCTATTTTATCCATTTTAAAGTATCATATGGCTCAGAAACCATATCAATGCTTTTGCAGTATTATTTTATAATTCTGTCTCTACTGTATGCACTTTACTTAACTATAAGTATTGCAATAATAGCGATTCATTTCTCTTGTATGAGAAAATAGACTGATCAATAAATAACATCTTTTATTGAACCACGCCCATCGCTTATTTCTCTACAAACTGGTGAAACTAAGAATGCACGTACTGACTGAGTAAAATAAGTTGTCTATTGTTTTCACACGACTCTAGAGATACACTCTTGATTAGGGGAGAGCAAAGTTTTCATGTTCTATGGTTGTCAGAAACTAAATCCCTTCTTGTCTACCCAGGGAGGTTAAAATCCTCCTTGTCTATTCGAGAAAGTTTCTAGTGAACTCTGAGCTAGCTGGCAAACACAAAACTTTAAGTCTAATATCGTCGGTAGAAGACCTAGTTAACCTCTGCCCTAGGTCTATACTATTGAAGATATTATTCCAATGCGCAGAGCCTATTGGGATAATAGGAACTACACTACATGGCGCCCAACGTTTGGATAGGCGATAAAACTAACGCAAGACATTAGAGTAACTCAGTCGTGCTTTTTCACACAGAACCCCTTTTTCCCCATAATACTCCAAAGACGTCTGGAGTGGGTGAAAGGTCATATCCGCCAAACCTCGCAGGAGGAGACTCCTATGTATGGTTCTTGGTTTATTCAACGTTGAAGGATACACTGTTCCAAAATATTGTGCATCTAATCTTTGTTTCCATAGAAACCTGATCTGCAAATAAATAAAATAATCTTCTTGACAATAGTATGTCAGAAACTGAAGAAGAAAGGGAGACAGCTAGAATAGCAGCTGAACTCCTAGTAGCAGACAATACTCTGCTGGAAAATGACCCAGATGCAATACTCATCCCGGTCAACATAAGGAAATCTATAACCCTAAAACTTATAGAAAATGGACTGACACCAAGAGGTGGTACAGTCATATTCGTAATTGAGGCACACGAATATCGGCAGACAGAGGTATTCTATTCATGGATAAACTTTCCAGCAGCAAACGCTGTAACAAAGGACTTCCACCATTACAAAATAGAGGAACCTCCTAGTGAGTACACTCCTTTCGAGGAAGTGGAAATACCACTCAAATTCCAAGAGCACCTGCTCTTGTTTAATGGCGCCCTAAAACATAATCACATCACCAGGCTCGGTCCACTAGGTAGACCAGGAGCAACGTGGCCGGTCCTAGCCGGATATACACCACATCCAGACATTGAAGAAATGCCTGCACCAGAGCTTTTAACACAGCTAAAACAATTAATAAAAATACATAGACAATTAGTTCAATATGTAATGCGGACTTCAACAATCCAACCAGCAATTAAAATTCCACAGCTGACGAGTCATCAGGGGAACACAAATAAAATTACACCACAGAACATACAGTCCTGTCTAGGTAAGGTACCCGAAAAACGGGAACAAATTCCTTTCTGGCTAGCACAAAAAATCACTCAAATAGAGGCGGTGTTTCCAGATACCACCCCTGTTGAGAAACATAGGATTCTGACTATCTGTCTTCCAATGGGAATCGCACCACATGTGGAGGACTGTGACACTTGGGGAACAGTCTTTGCTTCCATTTACACAAAAACACATGGTGTACCATCCATGTCAGTAATACCAGATGTGCTAAAACAGATTCAAGATGAATACGGTCCAGAGCCCGCCTTAACTCTCGGTATGAAATTACTGAAAGATTTCAAGCAGGTCTCTGCAATATTATTAGCCAACATAAAGGGAGAAGCAGCAAATGTGGCGATTCGCCAGAGGTTAAAAGAGACAGATATAGCAGACCAACCATTTGAAATTGCCAGAATCATAGAAAAATCCTATGAAGAACTAGGAAGAGATAGTTTGGGTGGAATACCAGTGAAACCCCAACTAGTTGAAAGTCCTGAAAAGGTATTTATAAAAAATAATTTAAACACTCAAAAAAAGAGCTGGGATGGAAATAAACAATCCAATCCTAAAGAAAAAAGATTCCAGTCCAGAGGAAGGTCTCCTTGGCAGAGAGAAAGATCTCCCGACCAAGGACGCAAATCTCCCCAACGGGAGCCCTCTGTGAAAAAATACAACCTTAGAAATAGGGATAATATAAAGAAACCTGATAGATATCAAGATATTGATACACGTCCCTCTCAATCTTTTCAGACTTCCTCGCAGAAATCGGAAAGAAGAGGACGATCAGAACAAAGGAAAGAGCACGTCAAGTCCAAAGACAAAGAACCTGCTCATCTGAATAAAAAATTACAATTTCCAAAAAAGAAGGTAGCCAGTATTAAAGTAATCAATAATGCCGAGAATACTGAGGACACAGCTGAAAAACGGAGTATGGGCTCAGACAATGCTAGACAGCGCAGCAGAAGTCAGCATAGCTCGCAAAGTCCTTATGAATCATCTGGAGACAGTGGACATGAATGAATACATTCAGGTGGAAACTGCAGATACCAGAGTTAGCAAACCTCATAAAATATATGAAATAACATTGCGTATAGAGGGGGATAAGACTAGAAAAATAAGGGGACTATTTTGGGATAATTTGTCCAAGGGCTATGACATCCTTCTAGCTGAACAAGACTGGCCTCCAGAGTTTGTCAGGGAGTGCCCACATGGCGAAGAAATAATTATGCCTGCCTTCTCAAACCATATTCCAATTCATAAAAAATATACACTTGCAAGAAAGTGGGCAGTAGCTCAAGCCCCTGCCTTATATAAAAATCATGTGGGATGGGATGAGGACTCTCCTCCTCACAAAATCCAGTTAAAATCACAACCTACTGCCCAGAGGCAGTACCCGATTAAGCAAGAAGCTAAAAAACAGGTAAAAGAGATCCTAGATCAACTTGAATACCAGGGGGTGATTGAAACTTGCACCTCACAAATGAACAACCCTTTGTTTCCTGTCTCCAAGCCAGACAATTCATATCGTCTTGTCTTGGACTACAGACACCTTAACTCATGTTGCAAAACATTTGCAGTACAAAACTCGCACAGTGCTGCACTAATGAATAACATAGTGCGCAAAAAATACAAAACAACCTTAGACATTTCTAATGGTTTCTTTTGTCAAAATATAGCACCAGAGAGCAGATATTTGACGGCGTTCTCAATAAATGGCACGCAAAATAATTTCTGTTGTTTGCCCCAGGGGTTCAAGAACAGCCCAGGATTATTCTCAGCGAGGGTAACAGAGTTACTACAAACCTATGATGACGAGGCATTATCTTATGTCGACGACATCTATCTAACAGACGATGACTTGGATACTCACTTGAAGAGAGTGAACACCATAATACTTGGGTTCGCAGCAGAGGGTTACAAATTCAACTTTAAGAAGTCAAGAATTGCCCATCTAACAGTCCTATTTTTAGGATATGAACTATCAAGTGAAGGCAAAAGCCTGGCTGACAATTTCCTAGAGAAATTTGCCGTAATCCAAGCACCCAGAACACTAAAAAACCTACAATCAATTCTAGGCTTCCTGAATTTCGGTAGAACTTACATTATAAATTATGCAGAGAGAATTAAACCTCTCTATGATCTAATAAAACCAGATTTTAAAAGAATCAATTGGACTCAAAAACACACAGAAATTTTGAGATCTTTACAAACAGATATGTTAGTTAAAACAAAATTACAAACACGTGACAACACACGCAACCTTGTGATTCGAGTCATCCCAGGAAGATGCGGATTCACATACCTGACCTCTAATGAGGGAGAAAAGGTACCAATAGCATACAAATCACATTTGTACACAAAAGCTGAAATGAAATTTAGCCCAACGGAAAAAATTCTGACCGCGGTACAGACTGCTGTAGCAAAGGAGCGGGCCCTAGCACAGGGTAAACGAATAATCATCGTGACACCGATACCAGCCCTAGAGGCGGTAACAAAGGCAAGCATTCCGAATGCTAAAGCACTCCATCCAAGATGGATACAGTGGGCTAACTCTCTTGCTGCAACAGACGTGGTATACGAATTTGATCCCAATTTAAAAACACAAGAATTTCTCCAATATGAATTCGAATGTCCTCCGCCGACCGAAATTCTGCCTCTAGAAGACTACGGTTGTATAATATATACAGACGGATCAGCACAACCCGCAGTGGGGGGTAAGCAAGCTTACAGTGCTGCGTGTGCGATTGTTAAAGGTCGCTGGCACGAAGGAAAATTTAAACCAGCGGTCACTAAAACGCAATCTCTAGGAGACTGTACAGCTCAAAGAGCAGAACTACTGGCATTCAAGATGGCGCTTGAAAATACCGATCGAGAATTCCCCACACTTATTGTGTGCGATTCGTACTACTGCGTCCAATCTTACAATGAATATTTGCAGATCTGGGTTCAGAATGGGTTTAAAGATGCAAAAGGGGGCACAATCAAACATAAAATGCTTTGGGAACAAATAGTTCTTTTTCAAAAAGAACTACAAAAGACTCACGTGATACATACACTGAGTCATCAACGTGATGGCGTTCACGTTGCAGGGAATTCATTGGCTGATGAAGCAGCGAAGGCAGCAGTGCAAACGGCTTCCGTAGCTGCTATCACTCGGTCAAAAACAAAAATAGACAGTGAAATATTACAGGCTGTCAGCGCTACAGAAAAAGATGCGATAGAAACACTCCCGAAAGGCTTTCCAGTAAAGTACTCATACATAACTGATGCAAATAATGTTCCGTTTGCTCGAATCCCTGGAGTGGGGGATAGGGCAATTCCAAACATGGAACATAGGTTAGGGCTCATTATAGCGGCACACGAAGGGCTTGCTTCTGTACATGCTGGCGTTTCAGCCACAGTATCATTATTAAAACAGAGATACTGGTGGCCACAAATGAGAAGACAAACAAGGAACTATGTTCTAGAATGTGAAATATGTCAAAGAATGAAAGTATCAACAGTGAAACGACCAGCACAGACGCCCCTTCTAATCTCAGATAAACCATTAGCCTGTGTTTACCTGGACCACTGTGGTCCCTTACAAAGGGATGGTAGCTATAAATATATCTTGGTCGCAGTGGATTCATGCACGAGATTCATATGGATGTGGCCCCAGCGATCGGCTGACGCCAGAACTGTTATAAAAGATTTGCGAGTCTTTATCGGCACATACGCAATTGGCATGCTACATTCTGATCAGGGTCCTGCTTTTAGCTCTCGAGCTTATAAGGAAGCCATGACCAGCATGGGCATTGCATTGCGGTATTCTTGTCCATTTCATCCTGAGGGAAACGGAATCGTAGAAAGAAAAAAACGTGACATAAAGCAATCTATAACAGCAAAGGTATTAGGTTCGGGTGCTGGGTGGGTCAAACATCTAATAAGTGTCCAACGTAGTCTAAATAACCTGCCAAGGAATTCTCTGAAAGGGTTCAGTCCGTACGAACTATTGTTCGGGACTAGAATGATAATCAAAGATCTTGATAGTCAGACTTCAGTGGTTAAAGACAAAAGCTTTGATATCAAAGATCGTTTGGCTATTTTGCAGGACTTAAATGAAACAAGAAAAGACCTGAGCAACAAAAAACTGAAACAGCCAACAACCACTGAAGAGAAACCACCTGTCCCAGCAAGGCCTGTCTGGATTCCAAAAGTCGGGGATCTAGTCAGAGAAAAGATTGCGGTAAAGAAGGAATTTGGGCCTTCTTACAGAAAAGCATTTCCTGTCTTGTCTGTCAACGGGACAAGATCAGTAGTACTACCGCCCCTTGCTGGTAAAAAGGAGAACCGAGTTGTATCCATCGACCTGGTTAAACTACAATCATGTGGCCGATAACAAACAGTAGGCCAAGTGGACTCCCAAGAAGTAGCAGGACACCAATGTTTTCTACGAATACAGAGGCTCAAAATGGAAGACTGATCACATTTGGGAAATCTACAGTGAATCAGCAAGGACTATGCAACAAAGCAATGGAACTTGAACCTCTTAAAACCCAAATTAAAACTTTTCATCAAGAAACAACAACCTATGATGATGTAACTGCAGACTTTGCTAATGAAAGAAAGCAAAATCCAAAAACAATTGGAACAATTGACAGAACAGCATCCGGCTACTTCATCAACTTCGATGATTCATCTGAAGACCTGAGTGAAGCAAAAAACAGCCATCAACAAAAACTTTTAAAGACAAAGCGAAGGAACTTTTTCAACAGCTGAAAGAAACCTATCTGATCTCTCCATGGATTGAATTTTGGGTGGCATTCGGTGCATTTATCCTCATTCTTTGGCTCATACTAGTACTATGTTTGGGACATTTCATTGAGGGGAAACATGCTAAAATGGACACAGCAAGCCAGAAAATCAACTTGGTCCTTAAACCACACACATCTTCACACATCGAGAAAAGAGAACTTTCTTCAGTAAACTTCACAGCCAATCCCATACCAGGCGGTGTAGCATGGGACAAAACTGATTATGCAATCTATGGTCCGGTTGAAATCCTGAAGTATCCTCACCAATTCAAGATCTCATTGAGTGACTTTGTAAAACCAAGCTCATTTGCAGATGATTGGGACTTTGAAAGTATCAATGATATGATGTCTGATCTTGTTATGTCTGCTAAATTCACAGAACATGATTATTTGCAGGGTTCGTCTAATTATGATCAGATGTTCTGCTACAACCATTATGGTAACCATTATCTACATAAATCTGCTCAACCTAGAAATGTTTTAAATTATAACCAATGGGAGCATTGTGCTACTCCTCCAAAAGATAGCTCAAAAACATTTTATGATAAATATTCATACTTTTCAGGGTTTAACACAAGTAATGCAGAAACATTTTATTTCAAATTGGCAAATAAGACAGGTATGAAGACCATGCTTACAAACACAAAATTGATATATTCCGATTCATTCTTTGAACAAATGAATACATGTGGGTTTGATTTCTGGAACAATAATATTGAAGCAAAAACTGTTTGGGGTACAAGAGATTGGCAAGTACAGGGTATAGAATCATTGTTTAGAGCCTGCATGATCCCAGAACAAATTATATTTTTGAATGACACCATTCAACAAACTACCTGTCTTGGCTTAGCCAAAATCAAAGATTTGAACAAACCGTCTATTCCAAAGCCAACAGTGAACAGTAATAGCTCTATAGATGTTGAGATAGACGTAAACCATATATTAAACCAAAACAGAACACATCCTGAATGGAAAAAATGGTTGATCTGGCCCACAGATACAAACAACTGTCAAGACAGATTCCTGAACAAAGAACAGGGGTTCACATTGACTAGGCCAGACCCTAGAAATTCCCAAAGACAACATCCAGGGATAGTAACAACCTACAGCGTGGGCAAGCTCTGCCTTCAATGGCTACAAACGTCCACACTGGCTGAAATTCAGCAACACCTAACTTTACTTACAGAAGGTGCTGACTTGCGTGATTTCATATTGGGACCACGCAAACAGCGTCAAAAACGTTTCATAGCGGCCTCTATATATGCAGCTTATAACGAAGTCTGGAAAGTAACTCAAATTGAGACAGCAGAAAAAATACGGGAAATTGACCGTATTCATTTGGAAAAATCACTTTCTGTGGTGGACAATGGGTTAATGACTCTGTCCTCCAGAATATATTCTCTGGACAGCATTGTGTCTTCAGCAATCGATATAATATCGCAAGACTTACTGATGTTACAACACGGTCAGTCCCAATTGCGTTCTATTGTACAGCTAGGCTGGACGTTACAAAATTTGCGTTCTGGCTATGTGCCTTGGCGTTTAATCAACACAACGTCATTATTTAATATCTTTAATCTCACTGATAAACAAATCAGTTTGGCACAGAAGGGTGCTGACTATACAATTCTGAGCATTGAAAAACTTGAGAGATTACCATTGACAACGTCAGAACGACCTGTCATTGAATGGATAATACATGGAATAATAAATATTCCGATAACTACTTTCCAGTTTCAATTCTGCCAAAAATATATACCGGCAGGCCAGTATGAAAGGTTGGGTAAAGGATACATTAAGTCAATATGGAACTTGCCCTATACACACGAATGTGTCAGCAATAAAGGCCAGAAAGTGTTTCTCAGTGGCGATAATTGTGCAAGATCACTGAGCGGTACACTTCTGTGTCAGGGTATTAGTTTGCACGGAGCCTGTGAAGGGACTTCAAATAACCTTTCATGTTACCAGCTAGGCACACCTGCAACACGAATAGAACCATTCTTTAGGAGACTCTCGAACGGGAGTTACATTCTAATTGTAGATCGCAGATGTTGTAGTTTGCTGCCCGGAAAACCTTATCTCATAAATGTGACTAGGAAGGTCATGTGCTGTGAACATGTATTGTTCCCCAGCGAGTCTGTAGACAGGGAGGCAAGGTTATGGCCCGATTTGAAAATTGCTTCTATTCGAATAGATACTCTAAGCAGAATGAAGACTGTGCTCCTACAGACGCCGACGAGGCTCACGTCATCAAAAGAAACGTATGATCTCCAAGTTGCAAGGACAACAGAAGAGATTCATTCATTGTTATCAACTAATTCCCCCATACATTTCGCAGAAATACTGAACGAAATCTTAAATATTTCTGATACCACTGGGATCTCCAGTGTATTTAAAGCAGTGTTTTCGGGTGCTTTAACTCCATTCAAAGCCATCCTGGGTATTTTTCCAGACTTTGTCCATTCCATTTTTGGCGGACTCCCTCTCCTTTTAGGACTAGTAGCGGGTATTCTATTTTTGATCCTGTTATTTCGCTATGGCAAACCGTGTCACAGACAAAACACCTGCGACAAGGGAAGAAATGATCCTAGCCATTGGCTACCGGGACCGGGTGACTAAAATCCTTGGACTATCCCGGCTTAGAGACCTGAACACGACTTGGTTTCTTTCATTTAGACCAATGTGGCAAAATTGTGTTATGCCTGTATTAAGATGCTTGCTATGCGGCGAAGAATGCGTGTTGGACACCTGTCTGGCACTACAATCGGATGTGCCAATGGACGCAGATACCTTGTTGGGTCCGGTAACGGCTCATGCATTGTGCTGTCCCCAGCGGCTACCAATCCTGATGACGGCATTCGTGGAGTCTTCACCACTACGATTGAAGGGTAGTGAAGTACAAGATGAAAGCAGCATCGATCAGGTACGACCTTCAGTCAGCTATGCTGATCAAAACATCAATGGAGGCAATCATGCTCAAGCTCATGAATGCATGGTAACATCTTTTTCCGAATTAGTGGAACTTAAGCAAGAAGCTGTTGACAGTTTTTTCAACAGTCTAAATGATATGATGTTTTCCTCCAGAGCAGCAGGAATAACTTTGAGCAAACTAGCACTTGGAGTTCCCCACATCCTGATTTGGCCTTCCACTTTTTAAAGAAAAGCGATATGAAAAATTTTTCTATTCATTTTTTCAGACTGCAAGAACTTTTCCCCAATTCCAAAATATTTACGATTTTTGGGACACTTATCTTCTGCTTAAAGTAGACATTATTCTTAGAGAACTAAATTTCTATTTTAGGTAATCACGAGACATTCGCTATCCTCTAGTACTATTATACATAACTTTATGATTGTGATGAAATGGTCTCGCATTTTTTTTTCTGTATTAAGAGCTTTTTCATGTGTAGTTTTCGCATTCATTCATGCATTATATGTTTAGCATTATTAGACAGCTTGTGCATATAGTATACGTGACAGTATATGTGGTTGTGTTTCATATATTCTAAGAAAAATCCAATTTCCGGAATGCATATAAATGTATTTTTGGGGTGGTACGGTATACACAAACGCTACTGATATTTACTATGCCTAGATTTGTAAATATGGACATAGTCTACGTGGAGTGGGTGTGATGTATTCCTATAGGTACTGTATCGATTCCCCTATTCCTGACCCTGGTTTGGTTAATAACTAACTAGCAGCCATCCAACGGTGCAAAAACCGTTATCTGATTAAGCCACACCACGGCACAGAAGCACGTTATCTGATTAGGTCATAACGCATGCCATCTAATTAGACAAGCGATATTCCTCCAGCCCCTGATAAGGCATACGGAGTTCTCAAAACAAATCAAACCTACAGCGACCTGGGAAATTCCCATAGCCATTGTTTTGATTTCACCGAGAACTTCAGCAAAAGAATGTGCGAACGAGCCCGTTCCTATGACATCCTTATTGACGTATATATGTCCATCCTTACGTCAATCTCGGCACCTTTCAGGTATAAATATTACCGACATTGCCTTAAGCAAACACATGCGGTGGTGACGAGATCGGAGCAGCGAGACGTGCTGAGGAGCCCAGCAGAGAGCGAAGCCCACAGACGCTGCCCCGCCTTCCTGACGCGCTGAGAACGAGACGCTGCCTTTCTCCTGCCGAGAAATCCAGCTCCGGCGCTTCCAAGCAGCCCTCGCAGGCAGCTGGAATATCAAGACCTGGGATAAGAGATACCAACCCTCCATCATTCTAGATCTCAGGTACAGAACTGAATAACCCCTTGCAGAGAATTCTCGAGTCAGTCCCTTGGCAAAACAAACTTAACTTAAACTGCTACTTATCTACTCCCGCCCACGTATTAGGCTTAGGTCAGGTACATTGGGGTAGGCGTGGTTAGAAGCACCAGTTGAGTACGATTAGTCAAATGTATATATGTATATATCTATATTATCCATTTTAAAGTATCATATGGCTCAGAAACCATATCAATGCTTTTGCAGTATTATTTTATAATTCTGTCTCTACTGTATGCACTTTACTTAACTATAAGTATTGCAATAATAGCGATTCATTTCTCTTGTATGAGAAAATAGACTGATCAATAAATAACATCTTTTATTGAACCACGCCCATCTCTTATTTCTCTACAAACTGGTGAAACTAAGAATGCACGTACTGACTGAGTAAAATAAGTTGTCTATTGTTTTCACACGACTCTAGAGATACACTCTTGATTAGGGGAGAGCAAAGTTGTCATGTTCTATGGTTGTCAGAAACTAAATCCCTTCTTGTCTACCCAGGGAGGTTAAAATCCTCCTTGTCTATTCGAGAAAGTTTCTAGTGAACTCTGAGCTAGCTGGCAAACACAAAACTTTAAGTCTAATATCGTCGGTAGAAGACCTAGTTAACCTCTGCCCTAGGTCTATACTATTGAAGATATTATTCCAATGCGCAGAGCCTATTGGGATAATAGGAACTACACTACAACACCATGGGTCTCGCCCATAGTAGTGATGCTAAAAAGGCACAGTGGAGGTGCAGTGTGCAATTGTGTTGATATGCGCCAGGCCAACAAAACAATCGAAAGAGAAAGGAATCCTGGTAAATGATAATGCAACTGAACGGTGCCAAAGTTTTCTCTCGTCTTGACCTGAAACAAGGGATTCCACCAACTCAAGCTGGAAGAAAACTGCAGGTACATCACTACTTTTTCAACTCCTGTTGGTTTGTTCAGACACAAAAGGTTGGGTTTTGGAATTTTGTCAGCCATAGAAATAGTTCAGGATGTTGTTTGTTAAATATTTCAACCTGTCACATATGCTTTTAATTACAGTGATGAGTTACTAGAATTTGGGGCATTGCGAAATGTGCATGACAAGGCTCTTACGCAAGTGTGCCATTTACTTGTTGATGCAGGTCTCACTCTGAATGCAAAGTGTAAGTTTCACACGACCAAACTCAAGTTCTTTGGGCACATATTCTCTGAAGAGGGAGTGACTCCTGACCCATATTAAGTGCAAGCACTATCAGCTACATGTGGCCCACAAAATGTCACTATGCTGCAATCTCTCTTGGGCATGGACAGTTATTGCTCAAGGTACATTTGTGACTTTGCCACTGTGAGTTCCCCATTGAGAGACTTGACAAAATGAGATGCCCCTTTCCAGTGGTCTGCTGAATGTGATCAAAGCTTCAAAAGAATAAAACATGCTATTGAAAATGCTACTGAAATGGCTTATTTTGACCCTAAGTTGCATATGGAGATTGATATCACAGTCAATGCGAGCCCGGTGGGGTTGGGGGCAATCCTTGCTTAACATAATGGTCATTCGAATGCTCTGAGACACATTGTGGCCTATCCCAGTCTAAGCATGTCTGACACAGAACGTGCCTATTCTCAACTGGAGAAGAAGAGTCCGTCTGCGAACATTTTCATGTGTTTCTATGTGGAAAACGTTTTACTATCATTACAGACCACCAAGCGCTTCTCTCTATTTTTGGAAGCCCTAAAGCCAAGATGCCCCCTTGCATCAAGAGCTGGGGATTGCGACTGCAAGAATATGACTATGCAATTGTAAACAAGCCAGGTAAAGCTCAGAACCCTGTTGATTGATTACGTTTCACGAGTAGCTTCACAGTGGCACAGTTCGACACGGCAGAGGATACATTAACTTCATTTTGATGTCTATTACGCCAGCAGCCCTATCCATTGAACAAATCATTGCTGGTACTTCTGCTGATAACATGCTTCTCCTCAAAGACATAATTTCAACTGAATCGTGAAAGAAGCATGCTACCCTTTGCTGACAATGTTGAATTTTAAAAATTAAAAAAATGTACAGTACGATCTGTCACATTGCCAATGAAGCTATTGTATTGAGAGACTCAGGAATCATCATACCGGAGAGCCTAAGACGGCAATCCATTGAAGTAGGTCATGAAGGTCATTGTGGCAATGTAGCCACCAAAATATCCCTAAGAGCCCGAGTGTAGTTGCCACGCCGAGATGTCGACTAGAGTCACTTTGCACTTGCGAAAAGCGGTTGAGAAAGAGCTAGAAACGATGTTGAAGCATAACATCATAGAGCACTTGTTAGAAAGAGCTGAGCTTATCTGATGGGGTGAGCTCTGCAGCTGCGAGGAACAGGTCAGAGAGAGGGATGAGTAAATCAAACTGAGCTCAAAGAGAGAGCAGACCAGTAAGGAATACCTGGCCTACCTACCTCCACATCCTGTACCCACAGACAGATGGCAGGCCTAAGACAGGAATTGCAGAGGTCAGGAGGAGTAGGGCTTATGGAAATGAGCCACACTGTGGTTTGGTTTAGCTAGCTCTTGCTCCTCTGTAGCGAAATCATCCATGTTTGATTTTTGAAGTGCAGTGCTATGTGGGTCAAGAAGATGGCACACTTTGGAGGAAGTGGTCATGTTTTTGGGTGCCACCAAGCATCACATTGGACAGAGGTGCCCCCCTGCTTGTCACCCCAAACACTAAATAAATATGTGAGTGCTGCATGGTCTCTCAGATATGCTGCCAGAAACTACACGGAGAAGAACTGCCCTGCTGGAATCTGGATTTGCACCCATAGGAGTGCACTCAGACTGCACCTGCTGCGCAATCTAGCACTGCCACCCTGGGGCCTGATCTTGCTTCAAGAAGGTTTAAAGAGTGGGCTCCCTGCAAGTTACCGGTTGACAGAACCCACCTGTATCATCTCCACCAAGAGTCCCCAGTGCGTCCAGTGGACTTAAGGATTTGGCCAGGTGCATTGAGGCAATTGTAGTCCAGACATCCCAGAGACCATCTAGGAGATTCCAGACCTTTGGATTGGTGTTGTGGACGCTTGGAACCTACAGAGATACCTTCAGGTAGCACCTCCTGAAGTTAGGAGAAATTTTGTGAAAAAGCTCCAGGAGGTGTCCGACCTGACGTCGGCAGTCAAGCCTGACTACCTTCAACCGCGACCCATCCAGGATTTCACGTTCATCCCGTTGAAAGCTCTGGACTTCTAGGATTTCACTGGGGCCGTGCGGAAAATCAAGCCTGTGAATCCTCAACAAATCCGGCTTGCTGTGGTGGGTCGATCGACGTTGGAAGAAAAAGCTCCAGAAAAGTGTCGAAGTGTGATGGTAAAACTTTGACTGAGGCCTCCCACTTTGTGTATCCGACCAGGGCTCTAAAGCGATCGGCCTCAAAGTTTGACTTTTCCCGGTCAAGTGCGACCAGATGTCCCAAAGTAGCTCGATTAGGCTTTTAAGCACTGGAAAGTGTTCATGTCTTTTAAATTCATATCTCCGTTTTGGTGTCTATTTGTTCGTAAAAATATAAATTATTTGTATACATTGGTGTGAGATTTTGTTTTGTTTTTGATGTCTCTTATTTGGTTTATTTGTGTTTTTAAATGCTTAACACTCCTATCTCCTAAATTAGGCCTGACTGCTCGCTGCCAGCTACCAAGGGTTGACCAAGGCACTCATTTATTGAGCCTTACACTGCGTTAGTGGGCTTATTGCTAGTGGTAGGTACATACTTACCCCTATGAATAACCCCTTTTCCTAAAGAGGTCCACCCGTTCTACACCATGAGTCTCGCCTATAGTAGTGGTGCTAAAAAAGGACATTGGTGGTGCAGTGCACATTTGTGTTGATATGCTCCAGGCCAGTAAAACAATCAAAAGAGAAAGGCATCCTGGTCCACACATAGCGGACATGATCATGCAACTGAATGGTTGCAAAGTCTTCTCTCATCTTGACCTAAACAAGGGATACCATCAACTTGAAATGAAAGAAAACT
Organism: Lissotriton helveticus; assembly: GCF_964261635.1. Taxonomy (NCBI): domain Eukaryota; kingdom Metazoa; phylum Chordata; class Amphibia; order Caudata; family Salamandridae; genus Lissotriton; species Lissotriton helveticus. Next base: position 386,981,790 of record NC_136060.1, read on the forward strand.
GACGGTATATCACTACTTTTACGACTCATGTTGGTTTGTTCAGATACAAAAGGTTGAGCTTTGGAACGTATTCAGCTGCAGAAATATTTCAGGATGTTATACGAAAAATAATTCAACCCAAGTGAGGATTGGGATGGTGAGAAAGAAAAGGTAGTGACAATTAATACATCACACCATTATTTACAATTAGAGTACAGTTTGGTCAACAGTGCTTTTTCACTGTGACAATATATGTCAAACAATGGCTATTAGTATGTTTGTATTCAATTATTAGGCTGAGCCAAGCCGGCTCTAATTGTAAATAATGGTGTGATGTATTGATTGTCACTACCTTTTCTTTCTCACCATCCCAATCTTCACTTGATGCGCAATAACCACGTTTTCCTTCTTCTTCCCCACCAGATGGGGCACTTGTTTTGATACGCTGTTCCAGATTTGATGCTAGTTTGTGAACATCTTCTGGGTGTTCAATATGATTAAATAATATTGGACAAAACAGTTGGGTGTACAAGTGTATCAATGCCCACTAGCACTTTAATACCTGTGTTTTTTTTTAATTAGACGTACAATTTCGCAAATCATTGAAGACTTGGCTCTTTAACCCGTAAGCTGTTTTTACGCAGTCTCTGATCTGCCATGGCGCCGGGAAACCCTTCTTGGGTAGCTGTTGCGCCTTATAAATGTAATAAATAAATAGGAAAAATAAATAAATAATAAATAAATACATTGTACTACTGGGACCCACCTTACTCTGTACTGTCCTTTACCCAGGTCCCAGTGGCTTGCTTGGGTTTACCCTTTTTTGTAACTGTGTAGATGAGTAGCACATGTGGGAGATAGAGCAGCTCCTCTCTGTTTCTCTTCTTCCCTCTTGCACAATGTACATCACATCATGGTGTATTGTATGCCCTCAAAGACCTGAGTTCTGCCCTCAAGCCTCTTCTCAGGTTTTTGGGAATCATAAAAGTGACTTCTGAGCAGATTGAGGGAGAGGTGAGTAGAAGATGTAGCTAAAAAATATATATAACTTTAAGAGTTTGGTTACTTTGCTGCTCATGCAATCACAGAAGCCAGAAGAAGTCGCAGTCTTCACCTTCGGCAACCACCTGTTCTGAGATTCATGTGACTAAAACCTCATTCGAATATGTGGCCACCTAGTATTTAATCAATAGCCCATCTTGTATTTTAGCAGCCATTTACCTCTTCTATGATATTCTACAACCCTACAAACTGTTGCCCAAAAACTCTCTGAATGTTCAAACGTTGAGGTAGGACGCTACAGTTTATGAACTGAAAACATAGAACAGATGAGCATCTTAGCAAATAGAGAACTGGTTTAAATATCCAACATTAAATGCAACATAATGCCACGCACCCAGGAATAGCACTGGGTTTGATCTTCACATACAATACCAGGCTATGATGTTCTAATTCCTTTTTGTAGGAAAACCAGGGCGCCCACGCTTGACTCTGGACCGCATCAATCTTATTGCCTGTTCACTTGTTCCCCCTGAGGATCGGCCGCATATCCACTGATGGTGTCACTTGGTGGGTCGCGGATATCAGACTTGTGGCACGCTGCGGGGTGCTCCCTCTGCCCGCCACATTGCTCATACAGTACATGTCCGGAGAGAACTTGTGGATGTCCTGCCGAGACTTAAGGGGAAAACGCTGGACAATCCGCCTGTTACAGGTGGCCCGACAGATGCACCAGAAACTACCACTAGGCCCCCATCCCCAGGCTCCTCCTCCTCACGGGCCATTGAGGTCTTCCCGATAAACTGGACCTGATCCTAAAGAGACTCCCATACAGCAATAGAACAACAGATTGGAACCCTTACCACCAGATTTACACTCCTCCGGGCGGACCATGTGAAACTCGCCGACATGGTCAACGCCATGAGAAAGCCCTGACCAGCATGGAACCTTGAATTACGGAACACACTAAACAGATAAAAGACTTTCAAGAGTAAGTGCACGGTCTACAGGATAGGGTCGAAGATGCAGAGGGCAGGAACCACCGGAATAATATAAGAGTCCTAGGACTTCCAGAGCGCAGTGAAGCCCCAAAGCGGCTAACTTCATGGAAACCTGGTTCCGGGACCAAGTAGCCCAGGAGGGCTTGTCGCCATTCTTCTGCGTGGAGAGGGCCCACCGGATTCCTACTGGAGCACCTCTGCGCACCTTGATCGTTAAAATACTGAACTACAGAGATCAAGATGTCCTACTGCGGAGAGCCAGGGAACGTATGCAGATCCAATTCGAGAATCCGCATATCTCGCTTTACCCTGACTATACAGTAATGGTGCAGCATCAATGCTCAAACTTTCAGGCAGTGAAGAAGCAGCTCCGGGCAGCTCAGCTCAAATATGCGTTACTGTTCGCGGCTCGGTTGAAAATTATACACGACTGAAAACCTACTTTTTTGACAGTCCGACTAATGCAGAGTAATGGCTGGAAGTGATGAACTTCTAATCGAGCCGCCAAGGACCTGCACAGCTCCGCCGCCACTGGTCCTACACATAAACAGATGATGAGCAGCAGGAACGAGGCGCTGGCTGTGGCTAACTCCTTTTGTGAGGACAACCTTAAGATTGCTTCCGACTCCTCAGAGGACAGCACCATTCATTCGGACTCCAAACATAGCACCAACTTGTTCCCATCAGTGACGCCTCAGACTGTCGATGACCTGGCTGATGCATAACAAGGAGTGCCTGCTCACTATGCCCATTGATGCAACACGGACACACAAGCTTCTGGAAGACCTAAAGAGACTGCTTGTATCCTTTCATATCCCCTACCTTAACCACGTCAATTAGAACCTGTCCTGGCACATTAGGTGCATCCTTAGATACAATAATAACACCTAGGACCCAAACTACCTGATGTTGTCTCCTTGTTCAGGATTGTTGGACTTGTCATTATCCTGTATTGTACCATCTGTTTGCCTATGGCGACTAGTTATATTGGACGGAAATGCTTATATGTACCTCCCGGGTCCCGTTGAGCTACCAGAACCTCTACACCTACACAAACAGCATTGAGCGGTGGCGGCGACCCCTCATGAAGCGAACAAACTGTTCTATGCTGCTTGTATGTTGGTTTTTTTGGGTTGGCCCAGCACTGTTCAATAGCTGAGCAGAGTATTCTTAGTTTGAAGGGAAGGGGAAGTCCTGGCCTGTGATAGTTAATGGGCTCTGAGTTCGGTGGAGCACCGCAAACATCGTTGATTCATGCCTAACCACTTTATCACGTTAGGTTCATATAACCTGCTGACCTGGAACGTGCGGGGTCTTGGCGCTGTGCATAAAATACAAGTCCATGCCCACCTCCTTAGGCGTAAAGGGCAAATAGTTTTCTTCAGGAGTCGCACCTTACTGACTCAGAGGCCTTGAAGTTTCTAAAGAAATGTAGGGGCCAAATGTTCACTACTAACTTCTCAGTTTTTGCTAGAGGGGCGGCCATATGGATTCATTACGGTGTCCCCTTTACAAAATTGGACCGACATTCGGACGAACAGGGAAGATATGTATTATTGAGGGGAACCCTTGACGGCCTACCTGTGGTTGTAGGTAGCATTTATGCCCTGAACGTTGACCAGGACAAGTTTTTTAATCAGCTAGGCATAGCCCTAACAGGATGGGACACATTACCATGGATATTGGGAGGGGACTGTAACACCGTCCTAGAAGTGGACTTAGATAGGTCTCATCCCTCACTACATGGCCCTGGCGCCCACAAACAAGCTGATGCCCTGAAAACATGGACGAATGGATGAGGACTGGGCGAAGTTTGGCGTATGTTACACCCTACACATAGGGAATACTACTTTTATTCTCCAGTCCACCAACTTCATACTAGGATAGATATGTTTCTGTGCTCCATCAACATTGCCACCCGCATACATCACTCAGCATACCTGGCCAAGACCTTCTGTGACCACTGCCCTTTAGAGATCACCCTTACATGGGGTAGGTTGCCCACCCCGCTCCCCACTTGGATGTTATGTCCCCAACTACTGGAGGATGCCCCCTTTCGTACCGCGCTATCTGAAACCATCACAAACTATTTTTCTGAGAACTGGTACACAGCTTCCTCCAACGTAATCGAATGGGACGCACTCAAGGTGGTTGTGAGGGGCGCTGCAATTGGGTCGACAGTGGGGGCTCGTCAGGAGGTACATAGAAACCTTACACATATAGAAAACCTCATGACCAAGCTGGAAAGCCCTGCAGCGAGCGATCAAGGCAAACTGATACCCTTTACAGGCCGCACGCATTCTAAATGCGGAGATCCTTGAAACGCTCCAGGTTATTTACTACAGGGCATTTACACAAAACACACTGAGGCTGACGAGTCCGGGTCGCTGCTGGCCCAGATATTGCGGGGCAATCATCCCTCGGATTAATGTACCTAACAAGAGCATGTTCCACACACAACTAGAGATAAAAGATGTCTTTTGTAATTATTTTTGCAATATTTATAAAGAACCTGCGCACATTGATGATGCCTTAGTGGAAGACTTTTTAAACGGCTACACATATCCATGTCTTACAGCAGACACACAAAAGGCACTCTCAGGCCCCAGTACTAAACACGAAATTCGGGCTGCTATCAAAGGTTTGAAGCGCAACAAGGCCCCGGGACTCGACGGCCTGTCCATAGAATTCTTTGAAACTTACTCAGACTCTCTTGTTCCTAAGTTAGAGGAGCTATACAAGACAGGCCTGAATTCCGGTCACTTACCCCATTCCGCCATGCAAGCCTTAGTTATCTCGCTCCTTAAACTAGGGCGTGACGGCACTGACCTATCTAGTTATCGACCATTGTCCCTATTAGCGACCGAATATAAGATCCTCAGTAAAGTTTTAGCTAACTGACTCCTGCTCTACCTAAATACCCTAATCCATAGAGACCAATGCGGATTTCTACCCGCATGCAGCACTTCCCTAAATCTTACATGCCTAAATCATATAATGCGCGCTACCCCAGCAGAGTATGACAACGCTGGATGTATAGCGATAGACCTACGCCAAGCTTTTGACTCTATCACATGGGGTACATGTTCGCGGAACTACAATGCTTTGGTCTTCCCCCAGAATATCTTAACTGGATGCGTCTGCTGTATACTGGCCCTACTGCCAGAGCTCGCACCGGCAGTCATATTTCACGAGAATACAATAATTACAGAGGCACGCGACAGGGGTGCCCCCTTTCCCCTCTGCTATTTGTCCTTGCCTTAGAGCCATTAGCGATAGCATTGTGGCACACTGCCGAACACCTGGGGATACAGATATATGGCAACACACACTTAATCTCGATTTATGCTGACGATCTCATTATATATTTACATGACCTTTCTGCCCGGGCGGAACCCCTCCCGACAATTTCTTCCACCTTTGAACGTATCTCTGGGATTGCTATTAACGAAGGGAAATCAAACGCATTCTATCTTCGTGACGGACCTCACCCAAACTTGCTCCATTTTGGTGATTATACCTTGCCAGTAGCGCACTACACGTTTAAATACCTAGGAATTCAGATATACAGATCACAGGTGGATCAATTTGATGGTAACCTGACAAAGGCTATTGCTGCAATACTCTCCAGTGTATCCTTTTGGACATCCCTGCCACTGTCGGCGATGGGGCGTGTTGCCATTTCTAAGATGGTAATGCTCCCCCGACTGCTATACTTTTTCGTGAATTTGCCTCGAGTGGTTCCCCAGTCCACCTTTCGCACACTTGACACAATCCTACTGGAGCTTATTTGGGGAACAGTTCGACGCAGAGTAAGCCTTCGAAAATTGCAGTTGGAGCCTCACAAGGGCGGACTGGGGGTACCTGACTTTAGGGCTTATTTCTATGCCGATCTGCTTCAATGGCATATTGGACAGCAGGCAGGAACTTGCAGGAAATAGGATATGAGACCCGAGATCTAGAGCGAGGTGCCCTGCATACTTTGTTATTGCCGAAAGTAAAAATGCCCATGGTTGTGGACCCCAGTACTTAAGACGGCACTCAACTGCTGGAAGAACGCTCGGCTTTACCCCTCAAGTGCGACACCGTATGCCGGTAATATTCCACTGTTGGGAATATCAACCACTGGTGGCAGGCTCACGAAGGCTCTGCTACGTGTCTCGGCGGACGCTGGTGTAGAAGAGGTGGGGTCACTGTTCGGCTATGGAACCCTCCTCGACCACAACGCCTTTGTAAAGATCACTGGCGTGCCGGATCGTCTCTATTTAACTCACGCGCCAGTGTCTCACTATGTTAGGACGACATGGGCACCACAACATATTGAACCTCCGCAACACGAATTGGTACAATCTCTATATTACATGGGTGAGGGCAGTCATCTTATTAAATGGCTGTACGTTAGTATTCGATCACATACCTCCATTCCTCTCACCGCCCTCAGAACAATATGGTTCGAGACAACTGACGACGCACTGACTGATCAGGCATGGGCGAGCATTCTAGAACACCCCAAGGGTGTATCCCGCACTGCCAAATTTAAATTCAGACAATACTTGGTACTACATAGATCCTACCTGACCCCAAAGAGAATCCATCACATGTTCCCCGAAGCCCAACACTACTGCCCAGGTTGCAAGTCCGAGGAGGCGGACTTTACCCACATGCTATGGGCATGCTCATACCTGCGTGATAACTGGGGGGGGGAGGGGGCGAACTGCACTCAGGGAGATCACACACCTACCACTCACAGACAATATACTGGAATGCTTACTGGGCCTCTGCAAGTGCACAAAAACTCTGAAAGCCCAAATGTGTTTCCTTTACCTTGCCCTCATATTGGCCATACGTGCAATCACCATGAGATGGAAATCCCCTAGATGCCCTACTCTATCAGCATGGCAGGAGGAGGTGGTGCGTTGGTGCGGTGCCAAAAGCGCGGCCATTAGATGCGAAGAGGCTCGAGGACTAAGAAAACACTCCATTTCTATGGATTGGGATCTCGTGCTGGAAAGTTTTAAGGCATTAGATCTTCATCCTCCGTGTCTTACTCCAACCTCATAATGTACCCAGTTGGAAGTGGCCCTCATCTTTTTAAGGGGCAGATAAGGGTCCCACTCCTGATCGAGATGCTCACCAGGAACGACTCTCAGCAAGTACTATATACATGCACACATAAGGTTAAATGTCACGAAAGAACCGACAGGCCAGGAGGGAGGGAGGGTGGAGGGGCGGGACAGGGGTTTGTTAACGGGGCTGTTTAGTTGTACATTGCATACTGTATCGCATGGATTTATATCATATGTATGCGCTCATTCTTTCCTTTTATAATCGCAAGAATGTCCTATTTAATCCTGCTTATGTACTCCGATCTCTACCCTCCACGAAGATAATCTATGTTACGATTAGAAATAAAAGGAAGAAAATGCCATATTGTGCTTGCTATGACAATCTGCTTTCACTTTATGATGCTCAATAAAGTTTGTAGGAAAACCATGGTGGATCAAAATGCTTGAACGAGTCTTATTCCTTTGTAAATATTTGATATGACATTCATTTTTCAGTTGTTCTGTGCCATGACAGGCAAGGTAAGCCATGTACACACCAGTCTAGGTCATGCCCCAAATCGGACAAGTCTACTGACAGTGAATGTCCTTTGGTGCCCACCATCAATCAGGAGATTTCAACATTCAGTCTTTTCTGATGGGTTTTCATACAGTATACCCATCTCTTTTCTTTAGTCAAAAGCTTCTGTTGATCAGACGTTCGTTCAGCAGAGTTCTCGGTGTTTTCCAAAATGACCCATAGTATGTTGTTTTCACTACTCTTAGTTTTGAAGTAATGGACCTTGAATGGGGGGGGGTGTTGCAGTGATACCTAATGTTACTTTGGTGTTCGCCAATACGAATCTTACTTGATGTAATGCCTATATATTGGAGGATGCAAGGGCAAGTGACCAAATAAATCATGTTCTCCATGTTACAATTGGTATGTTTTCGGATTTTCCCATAGTTCATTAGTGCCTAGATCAATTGTTTTTGTGTCCGCCATGTAGGGGTAAGCACTACACCTACCACAGGGATATTTGCCTGTAACAGGTGAAAGAGCCCAAAGTTGTGGTGGCAGTGTTTGGGTTGGCGTCTGTGGGTTTGTAGGAGCACTTGTACTGATTTGGCACTATCTAGTGTTAAACAGTAAATGTACCCCCGCCTCCGAGTCCATTTCTGTGAGAGGCCAGTTTAAGACACTTAATATGCCCTAGTGGACATTAGCAATCTCCCTGGACCTCCAGGACCCACTTTCACTCCCTCTGTTGGGAGCATGGCTTACATCTTCTGACGTTAAGCTCACTGTATGTTGCTGCACAGTGGCCAGCAGGTTCACAGCTGAACAATGAGCAGTGTCTCATTCCAGACCAAGGAGCACCTCTTGACTCTATTCTCCTTCACAAATAGAGGGGTAGAGCTTTGCTTTCTGGAAGCTCAGGTACCCGGATTGTGGCAGCAAAAATTGTTGTGCTTGCGGATGGAATCAATGCCCTCCTGTAAAAGAATATGCTTATAAGAGCTGAATCCCTTCACAGAGAAGGATCAGGGGGCACGTTCTGAACATTTTCGGTGCCCATGAGCTGGTTTTGGTGAAGCTACGCTGCCTTTAGTGCGTATGTCACTCAAAAAATATGGGATAGTATATCAGCTGTAGGCAGTACGGCTCAAAAACATGAAAAGGCACCCACTGCTCCGTGATTCAGAGAGCGTGCAGCAGATGGTGCAGTTTCAGCAAATGTAGGTGCATAGACCCGTTGTGAGCCTGCATAAAGCCCAAGGTCACTAAGGTCAACATGCATTCTGACTGCATCCTTGGCCAAAGAAGCATGGAACTAATTGTGATAAAACCAGGCTTGATGCCTGGCATCATCACCTGTTGAAAACACTTCACTGTTCATACTCCGAGCTACGCTCTTCTCCTAAGATGGAATATGCATTATAGCAGTGGTTACTGCACAGACTACAAAGCTAAAGGGCCTTGTGCCTTGGAGATCTTTGTTGGCTTGCAAATAAATACAAACTTCAAGAGACCAGGCCCAACTATGTCAAATAAACTGAATTCGTATTGTGAACTAGACGTGAAAATGACCAAAGGCACCCTGCAAGCAAAGCTTCTATGCTCCTTCGCTGCTTCTTCATACAGCAGCACAGTTTGCTCTCACCAAAGTCTTAGTCACTAACAGCATGCATATTAATTTTTAGCACGCTTCTCCCCATGACCAGTTAGACCAGGACAGGCCCAGATAAGACAATATAAATAAAGCTATTAGCCAAGTTATTTCTTGGTATCTCATGAATCAATCAGTTATTTGTAAAGCGTGCTACTTACCTGTGAGGGTCCCAAGGCGCTGGGGGGAGGGGGTGCTGCTACTGCTCGAAGAGCCAGGTCTTGAGGAGTCTTCTGAAGGCGAGTAGGTCTTGGGTCTGCCGTAGGTGGGTGAGGAGGGTGTTCCAGGTTTTGGCGGCGAGGTAGGAGAAGGATCTGCTGCCGGAGGTCGTTCGTTGGATGCGGGGGACAGCGGCGAGGGCGAGGATGGCAGTGCGGAGCTGGCGGGTGGGGGTGTAGAAGCTGAGTCTGCTGTTCAGGTAGGCTGGTCCGGCGTTGAGTGCTTTGTGTGCGTGGGTGAGGAGCTTGAAGGTGATCCTCTTGTCTACCAGGAGCCAGTGTAGGTCTCTCAGGTGGGGGGAGATGTGGCTGCGGCGGGGGATGTTCAGAATCAGTCGGGCGGAGGCGTTTTGGATGCGTTGTAGTCAACGCAGGTGCTTGGCTGGGATACTTACGTAGAGTGCGTTGCCATAGTCCAGTCTGCTGGTGACGAGGGCCTGTGTCACAGTTTTTCTTGTTTCGGTCGGGATCCACTTGTAGATCCTGCGGAGCATGCCGAGGGTGTTGTAGCACGAGGAGGAGACGGCACTGACCTGCATTGACATGGAGAAGGAGGAGTCAAGGACGAATCTGAGGTTGCGTGCGTGGTCGGTGGGTGTCGGTGCTTCTCCCAGCGTGGTCGGCCACCAGGAGTCATCCCAGGCTGAGGGGGTGGGTCCGAGGATGAGGACCTCCGTCTTTTCCGAGTTCAGCTTCATGCGGCTGCTCTTCATCCAGTCGGCGAAGGCCTTCATTCCCTCGTGGAGGTTGGTTTTGGCGGTGTGCGGGTCCTTGGTGAGGGAGAGGATGAGCTGGGTGTTGTCGGTGTAGGAGATGATGCTGATGTTGTGTCGGTGGGCCACTTGTGCGAGGGGGGCCATGTAGACGTTGAACAGGGTTGGGCTGAGGGATGAGCCCTGGGGACGCCGCAGATAATGTCGGTGGCTTCGGAGCGGAAGGGCAGGAGGCGGACGCTCTGGGTTCTGTCGGAGAGGAAGGACGTGGTCCAGGCGAGGGCCTTCTCTTGTAATCCAGCTTCTTTGAGGCGTGTTTTTAGGGTACGGTCGCAGACCGTGTCGAAGGCTGTTGACAGGTCCAAGAGGATGAGTGCTGATGTTTCGCCGTTGTCTAGTTGGCACCTGATGTCGTCTGTGGCGGCGATGAGGGCTGTCTCGGTGCTGTGGTTTCATCTGAAACCTGACTGGGACTGGTCTAGGATGTTGTCATCTTCGAGGTGGCGGGACAGCTGCGCGTTGACGATTTTCTCGATGACCTTTGCCGGGAACGGGAGCAGGGCTGGAAATTCTTGAGGTCCTTGGGGTCCGCCTTGAACTTCTTGAGGAGGGCGTTGATCTCGGCGTGCTTCCAGCTTTCCGGGAATGTAGCTGTCTCGAAGAAGATGTTGATGACCTTCCGTAGTTGGGGTGCCAGAAGAGTAAAGGGGGGAGGGAGGGGAGATAGCAGAACAACTATGAGGACACGACAATTAAACAAAACACGAAGGGGTAAAGCGGTACAGAAGCACAATACAGTTACAGCAGTGAAGTACAGTTCTGGCAACAAAATACAGTTACAGTACAAACCAGGCGACAGGGGCACAGGGGACAGCAGCTGCGAACTTGTGGCAGAATCGTCAGAAGGGGGTGGGTACAGACACACTGGTGGTGCTGTGTGGCGTGGGAGCGACCTGGCCTGCAAGCAGGGTCAAGGGTTGCTGTCTCTGCTGCGCAGCGGCCGCCATTTAGGGCGCGGAGGGAGGGAGGAGCAGCTGGGAGACGGGAGGTAGTAGCAGCTGGGAGGCGGGAGAGGGGCGGTGAATGGGAGAGCGAGGGGGCGGGGCCGCATGGGAGCAGCAGCGGGAATGGGACGGCTAGGATACAGAAGAGAATAAGAGGGAAGGGGGGGAGATAGCAGAAAGGCGAAGAGGGCACGACAATTATACAAAACACAAAGGGGTAAAGCGGTACAGAAGCACAATGCAGTTACAGCAGTGAAGTACAGTTATGGCAACGAAATACAGTTACAGCACAAACCAGGTGGCAGGGGCACAGGGGACAGCAGCTGAGAACTCGCGGCAGAATCGGCGGCAAGGGGGAGGGCACAGACACACTGGTGGTGCTGTGTGGCGTGGGAGAAACCTGGCCTGCAAGCAGGGTCAAGGGTCGCTCCCTTGATTAAGAACAGGAGAATGACAGTGGCTTGCAATAACTGTGCACAGACATTAGGTCACCCACTTAGCTAGGCATTTCCCTTGGTAGCACCCCAACGTCCAGTCTGCCTTTTGATCACAGACCTGGATCAGCCATTAGAATATTCAGTGGATACTTCACCCAAAAAGGAGGACTTCAGCCTGAACTGCTAGCACCGATGGAGCATTCAAATCTGCAGTGGCACTGGGGTCCCAAGCTACTAGGGGGTTAATGCATGCATGCCTTCTGTGGCTGTCCATTACTACCAAAAGCTAGATGAGGGGTTTTACTTGTCTTGCTATACACCGACTGATTGGCTATGTCTCTATTGAATGGAACGACAAGCTGCCTCACATGTATTTTGCCATAGTTTGGCCACACGTCAGACACCGTTTGAGACACTGGTACAGTGAGCCTTGGAGCCAGTGTTTGGACATGTCGGTGCCATTTAGAGGAAAAAGTGTAGGACTAGAACTAAGAATTCATTAAGATACATATCTAGTACATGGATCCTATTGTGGTTGTTAAACATATTATCTTCTATCAGAAAAGAACTCCTAAAAAGAAAAAAAATAGACCTCTACTTTTAAGACTTTGGTATAATTACCCCTCTTGCTGCACAACAACTGGGAGAGGACCTTCTGTAATCTTCACCACATTCACCAGACCTCACTGAACAACCCTGAACAGTTTACATTGGTATTCATATGAATGCCTATTTCCTTTCGTCTTTTCCTACTTTCAGATCCATGGACATATGAGGTGACAAGGCTAACACACCAGAAATAATCCTGGACATGTATTGTGTGAAAAATTAAGTCTTCCTAATTCCCATATCCCACACCATAGACCTTGTAAATGCCCATCAAAGCCTAGTCCCAGATTATGAAGAAACCTGTCGGAGGTCTGCGCGTGCTAAACGAATACCATCCATTATCAGACTTGAATATCTTACTCCATCATGTTTTGTTGGTAACAAATCCCAAACCTTCACAAAAACATGTAGGTGCAGAGATAAAAACCTGACACATGTAATGTAGTACATTCAACACAGTAACTGGGCTGTGGTAGTATGGCATTTTCAACAATACTAAAGTGCAGGACTTGGACAATTTTTTCAAACCAACCTATTGTCGTTCTTGCGGATTCCTGTCCAGGATAAGGGCTTTTCCTTTCATTTTATTGCAGTCCACTGCAATTTGCGTCCTACCTCATTAATATTCATGAGGTGGGTCGGAATAGGACCCTCTCCAGTTCTGAATTTTTCGTACCAACCTATTCCATAGGTCACTTCGTAAAATTCTTTACTGGAGTCGATTTGCAGTCAGTATTTTGTGACCTTTCTTTGTACATCTGCCATTAGTTATTGAGTTTACTTTCCTTCGATACACACTTTATTTATCGATCTTTCACAACACATTTTATATATAGATCCTTCACTACCTCCTTAACAAGCATTTACAATGCAACGGTTTCGCCTTTGCAAAAGTTAGAGCTATTGGCATTGTAAATGACAAATTTTTTATTTATGTGTTGGTTTTGAAAACAGATAAATAAATGGCATTGTCATTTACATTGCCAATAGCTTAATCTCTCGCAAATGTGAGACCTATTGTACCCTACTGGACGAGCTCAGCAGACAACAATTACTTGCAGACAAGTTCTATAACACAACAGTGACACTGCTAAATCCAGCGCTTCACAATAGAAACAGAAATGATACATGAGAAGATTACGAGTGAACAAATTACAAAAGCAGACGTTAAGTTACATGAGGCAAAAGTGACAATTGTGAGCAAACAAAATACACGAGGTAGCAAAAGGTACATTACAGGAGGAATATACGAACTCGAAAGTTTCAAACTGGCATCCCGGAGCGGCCACGGCCGCTGGTTCAAGACGGTGGAAGGGAGACATCAAAAACCCAGTATTTACAAGAACATGCAGAGTTTGGTGCAGTAAGAAACTAAATCTGAAAGTGATTCTCCAAAAACTCGTAATTGGGTTATATCTGTTGCTCAATGGAGTCGGATCTTATAAAGCACAATAAATATCACACCAATTACGAATTTTTGGAAAATAACTTTTAGATTTAGGTTCTTACTGACCCAAACTCTGCATGTTCTTGTAAATACCTGATGAGGGCCTGAATGCTTCTTGATGACTTGTGTTCTCGTGCAAGAGCCGATTACGTTAGAGTGGTGTTATTAATAGCAGAACATTGATTGAGACCTTGGTTCAGTACTCATGAATACTTTTGTTTCACATACTTTTTGGCTCAGATATTGCATACATATACATGAAATAAGGAGAAGCTGTGTAACATAAAAGCACAAGCAGGAAACTGAGACCACAACACCCAATGTACAGATATAAAACAACGTTAAGTATCTGTGAAAGTATTTTTTATATTTATGTAAGCTGTACTGCTGCACTGCCTACGAATAATTTAACACCGCTCCTAGAGATTCTTGATAATTAATGTTTAGGTTATTTATTCATCCACATGAATAATTGTGATTATACGGGTACTGACAACAGCATGCCATTTAACCATTTTATTGCCCTTTTGATACTAAATGATCACCAGAGGCGTGCCTCTGAAAAACCACAAAATCTTCGCACATGTACTTTGCATTTCAATTCGGTATGTAGGTGCATACTGTGGTCGCATATGTTCTTTTATTGTGGCCAACAGTGGCAGGGGTCATACTAAGCGAGAGCGTGGTGCAGGAGGGATTAGTTGCTTAAAAGAGGGAACATTAGTTGATGGTGACACCGTTTCAGGGTACACTATTAGGTGCAAGATAGGTGCAAGAGAAAGGGCTTGACAAGATTGAACAGAGCCAGCAAAGTGGTCAGTGTGAGAGTGAATTCTACTGTTGATTACAGGGGCACGGACGATTTGACGGGGTTGTTTGGTGTCCAGTTGATACTATAGGGTCAGATTGTATTGGACTCTGAAGGGAGTGGAAATTAGAAGAGATCGTGATTGCTCCGGTGGGAACATGGGTCATGCTTTGGTGAGAACATGGGTCCCAAAGTAGAAAAAACAACGTGCAATAGGATTATGAAGGGCAAAAGGCTGCACTAATGGTACTGGCAGCAATCGGAGAACTCTCATATTATGTGGTTCTACCCGCTCTGCTGTGTGTGGGACAGGGGCTCACTGAAAGCGAGTGGGTATTAAGTAATCAGAACAGCGAACATGAAAGGCTCCATTGAGAAGGTGTGAGGCATCGCGCCCCCCACCGGGTGACTGCGAACTTCCAGATGCTCTGATCCTGAATCCTGGTGTGTAGTGAATTAGGGTACAGGACGCCATGGGACTCATGCCCACTAAAAGTGGGTCTTTGGGAAACTCTATGGGTCGTGGAGCGGAAGAGGGTAGTGATACGGTCCTTTGCCATATTCTGGGGACAATAGGATATTGTGAAGTAAGCGAGAGACCTGGCCCTCCAACATATAAAAAGCGAATGCAAAAACCGCTGTATTCAGTTATTCTTTGCAAATGACCCGGTACTACAACTGCTGAGAGGAGCTGTTGCAGACAATGTAAATAAAGAGCAGCCTGCCTTTGAGAACTACCGCCTATGCTTACTCAACCTCTCATAGTGACAGCCCCGGACCCCTCCTCACCGATACCCCCATCGCCTGGAGCGACGACTGGGCCCCGTCCGCTACTCACCTGAAGCCCGGACACTTCAATGCGATGCAGCTCTCCTGGCCAGGCGACGTCCTGCTCGTATTCCCCAGTGTTGAGGGTATCTCTTCTTAGCCAGCGAATACCCCGGCCGCAGAGCTCTAGGGTTGGCGGGTCTAAACCTAGGGGGCGCTGCGGGCTCTGCCGCTGATTAAGGCGATGCCAGTCTCAACCTGTGCGCCGACGTCTGACTGCGCATGCTTCTGCATAGACACTCTAACATCCAGTGTCTGCTCTCTACTCCTCCTCAGGGCTGCCTGACCGATGTAAAAACAAGCACGAAAAGCTTTAACAAGCAACAGTGAAAGGAGCAGTGAGCGGATCAGATGAGGAGAGCGGCCAGGTGGCATTACCGCATTGCAAAGTCTGAGAACTAGGAGAAAGACGCACTCCGCTGCCGTCGTTCTCTCCGGGGTTGCCCCACTGCCCAGCTATCCTATCACCCATTATTAACCTGAAGACAGGAGGCAGCAGGAGACGGGCAGAGGGCGGTGCAACGTGACGTGGCTGCTGCAATACGTCAAGTCGTTGCACCCAAGCGTTGTTATACCCGCATCCGTGGAGGCACCCATTTTCACTGTCCCCCACTTTGGATCCTGGCCTTAGACACTGGGCCTGAGGCAAACGACAGTTAGCTTCACCATTCAAATTAACAGCTGGTGGTCGTGACGTAGAGAAATGTTGGTATTCAGTAAGTGGTTTGCAAATTCATTCACGGTCCAATAAAAAAGCGAAAAAGTCGCAAAAAGACATGCACTTTTAAGCCCCAGGTATACTCAACAGACTGCCAATTTACTGCGAGTGGAAGATTGATTGAGGCAGTGGAGGATGCTGGGCAGTGGGGCAGGTGGAGGGGGGGAGTAACTAGTGTGCTCATGCCTACCGGAGTGAGTCACATCATTGAGGCGTCCAGGCCCCCCTGGCGTAGCAGGGGATTCCAGGGAAGAAGGCGGCACCAGAATAAAACGGAAGAAACTGCGCACCCAGCAGCCCAGTCCTCCCCTGAAGGACGGAAACACCCTCAATTTTAAACCTAGCTGCAACCTTGCATTTACACATTGCCGCCACAACTCTCCTCTCGCTCCTCCAACGGTATAATAAGCAAGGATCGGCAGGTAAACATGCCACGGAGTCGAACGGGCACACGGACAGCGGGAGGGGGGGCGGGAACAGGCACACGGACAGCGGGAGGGGGGCGTGAACGGGCACACGGACAGCGGGAGGGGAGGCGGGAACGGGCACAATCAAAAGGCAGAAAACAAGAAAAAAAAAACAAGCACTCACCTGGACTTCTTCCGGCGGCGGTCGGCCTGAAATGGCTATTAGTGCTCGCTTTAAGAAATGGCCTTACCCTTTTGAAGAATCATCTTCGTCACACTCGAGCGGTTATATTTAGTACAGAGAAAAGGGTCCGAGCTGCGGAGCTTCCCAAGTAATATACTGCCGGCCGCCATCTTCGGAGGAATGAAAAAAAAAAACCTTGGAGAAAAAAAAACAACCGCCCACCGCCGCAATGACGTTGTTAAAGGGGCGGAGAGCGAAAAAATCGCCAGAACGCCCACGAATCTGCTCGGACAATGACTGACGCATCTCTGTTCCAATGGCTAGCCTCCATTTATGGAGCTAGCCAATGGAACAGAGAGGCGGGTTAAAGCCCCATACTGAGTCTCAAAAGATTTCACCTGCGCAAACACTGCTGCGCAGTGGACGCCAGGCGAAACCTAAAAAGCGGGTGTGCGAAAACATCTACGGTGTTTTCCTGTACACTTTGGAAAAACTGTACCTTTTATTCAAATATTTATTTTGTAACTGTACATGGAATCTCGGCCTCGCATCCAGCCTATTAAGTTGACATTCACTCTGGCGGCCTACACTTAAGGGTCTGACGCCATAAAAGAACAGAGATGCAATATAGCCAGAGCTACCCTTAGGGGGCGTTTTATGGTCGAGAAAACGGATGGACTCCGGAGTTGGTGGTCCTTAGAGTACGGACTCAAGTCGAGTACATCCCAGCTTCTAAAGGTGCCGCTTAATATGCGGATCTTTCCAAATAGGAGTCCCTGCTTCTTTCAGGCATTCTTGTTCCTTAAAACTGCAAAAACGCGGGAAAAGTGTCCCAAAGTTGTGCGGGATTTGGTGCAATCACGAGGGATGTCGAGACAGAGATAACATGAGTAAGCATTTGAAAGGATACCAGAGTGCCCACATTCAGCTGGCTTTCTTTCAGTGTTTTGTCTTCATATGTGTTCCTTTTGCCTAAACGTCCATTCAGTTTAATGTTAAGATTAAATGAAAGAATATACGTTTTCTGTAGCATATTGGAACAAGGAGTGTGGTCCGGTGGGGCAAGTGGCGTAGTAGGGGTGTCATGGGCCCTGATGAAGCAAAGCAAAATAGGAGTGATGGAGCGAGTTTCAGAATAATATTTGGTTTTGACTCGCAAGGTTAAACTTCCATAATAATAACCGTATTAATTGATTTGTGGTGAATTATTAACCAACTTAGATTAAAATGCATTACATGACACGTGGGACTAATACATGTGCTCTTTTGTTGCACTTGCAAATATGTTGAAAATAATGAACTAACCGTGTCTATTGTCTTTGTCAGTAATAAGTGCGGCTGTTTAACTAATGGCATGTGCTTATTTGTGTGCCCATGTTATGTCTTTTCGTCTTTATGTGGCATCAGTTTGTGGAGAATTCTGTGGCTTGTGCTTAAGCTAGGTAACATAAATTAATGGGTTAATAATTAGCATAGGGGGTGGGTAACAGAATGGGTCTCAATTCTGTAATTAATTAATGTCTTGTGTTTCTTTGAATACTAGTTACCACGAGAGAGGCCTAAGGCCTAGCGTTTTAAAGATGGTGTTTAAAATCCTGTCCAGAGTGCAGTCCTGCACGTATTCAGAAGTGGAAATGTTACCACATCAACAGTTGTCAAAGAAATATAAGGAATAGTTTTCTGTGCAAGACGTGCTCTGAATGTGACAAAATCAAGGACAGGATGCGGCAAATCTGCCAAGTTAAGGAAGTAACGGACTGCATCTTGAAAAATGTTGCATTTCCGAGGAAGTCGAATGACATGTATTTTGTCGAACAATGGAGTTAAAGAAAAGGCTCGGTCTTGGGTTGAAAATGTGATGAGCTAATATTGACTGACATCTGTTAGCCAATAAGAACCCTGGATGGCAAAAGAAAGAATACATTTTAGTGAGATTAGTTAGACAGAAAAGGTATAAAATTTGGCCCCTTTGACAGGAGGGGCTGCTTGCTTTCCAATTCCAGAAGGGCGTGATGTGCCGTTGAACTTTCTAGGCGCACGTAAGGATAATAGGCCTAAATGATTTTTCCCTTTCAGGTGAAGCTAATTATAGTTAGGGAAATAGCTTGAGAGATTGGAAACTGTTATTTTGCCTTAAACATGCTAAATGATTTGCTTTTAAATGTCAGTCTAATTCATCATTCCTCATTAAATGCTGCTTTTTGCTAATAAAATAATGATTTATTGAATAAAATGCTTTTTCTTTGAAGAATAAAATTAATAAATTAGATTTTGATTCGACAAGCTGGTCTTGTTTATTCATGGTCTAGTTACCATTAGCTGATCCATTTACCTAAGTGACTTAATTAAAATGATAATTGCATAAAAACCATGGTAAGAGATGATAAACTGCAGATGTATATAAATGTGCAAATAGTTTAAGAATAAGTTCTGATTAATTAGGTCACATGATTCAGTTGCCCAAAAATTGTCTCGTTAGTTTATGGGCCTTGTGGGCCTTGTGAGTGATTTGCGATTAATGATGGGTATCATGGTGTTGGAGACAGTTTTTCTATAGAGGCGCTGGATCAGGAGCCGCATCCCCAAATAAGTCAGTAAAATACATCTATCATTAGGGTTCAATGGGCCCCTCTGGCCCCGTTGTCACTGCACCTGCTCTACTATGTTTAGCTACTCCCCTGCCGAGCGACACACATACTCACTGTCTCTCTCTCTCTGTTGTAATTAGGGTAATGGTGTATTCAGGTTACGGTTTATTCGTTGTGCTATAATAAATAAAATAAATCTGGCTTGGGTTTAGGGAATAAGCTTTCAAGCTACCCATAACGTGGGTTCTAAGAATTAAAGTGTTCGACTTTAGGAATCACCGGAAGAGCCTGGGATGAGAATCTGATATCACACACTGGAGGTTCCAAGGCAGGTCGGTTGATTATCCAGAGCACTGTGTGACTTAGAGAAGGTTTTAAACACACTCCGTGAATTTGAAGGAAAAGCTGGGAAAGATCTTTATGGTGCAGTGTAACATAAAAATGTTGATCTCATTGTTTTCATAAAAAAGTGCCGGTACTCTGTACCGGACAGTACCGGCACATTTGAAGCACTGGTTTTTACATATTAATGTGTGTAACGTGAGCTGTTTTTTCTGTTTAGGAATGTCTAAAGGTTCCGAAGACGACATGTGCCGTATCTGTGAAGCTGGCGAGTTTCAAACTGAGACTGGGAAAGCAAGCTGTAATCAGTGTCCGGAGAACCACTATTGTCCAGTAAGTTCTTGTCTGAAACTGAATGTCACAAAGTTGTAAATGTGGGAATTTTACGGGTCACTGGACATCATAGGAAACGCAGTGAAGGCTATAGTACTCTGTAGACTACAGGAAATAACTTGGTATGGGGCAGGGCTTCATTTGTAAAAGAAAGGATGCCGTTGCCCGAAGCACTGCTCAGAAGCCGAGGCAGGCGCTATTAAATGTCGGCGTGCCGAATACCAAAGATGGTGACTGTACTTATAAACACATCATGGCTCTTAGCTCCACTACCAGGCGCTCCCAGCCTTTATCTAACTCTTCCTGGTCTCTGCTCTCTCCCTTTGTGACGGTTTTTAAGTTGTTCTCTTGCTCAGTCTTAACCGTTTGTGTTTTGTTGCTATCTCGCGCTCGATAAATATCTGTTGCGGATACATACGCGCCGTGGCCCCCAATGGCAACCAACGGCTCAAATTAAGCACTGCTATGGGGGATAGTGCAGTAAATGTTTGTGGGGAGTTGGGGATGGATTCATAATACATCTCGGAGCATGGTAAGTAGTACTGCAGGAGTACTCTTTTACGCACTCGCATGCCTCTGTGGATTGGCCCTGAAATATCCGACTCCATATATGTAAAAGTGCACAGTCCTTTCTATCTGTACTAATTGCATATGAATATTCTCTGCATAGTGCCATTTAGAAGTTTTGGTACCAACTCACAAGGGCAGGTAAGAGTACATGGAAGAGTACCACAGGAGTTCTACTATACCTATTCCAAAATACCTTTGTGGATGAACCAGGGCTGTCCAGGGTACTTGCTACTGGACTCAGACTAGATGTACCGGCTGCAGTTTGTTCTACATCTACATGTTTATTACTTTACATGGCATTCCCTGCTCACTATGTGAAATCGTTTTTGGTAGTTTTCTGAAACTGGAATATTCAAAGGAAATATATGACCATGAGTCTTTCTGATGCTGTCCATAGTTATTTTCTCTCCATGCAAAACTGGGTCAAAGTCCCGTTAATCCTCAAATGTGGATTCTAATTTACATCCTTTAACAGCTTTTCCCCATGGTTCATAGTTGTAATTCATAGTTCACATGGAACTTTATAGCTTGGGGAATTGATGTTAAATTTATTTGAATAAATATTTGTTCTTGATCGGGTATTTCAGTAATTATTTAAGTTAATAAATCAATCAAAGTAAGCTTTATTCGAAATCACCAAGTGAGTCATAAAAGATACATATTACATCCATGACAATACTTTAAAATGACCAAAATACAGTTTAAAACATTTAAGTTATTCAAACTTATGTTTGTAGGACTATAAAAATTATTCTATTGTAGTCACTGGAGAGGGAGTAATTTTTGATTGCAACTACTGAAAAAATGTGTATTCAATAATAAAGTCTTGACTACTATTGACTATTAATACCTTCGCTGCTGCGGCTATTCCGCTGCAGCGCTAAGGGGGTGGGGGGCCGCGCGGCGCGCCCATGCTGGTGACGGAACCGCTCCGTCACCAGCCGCGGTTGAGCTGTGCTCATGACGGAGCGGTTCCGTCATGGCCCCACCCGCTTAATTGAAGGCGCCGCGCAGGCGCGTCGAGCGGGCCGTGACGGAACCGCTCCGTCATCAGCACAGCGCCACCGCGGCTGATGACGGAGCGGTTCCGTCATCAGCACGGAAAAGGTTAAAACTGTTTCTAAAGATCCTACTCTTTCTGTCTCTTCCGCATATGCAAAAAGGTATCTTTAAAATGTTCACTAGTGTAGCCAGGAGACTGGAGTTCTGATCCAAAGTATAACATTTTAACTTCAGAGAGTGAAACGATGAGTTTCATTTTGTCAGTGGTCTGACGTCCCAGAAACCATGGACTCCACAGCTGTGCTTTGGTGAGTGCCAATACACCACCTGCTGGGACTCTGTAGACATAAGAGAGGGTAGCTGGTGGAGCAATTATGCCTCAGTCCTGTCATGTGCAACCCCTCTCTGCTGCAGGTCTGCTCAGACATGCGCTGACAGGAAACATCAAGCTGCACTACAAGGAGCCCTCAAAGCTGCTGTCAACATGGCACCAGCTCTCCCGCTCACCTAGAGAGTTGAGCGCGTGCCTATAGTTAAGGTGGAAAGGTGCAGATGGTGATGGAAAAGGGAGGCAGGAGGCCACATGTTCACGTGTTGGTGAAGAGGGAGGAGAGAGTACTCTTAAGGGTGGACAAGGAGAGCATCGGAACACTAGGTATTATGTGTTTTTTGATTGGAAGGGGAGAGGATAGTTCTCCTAATGGGGGTGAGTCGGTGGCAGAATACAAAAGTATTTCTTTATAGAATGAGTAGGAGATGGGAGAGATCCCCTACGGAAAGAGGGAGAGAGAATGCGATGGGATACCAGATATTTTTCTTTTGGATTGTACATTTGAAGCATGCTCTTAGCAATGGCAGGGGAGGTAGGTAGGACGGCATAAAAGGGATGCTGCTGAAGGTGAGGTCATGCTGTGCTTGGCTGCCCCATGATGTCACTAGGCATGCGCTTACGAGCTGAGGAAAAGAACGGTGATTTGGGGGTGGGTCTTGCACAACTTAAAATTGTAGATGAGTAGTTGTCCATAATTAGGGGGTGGCTTCTCCACGGAGACGGTTCCTATGGCATTATTGATCATTCAAGCTTTGCTCACATTTGTCTTTTTGATGTCACTTGGAATGCCAAGGTCAAAATCAACCTCATTATTGACAGCTCCCCATCTATAAATCTACATATTATATAACACAGAAGTCTGGGATCCAATCTCTGGTCTAGCTGTACAATTTCAAGAAAACAGATAGTTAGAAGTAGCAAAAGCTGTGGATCATGGAGATAGATGCAATATATATGTGTGCCATTTGGAATATAAAGCACAGGCATAGCTAAGCTACCCTGTTACCAACAGGGTGACTTCCTATCAATATTAACCTAAATATTCCAGGGGGTTTCTTTACATAAACCATTCTGGAAAGACTGAAATAGGGTACTTTCTAAGATGAATACTTCATAAAGACAAGGATCAGAAATTAAATCCATATTCATTAATTCCCTCACCAGTTTTCTTGTACTTGTAGCTTCTCCAACAGTATTTATCCATTTCTTAGCAAGGCAACACCTGCTGTGGCAGGGGATAGTCATGCTCTACATAGATAGGAGGATATCAGTTAGTAATTTGACACCTTATTGGATATTCTCCTATTTTGTAACCTCATTGTTGGGTGCCATAAAATACTTCAAAATGTCCTAAGGGAGACAGTGGCATGAACCAGCTGTTTCTGATTTCTGCATATAGATGAAGACCAAAGAGTTTGATCCTTCATATTTCTTGTAACATAATGTCTCTTAGCTACTTTCAAATGTTGTGCTTTTTTCATTTAATAATGTTTTTGAGAGTATGTCACAATATGTCTTGTGTTTTCTTCTATTCAGAGCCCAGATATAAACCCAATACAGTGTCCATCGGATGCATTCTGCCCAGCTGGTAGCACAGAGCCACAGTATTGTATGGAAACCTTTTTTCGTAAAGCGGGAGACATCTGTGTAGTGGCACCTCTAACCATAGCACTATTGACGATTTTTGCTGTGTGTAAGTAATGGGTAGTATTAACCACTGGTAATGAATGACTTGCAGAGTTGGAAGTTGGCAGGTTTCATGTATGGTTAACTGTGTAGAAACTCACAATGTCCAAGCTGACAGGATCAGGCAAAATCTACATTTTTAGGTTTCGCCTGCACAGCGCTTGAACAATCTATTGTATTTAATACATTAAAAGGAGCTTACATCCCGCCCTTACTTTTTATTTGTTCCTGTGCATGCCAATTACTTTTCCTCGGTTTCTATTGGTTGTAGCATACTATTTCCTGCTGTTCCTCCTGTGTCTCTTACCAGAGTCCCATGGCCCAAGTACTGGCTTCATCCTCTTTGGTGGTACTTCTTGTATTAGGTTTCTCCCGCACAGCATTTACCTTTATCTAATCTCCCCGGGCTGCACGCATTTCAAGTGTGCTTGTCGGCTGCTTTATTTTCATTCCCACGGCAATTATTCTGAAGCTTGTCCTCCTTCCTGACATCTAGTCTCCAGCAAGCCCAACTTCATTTCTTGCCAGCTAGACCTCCCTTTCTTCTGTTCAGCATGTCCCGATCGTCTCAGCCTGCCTCTATTCAACTTGCCCTTTCCACTGCCTCTTTAGCAATGTATATTATCACTTCAGCTTGCCAGCTCTCCCTCAGTTATTCTGACTTACCTTTGCGTCCGTAACAAGCATGTTGTATCCTGTCTCACGGAACTTGCCCTCTTCTTAATTATATGCTCCCCTTCTTCTAAATTATATGCTCCCCTCACCCGCCTGCCTCCTAGTACTAGTTGCACCCCCATCCCGAAGCTCTGATTACCTTCGGCCAGATCTTTCCAGAGGTGGGCACCTTGCGGATAAGTTTCTGAGGGCTGTGGGTCGCTGTCCAAAGAATCCTCATGTGGCAGTGCCGCCACCTTGCGGTCATGTCCGGGGTTGCATGGCCTGGCAAGGGGCGCGCCTGCCAGGGAGATTGAACTACTACAGCCTGGTGATGCGAGGCATGCTTGTGACCTTGCGCCCTCTGCTGGGTGACTGGCACTATTGCAGACTGAGATTCGAGGTTTACAGTATGGGCAGTAGCGGCCTTGACTCGATATAGTCTCATACGTTCAAGGAGAACGATTTTGGATCTCATAGAAATAAATGGAAATATCATCATTATGGACCTGATTACAAGTATTAGATGCTATTTATTGCACATAATATATTATGATACCATAGGGCAGAGGTGAAACCAGTTAAAAACATGTTAGTGAGCAGCGCAAGCTGCTGTGGCTTAAAGTTAAGTAGTAAGCCCTTTGATGCGGTCAAAGCTGGACGCGTCATAGTGCTTTTTTTAAAAACCTTAGTCATGTTGTACAGCAGCTCATGCTGCTGTGTAGCATGGCTAACTAAACATTGACAAACTCACTAGTTCTCTCTGGCAGCTGTTATAGGGACAATTGATGGCTACAGTAAATCAAGGACTTGTAATTTCCAAACTTGGTTGTTAAACATTGCCGTTTGTGTTTTATGAGCTGCGTCATTGAGATTATGAGATTGGAAACATGAGCTCTAGTTAAAGTGACACTGTTTGCTAAAGGAAATTATATATTTTTCTAAAATTCTTTTCCTCAAATGTGCATCTGTTACACCTTGTACTGGAAACAAGTTATGCTCCACGTGCAGGTTTGAATCTCCCTACAGAAAAAAGAGAACTCTAGGGAAGTCCCACCACCCGCCCTTCCACTAAAAAAAACCCTGTATGCCACCCATCATCCCCAGACCTTTTCCCACTTACGTGGGCAACCCCGAATCTCATAAACTACTTTTTCAGCTGCACAGCATAATCAAGATCGAATTCTCAGTCCACCACCCTCGGAGAGAGACCACTCCCCATTCGCTGGCAATATTCCATTTTGCCACCATTGTCGCAACCATTAGCCATGTTCTCTGGTACTTCAGGCAGCACTCCTCCCCCCCGTCACACACAATAGATGCCATCTGTCCTCCATTGGTATAGTTTGGCCCATAACCTCTGACATTATCGCCCCCCACTCAACCCCTCCTCCCCCACAGTACTGTTGGATTTCTGGACAGGCCCATAAGATGTGCAAGAAGGAGCCAGTTTCTCAAAAGCTCTGGCACAATGATCTGTGGTGCAACGTCTTAACCTTTGCATGAGGGCTCTGGAGGAATAGGATCTGTGGAGGATATAGAGCTATATCAAGCGAAAGTGAGCCCGGATTGCTACGTCCCTAGGGCTTTGCATCACTTCCTCCCAATCATCGTCCTCTAACATCCCTATGTCGGCTTCCCATGCCTGACGCAGGGCCGTGAGTGGGTCTGGTAAGTTATTCATAATTTTTCTGTACATTAGGGATGTGGCCTTGTGTACCATTGGTTTCAGCAAGAGCCTGTCCTCGAGGGGAGCGTATTCTGGTAGCTGTTCCCCTTCCAGGATATGGGTGCGTAGCGCATGCGACAGCTGCAAATATCGGAAAGTTTCTGGGACAGGCATCTGGAATTCAATCTGTAGGTCACGGAAAGAGATTATAGCCTGTCCCCTCCAAACATCCCCGAGATGGTCTATGCCTTAAAAGCCCCCATTTATTAAATTCTCACAGGTTACCCACTTCTTGTAGTAGATCACTATTCCACAGTGGTGTCCTCTCCATCAGCTTATCTGCCCATCCAAGGAATTTAGTGGCCTCCTCCCACGTGCGGATCACTGTTTGTGTATGTGAGGGTAATCGCGGCTCCACACTCTTTCAGTATAGGGCCACAGGATATCTGCGCCATCCCATCGCGGCATGATCTACTCTGTAGGCTGGGCCTCCCCTGTCCGTATACATACAGTCATTGATCGCAACCATCTGAGTGGCCCAGAAGTACTTCCAGATATCCGGGATCGCCAGGCCCCCCTCAGAGACACTCAGGTGGAGTTTGCATAATGTTGTCCTGAAGACATTTCTGTCCCACCTGAGTTTTCACAGTTCGCTATCTACTTTGTGGAAAAAGTTAATTGGTATCCTATAGGGGGCGTTCTGCAGGACATAAAACGTGCAACAGTGTCACCACTTTGAAGAGAACAGCTCTCCCCATCAAGGAAATCGGCAGTCACCTCCAATGCGCCATTTCTAATCTCAGCCTCTCTAGCTATGGTAATAAATTATCATTCAGGAAGTCTCTCATACCTTGAGATATATATACCCAGGTATTATAACTTGTCTTTCGTTTGTAGCGGTACCCTGCTGACTGACAGTGACTGAACCCAATCTGTATGATTAAACATGATGGGCCTATCCCAATTAATCTGGTAGCCAGAATAACTGCCAAAGAGCTGGAAAATGTTGAGCAGCTTGTTGATGGTAAAGCGCGGACGTGTGACGTTGAGCAGAACGTCATCGGCATATAAGAGATACGTGTTCCTCCCTACTACCGGCCCCCTCAATACCTGACACTAACGGGTCTCGCCTAACCCATACAGCTAAGGGTTCAAGAGCACATGCAAAAAGCATAGGGGATAGTGGGCACCCCTGTCTCATACCCTTATGAAGGGCAAATGGGCGAGAGATTGCATCATTCACTCGTACCTTTGCCTGGGGCTTTGTGTGTAGGAGCTTTACCCAAGCACAGAACCGCGGGTCAAAACCAAACCTCTCCAGCACAGCGAATAGGTAATGCCATTTAATGTTATTGAATGCCATTCGGGCATCCAGCGATAGCAACACCGCTTCCTCCTCCGTCCTGGCCATAAAGGTGTCGCAAGTTCAGTCTACTACCCCATGTGGCATAAACCCTGACTGGTTAGGTTGTTTTATTGTTGGAATAACCCCACAGAGTCTGTTTCCAAGGCCCTTTGCTAGTACCGTGGCCTCTATATTTAACAGGGAAATTGGATGATATGAGCAACATTCTTCCGGTGTTTTACCTGTTTTAGGGACGACCAGGAAGGCAACCCACTGCCCTGGCCTCCTGAAACAGTGACGCCATGACCTTATATAGGTTGGCTGGGATTCAGTTAGTGCCCGCAGCCTTGTTGGTGTGTAATTTTCGGATAGCCCCTTCTATTTCCTCAAGTGTTAAGTCTTTGTCTAACTCATTTATCAACATCCAATAAGGTGGGAAGCTGGATATCCTTGAGGAGGTCATCACAGTCCTCCCTTGTCCTAGTGAAGTTAGATGTATAGAATGTTTCGTAATAGTCGGCAAACGCAGCCGCAATTCCATATCCAATATTATGTATGCACCCCTCCGAATCATGAATTTCCTACACCATGTTCCGTTCCCTATGCCTCTTCTCCAGCCAGGCTATAATCTTGTTGGCCTTATCACCTACATCATATAGTCGCCTCAGCGACGCCCTGGCAGCGTTGTCCACCAGGTCCCTCATCTCCTGTTGCTGGAGTCAGACCTGGTGCCTCACCATCTATTGCCTCTGCCTCCAGTCGGTAAACCTCCTCTTCAAGGGCCTCGCATTTCAATAATTGTTCCCTCCTCCTCCCCCCAACCAGGGCCTGAACATGTCCAATAATGACATTATTTGTATGCTTTCCAGAGGTCAGAGGCCGACTCCACCATCCCTACAATATCTTGAAAGTATTGGTCCATCCTTTCTTTAATCTGGTTTGTGAATTGCTTGTCCCTAAAAACCCAAAGATATATCCTAGGTGGCAGAGTGTTGTCCCTTACCGGAACCTGTAGCCATTCCTCTGTTGGGGAGTTTTTAGAAATGCCCCTTGCCTTGTGCGGCAAGTTACAAAACAATTTCGTGCTCGTAATATGTGTCGGAATATGGTCTATCCAGGAGTAGCTGTCATGTACCGCTGAGTAATATGTAATCTGCCGCACCTTAAGAATGTGTTCCCGCCAAATATCTATCAGTCCTATGGCATCCACATATGCCTGAGGTAGCTTCGGCCCCATTCCCCGATCTGACTTTGTTACCCTGTCCCTCTCCGGGTCCATGACTGCGTTCATATACCCACCCATCAGCAGAATGCCCGAGGGCAGTTCCAGTAATAGGGTACTCGGTGTTGGCAAAGTCTCTTCGTGAAGTTTTGGCGGAATGTAAACCGAACACATATTGAGGACCTGACCTTCCCATATGCCAGACAGGGCAATAAATCGACCCAAGGGATCATGCCAGACCCTACCTACTACTAAGGGGAAGGAGGTTTTAATCAATATCTCCACCCCTCTTGAGCTCGCGGTGAATCCTGCATGTGTGCAAGGAGTTTGTATCCATATCGATTTAGGGCATTATACCTATTGCCTCTCAGGTGTGTTTATAGCAGGAGTACGTGCCTTCGAAGGTACTGTAATGCTACTGTTCGTTTTGTCCGGTTGTCCAAACTGTTTATATGCCAGGATAGTACTCCAAGTTGAGTGCCCTTCTTGGGCTCTATGGGGTTTGGTCCGTTCCTGTCCCCCATGTCAAGTGGCCCGGCCTTGTCATTCAAGTTACATCAAGCCCAGAGTGGAGCAGTCCTGTGCAATTGTCGTAGGGGTGACCACCTCCCTCTCCCTTCCCCCCCATGCATCAAGATTTGGTTTGTCATCGTTTACTGCAACTGAGGTAAGCAAACCACAACAAACAGCCACCCAACAGTGTCAGACCCTATCACATCGATTCCCTACGATATACCCTCCCCACCCTGCTACCCTGCTCAGTAGGATTTAAACTACCCACCACCCAACCTGCAGAGCGCCTGTCACTTCTGAAACAATAACATTAGTAGCGTAGCCAGTGCCATCGAGAATGTCAAGCCATTAGTACTTGCCCCTTCTCACCCCTTCACACCGGCTGATCTTCTGAAACTGCCAGTGTTACGGTATGTCCAGTCCCATCCCCGAGCCCCCCACACTGCATGGAGGCCAGGTCTTAAAGGATACAGTCAAGCTCCCGACACTCCAAGTACAACTGGGAAGACTCTGTGGACTGTATGATAGTACGCTGTAGGATGAGTATATTGTAGCAGCACTTAGTTTCCCCCGGTAGCCACTTTTGTCCTGTGAAGCAGCTGTTCCTTTCATGATCTCTCCTTGCCGACCTCTCCGATGTCCTTGTCGCCTGTCTCGCGGGGATGACCGGCCCACCGCGCTCCAACCCTCGAAGCCACTCCCATGCCATCTCCAGCATATTAAAGATCCACTATTACCCCGCTTACACTATACAAAGCTTCACTGGGTATAGCATCATATATTTGACTTAACTCCAAAGCTCCTGCTTCACTGCTTCCTAGCTCCCGGAATGTAAAATCTGAAAAGAAACGTATCGCTGCGTTCTCATAGGAGATATCCATGTGTGCGTGCTGCTGATGGCACTTAGTCGGGTATGTTGCTTCCACCTGATCTATCTGCTGTCCAGAAGCCCCCGATCCCACCCTCAGCAACGCATGCTTGTCCATTTTGTTTGTTTGGGCAGCGCCAAACACTTGGGTTTCATCCTAGACTTCAGAATACGGCTGAATGGGATAGGGGCCAGACTCTGACTCACACCCAGTGTAGGACTCTGGCTTTGTATATACTATACCAAAGTAAGGTATAGTTTGCACAGAGTCCAGGTAGTCCCCAGAGTTATAGCAGAGGCTAAATTAGCTAAGTACTAGCTGCTCTCTTTGTGAAAGTGTGGGCAAGAAGTTAGGGTTACCCAAAGGGTGAGTTAAGCATTTATTGTATTCACTCAATACACACACTCGGAGACAGAATCCAGACCAATTAGGTAAGTATAAAAAATATATACTTAGGTTTTATTTTAGAACCAAGCAGGACCTGACACAGGTAAGTAAGATACACTTTCAAATACAAAACTGTTCAAGGAAATGCGGTTGTGGTTGAATATGCAGTTGTTACATGTTTGTATTACTTTAATGTGCAATTACACATTAATTACTTTCCGATTACTTTTTGATTACTTTGAGTGCTGGGGTGGTATGCCTAGATACCACACCATACGTTTGTGGAATACAAAGTACACATTTTTATACTTTGCAATTGAGTTATCTTTTCTCCATACATTAAGTTCCACATTTCGACCATTTTTAGGCCCAAAATCTTATAACATTGGTTCCTATGGGAGAAAAATGGTAATCAGTTTTGAAGGGAAGTACTTGACTCACATGGGTGAATTTTGGGTGTTAGGACCAAGGTTCCTCAAGGTGTAGAAGAGCACTCAAGCTGCACCACCAGCGGCACTGGGGCGGCCGGGTGCAGGTTGCAAGTCGGACGTTGGGGACCCTGTTCGCTCCAATGGAGATCTTTGGTTTCAAAAAGATGTGGCAGGCTCGAGCATGAAGGCTTCCTGAAGGCAACCACCAGCTAGAGAGATAAGTTGGGATCTTGGGGGATGGCTGGGCATCGTCGGTTGGGATGCCCAAGGCCGTGGGGCGTCAGGTGCAGGGGTGTCTTCTGGTGTCGGGTTTTTTTACCAGCTCCGGTCACGGTGGGGGGACCTTTCAGGTTCAAGCTGCAGGCGTCATCTTGAGGCACGTTGGGGATCACCAGATCCCAGGTCCAGATCGCTGGGGAGGCCGCCTTGGGGTGCTGGGTCACTCGAACTAAGGCCTTGGGTGTCGGGTGCAGAGTGATGCAGAATTGCAGAGACTCCTGTATCCGGATTCTGGAGGTGAATCTGGGGTTGAGCAAATCCGGTCCTCATGGCAAACACTCTGTGGGAAGGTTGCAGGGCAGGTTCTCTGTGCTCTGGGGATTGCTGGCTGCTGGACTCGCCGGGGTTCTTGCTGTCGGTTTGTCAAAGACGGGACAGACCGGTAGGGCTGGGGCCAAGGCAGTTCTCTTCTTGTTCCTAGGTCAGCATGGCTCTTGGGTCCTTCTTTCTTCCTAGAATCTGAGGAGGCAAGGTTCGGGTCACCATTTATATTAAATGTTGGGGCGTTAAATGGGTGTGCAGGTTGGGAGTAATTTTTATTTTCCTTAGGGTGGGTATAACCCTTTTATGCCACCCTCCAGGGGTAGGGGGCATGAGCCTCTTCCTGGTTGACTG
The DNA here is from genome assembly GCF_964261635.1 of Lissotriton helveticus. Taxonomy (NCBI): domain Eukaryota; kingdom Metazoa; phylum Chordata; class Amphibia; order Caudata; family Salamandridae; genus Lissotriton; species Lissotriton helveticus. The sequence continues at coordinate 387,013,191 of NC_136060.1, forward strand.
AGTCTCCTCATCTTCAAGGCGAAGGGAACTGAGATGCATGCTTCACCTCGCCTCCCCCACCTGAGAGGTGGGGTTGCCAAAGGTAAGCACACTTTGCTCCCTATCTTGGATTTATCACAATTCTCCTGCCAAAAGTGGTGGTCAGAACTTGTAGGAGCCAGTTGCAGGGGGCAGCAAAAGGCAGGGACAGCGTCCAGAGATGGCAGGCTTTTAAAGCTTACCTTTTCGTGGAGCTGCCCCTTCCTGGGGTAGGAGGCATGACACCTCTGCCCAGGATGGGCTTTGTCTTGACCCAGAAAGCGGAGGCTCTCCACCCAGGGGTCCAGAAGCCTGTCTGGCGGTGGCAAATGACAGGAGCCATTCAGGAACCACACCAGGGCTGGTCGAATTTTCAGGGAGCATCTCTAAGATGCCCTCTGAGTGCATTTTACATTAAATCCCACACTGTCATCAGTGTGGGTTTAATGTGCTGAGAGATTTGCTACCAAACTTCTCAGTTTTTAATAGAGCCATTATGGAGCTGTGGAGTTCGTAATAACCAACTTCAAGACTATATACTCATTATGGCATTACTACACTTACAACATCCAGGAATGGACTAAGATACTGTAGGGGTACAGTGCTCATGCCTCTGTACCCTCACCTTAGGGCTAGTGCACCCTGCTAGAGGGACAACTTACCTAGGCTTCAGGCAGTGGATTACAGGCATGGCACACAGGAATGTGTGCCATGTCGACTCTTTACTTTTCTCTGCACCAAATTGTGCAGCTTGCAGTGGCAGTATGTGTTAAAGTGCAGGGACTCTAAGGGTGGTACAATAGGTGCTGCAGCCCTTATAGGCCTTCCCTTGTCGTCACAGTTTCCTTGGTACCCAGGGTATCTTTTAGAAGGGGCTTACCTGTGGCCAAGGATGGATTAATTGTGGATACAAAGGTACAGTCTTGAGGAAGAACACAGGCCTTGGGACCCTGATTGGCAGGGACCCAGGGCACATCAAATCAGGTTGCATCAGATGTCAGGCGAAAAGTGGGGGATACCTGTGCAAAAAGGGGCACTTTCCTACAGAACCCCCCCTCAGCCCCCACCAAAGGAGAATGAGACTATCCTTTCCCTAGAGAGTCTTCATTGTCTTGGAAAGGCCATTTGCATTGACATGGGCAGTCCCAGCTCTATGTTCCACTATAAAGCCCATTCCCTGTAGGGATATGGACCACCTCAAAAGTTTTTGGTTTTCTCCTTTCATCTGCATTAGCCATCTGAGAGGTCTGTGGTCAGTTAGAACTAGGAAGTTAGTACCAAACAGGTATGGTCTCAGTGTTTTCAGGGACCAAACCACAGCAAAGGCCTCCCTCTCGATGACACTCACGTGCTGCTCTCTGGGGAATAGCCTTCTGCTTATGAAAGCAACAGGTTGGTTATGTCCATCATTATTTGTCTGGGATAGGACCGCTCCTATCCCCAGCTCAGATGCATCAGTCTGCACTATGAACTGCTTGGAGTAATCTGGAGCCTTCAGAATAGGTGCTGAGCACAGTGCCGCAGTTAGGGTGTCAAAAGCCTTTTGGCAGCCAACTGTCTAGTTCACTTTCTTGGGCATTTTGTTGGAGGTGTGTTCATTGAGGGGAGCCACAATGAACACGTATCTCTTCACAAACCTCCTATAGAACACTGTCAACCCAAGGAATACCCTGCCTTGCGTCTGGATTGTTAGAGTTTCCTAACCCAAAATGGTCTGGATTTGGGGTTGAAGGGGTTGGACGTGGCCTCCTCCTACAAGGTGGCCCAAGTACACAACACTTCCCTGCCCTGTCTGGCATGTGGATGCCTTGATAGTTAGGCCTACATCTAGCAGAGCCCGTTTAACCTTACCCAGGTGAGGCAGGTGATCCTGCCAGGAAGAGCTAAACACAGCAATATCATCATTATAAGCTGCACAAAAGCCTTCCAACCCAGCAATGACTTGATTCGCCAACCTCTGGAAGGTGGCAGGGGCATTCTTCAAACCAAAGGGTATCACAGTAAACTGAAAGGTGTAGAGAATGCTGTATTTTCTGGCAGATTGGCCATGCCAATCTGCCAGTACCCTGCAGTTAAGTCAAAGGTACTTAAGTATTTGGCAGCCCCCAACTTATCTATCAAGTCATCAGCCCTGGGGATGGGGCGTGCATCTGTCTTGGCGACAGAATTGAGGCCTCTGTAGTCAATACACAACATAATTTGTCTCTTTCCACCTTGTGGATGAGGCTTGGCGACAAGGACCACTGAGCTGGCCTAAGGACTCTCATAAGGCTCATTGACAAACAACCCCCCGCCCAACTCCAGCATCATGCTGACGTCAGCTTTGATGCTTTCCTTGACTTGGTCAGACTGGCGATAGATTTTAGTTTTGACAGGAAAGCTGTCTCCAGGGTCACTTCATGGGTACACCAGGGTGTCTGACCAGTGGTCAAGGAAAAGAGCTGGGCATACTGTTGCAGAACCTGTCTGCAATCAGCTTGCTGCTGGGTAGAGATTGTGTCTGAGTAGACCACTCCATCCACTTACCTATCTTGGGGGTGGTAAGAGAGGTGGTCAGGGAGAGGTTTCCTCTCTGTGTTCTGATCCTTATCAGTAGCCATGAGCATGGTTAGATCAGAACAATAGAGTCTGGGGCAGTTCACATGTATCACCCTTTTGGGGCTCCTGCTAGTGCACAGTTCTAACAAGCAGGTGACCTCACTCTTTTTCTCCAGGGTAGGGTAAGGGCCAATCCATCTGTACTGGAGGGCCCTTCGTGCCATTGGCTCCAAAACCCATACCTGTTACCCTGGTTGGAATTTTAGCAGTGCAGCCTTTTGGTCATACCAGAGTTTCTGGAACTCCTAGCTGCCTCAAGGTGTTTGGATTCTTTCTGCATGTACTCTACCATCCTGAAATGAAGGCCTAGTACATAGTCCACCGCATCTTGTTTTGGTACATGATGGGTCTCTCCCATCTTTCCCTCACAAGTGAGAGTGGTCCCCTTACGGGCTAGCCAAACAGAAATTCAATGGTTGAAAATCCTACTCCCTTCTGAGGCACCTCTCTGTAGGCAAAAAGCAGTCAGGGTAACAGAACATCCCATCTCCTTTTGAGTTTTTTAGGGAGTCTCATTATCATGCCTTTCAATGTGTTGTTAAACCTTTCAACAAGGTCATTGGTTTGTGGGTGATACATGTTGTGAACTTGTAGCTCACTCCACACTCATCCCATATATGTTTCAAGTATGCAGACATGAAGTTGGTACCTCGGTCTGATACTACCTCCTTAGGAAACCCTACTCTGGTGAAGACACCAATGAGGGCCTTGGCTACCACAGGGGGTGTAGTAGTCCTAAGGGGAATGGCTTCAGGATACCTGGTAGCATGATCCACTACACTAGTATAAATGTGTTTCCTGAGGCTGTGGGGGGTTCAAGTGGACCCTCTATATCCACTCCTACCCTCTCAAAGGGAACCACCAACCACTGGTAGTGGAATCAAGGGGGCCTTTGAGTGTCCTCCAGTCTTGCCACTGGCTTGGCAGGTGACACAGGAGCTTACAAACTCCGTCACTTTTTGGGACATCTGGGGCCAATAAAAGTGGGTGACCAATCTTTACCATGTTTTGGTCTGGCCCAGATGCCCAGCTAGGGGGATGTCATGTGCTAATGTGAGTAGAAACTCCCTATACTGCTGAGGCACTACCACTCTCCTAGTGGCTCCAGGTTTGTGGTCTCTGGCCTCTGTGTACCGGAGTCCCTCCTCCCAATAGACTTTGTGGGGCCATAGACATCTCCCTGCTCCTGTGCAGCAGCTTGCTGCCTCAGGCCTCCAAGAGCGGGGCAGACCTGTGGCCTGCGACACATACTTGCCCACAGATGTAGTTGCGCACGGGGATGGGTGCCCGGGAGGGAGTTCGGGAAGGGGGAGGAGGATCAGTTCGCTTGGATGTATGTGTTTTGCTGTTATTGTTTAAGTTTTCTCTTTGTATAAATGTTGGATTAATGTCATTTCTGGGCACAAGTCCACAGTTAAAGGATCCACCTCATAGTCCTGCTAATGTGCACGGCTGAACCAGCAGATAGTCATGAATAAAACCTAGGGCGCCAAATCGGGCCATACCTGTAATAGTCAGCCCTGGGCACATATACTCCGTTTATGAGACACTGCCAGTGCGGCTACATTATTATTATTATATCTGATTTTATAGAGCGCTCAGCTACCCGTAGGTTTCCCGGCGCTAATTTCACTTTGTATTGAATTGTGATATTTGAAAACTGAACCGGCACGGCCGGAATGTCATGATAACCTGATCGTTTTCTGTATTGCATCTTGAAACCTATAAAATGCTAATGAACAGATTTGACAAAAAAAGAGTGGGGCAGACCTGCTGTCCAAGGCACAGCTATTCCCTAGAGGGTCCCCTTGGTCCCAAGAGTTCTACCTTGTCAGGTTCAAGCTCCATGGGCTCAGGGGCGGACAAGTCCTCTTACTGAGGAGAGGGGCCCTGATCTTTTTACTGTATGGAAGCTGTTTCATCAGTTTTCCTACCTTTTCTCTTGGGGGGTTGGGCCATTATTTCAGGCCCCAGTCCTCCTTTTTCATCCTGTGCTAGGCACTGTGCTCTTGTTTTTACACACACTATCTCAGGGATTTGCAGCATGGCTGCATGTGTCTTTCTTTCTACCTCAGCCCATGCTGAGGTCTCCAGATCATTCCCGAGCTGTGAGCTTTGGAGAGACCACTACCTGTTTCAGGCCAATAACCACCCCTACCTCCCCCACCCCCCCCACCCAGTCTAATATCACCATAGCCAAGGCGTGGTTAGTGGTGACACTCAACATTAACTGGATAGGAGGAGGAGCCAAGACGGCGGCCAAAATGGCCGCATAGCTGCCCGGCTCCGCAACTCGCCCTCGCCTTTCGCCCCATCCTGGCACTGATCCTGCATCCCGGTCGCGGCTCACTCCGGCTGAACACCTCTGGAGTGCGGCGCTGTTATTCCGGCTCGGAATCTGCTCCTGACGGCTGAGATCCATCGCCCCATCCTCTCCGGCCCTGGTACTGATTTGGCCGGGACCTTGCGTGACGTGGCGGCCGATGCGCGGCTGAACAGCGGCCCCGAGAGGCCATCTTTGCCCGGTGAGCCGGCCCGGGATTTTCGATTGTAGCGGCCTGAAGTGACGGCTTTGGGATTGCATCAACGCCCCAGAATAGCCTGCCAACGACTTGCGCCTTCGCATGCCACTGCTTGCACACTCGGCTGCACTTGCCACCGCACGGAACGACTCTACCCCACTCCACGCACTGCCGGCGACCGATGGCTGTACTCATAGTGTGGCTCTGAGTGAGCAATCGACTATGCCCGGCGAGTGCTTTACAATGCGGTGGGTGTTTTCTGTTCCCGTATGTGCCTGGTGAGAACTGCGTGGTGGACGGCGCTTGCCTTCCTGGCGGTTGGTGAGGCTTGCTTTGTCCCCGGGTCTGGGGTTCCTCGCTGGAGCGGCTCGCCGCACTGACCGGTACTGGGGTGATGGCACTTACAACACGAGATATCCTGCGGGCCCTCGCAGAGCTGCATTCCGAATTGCGGAGTCGTTTGCAGCCCGGCGATGATTTGCGGAGAATGGCGCTGTGTTCAATGGCGGACGGCCATCTTGCTGATCCGGAGCCCGAAATTCCCTGGTGTGCTGACACTGAGGGACCCCTGAACGTGGATCAGTCTGATTGTGGAATTGGTGGGACCTGCAGCCGAGCCTCTATGTTTGTGGATGTTATCACCTGCCACTCGGCGTTTATATCTCCTGACCGCCCCTACTTTGTTTTTGCGACGGCCAGTGTGTTACGGAGTTGCACGATCTCTTTCCCTTCATTTCGTCTCTTTGCTGCTGCTTTGACTCCGAACGTGTCTGTGGACTCATCGAACCTGCTTCCTTACATCGTGCGGCGCCTTACTACCTTGACCCGGACTGGACAGGGCTGAACTTGTACTTTTTTACGTCTTCATTGGATTCTCTGATGCCGGATTGATACATAGTTTGTGGGTGTGACTTTGAGTGACCGGGATGGCTCTATGTTGTTTGCCCTCCATTATGGTGGGCTGCTTGTTCGTCAGGATGGGTGGGTGGGGGCGTACTTGGGGCCGGAGCGGGGGCCCTCCTCCTATTTTCCCTTTTTCGGGTTTTCTGGGGCGACAGGCGTGCCTATGGGGGGGGGGGGCGTGGCCTTCCGCTGCATGCTGGGTGGGGGGTAGGGGTGGGGTGTGTTTCATGTTTCTCTTTGTCTCTATGGCCCACTTTTCTTCCCTTTTCTTTCTTTCCTCTTTTAATAACTCTTTCTTTATGATCTTATGATTGTAGTCGGGGGTTTCGATTCCTCGAATGGATGATTATCTGTGTCCCCTTTTTTTTTGTTATGTGATCCTGTTCATATTACTCGCTTAGTGGGCGGGTTACTGTGCCTTGATGTACTGCTCTCGGACTTATATCCTTTTGTCATGTTTGCATTGCTGCGCTGCATTGAAGGCTGTCGTTTCTACATGTGTATTGCATAGTGCATGATTTCGTAACGTTGCATTTATTCGGACTCTCCAATTTTTGAACTAGACTCCTTCATATCCTGTAACACTGCTGACGATTCTGATTTTGCACCTGCTTTTTGTTGCCTCGTTGCTGGAGTCTATGACATCCCTGTCCTGTGTTGCACGATGATTTGGCCCCTGAATGTTATTTCATTGCCTTCTGACCTTTATTCGCTTTGCATATGATTTTATCATGTTAGCGTATTTTTAGCTAATCCTCCGATTGCGACTTTTGATATGGTTTGTACATCTGTTGGGTTCCTTGCCCCCTCTTCGTATATTATGGTTCACATGGTAACTGCTCCTCTTCATTTATAACCTTTAAAATTAACCTGATTTCTCCTGTGCTCGACGGTCACCTTTTTATATGTGTCATTTTGACCACTGGCGGGTTTTTCTCTAGTGACTGCTGAGCCATTCTATTGTAATTTTGTGCTGCGCATTGATTTTGAGGCCGGCCGGGTCGGTTGTAGGCCTCTGTATGTACGCTTTTGTGTTTCAATAAAGGTTTTAAAAAAAAAAAAAAAAAAAAAAATTAACTGGATAGGTTTTTCCAGTTGGATATTGTTATGAGGAAACCAGTGTACCTCTCACCACAGTGACACTGGCACCTGTATCCCTCAGGGCTTCTATCTTAGTCCCATTCGCTAAGGGGTATTGCAGGTATTGCTTTACTTTAGGGGGCCAGACAACCAAAGTGGCTAACCCTCCCTACCCTTCAGAGACTAAAACAGTCTCAGCGTGAACCCTGATTTGCTCTGGGCACACTATTGATCCCATCTGGAGATTTGCCATACCAGTAGGTACTTGTGGGGGTCTAGGGGCTGGTTTGTTAGGACAGGCAGCATCTCCAGTTTGGTGTCCCTTCTTGTCACAGTGGACACACTAGGCCTTTGCAGGATCAAAATGTTTCCCCTTGTACCCACTAGTGGGCTGGGAGGAGTTCTTGGCCCACCCCATGACCACGATTCTGGGGCCTTTAGATGACTCTTGTGTTTTATCTTTGGGTTTCTCACATTCTTTCCCCTGGGGAGGCTTTGTGACCCCTTTCTTTTGGTCACCCTCAGTGGTTGTCTTGGTCACTCTTGTTCTGACCCAGTGGTCCTCTGCCTTTCCCAATTCTTAGGCAGAAATTGGATCTAGGTCTTTCAGATGCTGATGCAACCTTTGTTGATGCAGTTACTTAAAATGTGTTCTTTCATAAACAAATTATAAAGTCCGTCATAATTTTGCACTTTACTTTCAGCCAACCAGCCACATAGTGCCTTTACTGAGTAGTCTACAAATTCTACCCAGGACTAACTCTGGGGTTGTGACCCTCCCCCCCCCCCTCCCAATTTAATTCTGTACTCATCAGTAGTGAGTCCAAATCCCTTAATCAGGGTGCCCTTCATGTCATGAGTTTATAGGACTCTGCTTCTGCCCCACTAAGGGCCAGAAGTCCTGTCTCTGCCCTTTCCAGAGAACATATCCCACAGGAGTGCCCCCCAGTGAGAATTTCTCACTTTTCCGGCTTCATAAGCCCTCTCAAAGGCTGTGAACCACTTGGTGATATCATCACCATCCTCAAATTTAGGGACAATCCCTTTGGGGATTTTAAGAACATAGGATCCTTCTTTCTCTAAAACTTTTTAATTGCTGCCACCATTGATGGGTTCTAGGCCCATCTCTGCTACCTCGTTTTCTGAAGCTAGGAGCCCAGTCTCTAGGTCTAGTCTTTTGGTCATCCTTACTAAATGGAAAGCCTCCTCAGTGAGGTTGTCCTCACTGTCTGGTATGGTGTTGGCCCTTCCTCTGTAGGAGCCTGCCCCTGTACCTCTTGGGTGTGGAGGGTAGGAGACAAAGTTCCCTTCCTCCCTAAGTATTGGAGGGTGTTGGTCTAAGACTTCATCCTCCTCACTACTTTCCCCATGTTCTTGAAGGTCTTCACCTGCTTCTTCTGTGCTGTGATCCCTTACCTGCCCTCCCATGAACTCCTGGAGTTGTCACCTGGTAGGGTAGGGCCCAGTTCTTATTTGCTTAGCTTTGCAGAGAAGCCTTAACTCCCTAACTTCTAGTTTGGAGTAAGGAGTGTGGTTGAGTTTCTCAGCCATATTCCCTGGATTGCTCATTATTTTTCTGAATAGGGGTTCTTTTTGGAAGACCTACATTAACAGTTCTAGATTCTTCCCCCCCTTAACTTCAGTGACTTTTAAAAATTGCTACAGGGACTTAACACAAGGCCCTAATAAGACATTTAGAGTTTTGGAAAAATAGTCAATTCATTAAATGATTTGTACTAAAGAAATTTTTTGGATTCTTGTCATGTGATCAGAGGTTGACTAAGTTAGTCCAATAAATGCAAGGCTTTACATCCCACTGCTGATACACCAATGTAGAAAGCTGGCTCTGTATGTGCCAGGACACCCTAGGGTAACTGTGCGCTATATACGTTTAAATACCATAACATACTATACCAAAGTAAGGTATAGTGTGCACAGAGTCCAGCAATATAGCAGAGGCTAAATAAGGTAACTACCAACAGTTCTCGTTGTGGTTGTGTTGGCGAGCTGTTAGTCTTATCCAGAGGGCATGTTAAGCATTTATTGTAGTCACTCAATCAAGGACTGATACACACACTCAGAGACCGAGTCCAGACCAATTAGGCAAATATAAAAAATAAATACTTAGGTTTTATTTTAGAACCATGCAGGACTTGGCACAGGCAATTAAGATACACTTTCAAATACAAGACTGTTCAAAGAAATGAAGTTGCGGTTGAATTTGCAGTTGTTACAGGTGTGTATTACTTCGAAATGCTGTTTAAATTACACAGTAATTACTTTCAGATTACTTTTAGATTACTTTTTGATTACTTTGGGTACTGGGGTGGAATGCCTAGATACCACACCATAAGTATGTGCAATATACAGTAAGTACCAATTTTTATACTTTTCAATTGAGTTAACTTTTCTTCATACATTAACAGATCCACAATAAACATTTTTAGACGCAAAATCTTATAACATGGGCTCCTATTGGAGAAAAATCGTTTTTGGTTTTGAAGGTAAGTACTCGACTCACAAGGGTGAGTTTTGGCTGTTAGGACCAAGGTACCCCAAGGTCTAGAAGGGCACTCAAGTTTCACCACCAGCAGTACTGGGGCAGCCAGGGGTAGAGTGAAGGGTTCCACTGTTAGCCAGTGGGGCCAAGACGACCTTCGATTAGTCACTGCTGACGAGCAGGCCTTTTGGGTGTGGGAGCAAAGCTCCTGGGATTAAGGTCTGCACTGCAGGGGCCAACGACCAGCACAGGAGCTGCACCACCAGGGACACTGGGGCGGCCGGGTACAGGGTGCAAGTTGACATCGGGGACCCTGTGCTTTCCAATGGAGACCTTTGTTTTTGAGAAAATGCAGCAGGCTCGGGCAGGGAGGCTTCCAGAAGGTGACCACCGCTGGAGAGGTAAGATGGGATCTTGGGGGATGCCTGGACAACGTCAGTTGGACCACCAAGGCCGTGGGCGTCGGATGTAGGGGTGTCTTCTGGCATCGGATTTTCTTACCAGTCACGGTCGGGGGGCCCTTCAGGTTGAGGATGCAGTAGTCATCATGAGGCAGGTCAGGGATCACCAGATCCCAGGTGAGAATTGCTGGGGAGACCTCAGAGGGTTGGGCCACTCGAAATCGAAATAGGCGTCGGGTGCAGAGTGGTGCAGAATTATGGAGACACCTGTATCCGGATTCTGGAGGTGAATCTTGGGTTGAGAAAATCCGGTGCTCACAGGAGACCTAGTCTGTGGGACGGTTGTAGAGAAGGTCCTCCGGGCTCTGAGTGTTGCTGGCTGCTGTGCTATAGGCAGGTCATAGACTGGACAGGCCGGTAGGGCTGGGCCAAGGCAGTTGGTGTCCTCTTCTTCGTCTTGGACCAGCACAGCTCTTCGGTCCTTCTTCTTTCTTCCTCAAATCTGAGGCGGCAAGGTTCAGGGTCGCCCCTAAATACTAAATTTAGGGGCGTTAAAGGGGTGTGCAGGTCAGGACCTATTGGTCCCTTCCTTGGGGTGGGTACACCACCTATTATGCCACCATCTGGGGGAGGGGGCATGAGCCTCTGCCTGTTTGGCTTCAAGGTGGAGGTGACTGATGTGTGCTGTACCTCGCCTACCCAACCTGAGGGGTGGGGATGGCAAAGGTGGGCACACCGCTCTTCTTAGCTTGGATTTCCAGCCGAAAGTGGGGGTCAGAACCAGTGCGAGCTAGTTGCCAGGGGCAGCAAAAGGCAGGAACAGCGTCCAAAGGCAGCAGGCCTTTTAAGCTTCCCTTTTCGTGGACCCAGCCCATCCTGGCAGAGGAGGCATGACACCTCTGCCCAGGTTGGGCTTTGTTTCAGGACCTAGAGAGTGGAGGTTCTCTACCTAGGGGGCCAGAATCCTGACTGGTGGTGGCAAATGACAGACAGCCATTCAGGAACCACACCAGGGCTGGTCAATTTTTCAGGGGGTATCGTTAAGATGCCCACAGAGTGCATTTTATATTCAATCCCACACTGGCATCATTGTGGGTTTAATGTGCTGAGAGGTTTGCTACCAAATGTCCTAGTTTTTAGTAAAGCCATTATGAAGCTGTGGAGTTCGTAATGACCAACTCCCAAGCCATATACTCTTTATGGCTTTACTACACTTACAATTGCTAAGAATGGACTTTTGCCTCTTTACCCTCACCTTAGGGCTAGTGCATCCTGCTCGATGGGTGTCTTATCTAGGCCTCAGGCAGTGGATTGCAGGCATAGCACACAGGAATGTGTGCCATGTTGACTCTTCACTTTTCAACCCAATAAACACTGATAGAGAAATTTAACTTGGGCAGACCCTAAGCCCCTCTCTTGTTGCTCGATAGTGCTGTATAAACCCCTTTTCCTGCTCATCTCGTAAGGTCTTTCTACAGCTGCACTGTTACCCAGACCTAAAGAGGTAGAGAAAGAAGAGGGAGCGAGAAGGAAGTTAAGATAGGGAGAGAGGTGAGGTACAGGTAACTGAGGTAGGGAGGGAGCAGAGAGATAAGATGGTGGGTGGTGGTGAATGCATGTTGAGGGTAATGAGAAATTTGGCAGTGGGAGAGACAAAGGAGGGATAGGGAGAGATGAGGAGGGAGACACATATGAGATAGATATGAGATAGAGGTGGGGAAGATATAGTGCTGAAAGATACAGACCTCTGTGGTATAGAACGACGGAGGTGAATTACAGAGAGGTCAAAGGTGAAGTGAAACATGCAGAGGAAAGATCCAGGGAGCTGAGATGCAAACAGTTGAAGGTAAGGTAGAGGGAGAGAGAGCAAAGAGAGGGTAAGGTAGAAAGAGTTGAGGTTTGGACAGCGTCTAGAAGGGTATAAAAGATGTAAAGGTAAGACTAGAGAGTGGTGGTGAGAAAGTCGAGGTTTAGAGTGTGGTTAGAGGGTTATAAAAGATGTAAAGATAAGACGAGAGTGGTGGAGAGATTTGAGGTTTAGAGAGCGTCTAGAGCTGTATAACGGATGTAAATGTAAGAGTAGAGAGTGGTGGAGAGATTTGAGGTTTGGAGAGTGTCTAAAGAGGTATAAAAGATGAAAAGGTAAGACTAGAGAGTGGTGGAGAGCGGGATGAGGTTTAGAGAGCATCTAGAGGGGTATAAAAGATGTAAAGGTAAGACTAGAGAGTGGTGGAGAGAGAGTTGAAGTTTAGAGAGGTATTAGCCATGCAGAGAGGTATAAAAAGTGTAAAGTTAAGACTAGAGAGTGGTGAAGAAAGAGTCGAGGTTTAGAAAGTGTCTAGAGAGATAAACACGATAGAAAGGTAAGACTAGAGAGTGGTCAAGGTTTATGGGAGCCTAGAGGGGTATAAAAGATGTAAAGGTAAGACTGGAAAGTGACACAGAGAGTCCAGGATTAGGGAGTGTCTAGAGGGGTGTAAAGAATGCAAAGGGTGGACATCACCCTCATCCGGCAGGACCTGAGGAATGCAGTGGCCACGGTGGAGGATGATGTCCAGCAGCTCAAGGAGCAGGTCGCCCGGCTTCAGTCTCACACTCGGGAGCTTCATCGGAGGGCGGAAGACGCAGAAAATAGGTCCCGCCGCAATAACCTCCACCTGGTGGGGTTTCCGGAGGGAGTGGTATAGGGCCGCCCCGCAGACTTCGTGGTCAAGTGGCTTCGCTCATGGATCACTGAGGACTCCCTCTCCCCGTTGCTCTCGATTGAGCGAGCACACCGCTCCCTAGCTCCTAGACCGCCTCCGGGAGCGACCCCCAGGCCCATCATTATGCGAATTCACAATTTCAAGGATCGATCGCGATTCCATCCTAGCTGAAGCCTGCAAACAGCAGAGTCTTCGCTATGAAAATCACACCATCATGGTTTTCCCTGACTATACTCGGGAGGTCCAGGGTCAGCGCCGTCTGGGGAAGTTAAGCAAAAGCTGCGTGCCCTTAACCTACAGTACAGGCTCCTTTTTCCGGCACGCCTGCGAGTGGTGTTCTCCAACAAGACCCTATTCTTTGATACCCCTGAGGAGGCTTGGGCTTGGGCCATGGAGGAGCATCCCCTGCGGGCCGGGGACCGGTCTCCATCAGCTGGAGGAGTGCCTGGTGAGTCAGGAATCCAGGGGGTTCCTGGCCCCCGGCCCCAGCGCAACCGCTCCGGACGATGCCGTGGCAGGGGCGGCCTGCTCGGATTCTCTGCTGGGTTCCTCTCAGCAGCCGGCCCTGCCTCCTGGTGAGCCTCCAATGTTCAGCGGTCTGGCTCCTCGAGTCACCTGGATCCCGAGAGCACCTCGCCCCGGCCTTCACTGCTGGACCTCCCCGACACTGACCTGTCGCGCAGCCTGATGCTCATCAGGGATCCCGCTTGAGCCTGTCTCTGCCTGCCGGGCTTGGCTCCGCAGCCGGAGACGGCGGCTCATCTCATCACTGCTCTAACTTTAGACGGGCTCAAATACACAAATCATGCAATGAGGAGGGGTCCTCCACGTTTCCCAGTCCCAAGCGTTTGTTTGTTTTTTTGCTAGTTTCCACTGTTAGGGCGACAGATGCTTTTGTTCCTGAAGTATAGGGTGGGGGTGGGGCTTGGGTTTGGGTGGGGGGACCGTTCTCCTTGGTTTTATTGTTTGTTTTTTGGTGTTCTTATGCCAGCAATATTGCCTCATCTTGCGACATTCACACCGTGATTGACATTGTCCTTCTATGTTTCATACCCATCGCGCTGGCTCCTCTACGCTCTCTGCGCATGCTGGGCGCTTGATCATTACCTCAGCCTCTACATGTCCGACGACCAAACTAGTCTCACCTCCCTTCATATTGTGTCATGGAACGTTAATGGCCTCCTGGATAAGCAGACTGCCGTCCTGCACTATGCCCAGCGACACAATATAGACATATTGCTGCTTCAGGAGACCCACCTGGTAGGCAACCGCTGCCCCTTTCTGACGCGCTATGGTGGGATTTGGCACTCTGGGTTCACCCGGGGGTCTCTCGGGGTGGGGGTCCTGCTGCGCTGCGCTCTACCTTTTGTGGAACGTACAGTCATCCACGAACCAATGGGGTTGCTTTGTTATTGTGGAGGGGAGTATTGGGACCCAACCCTTGGATCTGATAGCTGTCTACTCTCCCACTTCTCTGCTGGCCTCCACGCTCCGACGCCTTGCTCCACTGGTAGCTGCCCTACCCCCGGGGACCACGGTAGTGGGGGGGGGGACTTCAATGCGGTTATGGACCCGAACCTTGACTCTGCTACAGCCCCTTCTGACTCTCGGGTTTCCCACTCCACACTCCTCTCGAACTGGGCCGTGACCTTGGGATTGGGAGACGCCTGGTGACTCTGGCACCCGGCTACTCAGATGTTCACTCACACATCGACTGCTCATCATACACAGGCCCGGTTACATTATCTGTTTCTTATGGCCCCGGATTGTCGATTGATATAGGACATCGCTATCCTTCCCAGTGGCATATCGGATCACTCCCCAGTTTTCTATGCGCCTAGGTAGTCTCCTGCTGTAGAAACACGGGTTAACCCAAAAAAGTCACTGGGACCTGGGCGGATATACGATACTAACAAAGTGGTCCCAAATGAACAATCAATAATTGCAAGATTAAAGGCTCATACAAGAAATATTTATAACAGCATTGTTTATAATCACAATGTGTAGTATACAAAATCTTCTTTAAAAAAATCCATGCACAGTCAAACGCATATAATGCATGCATGGGGCATTATATGCGTTTGACTGTGCATGGATTTTTTTAAAGCAGATTTTGTATACTACACATTGTGATTATAAACAATGCTGTTATAAATATTTCTTGTATGAGCCTTTAATCTTGCAATTATTGATTGTTCATTTGGGACCACTTTGTTAGTATCGTAGGTAGTCTCCTGGCCTCTTCACGCCCGGTCTGGCAGCTTAATGCCTGGTTTCTCCAGGACAAGGATTTCCGGAAGCATGTAGGGCTCAAACTGCGTCACTACTTTGCCGTTAATCAAGACTCTGTTTCGTCCCCTGGTACCTTGTGGGAGGCCGCTAAGGCAGCAATTTGCGGGTTTGCCAAGGGCCAACTCAAGCTCCAACGCGCGAAACAGGAGGCCTGGCTTACGCTTCTGGAGGTCCAAGCTACCCGGCTGGAGGCCAATCCGCCTGAAGACCGAACGGAGGCTCTGGATCTGAAGCTCACATTCCTTAGGGATGAGCTCAGACAAGCCTCCATGGAGTCCGCCAAACTGTTGTGGAGGTCCTCTGTGGCGCGGGTGTATGGGTGGGGAGATAAAATGGGAAGCTCCTCCACCGCTTAGCCACTTATCCTATGGATAACCGCATTATTCCCGAGGTGATGGATTCTCAGGGGGTGACACATCAGGCCCCCATGGCGGTGGCCCAATGTTTTGCTTCATACTATGCTTCCTTGTATTCTGACCAACCCCCTGACCTCGCTCTCTCGGAGCTCCTCCAGAGTGAGAGGTCCCCCCTCTCGCGGCTCGCTGAGGCAGAGGGTCTTGATCTCCCAATTACTCCCAAAGAAATCAGTGACGCCATCTCCCGCATGGCGGGGGTAATATGCCGGGGCCGGATGGCCTCCCGCAGGAGTTCTATGCATCATACCGAAATATGCTGATTCCCCATCTCTTGGCACTGTACCGAGAGGCGGCAGATCGCGGCTTCTTTCATCCTGAAACGGATCTGGCCACCATTGTGGTGATTCCTAAGTCTCAGCCCCCCTCTGCCCGTTGCTCTCATTATCGCCCTATTTCCCTTATCAACTTGGAGCTCAAAATATTTGCCTCAGTATTGGCGCAGCACATACGCCCTTACCTGAGCACATTGGTCCACATGGACCAATGCGGCTTTATGCCCGACCGGGGTACCAGGCACTGCCTCAGACGACTCTACCTTGCTCTGGCGCATCGACACCAACTAACTCCCTATCTCACGTTGCTCCTCGTGGATTTCGAGAAAGCATTTGATTCCGTGGATTGGTGGTATCTAGAGGAGGTGCTGTTGGAGATGGGCTTTGGGCCCTCCTTACGCAACTTGGTCAAGACCCTATATTGCAAGCCCCAGGCCCAGGTGATGGTTAACGGAGCCCTCTTGCGTCCCTTCCCCATTGGGAGGGGCACAAGGCAAAGTTGCCCCCTCTCTCCTCTCCTCTTCGCGCAAGCGATAGAGCCCTTTGCTTCTCTCGTCCGCGCAGACCCACTCCTCACTGGGTGGCACTGGTTTGGTCTGGCAGAGGACAAGATTGCCCTCTACGCCGATGACGTCCTGATCTTTTTGTCAGATCCAGCCCGCTCAGGGCCTCGGTGTCTCCAAGCCCTACACCTCTTTGAGTGTGTCTCTGGTCTCAGATTGATTGCGGCCACGTCGGTCCTGGTCCCTCTTCATCTGTCAAGAGAGTGTATCGATTGGCAGTCTTCGATCCCTCTCCGGGGGCAGTCGTTCAAGTACTTGGGGGTCTGGGTGATGCTCCTTCCTGGTCCCTCAATGTCAGCCCTCTGGTGAAGCGGGTCGGCGCTGATCTTCGATGGCAGATATTGCCATTGAACCTTATGGGCAGGATCGCTCTCTTCAAGATGATGGTCCTGCCCGGTTTCCTTTATATACTCCAAAACCTGCCCCTCGCCTTCTCACGGTCTTGGTTTCGTACAATGGATGGCCTGGCCATTAAATTCTTGTTGGGGGGGGGGGGGGTTGTAGGCCGAGACTGGCCCTAAACACCTGCAGGATTCCGCCCTTTGATGGGTGGTTAGGAATGACGAACCTTCATCTCTATTATCTGGTGACCAGGTTTCTTACTGTCCATGACTGGTTCAACGGAGGTTGGGCGGATCCGGCCTATCGCCTGGAACTGCATGGGTTTCTCAGGAATTCCGGGGATGCTCTATGGAACTGCTATCCCCCACACTTTGCCGGAAGTTACTCGTGGGGTGTTTCTGGCCTGGCGAGCTGCCCTGCGCCACACCCGCTGGTCGGGTAGGTTAACCCAATACACCCCTCTGGGGTGTCCACAGCTCAGGGAGGTTGCCACCCTCTCCGGGTTTAGAACCTGGGACCTCATTGGGATTTCTCAGCTGGGGGATGTTTGGAGCGGGAGCCACATTCGTGAATTCTCAGATGTACAGACCCGGTTCTCCCTCCACACCTCTCAGTTTTACCGCTATCTTCAGTTGCGCCATGCACTCCACATGCACATTTCAGAGGGGACCTCATTGCCTGAATATAGCCCGCCTGAAGCGCAGGTTATGACTAGTAATTTGGGTAAGGGGGGATAAATAACACCCCCAATTCCCTTTCCTCTCTCCGGCATAAATGGGAGGGTTGGATTGGTCCATTAGATGATGCTGATTGGAGGGATGCGCTGCTGGCCCCTAAAATAGTTACAGCTTCTGCGCGGCTCCGGTTGGTTCAAATATACTATTTGCACGCAGCCTATCTCGCGCCATTGCGCCCTGATCGCTCTGGGCTCCGGTCTGATGCTTCCTGCCCCCGCTGTCGGTGCCCTCAAGCAGATTTTTTATCACATGGTATGGCTCTGTCCAGATATTATTATATTACTGGGAGTTAGTGACCACTGATCTTACGGAGGTCCTCGGCTGGGAGGTCCCGATGAACATACTCTTGGGGGTGACTGATGGTCTGGATGGGAACAGGGCTGAGAAGCTTTGTCTCACCACGGCTCTGATGGTGGCTAAACGCGATATTGCAGCTCTTTGGTTGGACCCGGGGGCCCCTTCCATGACGTGGTGGAGCAGGGGGTAGATTGGTGCGCAGCGCAGGAACGTCCCATGTATGCTGCCTGCGGTTGTCCTAAAAAGTTCCGAAGAGTGTGGGGTAAATGGGTTGGGGTGGTAGAAGACTGACTTACTTGAATTTTTACTGTGGACATGGTTATCGACATTGTCGCCTGGTGTTCCTCGTCGGACTCCTCTATGTGGGGGGGCTTCTTCCCCCCTGTGTTATTTGTTGCTATTGTATACTGCTAATTGTGTGAAAAGCTGGTTATGTTTTCATTGATGAATATGTATTCATTGAAAATCAATCAAATTGATCATCAAAAAAAAAGATGTAATGGTAACACTAGATAGTGGTAGAGAGAGAGTTGAGGTTACATTATAGCGCGGCGGCTATGAATTGGGTGCTGCGCTAAAGGGGAAGTGCTCAGTCTGAACGTGTGGCCATGAATTGGTCCTACACCCCAGCCCAGGTATAGTTGTGTGTCCGACTCGGTCACCGCTCTTTGCGTTTCTCAGAAGCTTTGGCATCCTGCAATTCTCCACATTTACTTAAAGACCGGTCTGATGTAAATGACTGAGTCAGCTTTCAAGGACACCGGGCAATTACGTAATCCCCAGGTTTTCTAATAAGCCAGCCAGGATTACTGAAGTCTGACTGGCCGGCCCTCAAGTCCTATACCAGGGTCTCACGTGGTGGTGTTTGCAGGTGATGGGCAGTGTGCTCATTTTGGGGAACTGGGACTTCTCATCTGATCTGGGCCCAGAGCATGAGAGAGAAAGCAAGAGAAGGGAGAAACCAGGAGGGTGGAAAATTGGCAATCGTTAACAAAGCAAGAAACCGGGGGGGAAAAAGAGCCTGCAAGAGAGCAATGAAGAGCGGCAAGATGAATGTGGTTTGGAAGAAAGGCATTAGATGGAAACAGGACTAGACGGCCTTGGTATTTTACTGTATTGCAGCATTTATAAATCATATATGGGGTACTGTAGTGCTTACCTTCTTCTGTAGCAGTAACTGTTGATCCGTTTGAGCTAGACAGATTTTTTTAAATCTCCAAATTATGCAGCAGATGATGGTTGGTGTGGCAAAGCCATAATTAGCCGGAAAATGCAGCAGTTGCAAAATCACATAGTTCTAGAGACCTGTCTATTGGCTATTCACCTTCTGGGGAATTAGACTGGGTGAAGACTGGATGACAGGAGAGGGCCCTAAGATAAAAAGGAAGGGTAAGAAGGAAATCTTGAAAGAGCTTGATTGGAGAGCAGCATTGGGTGTGAGATCTTTAAATCCTTAATAGCTTCCTAAATTCAGAAAGAATCTTCAAACTGTTAAAAGAACTACTGTGAGTGTTATCAAAAGCCCAGTCACTACTGTCCTTCCACACTGGCGTCTGACCTGTAGCCCTCTTTCCTTGCTGTTCACAACTCTCTAGCTCAACGTCCCTCCACCACCCCAACAGTCCCCTTCCACCCAGGTCATCATGGTAGCCATCTTGAGAGCGTAGTTAACCTCGCCATATAAAAGCAAATGGGGAACAAAATCTAGTTTAGTAGAATTCCTACTGCTATTCTGTGGTTCCTTCCCTTCTATACTACACAGTAGAATTATTTTGCTTCCTGTCTTGGTCTTCCTAGAAATTAATAACAATGTTATAGAAAAAAGTATTTGACATCCAAATGTTGGTATACATTTGCCCTGTCTTTCTTTGCCTGCTGTTAATAAATTATGTTTACATTCAGAACTTTGTTTTGAAATTCAGTAACAATGATACGCACAAAATATTTGAAATAAACTCGATGAAGGGTCAGGGGATCATTTTACAAATTTAAAACATTAAACATAAAAATTTGAAATAAACCCATCAAAATGTTTGGATAATGGTTCACAAAAGGCATACTGTATTCCTGTCTGTCTGGGTTAATGTAACGACTCCTGCTGTTGTTTCTATGACATATTTCAGTGGGTGAGACTATCAGAGGGACACACACCGTGGGACCTATTTTGGGTGCACAGTGGTATTGCCATCTATATGCCTGTCAGATGTACACCTATAATCTGTGTCAAGACGGAAATGCAAGCAGAAGACTCTGTGCTGCAGGGAGCAGTGAAAATACACAGTCTTTCCTAATCCTTTTATTTCCTCCCGTCTGTTGTTTTGTCCTCTCTTGACCGATGCATAGTAATAAACACAGACAGGAACCACACACCAGTAAAACAAAAACCTGCAGACCAGCAGTTGTGGAACCTGGGTTCTAACCAAAGGACCCCACCGACCCAAGTACCACTTCAAAAGCACATGTATAAAAGACATGAGGCTGTAACATCAGTTTAGAAATTATACTGAGGCATTTTTAGTAACTAGTGTGGTCTTGTCAGAAAAAGCACATTATCACTCACACGCTTATCACTGCCTGTCTAACAAAATATATCATTAAAAAAAAACACAGACTTTAAATACATCTTTGTGGTCTTTTTGTCACCTCTACACGTTACAGGCTCAAATAAAGGGTGGTTTAATAGTGTGTTGATTATTTAAATTAATCAGAATCTTATGAAGGGCTACTACTACTACTCACCCAGGAGGGTCTCAAGGCGTTGGGTTGGCGGGTCTGTGGTTCAGTGGAAGAGGCACATTTTGTGGTCCTTCCTGAATTGCAGCAGCAATGGTGATTGCCTGAGGTGCAGAGGCAGAGTTCCAGGTCTTTACAGAGAGGTAGGAGAAGGATCTTCCTCTAGCTGTGGTCTTGTGGATCCTTGGGACGCTGACCAGAGCCAGTTGGGCGGGGCAGAGATGTCCGATGGGAGTGTAGAAGGAGAGGAGGTGGTTAAGGGTATGCAGATCCGGCTTTGTGGAGGGCTTTGTAGGCGAGCAATAGGAGCTTGAAGGGGATTCTCTTGTTGACAGGTAGCCAATGAAGGTCTCTCAGGTGGCCGGTGATGTGGTTGTGGTGTGGAATGTTCAGGATTAGTCTGGCGGAGGCGTTCTGGACAGTCTGCAGTTTTAAAAAAAGTTTCTGGGTGGTGCCAGTGTAGAGTACGTTGCCGTAGTCGAGTCTACTGCTGAGTGCATCGGTGACTTTTTTCCTGGACTCAGTGGGGATCCACTTGAAGATCCTTCAAAGGAGGTGGAGCATGTGGAAGCAGGAGGACAAGATGGTGTTGATTTGGCAGTTTATTGAGAGCGAGAAGTTCAGGACGATGCCGAGGTTTCTTGTGTGGTCCATGGGAGTGGGGGATTCCGAACTCTGCATGCCACCAAGAGTCGACCGAGGTGGAGGAGCCCTGGATGAGAACTTCGGACTTGTCTGAGTTAAGCTTGAGGCATCTGTCCTTCATCCAGGTGGCGACTACTTTCATCCTGTGGTGAACGTTGCTCTTGGCGGCTGTGGGTTTCAAACTGGGGAACCGGGTTCAAGTCTCGGCTCACCCATGCATTAAATAACAAATTGCAATGCAGTAGGTCTCCCATTTATGAGAGTTTGAGCTAATAGCATTGTAAATGACTATGCCTTTTATTTATGTGTTGTTTTTAAACCATAAATAAAAGGCATTGTCATTTACAATGCCAATAGATTAAACTCTCGCAAATGGGAGAACTATTGCATTGCAAATGATTTTTTTTGTAAAGCGCCCCATGCCGCACTTTCACTTCAATGGTGGCTGCAAACTTTTGTTTAGACGCCGCTCGTCTAAATAAAGGGGCACGGCCGCCATTAAAGTGAAAGCATGGTATGGGGTGCTTTTATAAAAAAACAAAGCATCCGTTTGTCAAATTGGCAAACAAATCCTTTTTTTTGTAAAAGCGTCCCATGCCGCGGTTTCACTGAAACAGCGGCCACACATCTTTCTTTAGACTCGGCTTGTCTAAAGAAAGGGGCGTGGCCGCCATTAATGTAAAAGCACAGCATATGGCACTTGGAAACAAAAAGAGTGAAGAAATAGGAAATAAAAACATGCAGCTGCATTCCAGTATTCCAAATAAACGAAAGCTGCGGCCACCACTATATCAGCGTGGCATGGCGTTCTATGGAAAAATACAAGCATTGCGGAAAAGCGTGTCCTGCCTGGTGAAAAATATTTAACAAAATAGCGCTCGGAGGCTGTAACTAAAGCCTACTGAGTAACAACACATGTAACGGGGTGTCCTTGTGTGAGGTTACAAAATGAGACAAGGCGGGACTAAGGAGAAACTACTAAGCCTATTGACCAATGAAAAGCCACAGTTTACAAAGGACAATGACATAAGTCAATGAAAAATATGAGTGGAGAGTAGGCAGAGCTTCAAGTCCATACCTAAATACAACATGCCTCGCAGAGCAGCGCATGCACTTACCAGGCTCGACCTAAAAACATACTGATCGTAACAAATAGAATTAAATAGTTGGTATGGAAACAAAATTACAAATGTTCCTGTACGACGGCAATTGTTGGTTTAACTTCCTTTGAGAACATGTACATTACAAATGCCGATCCATACTACGGCAGTGGTTCAACTCCCTTCATGAACGTCGGTGAACAAATGGCGCAAATTCAAAGAAAATAAACGGGTGATCTCACTTTCACAAATAAAAAAAAACACGAGTGCTCTCACTTTCACATGTGCACAGTAAGCACCGCATGCGAAGAACTATCTTCAGATATAACAGCTGAGTCTGCAAAATTAGGGTACGCACATAGCCACTCAAAACTCAATGGTATGTTGAAGAGCTGTTAAGAATAAAAAAAAGTCCCTAAGCAGAATGTAAAAAGTGGAAGCAGACAAGTCCTGTAGTGACAAGTCCTGGTCAATGCTAAAGGGCCCTCAAAGTACATACAACAGATCTTCCAGACATCCAAGTGCTGTCTAGGCTCGACCTAAAAATAAAGGAAGTCTCCATGAAATGGATGTAAGTGTGGCTTTTTGAATGTGATATGGAACTTAAAATTACTTTACTAACTTTGAAGAAAATGCAGCTCCTAGAATTCCTACTACAATAATGACTTGTATAGCTTACTGTCCATGTGGGTAAGCACTACCACGCCCCAAAGGTTATTAAGCGGTAAGCACTATACAAATGCTACAATACAAATCAATAGAACTAAGTGATCTAGAGTTTAAATCATAAAAAACACACTGGGGGTTACTATATAGGTTATTTACCTATGTGTATTGCTTGAGCTCAACAATTTTAAAAAATATGCATTGCTAATTGGTAGTTCGTTACCTTTATTTGTATTTTAACAGTCATTACAGTGTCATGAATTCGAAGAATATAGAAATGTTTTGGCTTCCATTAATTGCTACTGTTTTTCCATCTGCAGTTGTAGTACTGACGATAGCAATAGTCATTGCAAAATGGAAGCAACAGAGGGGTAGCAGCGCTAATTCGTCACTGTCTCCGTTGCTGCGGAAATCAAGAAAACGCACTAGGGTGTACGGCGTCATCTGCCACGCAGAGACCGTTTACGCCGGCTGGTAGTTTTCCAGAATACCTTCAAATGAAGTCTCAACCGACACTTTCTACTGCTGCTTCTCCATTGTAAAATATAATTGTGTTTGTAACTTTGTGTGGGTGTAAAAACTTAATCTTTGAAACCAGGCTAATCTGGAAGTGTTTATTTTTTTATATGGGTACTGAAAAAAGTGTAATGTGCAAAAGTATCATTTGTTTAATCAAAACCAGATATTGAACATCAACAGTAACCCACTGGAAATTAGTGTACAGTATATTATATGTAACATATAGGAACTATGCATACATGTATAAATAAAATTCCTAATATACTTATTCAAACAAATGTTCTTTTAAATTGTAATATAGTATTTAGCATGCCCCTAGCTACATACTTTGACCCAACTTGCCAAGAGAGGGCTTGTCACTTGGTTCAATCTACTTCTAAATTCAATTTCCAGGAGTTTAGGCAACTATCCCTATCCTCCGAAAATTATTTTCTTAATGGGGGTCAGTTTAGAGGTTAGTGCTCATATTCTTTCTCATCTTTTTGCCGTCAAGTTCAACCCAGTGATGCAAGCAGCTGTGACTAGCCAAACCGCATAGCACATGGAAATCAGCTTTGCAAAGGAAATAAGTGTTATTTTAGGTGTGTGTGTTTGTTGTAAGGGCTGCACTGATAGAAGCTGCAATTACCCAGATAAGTGCAGAGATCTCAAGGTGTACCATTGATATGAATGTTAGGTACTCCCATTTCCTCTGTTTGTGTCTGGAAGCTTCATTAGCCATGCATTACACAATAATGACTTCCTAGGCAGACCCCTACACTTAATGCTTGTGACAGCGAAGATGAAATACACCATATAGTATAAATCTCATTTACACTAAACAATGGTTGTAATGTGGGTTCACTCAAACAGATGGCTTAGGGGATTGGGGAAGGGAAGCTGAATGAAGCCCAGCCTAAAAAAAGAGTTGTAGGTCAGTGCAAACACTAAACAGCGCAGGTTGCTTAGAGCATGGCGTAACATACATTCATGAACATGAAGGCCCCACACAATGCATGTATGAATGACCCTAGTAACGATTGTCGGGAGGCTCTATACAGTCCTTGCATCAATGGTCCTAGTAACTAGCATCAGCCAGGCAGGTGGCTGCTCCGTTGCAACTGTCAGCACGCTACTTCATGCACTGTTTTGCTCCACTGTCAGCCCCTAAAAGCATTGCATATCGGATGTCAATCATGTTTGGTTCTGTCGCTCCCTGCTGTCGGTGAATGCATGGCACAGGGAGGGAAGGTGGGGATGTGAGGGAGGCATCCAGGTAGCCACCATCTTCACAAATTGACCTTTCCAAGAAGCATACATATAAGAAACCCTTCTGAGCACAGCTTGCATGTAAACCACCCATTTGGCACTCACATTTTGTCAGCAACATGCATTCAGCTTCCTACATGTTTATGGCTGTTAGGCGTTCACAATGTATATTCTGTCCCTCTGTTTACCTTTCCTGTTGGTCAAGCGATTAGTGAATGTGTGGCCCAGGGAGGGAGACAGGCAGCCGAAAGGTGCTGCTAAAGGACTGCTAGATGATTTTTTTCACCATGAAGATCCACTCAAGAGTTTGCTGTTTCAGTGGATGTATGATGCCAGGCTATGTGTTCTTAAAGTGCTTTAAAGATAATGTATGGTACAGAACAGTGCTTCCCCTGTTTTTCAATCGGTTTGCACACCCTGTATTTGGGTCTGTTTATATGCTCAGGTCTGTCCACTCAAAAAGCAAGGCCAGTTTCTACATTACTTGGGAATGTTTGTGGGAGTTGAGGTGGTTTTCATGGCGTCATGGCCACATAGGGGCCGATTATGATGCAGCCGGGAAAGGCTCCGACAGTCGATCAGCTTTCCGGGCCCCTTCTTGGTTTAACTTCCCACCGACGCATTGCAATGCTGGAGGCCAGAAATCAAACCGGCCGGTCATTCCAGCTGGCTTCTGATGGGCTCAAGGAGCCTGTCGGCCAGTCGGAGGCTGGCCTGTAATCTCAAAGGGCGGCCCTTCCGCCCTTGTGATTATAATACTCTGTCTCCAGCAGGCTTTCCATGTTGGGCTTTCCGACATCGAAGGCATGTTGGAAAGCAATTATTGGGGCCCCTAGCAGGGCCCTCTGCAGCCTCCAGTTGGGGGCCAAGGGGGCCCCTATGGTGACCCCCTATTCAACCCTGAGGTGCCTGCCACACGATGCAGGGATGACCACCGACTCCCATTACTCTATGGGAGCTTGTGTTACGGCCGGTTTACGGCTGTAACACAAGCTCCCATAGAGGAATGGGGGTATGTCACAAAACAGTGTTCGGTCGCATCATGATGAGGCGGTCGGGTGGTCCTGTTTCCGAGACGGTGTCGACATCGTAATAGGCCCCTTAGTTGGGAAGATCATCATACCCCATTCTAATTTCTAGCTGCTTATCCCTCTGTACTATGGAACTTCAGTATCACCTTACGGAGAAAAAACCTCGACGAAATCCCATTCTAAGAAATAAATATTTCTTCACGAATTGAAGTCTTTCAAATGAATGCCATTCCAAAGATGACATGCCCGTCCTTGTGAATGCCTTTCTCCTCACTTCGTCCCCCTAACTGTTTCCAACTCAGTGCCGTCCCAACTTCCTTGACAGTTGTTTTTGGTTTACCCTTGTCCTTAACCGCAGCTTTTACCTCTACTCATGACTGTACCCTAGCACATGTACACCCTGGCACCACTTGCCCCTGACTATTGCCTACTATCTCCACCCTTAACTTTTTCTTAGCTGTGCTACTTATACCATAGTACCACTAACCATATGTGTATCTTAGCACTTCTATCGCTAACTTTACCATTGTACATCTTATCTGTGCCCTAGTATCTACACAACTGCCCATCAATATCCTTGTACGACTTTCCTTTCCTGTAGCTTTAAAGCTCTATATCATAGCACCTCGACCTCCTACCTATTCCATAGTATCCCTTCTACTCTCCCCTACATTAATCCTGCCCTTTTTTATTCTTCCTTGTTTTTGTGCAATTTTCCTGCCACCCTTTTCTGTTATATTTTTTAAGCAAGGCAGTAATCCTAGCATGGTAACCATGTGACTATGTATCAAGGCCCACACTTTCCTAGTCCCATCCTTTCATTTAGCAGGTCTTTGATTCTGGTCAGCTGCTGCCTTTATGCATTTCAGTCAAATCAAATGGCCTAACATCTGATAACTTTGATTTTTTTAAGTAAATACCATGTACTTGGAGTTGTATGGTACCCCTCTGGTTACACACCTGGGTGTTTTCAGAAAATCAAAAACTCCTTTCCAGCAAACTCTTGTCCCTCCTCCTTTCCCTCTGCTGGTAGTTGTTCTTGGGGAACCAATGCCATACCACTGGAGCTTAGGAGAATGACTAGCAAGTGTAACCTCCAACAAAGCCTTTTGTGGATCCACAGGTTTATGGTCTTCCATGTCCACAAAACATTATGCCCATAGCAATATTTCATTAAGAGTTTTAATTCTTGCACCTTCTTTACCATTTTCTTTTTAGCTTCATTCAAGTAGCCTACACAAGGATAATCTCTAGAGTGCAGTCAGAAGTCAAATTGTAACACCATTAATCCAAATGCTGTTCTTTGACTGCCTGTTAATACTTTGTGATCCATAGCTCTCCATAAAATGGACAAACATCAATTCTTTAATGTATATTGTTTGCCTGTGCATCATTCTTGCTTAATGAAGTCCTTTTAAGAAAACATTTTCTGCTGAACCACAAGGTGTGATGGAGGATTATGGTATTGCAGTAACCTTAACCTGTCTTTTTTTGGGGAGGGGGCATTTCTGTTTTCAGATATTTGCTGCGGAAGCTATTCTCTCACATGCCATTTTATCTGGATCTTTTACTGCCTACCCAAATTGACACAATTCCAGGCTACCAAGAAGTAAATGTAACAAATTTTACTCGCAAATCTAAGTAAATGCCTGTCAGTTTATTTAAGCATGGATAGTAACAGATTTCTTTTATCCGCCAAGAATATCAGATGATTTGTAAAATACATAATCCTCAGTCCAGGCCTTGCAACAAATGTACATTAAAACACAGTTCTAAACAACAGGTCTTACCAGACTTGAAAAAATATTTGTGTTCTGTTGCTTTCTTTCACATGAAATGTAAATAGTACATATTTCTCCTTTTCTTGATGTTCTGTTGCTCTTGCTTTTGTAAATAGCCTGCTGAAGTCCATGTGGTAAGATTTAAAAAAAAATGCAGTATAATTAAAAATGTATTAGCCATTTCTTCTGTACTAAGGAATCAAATGGAAATACTCAGGTTACTGTGGGCCCAAAATCTTTGATTACATGAATACTTTTGTATGTTTAATGACATTTAAGGGTCACATAAGTAAAGAAGTCAATTTCCATTTTTCCATCAACATCCTTACTGATTTCCTTTTCCCTTCCCCCCAGATACCCTACATATTGAATCCTCATTCCTCTTCCAAATAATTCTTAATTGTAAATCTCACACAAGATCAAAGAAACCCCACTACAGCTATGGAAAGCACAAAAACAATCTGAGGATGGAGGCTAAACTATCTTATCAGACACAATTCATTTCATATTAGTTTTGAAACCATGTTACGTTGGCCCAAATGTATAAATTGTTCCTTCATTGAGACATCACTTTATCCATTGCTGCTTTAATAGTCTAGATTCATCTGGTCAGCTCTCAGCTTTATAGAAATATACATATTGTGATGCACCAACAGTAAATAATAAAGTGAAAGAGTCCAAATCATAATGTAGAATGTTCCATATTCCCTTTTTTGTGCTTGTACAGTTGACATATAAATCCAAGTATTGCAGCAAAATAAAACGGCGAGCATGTTCAGTGAGTCTGCACTTCGGAAGGCGGCAAAGGACATGTTTAAAAAACAAACGGGTGAAGGTCAATCTAGCGTGACCAACATATCAAGATCGGTCAACAGCCTGAATACAAAATGTAGTAAACTTGAAAGAGTTTAAGAAAGAGAGATGCGCAAGTGGTGGGAGGAAACCTCTCTTCTGAGTTATAGCGATGTCGACCGAGTACCACGTGGGCTGCGCATCTATACTGTTGGGAGAATGGGCCACATGCACTGCACTGTCCAGCAAGGGGATGTTAAATATCTTAGTAAAGTTTGCGTGGGGCGATAATCAAGGCCCTCAAAGAAATTCAGGAAATGGAGGAAGAATTATCTAAAGAAGAAGAAGATTAGAACAAATTAGAAGAACTAAGGGAACAGATGAAAAAGCGTTTGATTAAGTACGAGGCAAAAATCAAACAAAGGAAACAAGAAAAATTTGAGAGACGAGAGATTACCTGTATGGAGCACTCCTGTGTGTTAAAAGCAATCCAGTTTTATTTGAAAAAACGTCCGTTGAAATTTGCAGAGCACAATGTGATGTTACTGGAATTCACAGAGTTCTGCTTAACAAACAACATTTTTCTTTCAAGAGAACTATTACAAGCAGATCTCTGGGACCGTGATGGGCACATGGTTTGCCCCCAGATATGCACGTTTATTCGTAGGCTGTTGGGAGGAGCCGGTGACCAGATCGCGTCATGGAGTAAATGGATCAGGAGAGGTGATATCCTGGTACAGGTAAGGAGTGTGGCTCAATGGTTAGAGCGGCAGACCCTGATGCAGAGTTCTGGCCAGGGGACCAGGGTTCGATTCCCGCCTCGGCGGGGTCTCTGGCTCAATTTCCTCAGACCTGTTAATTCTCGCCTCGGTGCCTATTCTAATCACTGGCCCCACGCTGCAACTCTGGGCAATAGCTTGCTTAGGCTCCACACCGGCCCCAACAGCGCTAAGGATGCCTGGCTTCGCCCAGGAGTGGACACTTCACAGGGAAAGCCAGGAGGGGTTCCACAGCGGTATGAGTATCAGCGCCAGGAAGCCGAATAGGGGACACCGCAAGGTGACCGTCTGGTGACAGTGCGCTCTATAAATACCATGACATTTACATTTACCTTGTTTTTAATCTGGAAGGGGACAATCAAATCTGCTCACGATTACATAGACAGTCTCAATGACAATACTCTGAATTTACATTCCTCGGGAGAGGTTAGTTTAGTGGCAGTGAACTACCTTGACCTCAGGGTGTTTATAGCAGATGGCAAAATAAATACAGCTTTATACAGAAAGCTACGGCAGGGAATTCAACGCTCCATGCATCTAGTAGCCATCCACCAAAGCTAGTACAGAGTATACCATATGGAGAACTTTTGAGACTCAAAAGGACCAGCTCTAAGAATTGTGACTTTGAGATGGTATTATTATTGAAGTGGGTCCTAATATTGGTAATATTGACCCCATGCTGGCATGCCTCACATTTATTGCATTTTACGAATCTATAAGTGGGTGTAAGCTATGTTGTCTTGTTTCCATTTGACCGAATACCACTTCTTTCTAAATCGTCCCTCATTAACTTGGCTCATCTAAAACATATTCTCAGGCGTCCGTAATTACCTGCCCAATGACTGGATCATCCCTTACAATGTGCCAATGTTTGTTTAAAGCAGACCTCACTCTCATGCATGCTTTATTGTATGCGGTGATGAATCTATGTTCACTATTGTTCTCTATATTCTTGTTGATTGCAAATAAAACCTTCTCCCTTTTGTATTGCTTCGTTCTCTTAGATAACACATCTAGAATGTTATCTGGATAACCTCTAGCTTTGAACCTTTTCATCGGTCTTTCAACCTCAAGATATTCCTCTTCAGTACTGCACATTCTTCTGGCTCTAAAAACGATAAAAAAATAATACTCTTGATAAGCAGGGTAGGATGGAAACTTTGAGCATGCAGGATACTATTTCCTGCTGTAGGATTTCTATATAATGTAGTTACTAGCTTGCTTCTTGTATAAACACATCCAGGAATTCTATCGCTTTTTTGCTTATAAATGAGTTTCAAAGTATTCTTATTTAATTCTTCTAAAAATTGTATGGCTTTAGTAGTAGATCCTTTCAACAATATAAATAAGTTATCTGTGAACCGCACCCATAAAACGGTGCGTTCTGCCCATTTTTCCTTAGTACTGACTCTGACCACCTGCTCACATGCAAATTCGCATAGCTGGGGGCAAAGCAGGTGCCCATTACTGTTGCCCTAAGCTGTTGGAAAATTTCTCCATTAAACAAAGATATTTTTCAAAAGCACCATTCCACCATGTTAAGCATCTTATTCTCAAAAAGTGTTTCACCGCAGCAAGCCCTTCTGAATGTCTTATGCTGGTATACAGTGATGTCACTTCCATAGTCATGAGCTTTATGTCCTCTTCCCACCTAATTTCAAAAATTTGCAGTGTCCTTGAGATAGGATGGTAGTGTAGCTACCACTGCTCCGAAAAAAACATCAATATACTAGGAAACACTTTCAAACATGCTACCCTGCACCATTATAATAGGGTACCCAGGTGGGACGTGTTTGTTTTTATGTACTTCGAGGATCAAATAAAAAATGGCCATTTTAGGGTGATGCTGCTTTAGAAACCCATACTCATCCCAGCTCAACAAACCTTGCTCCCTCCAATTGTCACTTTCAAATAATCAGCCATAGTAATCCTACTGTAACATTCCTCATCATCAAGGTTCTTGTATGCTTCTTGCATGTACATATTGTTATGCCATAGAACCACCTTTATCTGAAGTCCCAACCACCACATTGTCTAGGTTCTGCAGCCTCTCTATGGTTCTTTTGTATGTTATACCCCTTTGGTGCTTAAACCGCCATTTTCTAGAGAAGCAGTGCTGTATACTTCTGAACTCATTGATCATCGTCTCCGAGAAAATATCAATGTTATTATATGGCATCTGTAGAATATATCTCGAGTTTGGTCTGAAATGTATCACCCGCACCGAGTTTATATCCAAGGCGGATAATTCTTTGTGTAACACGGCCTCAGTTTCAGATGGTGTCCCAATTTGTTCTCCTAATTCATTGAGAGCTCTCAAGAGGTCTATATCAGAAATTAGCAAGTTCATAGTTCCGTCTGTACTTTTGAGTCCCATTTCAGCTTTCACATCTTTACTTTATGTATTTTAGACAGTTTCAATTTTCCTATGAATTTATACAGATCTACTCTTTGTGCATAGCTTCAATTGGGCACTATACAGTAAGATAGACCTAACGCTAAAATCTGTGTTTCTGCAGCTGTAAGAGTCTCTTCAGTGAGATGTTATACTGCTTGAATATTTGGGATCACTTCCTATTGTTCCTAGTTGATCTCCCAGGTAATTCGCCTCGATCTTCTTTTCCCTTGGCCTCAATCCTCTGCTTTGTCCTCCTTTTAGTTTTGTTTGTCCTCGTTTAGGCAGGTGTTGTTTCCTTTGGTCCAGCCTCAAAAAACAAAATTAATCTACAGCTGACGTGTGATTTGTTGCAATTTCTTTCCTTACTGATTCACCTTGTTCCACTTCCGAAACGGTATCCAAACTTAAATCAATTAATGAGAGATCTTGCTGTGTTTTATTGTAATACTTTGTTTTCTAATAGAAACAATTCTTCTCGCAAATGTATATAGCTGCCGCCTTTTGTAATAAAGGGGGCCTCATTGAAATTTGGTTGCTTAATTTTTATGCTCTCCTCATATTGAGTGAGTCTCTCCAAGTTCATTCCTAAATTTTGAAACTTTCTCTTTATCGATTATTTCATTTAATTCCTTAATCTTGTTCAGCAGAATCGCTTTTTCAACATCAGCATGTTTCATGAGTATTTTTAACATTCCAAGTGAACTGGTAGCGTTATGCTTTGCCTATTCCTTTAGCAAGTTGGGGTGGGGGTTCTCATGTGTTGGTGTAATCATAATTCGTAGCCCCCTTGGTACTCTCCCCACATACTATTTTAGTGAGGCACACTCTCACCATCTAGAGAACTCTTGCTTTTTCAGTTTCTCCAGTAGTTGCTTATTTTTCCACAGACTCTCTCCCGGTCTTGTGAGATTAACTGTACCTCCCCTTGAAGGAACCTTACTGTCACCACTCTGTGAAGAGTTCGGCTGCAGCTTGTCCCTTAGCTAGGCAGTCTTCAGTCATAAAACTCGACTGTTAACAAAGAGTATCCACTTTTTGCAAATGACCCTTCAATGGGTTTAAAATGCTCAGTCTGGCTCGGAGCACGCAAATCTTACCTGGGGGCTTGTTGTATTTAAATATGTGTGTATATATATATATATATATATATATATGCAAAAAAGAAGAAGGAGAACTCTGGGTAGTTCTCAGTTTAGGTGGAAAGCAGCTCCTGTTAGAGCACTCTCAACACCAGCGACACTAGATCTGCTCACCTCAAATGTCTGTTTTTCTATCAAAGTCTTTAAGCATAAGATTAGCACAGTGCCATCCACGCCGAGATATAAAAGGACAAAGTCTTTTGCCATTTCTACAGCAAAGTCTTTAAGCATCGGACTAACACAGATGTGCTGCACTCACAGCGCATCTTTGTATTGAAATCAAATCCAGGACTTGGATTCAGACCATCGTGTCTGCGCCTGTTGCTGAGCGTGCTGCAGATCAAGATCCAAATTGGGCACAGATTAAGAAGCAGCAGCGGTGCCCGTGAACTCACAAGAATCACGGAAGAAAGAAGGAAATCACCCCTATGGTAAAGCGCCAAACGTCGGGGTCGGAGGGCACTGATCGTATGGGAGTCTCCCTGGAGGTGAGTGTAATGACATAAAAAAGTTAATGTTATTCACGAAATAGCCACGAACGCTCTTTGATAATTTGAGTCAAATTGACATACAATACCGATAACACGCAAGCAGTGTGGTTAAGAGTCAGTTGCAATAGTACGGGGAAAGTGGTTCCCATACCATATCGATGCAGTGAGCAAGAAATAGACTGTTGTTGGAAGTGTTTACAAATAAAGCAGTAATGGAAGAGCCGAAGGCAAAACATGCAATGAAAGCAGCAACAATGTTTTAACCAGGCATGCAGCTCACGTTGAACTAGACGGGAGAGAGCAACGTACAAGAGAGTCGGGGGAACTCACCAAAGCAATTAAGTAGAACGCCTGTATAGGAAAGAGATCAATAAAAGCTGGGAGGCCATAGCTCTGGAGAAGTATATAGAGGTAACCCGGGTCCCTAGAGGACTATGGATTTTCACAATGCCAACACATCCAGACACCAAAACGGCCTGCCTAGAAGAATGGGGTCAAAATAATATGCAATGTTCAACCAATATGATGAAAATACTCATAAAACTTGACTGAATAGACCTGGATGAGATAACAAAAATACATTGAGGATGTGGAAAAACAAATTAAAGCTCACTCTAACGAAGAAGCAAATAAATTACGAAAGGAGATGGAAATACGTCTGGAAAAATATGAAACCGAAATCCAAGAACGTAAACAAAGAAAATTTTAAAGGGATGAAGTGGACTACATGCAAGGAAGAATATTGACATTTGCAAAAAGATTTGATGCATTAACCCCTCCCCTGCTGGTGACGGAACCACCTCGTCATCAGCTGCGGTCGCGCTGTGCTGATGACGGAGCGGTTCCGTCACGGCCCGCTCGGAGCGCCTGCGCGGCGCGGATTCCGCGCCTGCGCTGAGCGTTCCATTGAGCGGGCGGGGCCGTGACGGAACTGCTCAGTCATGAGCACAGCGCAAGCGCGGCTGGTGAAGGAGCGGTTCAGTCACCAGCATGCGCCCGCCCCACCCCCTTAGCACTGCGGCGGAATAGCCGCCGCAGTGAAGGGGTTAAAAAGGAATTATCCAGCTAATAAATATAACACACCTGGAGATATTACAAGTGAATCTGATAACAGCGAAGGGGAGGGAACAAGCGGACAGAATCCAGCTATTAAAACAACTTTCTTAGAGGGAATATGTCTAATGCTCATCGATCAAACAATGACATGGGGACAGGAGTAAACCAAGGGCGAGGCAAAGGCAGAGGAAATTTGGAGGCCTCAAAAATTCAAGAAGATCAAGACGGAAGAAGGAAATATCCACTCGGCAGCTTGAAGAAATTAATTCAAATTTGATTGTAAATATATCGCAACACAAACTAACGGATGGAGAAACCACACTATTGAATAAAGGACTCTCTTTCTGCCTTGAAATCCATTATGATTATACCCAAACAAGAATTGATTTGTATAAATACATAAGAAAATTTAAATTATCAAAAACAAATGCGATAAAAAATCTAAAAGGAGACTAATCAAATGATAGAAATGACTGAACATGAGAACATCAAATTAACCATCGTATGTTTGATCTGATGTTTAACTTGGGGGATGAAGAGATATCAGAGGAACCCATTCTACAAGGGTTATCAATTGAAACTGACACACATCCCTCAAGTGGCCTAAAGAAAAAGTCAAATAATGTCCGGCACTGTCACCAGGAAATACATTTGATTTCTTTGCAGAAGCAATAATAGGAGATTTGGACAAAATGTCAAAAATTAAACATCAAATCAAAAAGGAAAATCTGACATGCAAAGAAAGAAGAGCCTTGAAATCGTTGATGGAAAATAAAGCCATAGTAATTAAACCCGCGGATAAGGGTGGAAACATTGTCCTCATGGACAAAAATGACTATAAAAAAGAAGCATATAGACAATTAAATGATGTCACTAAGTACACCAAGCTTCAAAAAAATCCGATCAATCAGATGACAGAAGATTTGAATTTGAAATAAAAAAATTGGCATTATAGAAATGTAATTAATGACAATGAATTACAATTCTTAACAAAGGATCTACCAACTATCCCGACAATCTATTTCCTGCCAAAAATGTACAAGTCACTCATAAATCCAGGGGGTCGACCGATTGTTTCCTCCTGTGACTCACTTTATGAAAACCTGTCAAAATATGTAGACCACTTTTTAGCTCCCATTGCACAGAGCTTGAGTTCGTATATCCGAGATACAGTAGATTTCCTAAGGATATTGACCCGAATCAGTTGGAATAAAAACTATATACTAGCAACCATAGACATGGTCTCCTTATATATGTCAATCGAACAGCGCCATTCTTTTTTTTTTTTTTAGCGCTTGGACGCCCCAGGGCAGCAATCGTGCTGTATAAATCCCGTTTTCATTTCATTTCACATGGAGTGGGTTTAAGAGCCTGTAAATATTTTCTACAGCAAAGGAGCATAACTCAAATGGAACACACTAGAATGTACTATCTATTATAGAAATATGCTTGACTAATAACATCATCCTTTTCAATCATGAACTATAAAAACAAGACTGTGGGACTGCCATGGGCATTTCTTTTTCGCCCAACTACGCCATTATCAAAATGGGGGTTGGGAGGAAGAAACAGCCTGGGATCTGCAAAACCATGCAGAGATTGAGAAGATAATTTTATGGGTCAGATATATTGAAAACCTATTTATAATTTGGAACGGAACTGAGGGTGAATTTACTGAATATTTTCAGAAACTGAACGAGAAAGATGTGGGTTTATCATTTACTAGCACGATAAGTGAAAAAGGCATTGCATTTTTAGATACCTGGATCTACATCAAAAGGGATCAGATTCACTATACATTATTCTGGAAAGAGACCTCAACGAGTAGCATTCTGCATGGGATAAGCTTCCATCCAAGATCACTTTTGAAAAGTATTCCATATGGGGAATTTGTGAGGATGACAAGGAACTGCTCCAAGGAAGATGACGTGGAAGAGAGAATTATGAAAACAACCTCAAGATTAAGAAATAGGGGCTACAAGGAAACAAGACTGCGAAGGGGAAGACAAAAAAATCACGAATTGAAACTTTGATCACAAAAAAAAGAAAAATCAGTTGGCATGGTTAAAGAACAAGAAGCACCTAGATGCATTATTACTTACAGCAAAGAGAGTGGGATCATCATTAAAAAGATTCAGAAATATTGACATTTAATTGCAAATGACCCAGACATTGGTCCCCTGTTAGACTTGAGACCACCTCTAACATATAGAAGAACAAAATCAATAAAAGACTTATTACGATGGCCGGCAGACAAAGTCCGCCCACCACCGAAACGGTATGCAGGACCTGGAGCTGGATTTCTCGGCAGGAGAAAAGACAGCATCTCTCTTAGTGCGTCTGCTGGAGGGTCGGCTTCTTTCGGCACTTGCAGTAGCAGGGCGCGTCGGGCAAGTATATAGTCATAGTCGAACTGCTCCAAACCACTGTGTGTTTGCTATGGCAAGTGTGGGCATATTTATACCTTGAAGGTACCGAGTTTGACGTACAGGTGGACATAATAACGTCATCAAAGATTCTCAGTTCTTTGAAAACTCCATGAGTTCTTGGACAAGTTAGTTTTCGAGCAAGGGGAAGTCCCTAGCTGCTGAAGCCGAGTTTTCCAAGAAATCTTTGTAGATTTTCAGAACTAGTGGAAGTAGCCCTGCCGTATTCCGACTGCATGAGCTATGTCTAAATATGGTTATGATTCTTATGCCTATATAAGGATATTGTGATTTATACCTATATCAGGGCATGAATCGGGAAAATTACAATAGGGTCCTAAAATGTTATACAACACCCACTCCACGTTATCATGTTCATCTAAGTTCAAGTACTAAAACATATAATCTAGAGCATGTGTTCACAATCCCACCCAAAAATATATAAAATGCATTTGAAAATGGTTGTACACATAAAATGAGCATTTGTACAGTACGCATTTTAAAAGAAATGATTTTGTTGTAAGCAAATGATATGATATTAGCAATGCTAACCGAATGAATCACGAAAATTACATTTATGAAATGGCTGTTAGTTACAGAAGAAAAATTTGAGACCATCCCATAGCAGAATATACAAACTGTTTCAGTTTTGGTATGCGTATTAAGTCAATATTGTTCCTAGGAAGTATTCAAAGAATTCTTGTTCTCTAAGAATAGTTCTACTTTAAGCAGATTGCTTTTGTGGCAAGGTTCATTGTGTTTTGGAAAAAAATCAAATCGTAGAAAAATAGAGTTCCAAAGTTAGAAGTTTTTTGCTTTTAAAAAAGTGAAAGTCGAATTTTAGATTTCAAGGAACGCTGTGTGCGAACTTCAAAAGTTATTCTCGGTGTCAGGAGAATACATTAAGTCATCTAGGCTGGCAAAGTAATCGTCTACCACAGTAGATGAAAGTTGAACCACTTCATTAAGAAGGTCAATTGTACACAGATGTGAAACATCGCCGTCCGTCGCATTAGCAATGTTCGCAGTAGATGGTACCTGTGTGCCTGTTGGTCCACGTATCTCACCATCATCTGCAATTGCTGGTGAGACCTCAATGAATGCCGTCATCAGGATTGGTAGCCGTTGGGGACAACACAATACATGAGCCGTCACCGGACCCAGTAAAGCGTCAACTTCCGTTGGCATTGCTGATTGAAGTGTTAGATAGACATCTAACACGCATTCCTCTCCACAAAGCAGGCATCGTAGAACAGGTAAGATGCAATCTTGCCAGATTGGTCTAAATGACAGGAACCATGTGGTATTCAGATCTCTCAAATGAGCCAAGCCAAGAATCTGTGTTATTCTGTCACGATACTGCATGGCTAGGAGAGCATTCTCCATGGTAATTTGGGTATCGCTGGTGGCTGGATTTGCCATAACTGAGTATGAGGAATAAAAATAGGATCCCTGCTACGAGTCCCAAGATGAGAGGCAGGCCGCCGAACACAGAGTGCACGAAGTTAGGAAAAATGCCCAGGACTGCTTCAAAGAGTGCTAACAGTCCCGAAAAAATTGTACAATACCGCTGGTATCAGACATGTTTAAGATACGACCTAACATTTCTGCGAAATGTATTGGGCAGTCAATCAATCATAGCATTTGTATAGCGCGCTACTCACCTGGAAGGGTCTCAAGGTGCTTGGGGGAGGGGTCCGCTACTGCTCGAACAGCCAGGTCTTGAGTTGTTTCCTGAAGGCGAGATGGTCCTGTGTCAGCCGGAGGTGGATGGGGAGGGAGTTCCATGTCTTGGCTGCCAGGTAGGAGAAGGATCTTCCTCCGGCGGTGGCTCTTCGGATGCGTGGTACGGCGGCGAGGGCGAGGGCGAGGCTTGTAGAACGTAGCTGGCGGGTGGGCGTGTAGAAGGTCAGGTGGTCGTTGAGGTACTTGGGGCCCAGGTCGTGGAGAGACTTGTGTGCGTGGGTAAGGAGCCTGAACGTGATCCTTTTGCTGACTGGGAGCCAGTGCAGGTCCCTCAGGTGGCCGGAGATGTGGTTGCGTCGGGGGATGTCCAAGATGAGTCGGGCGGAGGCGTTCTGTATGCGCTGGAGTCTTTTCTGTAGTTTGGCTGTGGTTCCCGCGTAGAGGGTGTTCCCGTAGTCCAGTCGGCTGGTGACGAGTGCCTGGGTGACTGTCTTCCTGGTTTCAGTCGGGATCCAGCGGAAGATCTTTCGGAGCATACGCAGGGTGTTAAAGCACGATGAGGAGACAGCGTTGACTTGTCTGGTCATCGAGAGGGAAGAGTCCAGGATGAAGCCCAGGTTGCCTGCGTGGTCTGTTGGCTTGGGAGCGGTGCCCATGGTGGGAGGCCCCCAGGAGTTGTCCCAGGCGGAGGGCGATGGCCCCAGGATGAGGACTTCCGTCTTGTCTGAGTTCAGTTTCAGGCGGCTGTTCTTCATCCATTCGGCGACGTCTTTCATCCCTTCGTGTAGGCTCGTTCTGGCGGTGGCGGGGTCGTTGGTGAGGGAGAGGATCAGCTGGCTGTCGTCGGCGTAGGAGATGATGTTGAGGTTGTGTTGGCGTGCGATGGCTGCGAGAGGGCTCATGTAGACGTTGAAGAGGGTTGGGCTGAGCGATGATCCTTGCGGTACGCCGCAAATGACTTCGGTGGCCTCGGATCGGAACGGGGGGAGGCGGACTCTTTGTGTTCTTCCGGCGAGGAACGAGATGATCCACTCCAGTGCCTTTTCTTGGATACCGATGTTGCTGAGGCGTTGAACTAGGGTGCGGTGGCAGACGGTGTCGAACGCTGCAGAGAGGTCCAGGAGGATGAGGGCCGCTGTTTCCCCGTTGTCGAGCAGGGCTCGGATGTCGTCGGTGGCTGCGATGAGGGCGGTCTCGGTGCTGTGGTTGGCTCGGAAACCGGACTGCGAGGGGTCGAGGGATCCGTTCGTCTCAAGGAAGGCTGCAAGCTGTCTGTTGACGGTCTTCTCGATGACTTTGGCAGGAAAAGGGAGGAGCGAGATGGGGCGGAAGTTCTTGAGGTCGGTGGGGTCCGCTGTTGGTTTCTTCAGTAGGGCGTTGAGCTCGGCATGCTTCCAGCTCTCCGGGAAGGTGGCGGTGTTGAAGGAGGAGTTGATGACGTCCCGGAGTTGGGGTGCGATGATGGAGTCGGCCTTGTTGAAGACGTGGTGGGGGCAGGGGTCGGTCGGAGATCCGGAGTGGATGGTGTTCATCGTGCGGGCTGTGTCTTCGGTGGTCACCGTGGTCCAGGTGCGGAGGGTGGCGGTGGGGGGCGTTGGTTCGACGGTCGAGTGCGTGGAAGGTGCGCCAAAGCTGTTGTGGATGTCGGCGATCTTGCGGTGGAAGTACGAGGCGAGAGAGTCGCAATGATCTTGTGAAGGAGTGATGTCGTTGTTGCCGGTGCTGGGATTGGAGAACTCCTTGACGATGCTGAAGAGTTCCTTGCTGTCGTGGGCGTTGTTGTCCAGTCGTTCCTTCAGTGATTTCTTCTTGGTGGTGCGGATGAGCTAGTGGTGCTTGCGGGTGGCGTCTTTGAGGGCGGTCATGTTGTCTGTGGTCTGGTCGAGGAGCCAGGCTTTCTCAAGGGTGCAGCAATTCTTCTTGGAGTCTTTGAGTTCGTCGGTGAACCAGGAGGCTTTCTTGCTTCTGGGTCTGCTGGGCGGGTTCTTTAGTGGCGCGAGGTCGTCGGCGCAGGCGGTCAGCCACTGCGTGAGGTTGCGTGCTGCTTCGTTGGGGTTTGTTGTGCTGGCGGGCGGGTTCTGGCTGAGGGAGGCGGTGAGCTGCTCGGCGGTGATCTTGCTCCAG
This sequence comes from Lissotriton helveticus, assembly GCF_964261635.1. Lineage (NCBI taxonomy): Eukaryota > Metazoa > Chordata > Amphibia > Caudata > Salamandridae > Lissotriton > Lissotriton helveticus. Next base: position 387,053,451 of record NC_136060.1, read on the forward strand.
CTCCTGCGAGGTTCTTATGAAGCTGAAGTGGACGCAGCTGTGGTCGGTCCAGTGAAGTGCGGTGGAGTGGCTGAAGGTGATGTGCTTGCTGGATGAGAAGACTGGATCAAGCGTGTGGCCGGTGTAGTGGGTGGGGGTGTTGACCAGTTGCTTGAGTCCGAGGTTGGCGAGGTTGTCCAGCAGGGCGGCGGTGTTGCGGTCCTTGTTGTTCACCAGGTGGAAGTTGAGGTCCCCTAGGAGGATGTAGTCAGCGGATCGAAGGGCGTGCGGGCTGACGAAGTCCGTGATGTCTTCGCTGAATTGTGTGCGTGGTCCCGGGGGTCTGTAGACGAGGGTGCCTCTGAGGGTCGTCTTTGGGTCGGTGTGTATCTGGAAGTGGAGATACTCGGCGGCGGCGAAGGTGTCGTTGGAGTCGGTCGTGATGCGGATGGTGTTCTTGTGTACGATGGCGATGCCTCCTCCAGTCTGAATGACGCGGTCTCTCCGGATGATCTTGTATCTGTCTGGGATGGTGATGGCGATGTCGGGTGCTGAGGAGGCGTTCATCCAGGTTTCTGTGAGGAAGGCGACATCTGGTGAGGTTGTGTCGAGCAGGTTCCAAAGTTCGACGGCGTGTCTGTGGATGGAGCGGGTGTTGAGCAGGATGCACTTGAGGTGGCTGTTGTGGGTGCTCGGCTTGGTAGTTGTGGTGCAGGTCCGGAGGCAGGTGAACTTGCAGGCTTGACAGGTGAAGGGTCCGTGGGTGCGTCTCGGGGTGGCTCGGTGGCAGGCTCTTGTTCGGTCGGGTGTGAGTGCGATGAGGGTGCCGGCGTCGTAGGTCCGTCGTGTGGGCTGGCATCGTCGGGGGCCTGGGGTCCTGGCACTGGGCGCGGTCCCGGCGCGGATGGGCGCAGACGGGCTTGCCTTTGGCGCACAATCGGCGCGCCCGCTGCGCGTGCGTGGGGTCGTCATAAGTAGGCAGCCGGGAGGGGGGTCAGCGGCGGGGCGGCGAATGGGCTGGCGTGGGGCGGGGCCGCAGGGAGGCAGCGGCGGGAAAGTCTGGTGCGGGCGGGTGGCTCAGCGACGGCTGGGTCGCCCGGACAGCAGCAGGAAAATAAGGCGGCAAAACAGCGGGGTTTTGTTGATAATGCATGTATCTCTGCAGAGGACCTGACAACTTGCAGATCATACGTCTCTCTGGACGAGGTCAGTGGCACAGTTTTCTGTAAAAGAATGGCTTTCACTCTGCTTAAAGTATCAATTCGTATAGAAGAGATGTTCAGTGAAGGCCATAGTGGCGACTACCCGTCTGTCTTAGTTTTCGGAAACACTACTTGCATACAACAAGTGACCCTGGCTGACACACTAACCAGATAGGCTGTCCCTGGCATCATTCCACAACAGCTGTGACCATTGAGCATTATGTAGCTTCCATTGGAAGGCTGCCTAAAAATTGGATCTATCACCGCTGTCGGGGAACCCTGCAGGTGGCATGACAAGTTGTTTGAAGACCCCTCAAAGGCTCCATGTAAATTAATGCCTTCACACAGAAGTGTACCGCTTAATGTGGTTGTACAGTTTTTTCCACTAAGAAATACCTCCTTCTCCCCACTCCAACACTTGTGAGTGTATGGTAAATCCCAGGTCGACTTTATGTATTCTTTACCCGACCTTTCATACAGGCCTGCTGGTATATGTTTTAAGCAAAATTGGAACTGGAAAATCGTCACTGGTATCGTGATGGTGCCATGTATTATCCATTCAACTGATGGTTTCTCAGAAACGGTCAATGGTAATCTCTCCAGTTTTTCTGTGCTCAGCACCGTATAGTCTGCTCCCCTCTGTGCCAAAGAGATTTGTTTATCTGTAAGGTTAAATACATTAAACAATGACGTAGTGTTGATTAGACGCCAAGGCACATAGCCAGAATGAAGGTTTTGTAACGTCCAGCCTAACAGCATTATAGAACGTAATTGAGACTGGCCATGGTGTAACATTAGCAAGTCCTGTTCCATTATGTCTATGGCAGAGGATACAATGCTGTCCAAAGAATAAATTCTGGACGACAGAGTTGTTAACCCATTTTTAACTACAGAGAGTGCTTTCTCTAAATTAATACGATCAATTTCTTGTATTCTTTCAGCTGTTTCCATTTGCGTGACTTTCCGTGCTTCATTGTAAGCAGCGTATATGAAACGCGTATGACGTGGTTTGTGAGGACCAAGTAAGAATTCTCGCAAATCAACGCCATCTTTAAGTAAAGTTAAGTGTTGTTTTATCTCCGGAAGTGTCGATTTTTGTAACCATTCAAGGCACAGTTTTCCTACACTGCAAGTTGTTATTATCCCTGGATGTTGTCTCTGGATATATCTTGGATCTCGTCTGATGTTTTTAGGTACCCCTCACACACCAACAGGCCCCTTGGTGTCATGCTTCATCATCGGGGTCATCGTATCCCTCTACGGGATACGGCGTGCTGCGACCTGCGAATGCGCGGGAGCACTCTTCTGGCTATGTGTGGTGTATAGTGAGGGTAGTTTTTATCATATAGTGAGTGAGTGTAGTGGTGGGGTTGGGATAGTGAGTGGAAATTAAAAAGGACCTGGCTCGTGGGTAGACTCAAACTTTAATGGTTCCCCGAGTTGGTACTATTAAAAAGATATAAGAGGAAATGGCGTAGTATTATGTGCGCCGCCTCTTTGTGTGTGTCAACATGTTTCGATGTAAGAACATCTTCTTCAGGACATGGTTACACAAAATCCCCACCTTACTCACGTTTTTCTAATCTGTGTATATACAAAAAAGTGATATTTACAAGTGAAGGTCTATCACTGTACCTAAACTTTTAGCCGCTATTTTGCAGACCTGTAGAGAGAAAGGATAAAAAAAAAATTCAGGTGGTCCTTGCTTTCAAAAAGACCATGGGTTAAAACATCCGTGGTATTGGTCATGCAGAAAAAGTGCGGTTTTTCAAAATGTTGAAAAATAAAAAATCATGGCACGAAAGTGTTACTCTACACAGAATTTACGTGCCTATTGTGAAAAATACTACTTCAGAAGAATTCGAAAAATATTCGAAAAAAGAGGACACATACAAGACAAACACACATACAACATAAAGCACACACTCTAAATTCGGGCCATGTTCGGTGCCACGTGAATTTTCCAATGGTGGTGAGGTCACTGTGAAGTAAACAGTAAAACGGCAGAAACATACTGTAAAAATAGGAGTTCATTGCTCCATGAGACCGTGTCTAACGTAGGGGTTACCCGGGCTTCCTTACTGCCTGTGAAAAGGAAAGGTGGACAAGATATATACATCCTGCTGTTTCCATTTCTTGGTACTTACATTATGGTCTGGAAATGTCCGTTTCATTTAGTTACTCACGGGTCTATGAGGAGAATCCCTCTTCGCTGCCCCTTACGCCGGCTCTGCTGTGTCTAAGAGTGTGTCTTTGACGAGCCCTTATATGCGCTGGGTGCCCGCCCAGGTTTTTGTTAATTAGCCGCCGGTGGGCACATATTTTGTCAATTAGCCGCCGGGGAGCCCATATTTGGTCTGTCGGTGATTACCTGTTAATTGGTGAGAGGCCGCGCAGGCGTCTTGAGCGCATGCGCGTGGGAGTAGCCTTCCCAGTGTGTACTGAAAGAGTGCGTCTCCATTTAGCGCATGCGCACCGCATCAAAACGGGATGGAATGCTTGATGTTCCTGTTGCTCGGTGCATGTTAGTCATGATGCGCTCACATTCATTCGTTTCTCTCATTTCACTATATATTGATGGGGCACAGCCCCTCAGGAGGTATGAGAGCGGACAGGGGGGTCTGGTAACTTATTACATCACGGCCCCATGTTGTTCTTATTGCTCTGCGCATGCTCGTCACAGCGAGCTCATATTCTTTCGTTTCTCTCATTTCCCTATGTATTGATGGGACACAGTCCCTCAGGGGGTACGAGAGCGAGCAGGAGGGTCGGTAACCTATTACAGCACGGTCCCATGGTGGATATTACGCTGGATGTGTATATCCTAAATGTCAATGTCCTGGTAGAGGTATCCCAATGTAATATCAGATTCACCCCCTTAATTGCCCCCATGGAATGTCATCATTAAGGCCTGAAATATGGGTCCCCAAACGGAACACCCAACGTTGTTCCTTCTCGAAGAGGCCATGTTCGGAGGGCAACTGTTCAATTATGGTCCAGTGGATGTCATTGACACAGTGTCCCATTTCAAGGAAGTGATTGGCCATTTTGGTGGTGCTTTTCTTGCACCGTATATTGCTCTTATGTTCGTTGAGTCTTGTTTTGATCGCTCTCGTTGTCATGCCAATGTATTCCAGACGGCAGGGGCACGTAATCATGTAGACAACGTTTTTGCTGTTGCAATTTGTCATCCTTCTCTGGTCCCATTTTGTACCATTGGTGAAGGTTAGTTGTTTACTCCTTTTTGTTAGGTGACAGCTGGCACAATTGCCACATGGGAAATGACCCTGTGTCCCATGTATAGAAGGCTGTTTTTGTGGAGAATTTCTGGGGCGTGTATGTACAAGGATGTCCTTGAGGTTCCTCCCGCGTCTGTGGGAGAACATTGGTTTTTCTATCTCCAACTCCCCACAATTCAGGATGCGCCAATGCTTGTTCACTATTTTTGACACCTCGTTTGACTGGGTGTTATATGTAGTGATACATATTGGCCTGGTTTGTTTCTCAACGGTTACCACCTTATTTTCAAGGAGAGCCTCTCTGTTGTTGTTCTTCGCTCTCTTCATTGCTGTGTTGATTACTCTGTCCGGGTACTTCCTGGCTTGCAATTTCCCTTTTAGGTCCTGGGCTTGGGATTTGTAGTTGTCCATTTGTGTGCAGTTCCTCCTCAGCCTCAGGAACTGGCCATAGGGGAGGTTCATCCTGAGGTGTCGCGGATGAAAGCTGTCATACCGAAGTAGACAATTCCTGGCCGTGGGTTTAAAATGTGTTGTAGTTTCCAAACCTCCATTCCTATGGTAGATATTGAGGTCAAGAAAAACCAGTTCTTCATTAGAAACTGAATGAGTGAATTTCAGGAAGCGGTCTTGGGTGTTTAGCCATTCCATGAAACTGGTCACTGTCTCTATGTCCCCCTCCCAGATAACAAAAATGTCATCGATGTATCGCTTCCAGGTGAGTATATTGCCTCTGTAGGGGTTTCGTGGAGTCAGGATTTTATTCGTTTCCATATGATGTACATACAGCCCCGCCAGACTCGGCGCAAATGTGCTTCCCATGCTCGTGCCATGGCTTTGGAGATAGATAGTGCCATTGAATTCGAAAAAGTTTTTAGTCAGAGCTAGTGCAATGCACTCCATTACCACTCCTCTTGGAGTGTGGTACCGCTAGGTTGCACTGTACAGAACTTCCTCAATTATGGCCAGGGTTTCGTCATGGGGGAGGCTAGTGTACAAGCTTTCCACATCCAGGCTGAGTAGTAGTTGGTGATTCGGGTCAAATGGTAGGTCTTGGAGTAGTTGTAAGACAGCTTTCGTATCTTTCAGATAGGTGTCTGTGGCCTGAATTAGAGGTCGTAAGAATGCGTCTGAGAATTTCGAGAGTGGTTCGAGAATAGAACCGATACCCGAGACAATGGGTCTCCCGGGTGGGTCTTCTATGTTTTTGTGAATTTTGGGTATACAGTAAAACTGGGGTATCCGCGGATGGCTGTATTAGGAATTCAGACTCCTTTTTGGACAACCAGTCATGTGTCACAGCCTCCTCAATCATTCCGCCAATGGTTCTCCTTAGGGATTCGGTTGGGTCATGCGCAAGTACAGTGTAATTGCGTCAGTCTGATAGAAGTCTCAGGCATTCCTTGTTGTATGCCTCTGTTGTTTGTATGACAATCGTACCGCCCTTGTCGGCGGGTTTTATGGTTATGGCCTGGTTTGCGGTCAATTCTCGTATCGCCAATTGTTCCTCCTTGCTGGTATTATGGAAAACTGGTCGTACCGTGGAATTCAAACTCTTCAGGTCGTTCATTATCGCCTTTTCGAAGGTTAATACTTCGATGGGTAGTAGGGCATCAGGTGGTGTGAAAGATGATAAGGGTCTCAGACCAGTGTCTGTCTCTGGGATACTCTCTTTGTCCTTAAAGAAAACCTGTAATTTAATTTTTCGTAGAAATTCTTGCAATTCTGCGTGCAGTTTAAAAGAATCCAATTTATTAGTAGGGGGTCGAAACTCAGTCCTTTGTTGAGTACAGCCCTTTGTGTTGTTGTGAGTTCCAATGGTGTGATATTTGCCACTAGGTCCCTCTGGAACTGGTTGAGGGGTTCGATAGTGCCCCTGTCATGCTCCTCGTGTTCACCCTCGGGTCCTCTTGGTTGGGGTCTTGCCACATTACTGTGTTGCCTTTTCTGTTTCGCCCTCTGTTGGTTCCTCGGCGGGTGCCTAAAAAAGGCTGATTACTGTAAAGATTTGGGTCAAATTCAGGCATCCATGGTTGGTACATCGGACCGAAAGGGCCTTGTCCATAGTTGAATGGCGGGAAAGGTGTTGGTGCTGTGAACGGAGGCTGGAACGGTTGTGCTTGATAACCCCGCCAACCTCTCTGTCTCGGATAAGTTTGGCCTTGACGTCTTTGGTAACCTCTTTGCCGCTGGTTGTTGCGGGTGCTTGAGCTGGAAGAACTGCTATCTGAGCCATCGCTCTCATTGTCACTGTTGGCGTTGCTTTTATTATAGTCGTCTCTCGTGTACGGGTAGGCTGTCTCTGGAGTGAAGCGATCTTTGTCTTTACCCAGTTTCTTGAATTTGCTTTGTTTAAGTGTGGCCTCGAAATCGGCCATTTGCTGGTTCAGTTCTTCCAGCCTTTTTTTGAGTTCTGCTGGTTTTATGTATGCCTTCAGCTGAACCTCAATTTTTTGTATGTCCACTTTTAGCTCTTGTGTTATTCTAGTGCAAGTTTTCACTATGAGGACCAGCCAGTCCCGTGTGCAATGCCACGAGATCAATGACCACTCCTTTTTGAAAACTTTATCATTTTGAAAAATGAATGGTTCATTTTTGACCAGTAGACCTTGTGGTGCTATCTTGTTTCTCAGATACTGAGTCATCAGTAGGCCATGTAATGCTGCCCTGATCTGTGATTTCCTTAAGTTGACCAGTTCATCCCAGTCAACAGTGCTGGGCCCAGGGTCTGTGTTGCTTAATCCTTCAAAAGGGTTGAGGGCCGCCAGAATTGCGTCCACATCCTCCTCGCCAAATGTGAGACCGTGTTTTGAATCCATGGTTGTCTAATCAAGAGTGTGCTAAGTGTGTACGATGTGATGTTTGTATGTGCCTCTTGGGGGTCGGGGAACTCCCGCAGCTGTGCGCTGCCTATAATACGATTTTTAAACAAAGGAAGGAGAGAGAGAGTATGGATTCGTTCTCCCTAAGTAACGTTTATAAAACAAGAAGAATCCATAAAGTTATGGGTTGACGATGTCCCTACTGTGGTTGGGAGCACGTCTGATGTTTTTAGGTACCCCTCACACACCAACAGGCCCCTTGGTGTCATGCTTAATCATCGGGGTCATCGTATCCCTCTACGGGATACGGCGACCTGCGAATGCGCGGGAGCACTCTTCTGGCTATGTGTGGTGTATAGTGAGGGTAGTTTTTATCATATAGTGAGTGAGTGTAGTGGTGGGGTTGGGATAGTGAGTGGAAATTAAAAAGGACCTGACTCGTGGGTAGACTCAAAAACTTTAATGGTTCCCCGAGTTGGTACTATTAAAAAGATATAAGAGGAAATGGCGTAGTATTATGTGCGCCGCCTCTTTGTGTGTGTCAACATGTTTCGATGTAAGAACATCTTCTTCAGGACAGGGTTACACAAAATCCCCACCTTACTCACGTTTTTCTAATCTGTGTATATACAAAAAAGTGATATTTACAAGTGAAGGTCTATCATTGTACCTAAACTTTTAGCCGCTATTTTGCAGACCTGTAGAGAGAAAGGATAAAAAAAAAATTCAGGTGGTCCTTGCTTTCAAAAAGACCATGGGTTAAAACATCCGTGGTATTGGTCATGCAGAAAAAGTGCGGTTTTTCAAAATGTTGAAAAATAAATAATCATGGCACGAAAGTGTTACTCTACACAGAATTTACGTGCCTATTGTGAAAAATACTACTTCAGAAGAATTCGAAAAATATTCGAAAAAAGAGGACACATACAAGACAAACACACATACAACATAAAGCACACACTCTAAATTCGGGCCATGTTCGGTGCCACGTGAATTTTCCAATGGTGGTGAGGTCACTGTGAAGTAAACAGTAAAACGGCAGAAACATACTGTAAAAATAGGAGTTCATTGCTCCATGAGACCGTGTCTAACGTAGGGGTTACCCGGGCTTCCTTACTGCCTGTGAAAAGGAAAGGTGGACAAGATATATACATCCTGCTGTTTCCATTTCTTGGTACTTACATTATGGTCTGGAAATGTCCGTTTCATTTAGTTACTCACGGGTCTATGAGGAGAGTCCCTCTTCGCTGCCCCTTACGCCGGCTCTGCTGTGTCTAAGAGTGTGTCTTTGACGAGCCCTTATATGCGCTGGGTGCCCGCCCAGGTTTTTGTTAATTAGCCGCCGGTGGGCACATATTTTGTCAATTAGCCGCCGGGGAGCCCATATTTGGTCTGTCGGTGATTACCTGTTAATTGGTGAAAGGCCGCGCAGGCGTCTTGAGCGCATGCGCGTGGGAGTAGCCTTCCCAGTGTGTACTGAAAGAGTGCGTCTCCATTTAGCGCATGCGCACCGCATCAAAACGGGATGGAATGCTTGATGTTCCTGTTGCTCGGTGCATGTTAGTCATGATGCGCTCACATTCATTCGTTTCTCTCATTTCACTATATATTGATGGGGCACAGCCCCTCAGGAGGTATGAGAGCGGACAGGGGGGTCTGGTAACTTATTACATCACGGCCCCATGTTGTTCTTATTGCTCTGCGCATGCTCGTCACAGCGAGCTCATATTCTTTCGTTTCTCTCATTTCCCTATGTATTGATGGGACACAGTCCCTCAGGGGGTACGAGAGCGAGCAGGAGGGTCGGTAACCTATTACAGCACGGTCCCATGGTGGATATTACGCTGGATGTGTATATCCTAAATGTCAATGTCCTGGTAGAGGTATCCCAATGTAATATCAGATTCACCCCCTTAATTGCCCCCATGGAATGTCATCATTAAGGCCTGAAATATGGGTCCCCAAACGGAACACCCAACGGTGTTCCTTCTCGAAGAGGCCATGTTCGGAGGGCAACTGTTCAATTATGGTCCAGTGGATGTCATTGACACAGTGTCCCATTTCAAGGAAGTGATTGGCCATTTTGGTGGTGCTTTTCTTGCACCGTATATTGCTCTTATGTTCGTTGAGTCTTGTTTTGATCGCTCTCGTTGTCATGCCATTGTATTCCAGACGGCAGGGGCACGTAATCATGTAGACAACGTTTTTGCTGTTGCAATTTGTCATCCTTCTCTGGTCCCATTTTGTACCATTGGTGAAGGTTAGTTGTTTACTCCTTTTTGTTAGGTGACAGCTGGCACAATTGCCACATGGGAAATGACCCTGTGTCCCATGTATAGAAGGCTGTTGTTGTGGAGAATTTCTGGGGCGTGTATGTACAAGGATGTCCTTGAGGTTCCTCCCGCGTCTGTGGGAGAACATTGGTTTTTCTATCTCCAACTCCCCACAATTCAGGATGCGCCAATGCTTGTTCACTATTTTTGACACCTCGTTTGACTGGGTGTTATATGTAGTGATACATATTGGCCTGGTTTGTTTCTCAACGGTTACCACCTTATTTTCAAGGAGAGCCTCTCTGTTGTTGTTCTTCGCTCTCTTCATTGCTGTGTTGATTACTCTGTCCGGGTACTTCCTGGCTTGCAATTTCCCTTTTAGGTCCTGGGCTTGGGATTTGTAGTTGTCCATTTGTGTGCAGTTCCTCCTCAGCCTCAGGAACTGGCCATAGGGGAGGTTCATCCTGAGGTGTCGTGGATGAAAGCTGTCATACCGAAGTAGACAATTCCTGGCCGTGGGTTTAAAATGTGTTGTAGTTTCCAAACCTCCATTCCTATGGTAGATATTGAGGTCAAGAAAAACCAGTTCTTCATTAGAAACTGAATGAGTGAATTTCAGGAAGCGGTCTTGGGTGTTTAGCCATTCCATGAAACTGGTCACTGTCTCTATGTCCCCCTCCCAGATAACGAAAATGTCATCGATGCATCGCTTCCAGGTGAGTATATTGCCTCTGTAGGGGTTTCGTGGAGTCAGGATTTTATTCGTTTCCAGGCTGTGACACATGACTGGTTGTCCAAAAAGGAGTCTGAATTCCTAATACAGAGCCATCCGCGGATACTCCAGTTTTACTGTATACCCAAAATTCACAAAAACATAGAAGACCCACCCGGGAGACCCATTGTCTCGGGTATCGGTTCGATTCTCGAACCACTCTCGAAATTCTCAGACGCATTCTTACGACCTCTAATTCAGGCCACAGACACCTATCTGAAAGATACGAAAGCTGTCTTACAACTACTCCAAGACCTACCATTTGACCCGAATCACCAACTACTACTCAGCCTGGATGTGGAAAGCTTGTACACTAGCCTCCCCCATGCTGAAACCCTGGCCATAATTGAGGAAGTTCTGTACAGTGCAACCTGGCGGTACCACACTCCAAGAGGAGTGGTAATGGAGTGCATTGCACTAGCTCTGACTAAAAACTTTTTCGAATTCAATGGCACTATCTATCTCCAAAGCCATGGCACGAGCATGGGAGGCACATTTGCGCCGAGTCTGGCGGGGCTGTATGTACATCATATGGAAACGAATAAAATCCTGACTCCACGAAACCCCTACAGAGGCAATATACTCACCTGGAAGCGATACATCGATGACATTTTCGTTATCTGGGAGGGGGACATAGAGACAGTGACCAGTTTCATGGAATGGCTAAACACCCAAGACCGCTTCCTGAAATTCACTCATTCAGTTTCTAATGAAGAACTGGTTTTTCTTGACCTCAATATCTACCATAGGAATGGAGGTTTGGAAACTACAACACATTTTAAACCCACGGCCAGGAATTGTCTACTTCGGTATGACAGCTTTCATCCGCGACACCTCAGGATGAACCTCCCCTATGGCCAGTTCCTGAGGCTGAGGAGGAACTGCACACAAATGGACAGCTACAAATCCCAAGCCCAGGACCTAAAAGGGAAATTGCAAGCCAGGAAGTACCCGGACAGAGTAATCAACACAGCAATGAAGAGAGCGAAGAACAACAACAGAGAGGCTCTCCTTGAAAATAAGGTGGTAACCGTTGAGAAACAAACCAGGCCAATATGTATCACTACATATAACACCCAGTCAAACGAGGTGTCAAAAATAGTGAACAAGCATTGGCGCATCCTGAATTGTGGGGAGTTGGAGATAGAAAAACCAATGTTCTCCCACAGACGCGGGAGGAACCTCAAGGACATCCTTGTACATACACGCCCCAGAAATTCTCCACAACAACAGCCTTCTATACATGGGACACAGGGTCATTTCCCATGTGGCAATTGTGCCAGCTGTCACCTAACAAAAAGGAGTAAACAACTAACCTTCACCAATGGTACAAAATGGGACCAGAGAAGGATGACAAATTGCAACAGCAAAAACGTTGTCTACATGATTACGTGCCCCTGCCGTCTGGAATACATTGGCATGACAACGAGAGCGATCAAAACAAGACTCAACGAACATAAGAGCAATATACGGTGCAAGAAAAGCACCACCAAAATGGCCAATCACTTCCTTGAAATGGGACACTGTGTCAATGACATCCACTGGACCATAATTGAACAGTTGCCCTCCGAACATGGCCTCTTCGAGAAGGAACAACGTTGGGTGTTCCGTTTGGGGACCCATATTTCAGGCCTAAATGATGACATTCCATGGGGGCAATTAAGGGGGTGAATCTGATATTACATTGGGATACCTCTACCAGGACATTGACATTTAGGATATACACATCCAGCGTAATATCCACCATGGGACCGTGCTGTAATAGGTTACCGACCCTCCTGCTCGCTCTCGTACCCCCTGAGGGACTGTGCCCCATCAATACATAGGGAAATGAGAGAAACGAAAGAATATGAGCTCGCTGTGACGAGCATGCGCAGAGCAATAAGAACAACATGGGGCCGTGATGTAATAAGTTACCAGACCCCCCTGTCCGCTCTCATACCTCCTGAGGGGCTGTGCCCCATCAATATATAGTGAAATGAGAGAAACGAATGAATGTGAGCGCATCATGACTAACATGCACCGAGCAACAGGAACATCAAGCATTCCATCCCGTTTTGATGCGGTGCGCATGCGCTAAATGGAGACGCACTCTTTCAGTACACACTGGGAAGGCTACTCCCACGCGCATGCGCTCAAGACGCCTGCGCGGCCTCTCACCAATTAACAGGTAATCACCGACAGACCAAATATGGGCTCCCCGGCGGCTAATTGACAAAATATGTGCCCACCGGCGGCTAATTAACAAAAACCTGGGCGGGCACCCAGCGCATATAAGGGCTCGTCAAAGACACACTCTTAGACACAGCAGAGCCGGCGTAAGGGGCAGCGAAGAGGGATTCTCCTCATAGACCCGTGAGTAACTAAATGAAACAGACATTTCCAGACCATAATGTAAGTACCAAGAAATGGAAACAGCAGGATGTATATATCTTGTCCACCTTTCCTTTTCACAGGCAGTAAGGAAGCCCGGGTAACCCCTACGTTAGACACGGTCTCATGGAGCAATGAACTCCTATTTTTACAGTATGTTTCTGCCGTTTTACTGTTTACTTCACAGTGACCTCACCACCATTGGAAAATTCACGTGGCACCGAACATGGCCCGAATTTAGAGTGTGTGCTTTATGTTGTATGTGTGTTTGTCTTGTATGTGTCCTCTTTTTTCGAATATTTTTCGAATTCTTCTGAAGTAGTATTTTTCACAATAGGCACGTAAATTCTGTGTAGAGTAACACTTTCGTGCCATGATTATTTATTTTTCAACATTTTGAAAAACCGCACTTTTTCTGCATGACCAATACCACGGATGTTTTAACCCATGGTCTTTTTGAAAGCAAGGACCACCTGAATTTTTTTTTTATCCTTTCTCTCTACAGGTCTGCAAAATAGCGGCTAAAAGTTTAGGTACAATGATAGACCTTCACTTGTAAATATCACTTTTTTGTATATACACAGATTAGAAAAACGTGAGTAAGGTGGGGATTTTGTGTAACCCTGTCCTGAAGAAGATGTTCTTACATCGAAACATGTTGACACACACAAAGAGGCGGCGCACATAATACTACGCCATTTCCTCTTATATCTTTTTAATAGTACCAACTCGGGGAACCATTAAAGTTTTTGAGTCTACCCACGAGTCAGGTCCTTTTTAATTTCCACTCACTATCCCAACCCCACCACTACACTCACTCACTATATGATAAAAACTACCCTCACTATACACCACACATAGCCAGAAGAGTGCTCCCGCGCATTCGCAGGTCGCAGCACGCCGTATCCCGTAGAGGGATACGATGACCCCGATGATGAAGCATGACACCAAGGGGCCTGTTGGTGTGTGAGGGGTACCTAAAAACATCAGACGTGCTCCCAACCACAGTAGGGACATCGTCAACCCATAACTTTATGGATTCTTCTTGTTTTATAAACGTTACTTAGGGAGAACGAATCCGTACTCTCTCTCTCCTTCCTTTGTTTAAAAATCGTATATCTTGGATCTGGCAGAGTTACTGTAAACCCTTGTGTCTTGTTCAGGAATCTATCTTGACAGTTATTCGTGTCTGTGGGCCAGATTAACCATTTTTTCCTTTCAGGATTAGTTCTGTTTTGTAGAGGAATATAATTTACGTCTACCTCCTCATCTGAAGTTAAATTACTGTCAGGTGTGGGCTTAGGTATGGACGGTTTGTTTAAATCTTTTATCTTAGCCTGGCCAATACAAGATGTCTGTTGAACAGTTTCATTTAAGAACATTATTTGCTCTGGGATGATGCAGGCTCTGAATAATGCTTCTAAACCTTGTACCTGCCAGTCTTTTGTGCCCCCAACAGTTTTTGTCTCAATGTTTTCTTTCCAAAAGTTAAAGCCCAATGTGGATAATTGACCATAAAAGGCCGCAGAATAAATCTGTTTAGTATTTGTCAACATAGTTTTCATGCCTGTCTTATTAACATTTTTTAAGTAAAAACTTCCTGGGTTTGTGACATTAAAACCTGTAAAATATGCACATTTTCTATAGAATGTTTTAGAGCTAACTTTTGGAGGTGTCCGACAATGTTCCCATTGATTAGAAGTTAAAACATTTCTAGAGTTTGCAAATAATGATGACCAAAATGATTAAAACAATACATTTCTTCATAATTTGATAAACCACCTAAGTATTCATGTTTTGCAAATTTCGCTGACATTTCTAAATCTGCCATCATGTTTAACAGTTTCAAAGTCCCAATCATCAGAAAATGTACTAGGTGAAACAAAATCACTCAAGGAAACCTTAAATTGGTGTGGAATTTTCAGCAGCTCGACAGGGCCATAATTGTCATAATCAGTTCTATCCCATGCTATTCCACCAGGTAGAGGAACCGCTGTGATGTTTACTGATGACAGGTCTTCTTGTTCACGATGAGATGATTTGTGTGGTTTCAGGAGCAAGTTTATGTTCTTACTTGCTGTGTCCATTTTAATGTGTTTTCCATCTATCAGCCTTCCCAAACTTAAAACAAGAATGAGCCATAGTAGGAGATAAAATACACCTAATCCAATCCAAAATTCAACCCATGGTGAAACCAGATATGTATTTGCAAGCTCTTGACCAGGTTCCGTTAATTGTTCCTTGAAAGTTTTGTTGGTCTGTGCTGTTTCAGGTTCACTGGGATCCTCAGAAAAGGTATCGAAGTTGATGAAATAGCCAGAGGCCGGTCTGTCTATAGTTGGTATTGCATCCGGATTATTTGAAATCGCTGGAGCTGCTTGTTCCCTTGACATGTTAGTATAGTCAGATGCTACATCATTGCAGATCGGAGTTTCTTGACGAACTGTTGTTTGGGTTTCAAGAGGCAGAAGTTCCATGGCTTTATTGCATAGTCCTTCTTGTCTTACTGCAAAATCTTCAAAGGTGACAAGTCTTTCAGTTTGAACCTCTTGGATAGTAGCAAGATTTGGTCGTCTGCTACATCTTGGGAGTCCACTGGGCCTACTACTTATTATCGGCCACATGGTGTGGTTTTACCAGGTCAATTGATACAGACCGGTTCTCCTTTCTTCCAGCAAGGGGCGGCAGTAACACTGTTCTTGATCCGTGGACTGCTAGTACAGGTACTGGTTTTTTGTAAGAAGACCCAAATTCCTTCTTGTCCGCTATTTTTTCTCTGACCAGATCCCCAATCTTTGGAATCCAGACAGGTCTTGCTGGGACAGGTGGTTTTTCTTCAGTGGTCGTTGGCTTTTCGCTGGTGTTGCTTAGATTTCTTCTTGTTTCATTTAAGTCCTGTAAAACAGCCAAACGATCTTTGATATCAAAGGGTTTTTGTTCCACCACTGAAGTATGACAATCGAGGTCTTCAACCAACATTCTAGTAACAAAAAGGATTTCATATGGAGTGATTCCACCCAGAGAATTTCTTGGCAGGTTATTAAGACTACGTTGGACACTTATTAGATGTTTTACCCACCCGTCACCTGAACCTAATACCCTAGCTGTTATAGATTGCTTTATGTCACTTGTTTTCTCTCCACAACCGAATTTTACTCAGGATGGAATGGACTCGAAAACCGCAATGCAACGCCCAAGCTGGCCAAGGCCTCCTTGTAAGCCCTAGAGCTAAACGCAGGACCCTGGTCAGAATGTAGCGTGCCGATTGCGTATGTGCCGATAAAGACTCGCAAATCTTTTATAACAGGTCGGGCGTCAGCCGAGCGCTGAGGCCACATCCAAATGAATCTCGTGCAAGAATCCACTGCAACCATGATGTATTTATAGTTACCGTCCCTCTGAAGGGGACCGCAGTGGTCCAGGTAAACACATGCTAATGGTTTATCTGAAATTAGAAGGGACATCTGCGCTGGGTGTTTCACTGTTGAAACTTTCATTTTTTGGCAGATTTCACATTACAAAACATAGTTTCCTCATGCGCGGCCACCAGTATCGCTGTTTTAATAATGAAACTGGCAGAAACACCTGCGTGTGCAGAGGCAAGCCCTTCATGTGCTGCTAAGATTAGTCTTAATCTATGTTCCATGTTTGGGATTACTCTATCCCCCACTCAAGGGATTCGAGCAAACGGAACATTATTCGCATCAGTTATATACAAGTACTTGAGTGGAAAGCCTTTTGGTAATGTTGTACCACTGTCCTTTATTGAAGCAGTGTCAGCTTGCAATATTTTGCTGTCTATTTTTGTTTTAGAACGAGTGATTGCAGCCACGGAAGCCGTTTGCACAGTTGCCTTTGCAACTTCATCAGCCAATGAATTCCCTTCAACGTGAACGCCATCACGCTGATGACTCTGTATGGATCACCTGAGTCTTTTGTAGTTCTTTCTGTAAAAGAACTACTTGTTCCCAAAGCATTTTATGCTTGATTGTGCCACCTTTTGCGTCTTTAAAACCATTTTGAACCCAGTTCTGCAGATTTTCATTGTAAGACCGGACGCAGTAATACGAATCGCACACTATGAGTGTGGGTAATTCGCGATCAGTATTTTCCAGCGCCATCTTGAAAGCCTGTAGTTCAGCTCGCTGAGCTGTACAGTCTCCTAGTGATTGAGTTTTTGTGACCATGGGTCTGAATTTACCATTGCGCCATCGACCTTTAACAATCGCACACGCAGCACTATAAGCTTGTTTACCCCCAGTTGCGGGTTGTGCTGATCCGTCTGTATATATTATACAGCCGTAATGTTCTAGAGGCAGAATTTCAGTGGGCAGAGGACATTATTGTTCGTATTGGAAAAATTCTTGTGTCTTCAAGTAAGGGTCAAAAACGTACTCAACATCTGTCGCAGCAAGAGGATTAACCCATTGTATCCATCTTGGATGTAACGCTTTTGCATTCGGAATGCTTGCCTTTGTCACTGCCTCTAAGGCAGGTACAGGAGTAACCACTTTTATGCGTTTAACCTGCGCGATGGCTCTCTCTTTTGCTACCGCAGTCTGAAGCGCTGTCAGAATTTTTTCTGTTGAAGTGAATTTCATTTCAGCTTGTGTGTACAAGTGTGATTTGTAAGCTATTGGTAACCTTTTCACCTTCATTAAAGTTGAATTCATACCCTTCAGAGGCAAATCCAAGTATTATGGTGTTCACCCTGGTCAAGTGCCTGTCCAAATCATCATCTGTAAGATAGATGTCATCGACATAAGATAATGCGTCATCATCATACGTTTGTAGTAACTCTGTTACTCTGGCTGAAAATAATCCTGCACTGTTCTTGAATCCCTGGGGGAGATGACAAAAGTGTTGTTGTATTTCCATTATTGAGAAAGCGGTCAAGTACCTGCTTTCAGGTGCAATGTTTTGACAGAAGAAACCAATTGAAATATCTAATGTTGTTTTATATTTTTTGTGCACGATGTCCTTCATCAGTGTTGCACTGTGTGCAGTTTGTACTACAAAGGCTTAAATGTCTGTAATCCAAGACTAGACGATATGTATTGTCTGGTTTGGAGACAGGAAACAAAGGATTGTTCATGGACGAGGTGCATGTTTCAATCACCCCTTGGTATTCAAGTTGATCTAAGATCTCCCTGACCTGTTTTTTAGCTTCCTGCTTAACTGGATACTGCCTCTGAGCAGTCGATTGATTTTTTTTTTAACTGGATATTATGGTGAGGAGAGTACTCATCCCATCCCACATGATTTTTATATAATGCTGGCGCCTGAGCCACAGCCCATTTTCTGGCATACGTGTATTTTTTATGAATAGCAATATGATTTGAGAAGGCTAGCATAATGATCTCTTCACCATGTGGGCACTCCCTGACAAATTCAGGTGGCCAGTCTTTTTCAGCCAGAAGAATGTCATAACCCTTTGATAGTTTTTCCCAAAAGAGTGCTTTTATTTTCCTAGTTATGTCCTCCTCTATTCGGAGTGTGACTTCATATAGCTTATGGGGTACACTAACCCTGGTATCTGCAGTTTCAACTTGAATGCATTCATTCAGATCTACTGTCTCCAGATGATCCTTCAGGATCCTGTGAGCTATGATGACCTCTGCTGCACCGTCCAGCATTGTCTGGGCCCACTCCCCGTTCTTGAGTTGTGTCCTCAAGATCCTCGGCATGTCTGATTTTGATACTTGCTACCTTCTTTTTGGTGAATTGAGTTGTCTTATTTTTTGGAACGTGTTGATTGTCTTTGGACTTCACGCGTTCTTCTTTGTGTTCTGATCGTCCTCTTCTTTCGGGTTTCTGCGAGGAAGTCTGAAAGGTACAAGAGGAGCGTGTATCAGTATCTTGATAGCTATCAGGTTTTCTTAAATTATCCCTATTCCTAAGGATATACCTCTTTTCAGAGTGCTCCTTTTGAGGAGATCTACCTCTGGATTGAGAACACTTCTCTTTAGGAAGTGACTGTCTACTATTTACCCATTTCTTTTTAGTTGTAGTGAGATTGTTTTTTATAAAAACTTTTTCAGGATTTTCTGTTAGTTCGGGCTTTACTGGTTTCTCTCCCAAACTGTCTCTACCTAGTTCTTCATAGGATTTTTCTATTATCCTGGCAAGTTCATACGGTTGCTCAGTTACATCAAGTTCTTTTAGTTTTTGGCGGATTGCCACCGATGCTGCTTCACCTTTAATGTTAGCTAATAATATAGCTGAGACCTGCTTGAAATCTTTCAGTAATTTCATACCAAGATTCAAGGCAGGTTCTGGTCCGTATTCATTTTGAATCTGTTTCAGGACGTCCGGTATTACCGCCATAGACGGAACACCATGTGTTTTTGTGTAGATTGAAGCAAAGACTGTACCCCAAGTGTCACAGTCCTCCACGTGTGGTGCTATCCCCATTGGTAAACAGATTGTTAGAATCCTGTGTTTCTCATGAGGTGTACTATCTGGAAATACTGCCTCTATCTGAGTAATTATTTGAGCTAACCAGAATGGAATTTGTTCCCTTTTTGTGGGCAATTTACCAATGACTGATTGTATAGTCTGTGGTGTAATTGTGTTTGTGTTCCCCTGATGAGGGGTGTGCTGTGGAATTCTTATAGCAGGTTGGACTGTTAGTCTGCATGACATATTGTACCAATTGTCTATGTATTTTGATTAATTTTATTAGTTGAGCTAACAGTTCTGGATCTGTCATTTGTTCTATGGCAGGATGTGGTGTATAGCTAGCTAGTACCGGCCATGTTGCTCCTGGTCTACCTAGTGGACCAAGCCTAGTAATGTGATTTTGATGTTGTAGGGTGCCTTTAAACCAGAGCTGATGCTCTTGGTAAGTTAGTGGAATCTCAATGTCCTCGAAAGGAGCGTATTCCGCTCGAGGTTCCATCATCTTGTAAAAGTGGAACACATGTGTTGTTGGATATGCTTGTGGAAAGATAATCCATGAATAGAATACCTCTGTCTGCCGATATTCATGTGCCTCTATGACAAATATGACTCTACCACCTCTTGCTGATAGGCCATTTTCTATAAGCTTTATAGCTATGGCTTTCCTTACATTTTCCGGGATGATTATGGCATCCACGTCGTCTTCATTAAACGCTGTGGTGTCAAAACCTGGTTGGGCTGCAGTTCCTGCAGCTCTACCGTTCTCGGAGTGGCTATTCGACATTTTGTTGAAAGTCTTGCAGAACAGGTTTCAAGGAAATAAAGATTAAGTGCACAATATTTTGGAACACTGTATCCTTCAACGTTGAAAAAAACCAAAAACTAATACATAGGATGTTTTCGTCCTTCTTAGTTATGGCAGATATTTTATCCTTTAACCCACTCCAGACGTCTGTGGAGTTTTTAAAGGGGTCTCTGTGAAAAGCACGATGAGTTACTCTAATATCTAGCGCTAAATTAGTGCCTTACCAAATGTTGGGCGCCATGTAGTCTAGTTCCTATATTCCCAATAGGCTCTGCACATTGGAATAATATATCCTATAGATGTGACGTAGGACTTATGTCGACTAGGTCTCTATCGAATATATTAAACTTAATTGTGAGTGCCAGCTAGCTCAGAGGTCACTAGAAACTTTCTCGAATGAACAAGAAGGGATTTGCTTTTGACAACCGCATAAACATGACCACTTTGTTTCCCCACGAATAAACTGATCTTCAGAGTTGTGGAAGCAATAGATAGATATTTCACTCAGTCAATCGTGCATGCTTCGTTTCACCAGAGGTGCAGAGAAATAGATAGACGGGCGTTTTCAATAAAAGGATTTATTGAACAGTCTTCTTTCTCAAGCATTAGAAATGAACTGCTACAGTCGTAAGACTGTTTGCAAAATATAATGCATACAGTAAAAAGAGTAGAATAAAATAATACTGTAACAGCATTGTATGGTTCCTAAACCATAGATAAATACATACATAAATAACAGAGGCTAAAAGTTCTCAAATGATGCTTCTAAAATACACCTACCCCGATGTACCTAACCTAATTTTAGTACGAGGGAAGAAGTAAGTGAGGTGTAGCATAAATGTAGTAGTCTTTTGCCAAGAATCTGTCCAAGATTTCTTTTAGGGTCTAATCAGCTCCGTACATTGATTTGGAATGAAGAAGGTCAGGCTCAGAACTCGATTTCCCAACAACCCGCAAGGGTAGCTTGGAAACACTTGAGCTGGATTTCTCGGCAGGAGAAAAGACAGCGTCTCTCTCAGTACATCTGCTGGAGGGTCGGCTTCCTTCGGCATTTGTAGTAGCAGGGCGCGTTGGGCAAGTAGATATGTCGAACTGCTCCAAACCACTGTGTGTTTGCGATGGCAAGTGTGGACATATTTATACCTTGAAGGTAACGAGTTTGACGTAAAGGTGGACATAATAAAGTCACCAAAGAGTTTCAGTTCTTTGAAAACTCCATGAGCTCTTGGAAAAGTCCGTTTTCGAGCAAGGGGAAGTCCCTAGCTGCTGAAGCAGAGTTTTCCAAGACGCCATTATAGATTTTAGGAACTAGTGGAAGTAGCCCTGCCGTATTTGGACTGCATGAGCTATCTCTAAATATGGTTATGATTCTTCTGCCTATATAAGGATATGGTGATTTATACCTATATAAGGGCATGAATCGGGAAAATTACAATAGGGTCCTAAAATGTTATACAACACTAGGTCATAAAAGAAAGAGAAAATCCTGTCCCAACACTGGGTTTCAAAGGAGCAAAAAACATCATATAAAAAGCTAGAGCGCTAATGGAGACAGTAATACTGTCCTCTAGCCAAAATAGCTCTCAGGAAGGCTCAGAATAACTATTATTCTATGGTGAAGGTGGCCAAAGGTCACTTTTTCGCAGAGCGCATTGTCCAATCGAAAACAGTTTTAAAGAAATATTTTCAATCGTTCAAAGCTTCCTGAATCCTTGTGCTGAACAGATGACTTCTCCCGTCTCTAATGCTTGGTGTGAGCAGCTTTTGGGGTTTTTTATTGACAAAATTAAAGCCATACAGGATAGCTTTGGGACAGTCAATCAGCCTGAGGAGATTCATTCCTATCACAAAGTCGTAGTCTCTGTTCGAGTGCGCCCCTCTTTGGCTACATTCTCTTCCATCCCGCTGTCTGATACCCTGACAATACTTAGATCACAGCTAGTATGGCTGCCCCCTTTCTCCTCTACTTCAAGAAGTTTGACCACGGGAGTCCCTCAGGGCTCTACATTGAGCCCTCTACTGTTTAATGTCTATATGATACCCCTTATTTACTTGGGAGATGAGCTTGGTGCTAAGATCATAGCTTATGCGGATGATACCCAGCTCTCACGTGGAATAAGACTGACTCCTCTCCTATCATTGCTAAAAACTGTCTCGCTGAGGTCTTTAAATGGTTAGCAAAAGCCCAACTGAAATGCAATGAGGAGAAGTCAGAGGTGCTCCTCTATGGTTCCTTCCCCCCGTATTTAAGAGAGGACATTTGGGCAGTGGGCTACCCCATGCCCAACTCTTTGGGGCGTCCGGCGAAAAATCTGGGGGTTTGGTTTGGTGTGGTGAGGACTTGAAATTTCTGCCCCATGTCAGTAAGCTGGCGGGTGTGTGCTTTGGCACACTGAAACGTGTAAAGAAGTTCCTGCCCCTCCTGCCCAAAGTGGCTAAGAAAATGGTGCCCTGTGTGCTCATCCTGTCAAGGCTGGACTATGCCACCGCCCTGTACATTGGTCTCCCAGCATATCAGCTAAAAAAGCTGCAGAATGTCCAGAACGCGAGGGCCAGAGCTTTATTAGGTACCTCAGGCAGATCTAGCGCTAGTAAGACCCTTCGGGATCTGCATTGGCTCCCGGTTGAGCAGCGGATACTTTTCAAGGCTCTTACATTGGCTCACGGTGCCCACTATAAGGCGGGCCTCATTATCTTAGGAGAAGCTTTCCGTTCTATGTGCCACCTGACATCTACGTTCTACAGGCCAATGCCTTGCTGTTGTTCTTAGGTATCACCTGACCAGATTGGGCGGCAGTTCCCTTTCTGTTAGAGCGGCCATGGCCTGGAATTTCCTGCCCTTTGAAATACGAAATATTGAGGACCTCAGGTTGTTCAAGAAACAGTTAAAAACCCGGCTATTTAAAATATCTCATAGCCGGGACAGCCCTCTTCCTTCTCCACCACTTGGCTTCCGCGCCGGGACACTTCCGAGTAGCCGTGTGCGTTCTAAATGGAGATTAACAAACTGGCTCCAAGAACAACAATGTGGCTTTGTAAAATGTAAAGTCTGTAAAGCTTGTAAAATTGGAGAAGATAGGAAAAATTTACAAGATTTTGTAGGAAAACCAATAGAGATTAATAAAAAAAACACTTGCACCACCAAATTCACACCACTGATAACGTGCCAAATGGGAGATTGGAAATCAATGAGTTTTTTTTCGGTATCCACACAATATTGAACAACGAGCGAGGTGGTGACAGAATTCATAAACTTTGTCAGATGGAATCAAGATGTATAATCAGACTAAGAACAAAGACCCAGTTGGGGATCAGCATCGATGAACAACTGTATGTACATTTAGATTAAGGAGTAACATCGATAAGGTAAATAAAAATGCTGTAAATAATAGGATTTATATAAAAAATGAAAAGAACAAGAGAATTACCTGTCAGAGTTCAAAAAATATTTTTGGGCACTAATTCCAATAATTAAAAGCCATACACATGGAGTTAAGAGGTTATTACGAAATAACATCAAGGCAGCGGCCAATACGAACAGTAAAAACATACTAATGGGCATAAAAGAAAGACTGATACATATAGTAACTGAGTAATAATGAGTAATTAACTGTTTCACTTTTAATATAATATTGGCAAATGTTGTCTATAATTCTATAGCAAAATGTACCACAAAAACAATCTAAAGCCACATGTAAATAGTGTAATATAGGAAATATATAAAGGGCACTACATTCCACAATGCTGCATTACAGGTTAACGTGAATGATATAAAGTGTGCTAAAAGAAAGACTCACCTGCCGTGATTAGGGCCTAGGAGGGCTGAAACGCGTTGGTGGTATCAATATGGTAATAAATATTGAATAACCGAAGTTCTTAGAGTGCACCGCATCTTTGTATTGAAATCTAATCCAGGGCTTGGATTCAGCCCATCGTGCCTGCACCCATTGCTGAGCGCGCTGCATATCAGGATCCAAATTGGGTAAAGAGATATATATATATACACACATATTCACTGAAAAAAACATAGGTTTCAGGCATGTTATAGTTAGATATTAGCATTTAAAAAACCTTAGAAATTCACTGAAAAAAACATAGGTTTCAGGGGCGTTTTAGTTAGTTGGACATTTCACTCGTACAAAACCAGTGAAATTCCCCCGTTCTAGTTAGTTCAGCTAACTATAACTTGCGCCCCCGCAATGCACTGCTGATGACGTCACATATTACATCACTCATGACATGGTCAGTGACATCACTGATGACATCATCCAGTGAATCTGTGTTTCTATAAAGTTTAAATATGTTTAATATAAATAGGGAAAGACATATTGAAGAATGAGTGGGTGTATACGTGTCTGAATGAATGATTTAGTAGGTGCGTGACTGATTCTATAAGTGATTCTATAAGTGAATGAATAAACGTATCTTACTGAATGCATGGGTTAGTGACTAAACTTTGTGAATGTCTGTATCCGTCTGTCTGTTGGTGTGTAAGCAGCTGCATAGGTTTGTGAATAGCTACTATTGATTGGTTGTCTGAGTATCTGTATGGGTGCCTGAGTGTTTGTGTGGGTGGGGTGTGTGTGGCTGTGCATAGATGTGTGAGTGGGTGATTCACTGGGTGCATGGTTTCAAGAGTGCATCTGTGATGGACTGTATGAGTGAGTGAGTGCCATTGTGTGTGTATGGGTGTGTTAGTGAGTGAATGTATATCTCAGTGGTACATGTGTGAGTAACTACATATGTGAAAGCCAGTATATATGTGTGTTAGAGTATATAATGGCTATAAGTGAGAGTGTGTGATTGTGAGAGTGGCTGTATGGATGAGTGTGTGCTTGTATCAGTGATTGTATAAGAGAGTAAGAATGTGATAATATTTGTATGAGTAAGTGAGCTGGTGTGTGTATAACTGTATAGGTGAGTAAATGGGAGTGTGATTAATTATTTGCATGACTTATTGTGTGTCTGATTACCGCATTGGCTCAGTGTCAGTGTGTGTGTTTATATAGGTGTAGGAGTGCATATGATAGTACTGTACTGAGTGACTGTAAGTATGAGTGACTGTACGGGGGAGTGAGTGGATGTGTATGTAGACCTAAGAATCAGTGAGTGGGTATGTAGTTATTGGTGTTGGAGTGTCTATGGTTTTGAGAATGGCAGTTTGTAATTTAGAGTGGGTGTATCAAAAGTTATATTAGGGTGTGAGATGATGCATGAAATTATCACATGGATGATGTCATCAGTGATGTCATTTGAGATGTCATCAGTGATGTATTATGTGATCTCATCAGCAGTGCATTGCGGGGGCGCGAGTTATAGTTAGCTGAACTAACTATAACGGGGGAATTTCACTGGTTTTGTACGAGTGAAATGTCCAACTAACTATAACGCCCCTGAAACCTATGGTTTGTTAAGTGAATTTCTAAGTTTTTTTAAAATGCTAATTTCTAACTATAATGTTCCTGAAACGTATGGTTTTTTTTTAGAGAATTTCAAAGGTTTTTAAATGCTAATTTCTAACTATAACATGCCTGAAACCTATGTTTTTTTCAGTGAATTGCAAAGTTTTTTTGAATTCTAATTTCTAACTATAATGTGCCTGAAACCTATGGTTTTTTAAGTGAATTTCTAAGGTTTTTTAAATGCTAGTTTCAAAGGTAGGACATGTGAAGAAAGAAGAAAAAATGCACAGAAAGAAGCAAAAGAAATGCAGAAAGAAGCAACAGAAGTCCACAAAGATGAAGAAAAGTGCAGGAAGAAGCAAGACGTGCAGAAAGAACCAACAGAGGAGCAGAAAGAGGCCTTGTTGCAAGATCATCCTGTGCCCACAACTTTTTCATACGGTACTGGTGGTAACTGGCTCTGACTAACCAGGCCTAGAGCCAGTGCTATGCTAAAAGACACTAAGAATACTGTGAAAACAAGTACATTCACTAGGGAACACTATGCATTGGGGTACCCCTGTGATTAGCTTGACCTCCTCTGTAAGGCCCTAGTACATAATAGGGCAGGGGGATTAAAACTTCCTCCAAGTCAGAGGTGCAGAAATATGCTACTTTAAAGTAGTCACGTTTGCAGAGCGGTGGAGAAAGGGTGCTGGGTGTCCAACCAACGCTCAGGAATTCCGCTCCGTAAGACTTACAGGAGGTACCAGGAGGGATTCTTGGCCCCCAAACTCCCTCAGGACTAAATTGGACTTCATCCCATCCCGTAGTCTGCCATGAGGCACGTTTGCAGAGGGGGTAGAGAAAACGGGCCATGATCTTCGAAGACGTCTTCGCAATATCATTGTGTGGGACTTACTGGAGGTAACAAGAAGGGTAGTTGGCCCCCAAGGAAATCCTTGGGGGGGGGCCAACTTTCCAAACTATTATCTCCAGTCAGTCCCACACAGCAGCATTGGTAAGTACTCGTACCAGGCCACGCCCACTTTGCCCACCACTCTACAAACGCGGGCCCTGGCACGCTCTTGGATGGGGATTGAAGTCCCCTTCACTGCTTGGGGTCCTTTAGGGGCCAACTAGCCTACCTTTTACCTCCAGTAAGCCCCGCAGTAGGATTGGTGAGAGGTAGACAAAGGTCATGCTCCCTCTCTCCATCACTTTGCAAACACGCCCCCTGGTGCATTGTAAGTTGGGGGCCAGAGTCCCCTTGAGTCCTCAGGGTCCCTGGGGTCCAACTAGCCCACCAGGTACCTCCAGTAAGCACCACAGAGCTGCATAGCAGAGAGGTGTAAAAAGAGGCATGGCCTGGACACCTCTCTGCAACGCAGGCTTGTGGCACTTACTGGAGGTACTTGGTGGGCTAGTTGGCCCAGAGGGACCCTCAGGATTGAAGTGGAATTAATTCCCCAAATTAAAATGTGCCACAGGGCGTGTTTGCACACGTCACCTCAGGCCCCGCCCCCTCCCTTCACCACTGTGCAAACATGCCCCGTGGCACGTTTTAAGTTGGTGGTTAGGTCCCCTTGAATCCTGAGGGTCCCGGGGGCCCAGACCTTATTTTATGTACAAATTTTCTTCCAAATGGAATAACTACCACATCAAGCATTAAGGTGACAACATTTTCCCAACCTTTTGGCAAAAACTATGGAGTTCCCCGTTTAAAGAGTAAATTATAACACCAGCTCTTTCACAGACAACATTTTGGACATTGCATAGCGCTTTCAGGATCACCCGAAAAACTTCACAAATGAGGTAATATAGATTCACAATTTTGCTGAAATTCTAACATGGAAAACGTAATTTACAACGTATGCAAACATGCACTTCAGCTGCAAATGTATATTCTACATGTGGCGTCAAATTCAAACCTTCATACAAAATGTACTTGACATTAACTTTACTACTGATGTCACAACGGTCTCAGGACGTATCTTCGCAGCCACAAACATCCCGCCCCTCGAACCAACAAACATCCTATCAGATCTCATGCTGGTGGCCATGGGACCCAGCTGATTCTATGAGAAGAGAAAAAGCTCTTTCAATCTATATTTTCATACCTGGTGGGCATAGCTCGGTTTCTTTAGAATTGCAGAGGACACATCCTACCAAAATAACATTTTCGTTTTCCATTTAGGAAACTGTGGAAGTCTATTGGCATCTATCTTCAGAAATACAAACCACCAAAATTGATGCACTCTGAGCGCCTACCTGGGTTTTTACTCATACACACCGTAAGGTTCTCATTACTTAACATGGGGACATTACCGGATTAAGATGACATTTTAGCACCTGACCGATCCTGATCATTTACTCTACCTCCCTTGTTTATTTCTGTCCTCTCTTTCACGTACCTCTGCTGTCCATCTTTTCTAGCTAGCAAATATTACAGCTATCCAGATACAAAGTAGGGGCTTCATTTATGAAAGCCTTGTGCCACCGGTGCGTCACTTTTTCCCATGTTAAAAGTGACGCACTGGCCGCACAAGGTCTTCATAAATAAGGCCCTAGGGGGCATATTACCAACAACTAGCGATAATTATGGCTATGTTGGTTTAGCAGCAATATTTTTATCGCCAAGCTGCTTAGGAACCTTGCTATTATCAAGGTTTATCTCCTAAGCGATAAAAATCGGCCGAAATGCATGAATATCGCTGAAAAGTCAGCGATATTCATGCATTACCGAGCTAATGCTCTTAGCCATGTTATCCACCTACCATTGGATAACATGGCTAAGAACTGCTCAGGGGCAGGTGTTCGGTTTTGGAGATAATCGCGCTTAGTGCGAATATCTCCAAAAGTTGGTAATCGGAGATAGCGATGTTAGCGACTGTTTCCAGTCGCTAACATCTTGGCACGCCCACTTTGCATGTCATTAGTATCATTAGTGATAAATTTCACTGACATGCAAAGCGGGGCCCAAGATGGTCGCTATCTCCTACTAGCTGTCACTAATTGGTGTTAGCGACAGCTAGGTAATAGGGAGATAATTTTATCTCCGCTTTCTTGGCTTTTAAAGCCAAAAAAGCGGAGATAAACCCCCTTGATAATATGCCCCTAGGTATTTTAAAAGAGGCCAAGTTTCGACAAGCCAAGGTTGCCCTACTATTCCTGCAAAGGGTTAATGATCCCCTTTTGCTGACCTTTGTTATGAATTTTATCAAGGTTGCTTTAAGGCTGAGGAACACAAGAGGGCTGTGCTGACTTAATCTCGTGTTTTTGTACTTTATTCTGCAGTGGGCATGTGATGATTATGAATTGTATTTGTTATGGTGTCTTTTTAACTGTGTATATATATGAACTTTGATGGTGTTTTTTAAATACCGAATAAAGGACTATTGATTGATTGATACAAAGCGATTGTTGCATTTCAAAGTGCACTCAGCGACTTGCGACTTCACCAATGAGTCATGATGTATGTACACCTCATTAGGACCACTGAATTAGTCGTTTTGCATTACTGCTACTATCTCCAGTGACAAAGCTGTTATGTTGCCTTATTTTGTCTTTACCTTTAAGACTTGTGTCTCGTGGTAGAATGTTATGATGCTATGTAGAATGCTTGTGTTGCATCTTTAGAATTGAGGGACAGTTGCAGAGGAGAGGGGCTGGATAGTGGCTGCTCCCTGTCGCTCACCTGTATTGGATTATATTCTTGCAATAAAGCTGGAACTACATATAAGACTGTGAGTATCATTACACTTGGCGACGATGGAACATGGAGAAGGAACCAAAAATCTTTAAAATGATTATTTGAGGAAGTCTACAGAAGAATTACTGTTGTGGAGGATCGTCGTTACAGTAATTACAGTGGGATTACAGAACCTGTTTACAACGGTGAATTGGCGGTAAGCGGAAGTATTTAGAGCGACATACCTCTTGTTAAGAGAGTTTTAATTGATTACGCACGGTGCCTGTTGAATCTCTGGTTGCTGCATCTTATGAACAGCTGGTGGGATTCTTTACGGGAAGTGCGCGAGGCAGCAAACTGACTGCTTGGAACTCTTCTGGATCGTGGAGGAAATGACGCTGTAGCGCAAGGTCACGCACGTAACCTTGTGCGGCGGCCATTTTAGTAAAGCGGAACCGGTAAATTGAAGCAGAGACGCGAGTGTGTACACGGCAGAGACGCGAGGGTGTACACGCTGTGAAGGAATATGTTTCATGGTTATTAAAACGAAAAGGAAAAGAAGAAATACAGGTGAGGTCGTTGGGGAGTAGTTAATTTTATACAGAAGAGGAGGCTGTTTAAAAAAAAAAAAGAGGAGAGGTTTATGGAGAGAGGAGACTCAAGTGAGAATATTGTTACAGACAACTATAGAGAGAATACAGAGGGGAGAATGGCACAGCAGAATTTTACTATAAGTGCTCCCCAACCATTTTGGGCTACTGGTACTCAACCAGAAATAAAATGGATCGAGTGGAAAGAATATTTTATAAATTACATAGAGGCAATTGATGAGGTAAAGAAAATGAAACCGGAGCAAAAGAAAATAATTTTATTGCATTCTTTAGGAGCAATTGGTCTAAAAACTCATTCTCGCATGAGTAAAGTGGAAGATGTGAATTTGAATGTTTTTGAAAACTGCATAAGTAACATGGATAAATATTTCGCACCTAAGGTGTGCATGGGAGTGACTAGGCACAAATTCTTTCAGAGGAAACAGAGCAAAACAGAGACGGTTGATGAGTGGATTGATGACTTGAAGAAATTAGCGATTGATTGTGAATTTGGAACTCTTAATGATGAATTGATACGGGACCAACTAGTTATGCATAATAATAATACAACGTTACAGGATAGACTATGGGTAAATGGCGATGCGCCATTAGAGGATGTGTTAGCTATTATGAGGAAGGCAGAAATGTCGGGTAGATGTTCTACTGTGGTAAAAGAAACTGAACATGATAAAACCTCGGACACAATTTACAAAATTATACCACAAAACAGGACTCAGACAATGTATCAACAGAGTTCACAAGGAAGATGGAATAATCAACCAGCGAGATTTCAGAAGAAAGATACTAGAGGAGAAGAAAGAAGATGTTATCGTTGTGATAGCAAAGAACACTTAGCCTTTAGTAGGACCTGCCCTGCTATTAATAAGAAATGTGGTATTTGTGGGATGATTGGGCATTTTTCAAAAATGTGCCGCAAGCGTAGCAATGTTAAATATGTTTGGGATGAAGAAGAAGTAGTTATTGAGGAGGATGATGGAATTTTGGAATGGGTAAAGAATGTGAGAGGTAATTATGTCATCAACATATCAGATGAGGCTTTAGAAGGGAAACCTTTATGTAAGGTATCTTTTGGTGGTGTGGTGGTGGAAGTGTATGCAGATTCGGGATCTCCTTACACTATTGTAAATGAGGAAGTTTGGAAGAAATATTTTGTGGGAAAAATTGGGGATCAATTAAGAACATCAGATATTTGTCCAGTTGGGTATACAGGGAAGAGAATTGAGATGCTGAGTTACAGGTGGCTCACATTTTTATTTAAAAGAAGGAGTACGAGGGGGAAGTTATACGTGTTTAAGGTGGGACCATCAGTTTTGGGGTGGTGGGATCAGAAAAATGTAAGTATTATTTTGGATCCCAATAGTGAAGAAAAAGTGTTGGTTATGGACGAAGAGAGCAAATTGAGTGATGTTTTGAACAAACAATTTCCAGGAGTGTTTGGTACTGTGTTGGGAAAGTTAAGGGGCTTTGAACACAAAATATGACTTAAAGCCAATGCACAACCAATGGTACACAAAGTTAGACCCATCCCAATGTTAATTAGAGATGAGGTGAAAGGAGAGTTACAAGGACTATTAGCTAAAGGGATCATTGAGGAAGTGGAAGCCTCGGAGTGGATCAGTCCTATTGTCGTTGCATGGAAATCGAACGGCAAGATCCGTTTATGCATAGACTTACGCCATCTTAATAACAACATTGTTATAGAAAAATTTCCTTTACCTAAAATCAACAAGATGGTGTCCTCATTTAAAGGCGCAACATGGTTCTCAACCGTAGACTTATCTGCTGCTTACCATCAAGTAGAATTAGAAAGCGAGTCTCGATATTTAACGGCTTTTATCACACCCTTCGGGTGTTATCAATTTAGACGAATGCCATTTGGGTTAGCGTCGGCTGCGGCGGTATTTCAGAGATTGATGTATAGGTTATTGGGGAAAATGGATATGATTGCATTCTTTCAAGACGACATTTTGGTGGCAGCTAAGGACAAAGTGGAACATGACTCTAAGTTAAGACAAGTTTTGAGTGTTTTAGAAAAGGCAAGACTTACAGTGGAGTTATCAAAGTGTAAGTTCTGCAAAAGAAGTGTATCTTATTTAGGGCACATCATTAGTGAAGAAGGAGTGAAACCTAAACCGGCGTTGATTGAAAATATTGTGAATTCAGGGGCACCGAGTAGTAAGGAGGAGGTAAGTGCATTTCTAAGTATGGCAGAATATTGCGCAAAATTTGTGAAAATTTTTGCGTCAAAGGTGTTTAATATTCGGAGTTTGCTTAAGAAGAATACGAAGTTTGTTTGGACAAAAGAGTGCCAGGATGAATTTGATAAGATTAAAGTGGATTTACAGGGTGTTCGTGCTTTAGCAAGTTTTGATCCTAATGTTGAATGTTTATTAACAACGGATGCGAGCGATAAAGGTATAGGGGCGGTGTTATCCCAGAAAGATACTAAGGGGAAAGAGGTAATTATTCTTTTTACATCTAGAGCACTTTCCCCGGCTGAAGTCAGGTACCCCATTATTGAAAGGGAGGCGTTGGCATGCGCGTGGGCACTGGAACATTTTAGAGCCTTTGTGTGGGGCAAACAGGTAACTATTAGGACAGATCATCGTCCATTAGTAAAAAATTTGTCATCAGATGGCATTTCTGGAGCTTTGGCTAGAATGGCAAGGTTGTCTATGCGCATGAGAGAATTTATTTATGAAATGGTTTATTTACCAGGAGGAGACAATGTAATCGCTGATTGCCTATCTAGATTGCCTTCCCCACTAGAGGAATGTGTAGATGACCTGTGGGGTAATGTAAGTATTGCTTTAATTCATGATTCAGGAGCCCCTGCTATCAGTATTAAAGAGTGGTTGGAAGAACAGGACAAAGATTTTGAACTCAAAAAAGTTAAGGAGTATATTTGTAAAGGTTGGCCAAGACAATGTTTCATGGAGGGAAATTTTAGAGCATATTGGGAAGTTAGGATGGATTTGTCGTTAGAAAAAGATATACTTTTCAGAGGCGACAGAGTTGTTCCTCCGATTTCTTTAAGGACGAAGGTTTTAGAACTGTGTCATGAGGGACATTTTGGAATTGGGAGGAGCAAAATTGTGGTGAAAAGTATGTTCTGGTGGCCAGGTGTGGATAAGGACACGGAATTATTTGTTAGGAACTGTGAAATTTGTAGTTCTGCGGATAAAACTCTTAAGACCTTGAAACCTTGCATGAGTGATGGATTAATTCCGGAGCTTCCGTGGGAAACTATTGCAGTGGATATCATTGGGCCTATTGGTGAAATGAAAGAATTTGGGTTGGTGGCTATTGATTTATTTACAAAATGGCCTATTGTAAGATTTGTGAACAAGGCAGACACATGTAGCGTGTTAACATTTTTGGACAAGATTTTTATTATGGAGGGTTTACCTGTTTGTGTCCTTACGGACAATGGAGTACAGTTATTGTCGCACATGGCTGGTAATTATTTTCAGAAGTGTGGTGTTAAACATAGGACAACCTCGTTATACAATCCTAGTGGGAACGGCACTGTTGAGAGATTCAATAGGGTGATCAAGGGGGTTATTCAGGCAGCGGTTAATAAAAAATTGGATTGGAAAGTTCAAGTACAAAAGGCAGTTTGGTCTTACAGGATTACATCACAAACGGGCACAGGGTTATCTCCTTTTGTTATGATGAGGGGGAGGTTACCAAGGAGCAAAATCAATCCTGGTTGGTTAATGGAAGGTAAAATTACACAGTGGTCTCCAACTGAAGTGAAGAATGACTTGGAGTTACTCCATTCTAAAAGTAAAGAGTTTTATGATAAACACTATGGTACGAAAAGTGTAGATATTAAAGTAGGTGAATGGGTACGGGTGAAGAAACCTTATAAAGTACCAAAAGGTGAAAGTAGTTTTGAACCACAGAAACAAGTAATTGAAGTTTTGAGAAATGTGTTAGATTAAGTGATGGAAAAGTAAGAAATATGAAGAGTATTGCTATTAGTCGCAATAAATCAGATGAGGTGGAGGGAAAAATTACAGATAATCAAAACATGTATGATTGGATGGAAGACCATTTTGAGAACAGTTGTTTACAAGCACAATTTGCTGGTACAGAGGGTAACCCGAATGGAGTTGTGAGTGACTCGCTTACTGAGGGTCAACCTTTTTATGAAGAGGGGGGAAGAGTTGCTGGTCATTGTAACAGAGTTTATCAATGGTGATTCCAACAATGCCAATGGTGAATCTGGTGAATCCAATTTAGTTGAGAAATCTGGTGAATCCAATTTAGTTGAGAGAGGTATTGGTAAAAGAACTAGTACATTACCCTCTTGGCTCAAGGACTATGTTATGAATTGATTATGCATATATATATATAATTACTTATCTTTTAATTATTGCCATTCGGTTTGTCATTTTATTTATTTATTTATTTTTTTGTTTATTATTTTGTGGTTTCTTTCTTTCTTTTGTTTGAAGAGAGGGGGATGTGTTATGTTGCCTTATTTTGTCTTTACCTTTAAGACTTGTGTCTCGTGGTAGAATGTTATGATGCTATGTAGAATGCTTGTGTTGCATCTTTAGAATTGAGGGACAGTTGCAGAGGAGTGGGGCTGGATAGTGGCTGCTCCATGGCGCTCACCTGTATTGGATTATATTCTTACAATAAAGCTGAAACTACATATAAAACTGTGAGTATCATTACAAAAGCCCCCCGACTGTTATGATGATGTAAACTCGCTATGCTTGAATGCCCACCTCTATGTTATACTCAATAGGTCATTCACACTCATTATCTGACAGGAAAATTCTCAGATTGCCATCTGGCAATGGCTAGAAAGCGGCTTGTGGATTTCTTTCAACGTTTGCCTTCACCTCAACATATCAGAAATTGAAGAGCTCTCATGTAAAGCTCTCCTGCTAACAGAAAAGAGCACACAAACAATTTTAGGAACTGGGGATGTGCTCACTCGTGTTTCGCAGATTAAGGGACCTTGAAGTAAATAGGCAGAATAATTAAAAACAAGTAGAAACAAAGTTGTATATAGCAATTGTTAATTCTTCCTGTTTGTTTGGAGCTTATTAATGATATGTTTTTTGGGAATGTGTCTCCGAGAAATGTCTATCTCAAAGATTGGCAGTTGATAAAAGGGTACATGGGCATGTTCATGCAAGATGCAAGGACCTCTTCAAAATGTGTTAAAACTCATGATAAATAATCTTCTATCCACTCTTTTATCTTTTTCTCTCCTAAAAGCATTTAACTGAATTTGCTACCTGGGATCTGTCTGCTTAATCACTGCCTCTCCAAGATGGTGCCCTACATTCCTTATTGGCTGAGATTGCTGCTGCAGCGGTTGAACACACAATATATATCAACTTTCCAATTGTACAAATTATAACCTTTAACAACCCTTACACTTTGAGAACAGCTGTGTTGGTAATAAGGAATTCCTGAATATTACCAGTGAGATTAAAGTCAAAAGGGGGTCTTTTCTGGCCGTCTCAGAAGTGCATTTGGCCCCGAACTTTATGACCTCCAAGAAACTGGCGTTTACTTAGATTTGCCAGCAACACAGAAGTTGTTAATTAAAACAATACGCATCTCCCAAGGAATTTGAAGAGAAAAGGGATTGGGAAAAGGAAATCATCTATGAAATGTATATTAAAAGGTACTGGCAGACTGCTTATCCCACCTATTTCGATTAAAGACAAAGCAAAGGGAATGGGAGTCTACACCGATCATTGTACAAAGTGGTGGAAAGAAGCCTCACAAACTGTATCTAAACCGAACTGTCATAAATAATATAGCGTCAGCTAGGAAAACTTTGGCTGACAAGAGCCCTCTCAGAAAATGGATTGAGGCTAAAGGGCTGGTCAAAAATATGACATTAAGGTTATCTGGTACAAGCCCCACGGACCTTGACCCAAATTCTAGTTTGTCAGGCGATTTAGCTGCTAAGGCCGCACTAGAGCAAAACACGACTATACCTATGCCACAACATACATCAGTAAATATAATTGGTGACTCCACTAATCTAAAACCGGCAGATACCAATGTGGGGGAGAAAGATAATAATACTACAGATCTAACCGGCGACGATAATGCTCCCGCTCTATCTATTGCTTCATCTGTGCCAAATGCGCATATCTCCCCTTCTTCTTCCCCGAAGGCCAGCAACAGTACTAGCACTCTAACGCAGTATTCAACCGGGGAGAGCAAGCAAGAACCCAAATAACGCAGTATTCAACCGGGGAGAGCAAGCAAGAACCCAAATCTACTCAGTTTGATACTATACTTCAGATACTAATAAATCAGCGCACTGAAGCGCAAGAGCACTACTCGCAAGCACGCGA
This sequence comes from Lissotriton helveticus, assembly GCF_964261635.1. Taxonomy (NCBI): domain Eukaryota; kingdom Metazoa; phylum Chordata; class Amphibia; order Caudata; family Salamandridae; genus Lissotriton; species Lissotriton helveticus. The sequence continues at coordinate 387,089,339 of NC_136060.1, forward strand.
AGATAATGATAAACTTCAATCTGTCTTATCTGACTTAACCTCCAAACTCTGCGGGGTTTCACAAGATGTTGAAGAGCTACAGCATAGAGTAGTAGGTATAGAGGAAACTACTACCCGTACGCAATCAACAGTAGACCAACATGATACTCAGATAACGACACTCCAACTTAAAGTAGAAGATTTAGAAAACAGACAGAGGAGATCAAATCTTAGACTTTTTGGGGTGCCGGAAGGATCCGAGGGATCGGACCCTAGAGCCTATCTGGTGGGACTACTGCAAAAGGCTTTCCCGGACTTAGCTGATTGGGATTGGGACTCTCAAATCCAAAGAGCACATTGTTTACCTCTAATACAAAAGAACAAAGAAAGCAAATTTCCCCGTCCCTTTATTATTTTTTTGGGCAACTTTATACTGAGACAGGCCATTTGGCAGAAAGCGCGCCCTAATACCCCTATAGTAATAGGAAATTTGTCTTTATTTGTAAGGTCTGATCTCAGTAAAGCCACAATGGATAGACGCTGGGAATTACGTAAATTGATAGATCCAATAAAATCAGCGGGGGCCAAGCTTATCTTCAAGAACCGGCACGGCTGAAAGTTTTGAAAGACGGACGCACCCACTTTTTTAATGATCCTAAAGAAGCTGGACACTATCTTTCTGGGCTAAGCAAAAGATAAATCTAAAGTAAAAAGTAAGACTATAGAGATCTTGTTATATAGCTAAGATTATCATGCTTTTTTTTCCTTTTCTCTTCTCTTTTTTCTGCGCCGAGCTAGATAGTATAAACAAAAGAAACTAACGAACTTCTCGAGACGCAAAGGTATTTAGTGGGGGTGATGGCAGGATTGCTCAGGTGGACTGCTGCAGAAGCTGCCTTTTCATCGGCAGCAGAACCTGAAGGGTGGTCCCTTCCCGTTGTGGGTGGGTGACAGGGGGGTGGTGGGGGGGGTCTATCGATTCTCCGCAGGGTGGGGGGGAAAAAAACTGTGAAAAAATATATTTGCAAACTAGGAGGGAGACTGGTAAAAAACGATAAAAATATAAATAAATATTCACTTATGCACGACTTTGAACTCAGGAAGTACTGGTTTACTATTATGGCGGTTGTTTATATCTTCAATGCATAGAATAAAATGCTTGGCCTGGAACGTGGCGGGGTTAAACAGTAAAAATAAGCGACGTCTGGTGTCTGAAGAAATAAGGATTTATAGCCCCCATTTTTTATTACTTTCTGAAACACATTTGGCTGGTAAAGACAAAAAAATATTACGTCAACTAGGCTATGATATTATTTGTTGTACTGCATTTGGGGCTTCAATAAGAGGGGTTGCGATTCTCAAAGACAAACGATTCAAAGCTGAAACTCTACAAACTGCTTACGATAAGGACGGCAGATGGGTAATAGCTCAAATGGATATTGAAAATCATAAATACGTTATATGCGCGATCTACGCTCCAAACTTAGATGAACCTAAGTTTTTTGATGATCTGAATATAAATTTGTTGGGGTGGGATGGGGAGCTCATTATAATGGGGGATTTCAACTGTATTATGGATTATCAAATAGATACTACTAGGCCAGGAAGCTTTCAGCGGATGCGTAAAACTAGAGCGTCAATCCTAGACCTATGTCGCACTCATAATATTAAAGATGCATGGCGATACCTACACTCAACATCTCCTGGATACACCTATTACTCTGCACCCCACAACCTTTGTTCGCGGCTGGATATGGCCTTTGCCAACATAAACTTTTTAAATACCTGCTTAATGGAGGTCTGTCCCCGAATTTCTTCTGACCATAATCCTGTACTGCTAACATTCGATATTTCACATAGAAACATTAGCCCTAGATTATTTCTTTTCCTAGACATTTGATTACAGACTCTGTTTATATTTTACAGCTGAAAGCTCATATTACAGAATTTATAGAAATCAACCAAGATTCTGCTACCTGTAACATAGTTTGGGATGCCTGTAAGGCAAGTATCAGGGGGTTTACGCAAGGATATGTGATTAGACTAAATTACGAACGTAAAAAAGCCAATCAATCTTTGATTTCAAGCATTTCGGCTCAAGAATCGCTGTTGTCAACTGCACTACGCCTTAAACTGCCAACGGCTGTAGAAATAGGTCTCAAATTAAATCAGATGAAGTTAGAAATAAAAGCAAAATTTATTAAAAAAAACAGTATCAAATTACACAAATATAAGATAGAACAATACGAGGGGGGGGATAAAATAGGGAAAATCTTGGCCTACAAAGTAGCAGAAGACAGAGCTAATACTATAATTGCTAGTATTCGGGGCTCTGATAATCTACTACACGACCAGCCTCATGATATACTAGACCAGTTTGCCGAATTTTACAGGACTTTATATACTCCAGAATCCACCCCAAACGAAATAACAATACAGAAATACCTAGATGACCTTCCGATAGTTCCACTTAGCAAATCAGAATCAGACTCTATGTCTGAAAACATCACCGGACAAGAACTACGCCAAGCTATTACTTCTTTACCCTCTGGAAAGGCTTCAGGCGAAGATACAATACCGCTAGAGATCTATAAGATTTGCTTAGCAGAACTTCAACCGTTACTATTACAGGTAATGCAATCGATCGGGGAAACCAATAAGGCACCCAAATCATTGAACAGAGCTAAAATAATATTTTTTCTTAAAAAAAGTCAACCGAAACAGGAAAGAGGGTCATATAGGCCCATTTCTTTGAACAACACGGACGCAAAAATCTATGCAAAAATTTTAGCTTCCAGACTAGCACCTCTTATGCCTAAAATGGTTAATCCCCAACAACACGGGTTTGTTACCGGACGGGATACTACCATACACGTCAACATGGCCATCACAGCATTTGATGTGGCTGAGATTGAGTCGACCCCACTCGGTATGATATTATTGGATGCCGAGAAGGCTTTTGACCGGGTGGGGTGGAACTATCTATGGCATGTTATGAATAAAATGGGGTTTAACGGATACTTTCTAAAGGGGATAAAAGCATTATATGACAATCCCACTGCATGCATTAGCTATGGGGGTCTGACCTCTGTAGATTTTCCGATATTGCGAGGCACTCGTCAAGGCTGTCCGCTATCACCATTATTATTTGCCCTGTCACTCGAACCATTTTTACACTCTCTTCAAACACAACCCAAAATTATACCGTTTAAATCTAAGGAACAGGTGCTAAAAATAACCGCATACGCTGATGATATTGCTGTATACTCTTCGGACATTCCCCAGACTTTAGAAGGCATAAATATAGAGGCCCTTAAATTTGGCAAAGTATCTGGGTATAAATTAAATATAAATAAAACACAAATCATAGCCAACTATTTACCAACAACAGAAGTCCCTGAGATTTGTAAAACCGCAATCTATTTAGGCGTTAAAATCACATCGAAAATACGAGAAATAAACAATCTTAATTACAACGATTTAATTAAATCTACTATTGGTATATTAAAAAAATGGCATAGGCTGCCTTTGAATTTAATTGGTAGAATAAATCTTATCAAAATGAAGATACTTCCTAAATTTTTATATTTATTCCGCTCCATTCCATTTGCTTTAAATAACTCTTTTTTCAAACAGCTCGATGGGATTTTTAGTAGTTTTATATGGGGATATAAAAAAGCTAGAAAATCGCTGAAGCTTCTTAAAAATAATACAGACAAAGGTGGTTTAAATTTTCCAGACCTGAAATTATATTTCTGGTCGTCGTATATTAGGCGCCTTCGATCTTTATTACATAAAGAAAATACATTTTTTTTTCATGCATTTATGCTAAAAGCAGAAGCCAACATGTTTTTACTGCGAGTTAACGACCCTAATTACTTTAAACGGGTGAAATTCAAGACTGCTAAAGACATTATCAGGATATGGAATAACATTCTGACTTACTGTAAAACGTCTTTTTACCACCCGAAATTACCACTCTGGGACAATCCGGGTCTCCCGGGAATATTTAACGATGGAACGACTCAAAGATGGTCAACACTTGGCATTAACACTCTTGGGGATTTATATGGGGCACAAGGATTTTTACAGTTTCATACTTTACAAATTCTGTATAACTTGACGGAAAATATGAGGTTTAAGTATATACAAGTACATGATTTTCTAATAAGAAAGAAAAAGCTACTTAATATCTTAGACTCTGACATCTGGAACAGCTTATACTCTAATAAAAGTAAATCTGTGATAAGCGAGGCATATAAACATTTCTGTGCTGCTAAAACCGATGACTGTTTACAATTAGCTCAAAAATGGAGCAGCAAAACTGGTTTAAATATAACGTCTCAACAAATCAAATGCTCTTTAGCTAATATAAACAACGCTGTACGCTCATCTAGTTTGAGACTACAACAGTTTCGCACAGTCTGTATGTTATACTACACACCGGAAAAGATCTCAAAGTGGTCCCTTAATGATACTCAAGGAGATCGCACTAAATGTCCTAAATGCCTTGCTTATGCAGCAGATCTAGAACATATGCTGTTTTCTTGTCCAATGTTAAAAGACTTCTGGGGGGAACTAACTAAAATTTTAAAAATTAAAAAAATATTTCTTCCCACGCTTACTCCATCGATTATATTACTCGATTTATATCCTACTGGTATATCACAACCTGTTCTGACAACAATCCTTATGTCTTGCGCCAAACTCACACTGGCTAGAGCCTGGATTTGCCCCAAACCCCCCAATATCTGGGAATGGTGGTCATTAGTTAACGAAATTCGCTCCATGGAATTTGGGTTAGCTAATTTGAGAGGAACTCGTTCACGAATGAAAGTTGAAAAAATATGGGGCGACTTCATTGATGGCCCTGAGCTCGGCTATGCTTAAAATGTTTAAATATTTGTATCATAGAAGTATTGATTTTTCTGAAATGTGCCTCAAATGGGAAACCGATATTTGTTTTTGTAAAGATCGTGCAATGTATACTTTGTGTTTCATTTAAGGTATTTCTGCTATGTTTCTCTCATTAGTTTGCAAATTCCTGAATATTACCAGTGAGATTAAAGTCAAAAGGGGGTCTTTTCTGGCCGTCTCAGAAGTGCATTTGGCCCCGAACTTTATGACCTCCAAGAAACTGGCGTTTACTTAGATTTGCCAGCAACACAGAAGTTGTTAATTAAAACAATACGCATCTCCCAAGGAATTTGAAGAGAAAAGGGATTGGGAAAAGGAAATCATCTATGAAATGTATATTAAAAGGTACTGGCAGACTGCTTATCCCACCTATTTCGATTAAAGACAAAGCAAAGGGAATGGGAGTCTACACCGATCATTGTACAAAGTGGTGGAAAGAAGCCTCACAAACTGTATCTTCGCTGCAAACTTTACAGTAAATGAAATTGGCATAAATGGACTTTGAAAGACTGCAACGCCTTGTCCTGGTTCGAGTTCTGATTCCACAAGGCGAGGAGGAAACAAAGAACATAGAGAGCTCATTTAGCAGAAAATACATGTTATACGAATTTTCACTCACATTCAAGACAGCTCTGAAGAGCTAAATCTGGTGGCTCCTAATGGGTGAGATGTTTTGTATGTAATGTAATGTAAGGGTGTTTTATATAGCGTATCTATCACTCCAAGGAGGATGTATGACGGTACGATGCGTACCGTCACAACGCGTGCTTTTACAACGCGTCTTTTACAACGCAAGTCGTAACCACGACTTGCGTTGGGGGCGCGGATAGTAAATAGTATAATTTACTATTCTAACACCAGTCCCCGTGGATACTAGGGAAGGTGTTGGAATAGTAAATTTACTATTCTTTATCCTCTAGCGCCCTACAGCGCAAGTCGTGGTTACAACTTGCGTTGTAATGGACGCGTTCTAAAAGTACTGCAGTGTAACATCCGCGTCGAAAAGGATGTTCCCCCTCCAAGGAGCATCTTGGCGCTGAGAAAATACCAGAGTGATGGAAAAGCTGGTCAACTGCTCATGTTGGTGGGGCCAGGCATTCAAATTAGGGCTTTACACCGTATGTCAGGAAGGCTATAGATCCAAGGGGCATATTACCAACGATGAGCGATATTTATCGCTAACGATGCTTAGCAACTAATTTTTTAATGCCAAGCATCGCCGGAAATTATCGCAGGGATAACTTGCTATTAGCAAGGTTTATCTCAGAAGTGATAAAAATCCTCGCGCTAACTGCCAAATGAGAGATTATCGCTGGAAAACCAACGATGATCTCTCGAAGTTTGGCGTTAGCTTGATGATAGGGGCTCACAAACTTAGCCATGATATCAACCTTCCATAGGATATCATGGCTAAGTCAGGAAAATACCAGGTGTAAAAAAAGCAGTGCTAACCGCGGTCAGAGCTGCTTTTTTTTTTTAATCACTAACAGGGTTAGCGAAATCCTTGATAATAGGAGAAATGTGGCTTAACAACATTTCTCCTATTATTTTTCTCTGGAACGCCCCCTTTGCATCTCATTAGAGATGCAAGGGGAAGTGTAGAGAAAAAAGGGTGCTAACATGCGAATTTGCATGTTAGCACCCCATTGCTGATAGGGAGATAATTTTATCTCTGCTTTCTTGGCTTTTCAAGCCAAAAAAGTGGAGATAAATCCCTTGATTATATGCCCCCAAGTCTTTAGTAATTTTCTAAAGACTGATTCGGAAGTGGTTTGATGAAGAGGGTGGGGGGGGGAGTTGATTCCAAGCCTTGGATCCTATGATCCTATCCTTGGATCCTATTAACTTGGTCTCACAGCCTAACAAAGCTGGCTAGCAGTCAATGTGCTGATATCTAGCGAGTTACATTGCTGCCTGCTGGGACTCATGGGGGATGTTACTTGCACCAGCGTGGAATTCAAATATTGCTGTCACCAGGTTTAATGCTGGTGAATCTGGATGCTACCCACTCAGATTAGTGGATATCTATTACTATCTATGCAATACAGGCAATTGTACAAAGTCTTGTTTGATGAAGTTTAGTAAGTCTTCTAAGCAATATGAAATAAATCAGAGAGTAAGTTATTGCTAATCACTGTTGAACTATCAATTGCAGGATCAGCTTGTAACCCAGGATTCTATGAAAAAGGCCTCTTCGGTAAAAGATAGATGAAGATTCACATCTTCCAGCTAGAGAGGACAAAGCCATAGCAAATGATGGCTTTCAGGCCATAATTAGTGTTAACAGATACGATAGTGCCATCTTATCCTAGGAATCTAGGATCTGTATTTCTTTATTGAATGAACTTAGATTTATATTGCACAGACTTTGCCCAAAGGCATCAAGGCGCATGAGATGGAATGGCTGAAAGCAATACATAAACCAGGGGAGAAGTCTATAGGTAGGCTTCTGTGTAGAGCCAGGTCTTTAAGGCTTTGCGGAAATGAGAAAGAGACGCAAGACCCTTGAGCTTGTTGGGAAGTAGGTTCCAGAGCTTCGGGGCAAGGGGAAAGAAGGCCTTCCCTCTCCATCTGGCCTTCATTGTCCGCGGAACTGACAGAAGGTTCTTGTTGGCAGAGCGCAAGGCCCTGCCAGGGGTATAGAAAGATACAAGAGACCTAATGTCTTCTGCACCGAATCCATGAAGGGCACAGAAGGTGAGACAGAGAACCTTAAAGTCTATCCTGGACTGCATCGGGAGCCAGTGAAGATGTTTTCTTATAGCGGAGCCTGAGGATCGTCTAGGGACGTTGACAACGAACCTGGCTGCAGCATTCTGCACCACTTGCAGACGTTGAACCAGCCTCTTATGTATGCCTAGATAAAGCGCATTACAGTAATCTAGGCGTGAAGAAATAAGGGCCACCGCAAGTTGTTTTCTAGACTCCAAGGAAAGATAGTTAGAGAGTTTACGTAGGGTCCTTAGGACCCCGCAGCAGGTGGAGACGGTTCTATTTACTTGCTTGTCAAGGGAAAGTGTAGTGTCAAGTATTACTCTTAGGTTACGAGCTGCAGGATTGGATGTGGGGCAGGTTCCGAGGGCAGATGGCCACCAGTCAGCCGACCAGATCTAATGTTTGCCTCCGAAAACAAGAACCTTTGTCTTTTCCCCATTTAATTTGAGGAAATTTTTGGTCATCCAACCTGCTACAGATTCCATGCAGTTCCTAAAGTTAGATGCCTCGGTCTCCACAGGTTGAGTGAGGGAGACCATGATCTGGGTGTCGTCGGCATACGATAATACTTCCAGTCCAAACGATCTAACTAGCCTGGCAAGTGGGGCCACATATATGTTGAAAAGGGTAGGGCTCAAAGATGAGCCCTGAGGGACCCCACACTGCACAGGCTTAGCGGGGGAGAGGAAGTCACCCAGTTTGACCATCTGCGTACGCTGGTTGAGGAACGAGGTCAAGAGGCTCAGGGCAGGCCAATCCACACCCATCTCACTAAGACGAGAGACCAGGATAGAGGGGGACAGGGTGTCAAATGCGGCTGTAAGGTCGAGCAGGATCAGAAGAGTAGTCTGACCACTGTCGACCTTAGCGCGGATGTTATTTACCACCAATGTGAGCGCTGACTCCGTACTGTGCGACTTCCGGAAGCCATGCTGAGAAGGATCTAGCAGGCAGAAATTGTCCAGGAAGGCGCTACGATGGGAGTTAAGGTGGGCCTCGAGCATCCTGGCGGGAGCAGGGAGCATGGATATCGGTCGGAGATTTTATAAGATGGTGGGATCTAGGGAGGCTTTCTTCAGGAGTGGCTTGACAGTGGCCATTTTCCAAGATGCTGGAAAGACACCCTTGGAAATTGCTTGATTTATAATCTCCAAATTCGGGGGCAACAGAACCTCTCTACACTTTTTCAAAGTTTTTAAAGGACAGGGGTCCAAAGGGGATCCAGATTTGAGTTTGTCAAGAAGTTGATAGAGGAGTTCCAGGGTAAGTGGAGGAAAATTTTTCATGCTGCCGCGGGGCAGGGTCAGAGTCGTAGGGTCCTGAAAGGAGGGTGGCCTCAGGATTAAGGTTGCAATCTTCTAGAGCTGTATATATATCCATGATTTTGGTGTGGAAAAAAGTGGAGATCTGATTACACAGCTCTTGGGTTGCCACTATGGGGTCAGGGAGATGAGCAAGGGATAGGGCATCAACAATTTTAAATAGCTCTCTAGGTGAGCTGAGGGAGGCCGTAAGGTTGGTAAAGTATGACATTTTTTCAGCTAGAACTACAGCTTTGTATCTTTTAAGCATATCCTTGTGTTTGGATCTTTCGATGGGGTCAAGATGAGACCTCCAGAGTCTTTCTTGCTTCCTACAGTCCTGTCTGAGCCGCCGGAGGGAGTCTGAGAACCAGGGGGCCGAGGGGCGTTTCCTGGCAGAGTAACAATGCTTAGCCGGGGCCAAAATATTAATGGCATTCGAAATAGAGTTAGAGAGCTCAAGGGTAGCCGAATCTATGTCCGACATGGAGGAAGAATTCAGTTTTGCGAAGAAGTGACCTAGGGACTCGTTGTTAACGCCCCTATAGTTCCTTTTAAAGGCCTGGTGATTTATGTTTTTAGAGGGAAAGGCCGAAGGGTAGAAGGAGAGCTCAAGAGGGACTGCCATATGGTCCGTCCAGGATAAGGGAAGGGGAGAGCCTGTGCATAACCTGGAGTCATTAGAAAAAACTCCCTCCAGAGTATGTCCTGCAGAGTGGGTATTGCAAGAAGCCATAGGATGCTAAAGAGTCTAGCAGAAAAGTAGTATCAGCCAAACTGGAGTTTTCTAGATGAAAATTAAAATCACCTAGAATGGTAAGGTTAGGTTTATCAATGAAGGGCTCTATTATTTCCAAGAGGTCAGAAGTAAAAGCGGCCCTAGGATCAGGTGGCCTGTATATGAGGATGACAGCAAAGGAGGCCGTGGGGGTGAAGTTTAGCATAAAATGCAGGGCTTGAAAAGAGTCCTGCGGGGAGGGAAGGTGCTCAATACGGCAGTTTATAGAACATTTGTGTAAAATGCCAATTCCCCCCCTTTACGTCTTTCTCTATCCAGTCTCACGAGGGCATAGCCCTCGGGAATGGCATTAGCTAGTTCGGGCCCGGAGGAGTCAGTGGCCCAGGTTTCAGTGATGAAGGCCCACGAGGGCATCCTTTCCAAAATGAAGTCACTGAAAGTGATGTTGTTTTTAACTAGGGATCGGGCGTTGATTAAGAAGCCAGATTCCTTTTGAAGGGAGGGAGAGGTTCTTTTGCCATTATTAGCAGGAGGTGCTTGCGAGATGTGTTTGCTAGACCCCTCGGTGCTACAGCAGTTAAGAGCTTTTCGCAGTCTCTGGGGGGTGGACCTGTGATGGCAGGGCTTCCAGGAAGGTCTTAAAGCTAGGAGAGTGTCATGGGAGTAAAGAGGACTAACTGAAACAGGAAGGTTTTTGTCATTATCCTCCCTAGCCCCTGGCGCCTCCTTGGCGCTGACGGGCGCAGACGGGCTGGACTCTAGCGTGACTCCGGCGCTGATGCGGCGCGTCTGCTGATCGTGTCCGCTGCGCGGAGACATGCCCGTCTCCTTAAGTAAGGAGGACTAGAGCGCTAAAGGTGCTGGCGCCTCCCACCCAAGATGTCCTCTGTGGGAGCTCTCCGCCCGGGTCTCGGTGATCAGCCCCAAAATCGTCTGGAACCGTCTAGGGTGCGGGGAAAAGGGGAACGAAACAGCCGAGAGATCGGCAGAGAAATAAGAGTGAGTAAGGAAGGAGTGAAATTAAAAAAATTTAAATTCGCCGCTTTACAAAGTGCAATCGCGCTAGTAGTTAGCACAATACACGTTTTAAAATTTGCCGCTTACAAAGTGCAAATCGCGCTAGTAGTCAGCACAGTACACAGAGTTAATAAAATCACAGAAGTCTACCTCCCGGCTTCCGCCTCAGGAGGGAACAGCCCTTACACTAGCTTTGCAGCAGAAATCTCGCGTCTGCCTCTGGTGAACTCATTAAGTAAGGAGGACTAGAGCGCTAAAGGTGCTGGCACCTCCCACCCAAGATGTCCACTGTGGGAGCTCTCCGCCCGGGTCTCGGTGATCAGCCCCAAAATCGTCTGGAACCGTCCAGGGTGCGGGGAAAAGAGGAACGAAACAGCCAAGAGATCGGCAGAGAAATAGGAGTGAGTAAGGGAGCAGTGAAATTAATTTTTTTTAAATTCGCCGCTTTACAAAGTGCAATCGCGCTAGTAGTCAGCACAATACACGTTTTAAAATTCGCCGCTTACAAAGTGCAAATCGCGCTAGTAGTCAGCACAGTACACAGAGTTAATAAAATTACAGAAGTCTACCTCCCGGCTTCCGCCTCAGGAGGGAACAGCCCTTACAGTAGCTTTGCATTGCAGACGTTAAGGAACGTCTCAATGAGTGAAGTCTATTCTCCACCTGCTTTCCCCCTTTTGATACTGGATGAAAAATGTATCTTGCATGCTCGTTCTAAAGGTCTGAGGCAGCATTAATTCTGATCACCATAGATTTAGTTGAGGAGTATGCTGGAATGGATGTATGACGTTACAACGCATACTTTTACAACGCATTTTTTACAACGCAACATCCATTACAACGCATTCCATTACAACGCATGCCATTACAACGAAATTTTAAAAACTACATTTACAACGCATTCCATTACAACGCATACTATCTTTACAACGCTTACCATTACAACGCATTACATTACATTGCATGTTTGGTACGTATTGGATAGTGTAGGGGTAAACTTTACTATTCTAACTCCAGGGGGTGCAACAGTCGGGTAAGTGTTGGATAGTGTAGGGGTAACAATTACTATTCTAACTCCAGGGGTTGCAACAGTAGGGTAAGTGTTGGATAGTGTAGGGGTAAAAATTACTATTCTAACTCCAGGGGGTGCAACAGTAGGGTAAGTGTTGGATGGTAATGTTATTCATTGTAATGGTATGCGTTGTAATGACTGAGTTGTAATGACATGTGTTGTAGTGGTGTGCGTTGTAGTGTCATGCGTTGTAATGGTTGCGTTGTAAATGCATGCGTTGTAATGGATGTTGCGTTGTAAAAGTTTCATTGTAATGGTAGTGCGTTGTAAAAGTTGCGTTGTAAGGGTTGTTCCCCTGCTGGAATTATGATATCTATGCATTTTATAATTTAGTGGGGACTCCAACGTAAACCTTCTCATTTTCGAGATCTTCTATAGATGGTATCAAGGTCAGGGAACTTGCTAAAATAATTTATCATGTTAAATCGTTTCCTGTCTGCAGAATTTCCTCCTACTAATACCTTTTATTCTTCAAGGAGGTCCTTAGTAACTGACATTTCTTTAGTTAATTTACCCCTATGGAGTATAATTTTAAGTTCTGATATCTCTACAGATGAAAGTAACCATTGCCCACAAAAAATTATATTGGCCTGCACTTACTGCCCCACCCCTTTAACAGTGACAACCTCATCTCCTTCCTTTAGAATGGCATGGTCTGGAGAGGAAGAGTTGTTCTGACTGATTTATTTAGCTCAGTCTCTTCAAATGTTTTTTTAGAAACTATTAGTACACCTGAAGGTTAAATACTAGTTATCTCTTGGTTATTAAGAAGATTCAGCACATTCCAACTAAGAGTTTGAGACACATCCAAAAATACTTCAGATAGAGAAAGGGTGACTTGACCAATTCTCAAATGCAAAAAACCCCAAAAAGTCCATATGCCCCCATTCATGAATTGTGATTTAGCCAGGAGATTTTGAGACCCTGAGAAAATTTTAGGTCTAATACAATCAGATTAATTGAAGCTGCTGATTCAAAAGTGTTTTGGAATTTGGTATCTAAAGGTGAGGAGACCTTCAGTTGGTAAAGGAGCTTTTCCAACTATTTATGAAAAGCCCTGGTTGGCATATACTAAAAATGTATTCACAACCCACATTAAATCCTGATACATTAGTGCCTGGTTGATTAGAAGATCAATTTCAATCAAAGACATTAACATTTATTTGATGGGATTAAAAGAGCTGAATACCCCTAGCCCAGATTTCTAGCAATATATTAAAATTGGAACTGGACTGGTGGGCTGCCTTCTTTCGTAAGTATTTTCACATTTGTGTGATTCAGGGCCACGTTTGCTGGAAACTCTGTTACTCCAATGCATACAAAAAGCTACTTTGTCACACCTGTCAATTAGAATTATTTGACTTTTAGATTTCATTGCAAAAGGCGCTCCCACCATTAATTTTGTGAGGCCTAAAAGAATGGCCTTACTTATGCAATACTGTACCAAAGGTCCAGGCAGGATTTAGGAAAATGTTTATATTCATCACCAGGTCATTGTTCTATAACAGTTATTAGATACATATATAACATTCAGCAGGATATACTATTTTTATAGCTGCAACTAATAATTTTGATTGAGTACCAAGGCACTTCTTATGGGTCAAATTGTAAAACTTGACGGTCCCGTCTGACCTGAATATCATACAAACTCTGCATACCAACCAACACCTGGCGGAAAGCTCGTGAAGTATTGGCCACAGGGTCAGTCTAGTTCCTATGCTAATCACCTTTACTTTTCGTAATCTTTATGACTGAATTGTGTTCTTTTTAAATAATTGCTTATTTTAAATGCGTCGTCCGTATTGATCCTCTGTTACACTTACCTGTCTCTTAGCAACCAGCCTTTGTCCCCGGTCCACCACGGCCTGTGCTGATTGAGCGGAGGGACAGAAAAGGTTTCTACCTCACTTCCGGCGGTTTGCCCGGAAAAGCAGCCAGCGCTCTAGCCTCCACACCACTCACTCCTGATCTATTTAAGGTGGTGGAGGGCGAAGACGCGCAGTGGACGTGCGCAGCGGCACACCAGCGGCGTGCCAAAGGGAAGCCTGTCTGCGCCCGTCCGCACCAGACCGCCGCCAGACCGCTGCCAGGAACCCTTCTCCCAGTATCCTTTATCACATATTGGTGAACGGTCCTGAAATGGCAAGGCTATATTATTCTAGCCAAGAACTCAAACATCTTAGCAAACTGCCCGAAGAAATAGTCCTTCAGCGCAATGTAGCCATCAGCAGCATGAAAGAAATTGTATATCAAAACAGCTTTTTATTCATTAACTCACCTCAAGTTCCCTGTGATCCGACCTATCTCAAAACCCCTAAGCAACCAAAACTTATAAAAGAAATCTATTTTAATGCACACTCCATCCCAAAACATACCAGGGAAATATGAAGTCTAATGAACATGGAGTCATCAGATATCTGTTTTATAACAGAATCCTGGCTGCATGAATACTCCTCCTCAGATGTGGTAGCCGCCTTACCTCCCCAATATAAAATCACTAGAGTAGATAGAAGGGGAAAAAGCAGAGGAGGTCTGTTAATCGCCACAACTCCTAGTATGACCATCACAACCTGAGACTCCGCCATCACAGAACAATCAGAAATATGTATTTTAAGGATTGACGGTTTATTCCAGGTCACCTGGAGAGGAGCCTTAGTATACAGACCTCCTTGCCCGAAAAACGACTTTACATATAAGTTACTAGAGAACATTGCCCCACATGTGTTAGCCTCAGATTTTTTTCCTCCTAATAGGAGATTTTAATTACCATGCAGAGATTTTATCCGATCCCGATACCAATCAGCTTATTACCAACATGAGATCTCTTGGACTTGTACAACAGGTGGACAGCCCCACCCACTCCGCTGGGCACACACATGATCTAATATTTACAAACTCGTCATGTACTATGTGGAGCCCCTGTCCCCACTATTATGGTCAGACCATGAATTACTGAAATTTACCATCCCTGGTCAGAAAATTAAAAATGAGCTAAAAACCGAATCAAAATGGAGAAGGTCATGGCGGAAAGTCACTTCTACCTCCTTTTCTACTCAATTTAACCCTCCATTCATATGTCAAAAAGACAACACCGATCTGGCTGAAACCTCTCTTGAGGGAGCCATAACATCTGCTTTAAATAAAATTGCTCCTTTTACTAAAGTCAATTTCAAACCTAGGGGCCCATTAGGATGGCGGGCGGATTGCCCCCCCCAGGCTGGCGGTAGCCACCGCCAGCCTGGCGGGGGCAATCTGCCCGCCATCCGCACCTATATTCCCCCCGCCATATTAGGATGGCGGGGGGGACCGCAGTGGACGGAAAGACCGTCCGCCGCTTTTCCGCCCCGGTCGCCTTGCGACCGGGGCGGAAAAGGTTTAATAGGGTGGCGGTATCTAATAGACACTGCCAGCCATATTATGATGGGCTGCTTTGGATGCCTTTCCGCGGCGGCGATGCCGCCACGGAAAGGCATGCGGTCTTCACTCTGGGGGCCCCCTGTGGGCCCCCAGAGTGAAGGAGAGGTGGGGGGTGCACACGGGGGGTACCTGTGGTACCCCCCTGCATTTGCATAGACAAAGCGGCAAGCACCACGCGGTGCCTGCCGCTTTGTCTATGCGAATGCATTAATGCATTTTTAGCATTGTGGCGGGCGGTGCTGAGAGCACCGCCCGCCACAATGCTAAAAATGCAGGATGTGCCCGCTACTGTGGCGGGCACATCCTAATACCCCCCACGGGACCCCCGCCCTTATGGCGGGCAGTCCCGTGGCGGGTGGGCAAAGTCTGCCCGTCATCCTAATGAGCCCCCTAGAATCTCACCCTGGTTCACGGAACAACTGAAGAAATTGAAACTCTCTTGCAGGACCGTGGAACGAAAAGTGAGGAAAAGTAAGAATCAGCAAGATCGGAACAAATATAGAAGTATCCATCGTATCTACTTGGAAAGTATTAGACAAGTGAAAAAATGATTCCTCCTAAACCAAATAGAAAAAGCAGCAAATTTTAATAAAGAGCTTTAAAACATCTTAAAGGAGTTCACGTCGCCCCCAGTCCAGTCACTGGTTTCCATCTCACAGAACTGGGTGAACTTTCTCTCTGAATATTTTGAGGACAAAATAAACACAATTCACAGTTCCTTTCCACTTCAAGAGGTCACTAATATCTCACAAAATCACCCCTCTACTACTCCCAGTTCTACCCCCATGAATGGGGGATGAATGTCCTGGTCATTGGCATCAGTTTGTCTGGAAAAAAAGGTGGTGTAGGGCAGTTGCCACGAGAGAGCCTGGAGTTTACTCATGAGGCAAGCTTAAGTGATCGTGACAAGGAAGACAGTCTTGCTAAAAGACAGAATGAGCAGCTGTGCATCAGTTTGAAGGGAGTACATATAACAAATGTCAGAACCAAATTACGGTCTTACTGTGGCATCACAATTGATTTGGTCAAGAATATGTGTGTTAAACCTTTAGTAAACCACATCACAAGAGGTGATTGGAACTAGTGCGGCTGGTCTGGGAAACACAGAAGAGTCAAAAAGGGCCAATAAATAATTCAACGGTGCCCACCGCAAGGCCTTGCTAGACCAAAGGAAAAACAAAATATCCAACAGCTTGGCTTACAGGTGATCTGTTTCGCGGACACCACACCAGGCAACAAATCGTCTTAAAGCCCATTGTAAATAGACTTTGTGGAAGGGCACCTGGCAACCAGGATTACATCCACAACTTTAGTTGGAAAGTCAAATGCTGTAAATTGGCTCCACTCAAACTCTATGCATGGAGGTGTAGGTTGTGCAGGTTCCTTGGAGAACACTCTCCTACTGCTGTGACCAAAGATCTTCCCAAGGTGGTAGTCTGATAAAAAGGCAAACTCAAAACTGGGGCCACTAGGATGACTTGGGCACTGTCTACTTCAGAACTCTGGGAGGGAGAAGCAGAGATGGGAAGACATAAAGGAGAATTGAATCTCACCCCAGTTGAATGGAATCGAAGGAGGACCCTCACTGGAACACCAAAGTGCAAACGATTGAACACTGCACTTTCTCTCTGGTGGCTGGAAGATCTAGTCAGAATTCTCTCCATTGTTGCTAAACATTCTCTACCAACTTGGGGTATAACAGCCGTTTGTGATATTCAACTTACTGCAGAATGAGATCTTCCCATTCCAATGATCCCACCAGATGTGTTTCAATCAGGGAGAAGTCCTGACATTTCAACTAGATCCAAAGGTGCAGAGACTCCATGTGTAAAACTTCACTCAGCTTGTTGAAGTAGTACATGGCAAGGGTGTGGTCCATGAGAACCTCTGAGAGCCTCCTTTTAATGGGCAGTATGAAGCCTTTCAATACCAAACTTCAGATTCAAATGTCATAAAGTCGCCCCCTTCTAGGAGGTCTCCAATCTTGGTAATCCAAATCAGTTCCCATGGCCTTAAGCCCTTTAGTTTACCAATCTTGACATGCAATGTCCCCTCCCATAGTTTCCCTTCTGGGCTTCCCATACCATCCCTTGGCTCTTGTGGCTCTCGACCAGCTTTCGACTGCTACTCTAGTGGCGGGAAGTAGGTTTGAGGTTCCTCACCCCCATATAGGTAATGAAGATAGGGTTGGAAGGTCCATTGGGAGGGTTCAAAGCTAAAGGTGGAGTGGTCTGGGGAGGGGCATGTATCCAGTCATTAATGATGATTAGATGAGAGGCCCAATAGTGGCCTCGGATATCGGGTAGAGCGATGCCACCTTTGTAGGAATTGTGCTGAAGTGTAGTTAGAGCGATCCTAGTGTGTTTACCATCCCATAAGAAGGTACAGAGGCCTCCATCTATTGCTACAAAGCCTGCAGGGGGGATCGGGTAGTATGAGTGTTGGAGGGCATATACCAGCTTGGGTAGCCCTACCAATTTGATCATTGCGGCTCTCCACAGTAATGTACAGGGCAGTCCCCTCCACCTATTCATGTCCTCCCTACATTTGCGGATGACCCTACCCATGTTGCGTTTATGGCAAGTCTTCTCGTGAAGAGTCAGGAAATGTCCCAGTTAGTTGAATCCCAAAGTGGTACTATTCAACCGATAGAGGAGAGGAAGGATTAAATCATCACACTGATGGAAGTACAGGAGATAATTGCTCCAGTTCACTCGGTATCCCGCGTTCCGCCCATATTCATCTAAGGTTTCGAACAGTAGAGGGAGAGACTAGCTCGGCCGAGTGACATAGAGGAGGACATAGTCAGCATACAGGGAAATTCCCCCCTCCCAACCCCCACCCACCAGTCTGAGCCTCTCTATCCGATATGCGAAACCCCTGAATCCCAGGATGATCACGGATTCTACATTCCAGGGTTTCTATTACTAGGGCAAAGAGTAAGGGAAAGAGGGGGCATCCCTGCCTCGTCCCTCGGCCTATTGCAAACTCCATAGATATCACCCCGTTGACTCTCACAGATGCCCTAGGTTCCTAGGGGCAGATTTATGATAACTGGCGCATCCCCAGGGATGCGCCACTTATTTTGCGCCGCTGCTCCGCCACCCATGGCGCGCCGCATTTACATTGCGGCGCACCATGGGGCAAAAACGGCACAGATGCGTGACGCATCTGTGCCGTAAAGGTGGCGCATTGCTGGAGTTGCGTTGCAAGCACGACGCAGCTCCAGCAAGGCTCG
The DNA here is from genome assembly GCF_964261635.1 of Lissotriton helveticus. NCBI lineage: Eukaryota > Metazoa > Chordata > Amphibia > Caudata > Salamandridae > Lissotriton > Lissotriton helveticus. The sequence goes on from NC_136060.1 coordinate 387,107,734, forward strand.
GGGCTGCCCCATCTTTACAATGCTGCGTCAAGACCTACGCCTGCTTCAAGCAGGCGCAGGGTTTTGACGCAGCATTGGCCTGAAAGTGACTGAGTGAAATCTTATAGATTTCACTCAGCCACTTTTGCGAGGCGCACCTGCCCCGGAACACCCACCCTGCGCCAGAACGCCCACAAGTGGCGCAGGGCTTTACAACGTGACGCATCTGCCTAGATGCGTCACGTTGTAAATGGGTCGTAGGGATGCACCACGTTTACGCTGCAGTTGCGTGACGCAAACGTGGCGCATTCCCATCATAAATCTGCCCCCTGGTATATTAGCTTGACCCATTTCCGAAACTTGGGGCCAAAACCAAATTTTGTTAGTGACTTCCAAGAAGGGCCAGTTGTAGGAAGGCTGGCTCTGTATATACTATACCAAAGTAAGGTATAAAGTGCACAGAGTACAGTAGATTCCCAAAGATAGGCAGAGGCTAAAATAGATAATACCTTACTCTGTATTTGTGGTAGTATGGGCGAGCAGTAAGGCTTTATCAGAGGTAAGTGTTAAGCATTTATTGTACACACACACGCAACAAATGAGGTCACACACTCAAAGACTAAACTCAGACCAATTTGTTTGTATAAAAATATTCTTTAGTTGTATTTTATTTCTAGAACCAAGCCAGGCCTGGTGCAGGTAAGCGAAATAATACTTTTCAAAAACAATACAGTTGAATGCAGTTGTTTGTCCATTATTTTGTGTACAAATAGGTCAGCTATTTAGAAACAGTTGTGATTACTTTTCAGTTATTTTGCAGATACGGTATGATTACTTTTTGGATTACTTTTCTTACTCAGTGCGATATGCCTAGATATCACACTGGGACATTTCCTGGCTAAAGGGTAAGTAACACAACAAAACAACCCCAAAGGGGAGCAAGGGTCAAAGGGAATGTTTAGAGACCTAACCAGGAACTGAGGTGACATGGGGCACTTCGGGAGTTCCAAATGATGACACTGGCCACGAAGGGCAGTTGATGGAAATCCTTATTGTTTTCTCCCCTCCTCAGGGTTTTCTTCTGTCATAGAGTCACATATGTGTCAGCACTTGTAGCGATTATGGTCCTTAGGTGTGACGAGTGATTTGATTTGACTTTTTTCTTCTAGCCTCTGTAGTGTTTTATCTTCTATTACACCACCAGCTATTCTATGTGTTGAATAAAGGGTAAGTATAACAGTTTTTCTCAAGACACAGTTTCTTAGGTTCCCATGCAAAACACCCTCCTCACTTAGAATGTTTTTCAGAGGAAAACAGTTAATGCAATCTTATGTACGAAAAATGGGTTATCGTTTTGCAGGTAAGTAAATGGTCTTGAGGGGTGAGTTTCTGGGGTTAGAACAAGGGTTCCCACAGGGTTAAGGATGCACTCCAAAAGCACCCTCAGCGGCACTAGGGCAGGCAGGTGCAGAGTGCTGAGGCCCAATGTTATCCAGTGGGGGATAGGAGGCCTCAGGTTGGTGGGTGCTCACTAGCAGGCCACAAGGTTTTGGCAGCAAAGCTCCTACAATTAAGCTCAGGGCACAGAGGTACCTGAGTTAGGACAAAAAAAGTGCACCCAGACCAGCACAGGGGCGGCCGGGTGCTGGATGTTGTTTTGGCGCTGGGTACCCTGTTGTTTACAATGAGAGCTGCTGGTATTGGATTTTGGCTGCATGCTCGGTCCAGGAAGTCTTCCGGCAGGAACTATCAAATGGGCAGGTAAGTTGGAGTTTGGGGACGTAGGTGCACCTCAGGTCCTTTTCACCAGGGCGCAGGGTGGCTGGATCCAGGGGTGTCTTTTGAGGTTGGATTTCACCTTACCGGGCCACTCGTGGTTAGGGGGGGTTTCCATGCAGAGGTTGCAGGTGATGTCAGGGAGTCCTGGAGGGGTTAACCCAATGGTGAACTCGGACTCTGGAGTGCTGGGGAACCTCGCTCGGACTGGTGAGCCACTTGGACTCGGGTCATAGGTGTTGGGTGCAGTGGTGGATCCAGGCATCGGGTCTCGTTGTCCTCAGCAAGCTCAAAGTCTTTCTTTGGTGATTCTTTTGAACAGAGCTGCTGTTCACAGAAGATCCGGTCTTAGTTGAAGGCAGTTAGCCCTCCCAGGAGTTCTGGAGGGCGCTGGCTACAGGGCAAGGCAATTTTTGGTGCAGGATCTCTGGAAACTACAGATGGGCCTGTAGGGATGGGGCCAAGTCAGTTCTTCTCTGCAGTGTCTTCTGCTGGGCGTCTTCTTTCGTCCTTCTTCCTAGGTTGTGGGAATCTGTCCTCTTGGTTCAGGCTGCCTCCTAAATACTGTATTTAGGGGGCAATTTAGGGGTCCCGAGGTCAGTAGCCAATGGGCTACTGACCTTTGGGTGACTACACCCTTCTGTGCTCACCCCACATGGGGGAGTGGACACAATTCCTAATACTGATTGGAGAGTGCCTGGGCACTGAAGAGCGGGCTTCAGCTCGCCTCTCCTCCTGATGAGGGGTGGGGTTGGCAGAGTTGAGCACACCTTCTGGGCTGTCTACATTTTCTTGCCTGTTTTCCTGCCGAAAAGGAGGGGAGACAGGAAGGGGGAATGCTCCTGCTAGCAGGAGAGGCTGTGGGTCGCTTTAGAAAGGCGGCAAGGCTTTTGAAGCTCACCTGCCACAGATGGCTCTTCCTGACCTGGAGGAGGTATGACCACCTCCGCCCAGGAAAGGCTTTGTTTCTGGGCTCAGGGAGCAATGGCTCCCATCCCAGGGGTCCAGAAACGTGTCTTGTGGTGGCAGGCTGGTGCTTACCAGTCAGGGAACCCACAAGAGGCTGGTCATTTTTTCAGGGGGCATGTCTAAGATGCCCTTTGAGTGCATTGTATAATAAATCCCACACTGGCATCAGTGTGGGATTACTATGCTGAGAAGTTTGTACCAAACTTCCCAGAATTCAGTAAGGCCATGATCGTGCTGTGGAGTTTGTAATGACAAACTCCCAGACCATAGTCTCTTCATGGCTTCACTGCACTTACAATGTCTAAGAATGGACTAAGACACTGTAGGGGCACAGTGCCCATGCAACTGTACCTTCACCATTGGTATAGTACACCCAGCTAGAGAGGTGTCTTACCTATACCATAGGCAGTGGGTTGCAGGCATGGTACACAGGAATGTGTGCCATGTTAACTCTTCAATTTTCTCTGCACCAAAACACGCAGCCTTCAATGACAGTGTGTTAAGGTACAGGACCTCTAAGGGTGGCACAATATGTGCTGCAGCCCTTAGAGGCCTTCCCTGGTCACAGTGCCCTTGGTACCCATGGTACCTTTTACTATGGACTTACATGTGGCCAGAGAGGTGCCAATTGGAGGTACAAGGTACAGGTTTGGGAAAGAACACAGGCCATGGGAACCTGAATGGCAGGGACCCATGGCACATCAAATCAAAGTGCACTGGTAGGTGCAGGGGCTAACATACAGGCTTCTGTGTGTTCTGGTATCCTGTCTGCTGTTTTATGGTTGAGGGCCACTACACCTTGTAGTGAACCCTCTTTTTTCACCATCTGTTCAACCAGCTGAGGAGCCACCAACTCAGGCTGGACAGTTGCCTGACTAGTTAGGTCTTTTTGTGGGCTACGGAGAACTTCACCAGTGCCAATTTTGGAGTTCTCCCTTACTGGGATAGAATCTCCCTGGCCCAATGGAACTGTGGCTAATAGTTGTCCACCTTCCCTACACTTTCTCTTCTTTTGGTGCTTATCTGCACTAACTGCAGGTTCAGCCCCCCTAGGTTCCTTGGATGAGGTCTGGCACTAGACCAGTGCCTCACGTTGGCTAAGACCAACCTCTGGGTGGTCATTCCCATGGAGACAATCAAGGGGAGGTCTTTATTGACTACCACCTTTATCCAACTAAGGGTCCCAGCTATTTCTACAGCCACAGGCCTAACAGTGACCTCCAACAGGAGAGCCTTTACTCTTTTTGTTTCCCCTGGGACATATTGGTTTGAGAGTACCAATCTGTCATGCACCACAGTGTGACTGGCACATGTATCTCTCAGGACACTGGCTGGGATTCCATTCACCGGTATGTGGTGGAAGTGTCTAATCTCCTCAGGAATCTACAACTCACCTTTTGGGCCCATTTTCCAGTTGAAGTCTAGGAGGACCGCCTCATCTGAGGATCCGCCCTCCAAATCTACACTGGCAACCCCTGGAGCTACACTAGGGGCTCTGTGTTTAGGACAGCTAGGGTCATTGGTGTGGTGTCCTGTCTTACCACAGTTGTGACATGATACCTTGTTTAGATTCCAACTTATACCTTGGTACCCAGTTTTAGTTTGTGAGGTGTCTTTGGGCCCACCCTCCTGGACAGGTTTTTAGGGGGCAACATGGGACTCCTCACTTTTATCTTTAAGATGCTCACTGTCGTTCCTCTGGGGAGGTTTTGTAACCCCTTTACTTTGATCACCCCCAGTGGATGTCCTGGTTGCCCTTGTCTTGACCAATGGCCCGCCTTCTTTCTCAATTCTTGGGGAGAAATTGGACCTAAGTCTACCAGATACTGATGCAACTTTTCAGCAATGCAATTACTTAATATGTGTTCTTTCATACACAAATTATAAAGACCATCATAATCTTGCACGTTACTTCCAGTCAACCAGCCACCTAGTGTTGTCATTGAGTTGTCTACAAATTCCACCCAGGGCTGACTCTGGGTTTTCTGAGTCCCCCTGAATCTAATTCGATACTCCTCATTAGCGGAGCCAAATCCCTCAATCAGGGTGCCCTTCATGAGTTCATAGGACTCTGCTTCTGCTCCACTAAGGGTCAGAAGTCTGTCTCTGCACTTACCAGAGAACAGTTCCCAAAGGAGTGCTCCCCGTGAGGTTTCTTCACTTTTCTGGCTTCACAATTCCTCTCAAAGACTGTGAACCACTTGGCGATATCATTACCATCCTCAAATTTAGGGACAATCCCTTTGGGGATTTTGGGATCATAAGATTGCTATCTGACCCGAATTATTAAGTTGCTGGCACAATTAATGGGAGCTAGGCCCATCTCTGCACTTTCTTTTTCTAGAGCCAGGAGTCTTGTCTCTAGGTCTAATCTTTTAGCCAACCTTACTAAAAGGTTGGTGTCTTAATTGAGGTTGTCCTCAATGGTCTCAGAAGCACCTGACCCAAATGTGTGGAATCTAGGTGCTGTGAGTAATATTCTTGGAGTCAGGAGCACAGGGGCCCTGTCCTCCCTAGAAAGTGAGGGAGGAGTGAAGTTATCCTCATCTCCCTCCTCCTTCTTCCCCATCTGAGAGATCCTCACTTTGCTCAGTGGGGTGGTTCATAGCATACCCTGCCAACAGCTCCTGGAGCTTTTGTTTGGAGGGATGGACCCCATGACAATGTTTTAAAGTTTGCATAGAGACCTTAACTCCCAAAATTCTAGATGGAAGTAAGGGGTGAGGTCGAGATCCTCAACCATGTTCTCTATGCTATTTGGTATGTATGTTTTCACTAACAGTTGGGTTCTTGTTAAGAGAGATTCTGAAAAAAATCTAAACCCTCTTATCCCTAACTATGGTGAGTTTTTATTTTTCTAAAATTCTAAAGGGACTTAACCAAGGCCCTAACAAGACGTTTAGTAATTTGGAGGAACAAAAAACAATTAAAAGATCTGAATTCTAAAGACAATTTAGGAGTTCTGTAGTGTGATCAAGTGTTGTCCATGTCAGTCCAACAAATGAAAAGTTGTATATCCCACCGCTGATCCACCAATGTAGGAAGCTGGCTCTGTATATACTATACCAAAGTAAGGTAAAGTGTGCACAGAGTCCAGTTGATCCCCAAAGGTAGGCAGAGGCTAAAGTAGAAAATATCTTTCTCTCTATTTGTGGTAGTGTGGGCGAGCAGAAAGGCTCTATCAGAGGGTAGTGTTAAGCATTTATTGTATACACTCAGGGAAGAAATGATGACACACACTCAAAGACTGAACTCAGACCAATTTGTTTGTATAAAAATATTATTTTGTGTATTTTATTTCACACCAAGCAGGCCTGGTGAACGTAAGTGAAATAATACTTTGCAAAACAATACAGTTGAATGCAGTTGTATGTACTTGTTTTGTATCCAGGTAAGTGAGTTATTTAGAAACAGTTGTGATTACTTTTCAGTTACTTTGCAGACACTGTATGATAACTTTTTGGATAACTTTTCAGATTGCTTTTCCTACTCAGTATGATATGCCTAGATATCTCACTGGGACATTTCCTAGATAAAAGAGAAGTAAAACAGTTTTCGCAAGACAGTTTCTTAGTTTCCCATGTAAAACACCCATCATATTTAAAAAGTTTTTCAGAGGAAAACGTTCAATGCAAACCTATGGAGGAAAATTGGGTTATCGTTTTTCAGGTAAGTAAACAGTCTTGAGAGGTGAGTTTCTGGGGTTAGAACAAGGGTTCCCCCAGGGTCAAGGATGCACTCCAAAAGCACCCTCAACGGCACTAGAGCGGGTGCAGAGTGCTGAGGCTCAATGTAACCAATGAGTGATAAGGGGCCTCCGGTTGGTGGCTGCTCACGAGCAGACCACAGGTTTTTGGGAGCAAAGCTAATAGAATTAAGCTCAGGGCAAAGGGGGGATCTGAGTTAGCGCACCCACAATGGCACAGGGGTGGCCAGGTGCAGGGTGCTGTTTTGGCGTTGGGTGCCCTGTTGTTTGCAATGGGAGTTGCCAGTATTGGATTTTTCCTGAAGGCTCGGTCCAGGAGGAACCAACAGCTGGGCAGGTAAGTTGGAGGGCTCGGGGATTTAGGTGCACTGCAGGTCCTCTTCTCCAGTGCGCAGGGCGGCTGGATGCAAGGGTGTAGTTTGAGGTCGGATTTCACCTTACCGGGCCACTTGCGGTTGGGTATCTCTGTGCATAGTCTGGGAGTCTTGGAGGGGTCAACCCACGGTGAACTCGGACTCTGGAGCGCTGGGGGATCTCGCTGGGACTGGTGGGCCACTTAGACTCGGGCCCTAGGTGTGGGGTGCAGTGGTAAATCCAGGCATCGGATTTCTTTGTCCTCAGCAGGCCCAGAGTCTTTCGTTGGTGATACTTTTGAACAGAGCTGCTGTTCACATGAGATCCGGTCTTTGTTGAAAGCTGTCAGTCCTCGCAAGGGTTCTGGAGGTCACTGGTTGCAGGACAATGAGATTTTTGGCGCAGGATCTCTGGAAACTGCAGCCGGGCCGGTAGGGCTGGGGCCAAGTCAGTTCTTCTCTGAAGTCTTCTCTGCTGGGTATCTTCTCTCGTTCTTCTTCTTTGTAGGTTGCGGGAATCTGTCTTCTTGGTTCAGGGCTGCCCCCCAAATACTGTATTAAAGGGGGTTTTAGGGGTCTCGAGGTCAGTAGCCAATGGGATACTGACCTTAGGGTGACTACACCCTTGTTGTGCTCACTCCACGGGGGGAGTGGGCACAATCCCTAATATTGTTTGGAGAGTGCCTGCCATTGGCAAGATGGCGGGCACTGAAGAGTGGGCTTCACCTCGTCTCCCCCACCCAAGGGGTGGGAGTGGTAGATGTGGGCACACTTTCCGGGATGTTCTAATTTTCCCCGCCAAAAAGGAGGGAAGACAGGGAGGGGGCCTGCTCCTGATAGCAGGAGAGGCTGGGTGTCGCGTTACAAAGACGGCAAGGCTTTGAAGCCCTCCTCCCACAGATGGCTCTTCCTGACTTGGGGGAGGTGTGACCACCTCTGCCCAGGAAAGGCATTGTTTCTGGGCTCAGGGAGCAATGGCTCCCACCATAGGGGTCCAGAAACCTGTCTTGTGGTTGCAGGCTGGTGTTTACTAGTCAGGGAACCCACCAGAGGCTGGCCGTTTTTCAGGAGGCATCTCTAAGATACCATCTGAGTACATTGTATAATAAATCCCACACTGGCATCAGTGTGGGTGTATTATGCTGAAAGCTTCGCTACCAAAGTTCCCAGAATTCAGTGAAGCCATTATGGTGCTGTGAAAATCATAATGACAAACTCCCAGACCATATACTCTTTATGGCTTTACTGCACGTACAATGTCTAAGAATGGACGTAGATGCTGTATAGGTACAGTGCTCATGCAACTGTACCCTCACCAGTGGTATAGTGCACCCAGCTAGAGGGGTGTCTTAACTATGCCATAGGCAGTGGGTTGCAGGCATAGCACACAGGAATGTGTGCCATGTCGACTCTTCACTTTTCTCTGCACCAAACCGCGCAGCCTGAAATGACAGTGTGTGTGTGTTAAGGTGCATGACCTCTAACGGTCACATAATATGTCCTGCAGCCCTTAGAGGCCTTCCCTGGTCATAGTGCCCAGAGACTTACATGTGGCCAGAGAGGTGCCAATTGGGGGTACAATGGTACAATTCTGAGAAAGAACACAGGCCTGGGAACCTGATTGGCAGGGACCCAGGGCACATCAAGTCAAAGTGCAACAGAAATCTGGCAAATAGTGGAGTGGGGGGTTACTGCAACAGAAAACTAGCTTCCTACACCATTGTGCTAGAATGACATGTGGTTCTGAACGCTCGCTCGCCTCATAAATCCAATTGTGGGCACATCTAAAATTGTGTTGAATCGACCTGCCGGGCATAAAGCCTGATTGATCCGTATGGATAAGTGGTGCTATACCGTTCATTATTCAGGTGGTTAGGATCGTCCCAAGTATTTTGATTTCAGTTTTTAAAAGCGAGATCGGGCGGTAGAAGCCAGATTAATTTCTACGTTAGCCAGTTTTGGGAAATACCCCTATGGTTGCTTTTTGATGGTCAGGTGGGGGGAGAGCTCTCTCCCGTTCTGCCTCTAGAAACATATCAAGGAGTCTGGAGTCCCAGAAGACCCACATATCTCTTGAGGAACTCAATCGGTATCCCAATGGGCACCCGGGTTTTATTAGTATCAAGGTGGGGTATCTCATTTTGAGCTTCTGTCAGGATTATCTCTGTCTCTAATACATTGCAGGCCTCTGTGTCTAGCTGTGGCGTGGTGTGTGAGAGAAAATCCTAGGCAGTCTTATCGATAAGTAAACAAGTGACCTGACCACATTGGAAAAAGATGTCCTTTATAAATATGTTTGCTCTTATCTCTCTAGATAAGTGTGTCAGTCAGGAACCATACGTATGACTTATCGCTTATCGCTTTTCGTGTGGCTTCATAAGAACGTACCATTCACTGTGTGGAACAACTTTATGTTGAGGTAGGCTCATTACTAATTTTTAGTAGGCCACGTGTCCCACATGTTTCCGCTGTTTCGAAAAGGAGCAGTTATAATGTTACTATGCTTTCTCTATCTATCTTTACAGATTCGCTGTGTATTTCTCCAATTACCAGTCCATCTAGTGCACCTGATAATTACTGATACCTCTTGAAAGCGCGTAATTACCATCTGACAGGTATCCCTTATAGTTAAAACGCCTTTCTATAAAGCCATATAGGCTTAGTAAATTATCCTATTTATCTAAGCCGGATTATTCAAGTCTAAATCCCATGTAAACCCAACCCAATATCATGTATTTTTTCCACATGCCCTCTGCATTTTTATGGCATTTTGTGTTCATTTGACATGTCTATACACCTAATATAATAACATCATTCTATAATTATGACATGATCGTCTTATTTGTCCAGGTACATCAGGACTTACACAGAGGCTGAACTACATTCTACCTGGTAGCCCTGCAAAACCGCGACCACCGCGCCAGTACCCTACCGCTCTCCCCCGCCGCCGCAGCTTCTACCGCGGCCGCCGAGAGGGGGGAGCGAGTAAGGGACTACACATCCCAGCGTCCCTTGCTGGAGGACGGGACGCTCACAGCTGCACCACTTTCCCGCGCACGGAGGCGCATTTAGAGGCGGCGCTGCTGCAGAGGAGCGGGGGACTTACACTGAGGCTGAACTACATTCTACCTGGTAGCCCTGCAAAACCGCGACCACCGCGCCAGTACCCTACCGCTCTCCCCCGCCGCCGCAGCTTCTACCGCGGCCGCCGAGAGGGGGGAGCGAGTAAGGGACTACACATCCCAGCGTCCCTTGCTGGAGGACGGGACGCTCACAGCTGCACCACTTTCCCGCGCACAAAGGCGCATTTAGAGGCGGCGCTGCTGCAGAGGAGCGGGGGACTTACACAGAGGCTGAACTACATTCTACCTGGTAGCCCTGCAATACCGTGACCACCGCGCCAGTACCCTACCGCTCTCCCCCGCCGCCGCAGCTTCTACCGCGGCCGCCGAGAGGGGGGAGCGAGTAAGGGACTACACATCCCAGCGTCCCTTGCTGGAGGACGGGACGCTCACAGCTGCACCACTTTCCCGCGCACGGAGGCGCATTTAGAGGCGGCGCTGCTGCAGAGGAGCGGGGGACTTACACTGAGGCTGAACTACATTCTACCTGGTAGCCCTGCAAAACCGCGACCACCGCGCCAGTACCCTACCGCTCTCCCCCGCCGCCGCAGCTTCTACCGCGGCCGCCGAGAGGGGGGAGCGAGTAAGGGACTACACATCCCAGCGTCCCTTGCTGGAGGACAGGACGCTCACAGCTGCACCACTTTCCCGCGCACGGAGGCGCATTTAGAGGCGGCGCTGCTGCAGAGGAGTGGGGGACTTACACAGAGGCTGAACTACATTCTACCTGGTAGCCCTGCAAAACCGCGACCACCGCGCCAGTACCCTACCGCTCTCCTCCGCCGCCGCAGCTTCTACCGCGGCCGCCGAGAGGGGAGAGCGAGTAAGGGACTACACATCCCAGCGTCCCTTGCTGGAGGACGGGACGCTCACAGCTGCACCAGTTTCACGCGCACGGAGGCGCATTTAGAGGCGGCGCTCCTCCCGCGTCGTGGGACGCGTGCGGGCGCCGCCGGGCTGAGCCCTGGTAGAGGGCGGGCCGTCTGTGGCCGTCCGGGGACGACGAGGGACGGGACGGGCCCCCCCCTTCGATCTGCTCTACAAAATGGGTAAGCGCAAACTACAAACATCTACCACTGGGGGATCAGTTAAAGCTAAAGTTGCACGTAAAGCTACAGCATCAGCCAGTATTATGACATACCTTACTACTGCTGTGGGTAAATTGAATCAAGAAATTGCAGATAAAGAACGTGAACTGGGCTTGGATCCGATAATTCTGGATAGTCAACTATCCCCCACTGTAAATAGACTACCTATCCCTTTGGAGCCAACAATACTTATTGATAATCTGATTGATATTGGGCCACAAGAGATAGAAAATATTATGGGACAAGAGGGTCAAGAGAACAGTAAACGAGACATCCAACAACCCATACTTAACTGTACTCAGGAGCCTGCACCCCACGCTACTAAGCGCATCAAACGGCTTATTCAAAGACCGAAAGCTCAAGGATCACACTCACTTAAAAAACCTCGTAATCCATTAAGTGACTTTGAATCCTCAATTAAGGATATGGTGGAGAAAGTGCTTGTGGATAAGCTTGAAGTGATACTTGTACAGATCTCTACTGATATAATAGACACACTAAAGGAATGTGTAGCTGAAATACTGGGGAAATGTGAAAGGATTAATGCTTTTTTAACATCAAATCACAATGAACCCCGTGTATTTGCAACAAACATTGTACCACGGCTTCCTTCTAATCAAAACAAGCAATCCCAATCTCTTATGGAATTGGGAAATGATGTACAACAAGGTCCCTCAATATCAACTGCACCGTTACAAGACTCTGAGGGTTGTGTAAATATGCAAAAAGACAATAGCATAACACCTAGGGTGCAGTTGACAAGTAAAACCTGTCCTCCCCAGGCTAAGCCTATGGCACCAATATTAGATGAGCCTAACTCATCAGGGCCTAGGAGACAGCGCCCCAGACCACCAGTTCACCTTCCCCCGGAAGCTACACCTTTTGTTGCCGTTCTGGTGAATGTACCTGTATTGAAACCGGGTGAATTTGAGTCAAATGGTGCGCAGTTAGACAACATTAAGACTTGGTGTGATGCAAATTGTACAGGCCCAAATAATATATCAGAGTGTATTCAGACGGGCAGACGGGTTGACTGGGTGGGGTTTACAGACAAGAAATTTGCGGGTGATTGCATGATTGTTAATTTTAACAGACCCCATGAGGCCTTACGGTTATTCTGGGACGCCACTGAGGTAAAAGAAGACAGGATCAGAGCGGTACCTTTAGGTTTCTTCTACCCATGACCCGTTACACACAAGTTGCAACCGGATAGGGCTACTCACAATGTCCCCCTTAGTCATACACCTTGCCCTAGCTCATGGGCCAAGCAAATTACAGGCATGTTACCAAAAACCTGTGATAATCGTGGAAGCGAAGTAAGGACTGGTCTGGTGTTAACAAACAGGTTTTCTGCTTTTTCAAATTTATAGGAAAATGATTGACTGACTTCCCCTGGTAGTACCCTTAACCCGTCACAACCCACTCTGTCTACCATAGTTGAAAAGGGTAATACAGTGAAAATGATGACCTCCTCTGGTAGTACCCTTAACCCGTCACAACCCACTCTGTCTACCGTAATTGAAAAGGGTAATATAGTGAAAATGATGAGCTGGAACATCGCAGGTTTACGCTCAAAAAGCGGTGACATAAGATGGCTGGATCTGTTAAAAGAATGTGATGTGGTGGCCCTACAGGAGACGTGGGATAGGGATTGTGATTTTTGGTTAGATGGATATACTTCTTATTCTTTAGCTGCTCAGATATCGAGCTCAGGTCGAAATAAAGGGGGTTTGTTGTTCTTAATATCTGTTAATGTGAGGGGCACTGTAAAGGTATTAAACACATCATCCAAAAACTATTTAGCTTTGGAGGTCACTATGCCTAATAATTATAAATGTGTCTACATTAACTTTTATAATGCCATACAAAGCACAACACTAAATGACAACATTAACTCCTTGACTGAGTTTTTATGTAAATATAAGGAGGGTCAAACCACTTTTGTATATTTTATCCTGATGGGGGATTTTAATATACATTTATGTCAGCAGAATTGCCAGTTTAGAGATACTATAAACATTGATATGCTGCCATTTTCACACTTTGAACACTCTGTAAAGGGGTCTGCCCAGAAGAACTTCTCCTAGAGAACGATTTATATGAACCAGAGTTCTTCGACATTAATGAGAGGGTGCCAACTTACAGTGCAAGGGACAGCAATACTATTATTGATTATATAATTATCTCGCCGGGCATGCTACAAAATGTAATTTTTTATAATGCTGTACACACTACATTTAGTGATCATAACCCTGTAGTGTTAGAAGTAGATAATAACAACTTGTTTTTATTTAACAAAGGAACAAATGCAGAAACATTTACAGACTTAATTGTCAAGGACCAGGGGAGATGGGTTAAATGGAGCAAAATCATCCCAGAGGACTTTTTTTATTCCCTAAACCTAAAGGTGGGTAAAGAAATTAACATCTGTAGGGACCCACTTAAGTTTGAGGGGAATATAATTCTGTCATTCGAAACAATTTGCCATCAAGTAGCGGATGATTTAAAATGCAAATTGAAAAACAAGGAGAAAAAGGTAAAGGGGTGGTTTGATAATGAATGCTCCAAATCCCATAGAGAACTATATAAAGCACTAAAAAAGACACCCCGAGATAAACAGGAGGTGGCCAGGCTTAGGAAAAAGCATAACCTAAATATCCTAAGACGAAAAAACGAAATAAAAAGACAGGCATGGGATGACCTACATGAGAAGGCTACTCTGAGGGATAGCGCTAAATTCTGGAAAATTGTTAACACCCCCTTATTCAATGGGAAAGAAAATGCGCCACTAGAAGTAAATATCCCCGAACAGGACTGGCTGGATCATTTTCAAAAAATCTATGGCAGTAATCTCGACCCAGGCCCCCTAGATCAAATTTTGATTGAAACGCAGGAGATCTTACCCAGTTTCACTATTAAGGAGGTACAGAAGGCAATTGAGGACACAGCGGGCAAGAAGGCCCCTGGCCCAGATGGCGTACCGGCCGACATGTTTAAAGCAAACCCGGGCGTGTGGGCAGTGGTCCTCACCAATGTCTTTAATGTGATTAGTTTGGATAAGATAAGAGCCCCAACATCTTGGTCACAGTCCACTATAATCCCCATATTTAAGAAGGGCCAAAGGGGGGACCCAAGATGCTATAGGCCCATATCTTTGCTAGATTCTTCTTTTAAAATCCTAGGTAAGGTCATCCTAGAAAGAATCTCAGCTTGGGCGACAAATAAAGATATTCTGTGTGAGGCTCAGTATGGCTTTCGATCTGGGAGAGGTACAGAGGATCAATGCCTAAATTTACATCTTACACTGAGCAAATACACAGTAGCATCAAAGGGGATGTACTTGGCACTTATGGACTTGTCCACAGCTTTTGACCTAGTTAATAGGTCAAAGCTGTGGGCAATACTCCTGGAAATCGGCCTGGATCGAGAACTTGTGAACTTTTTGGCGCAACTCCATAGTGACCTGAGGGCGACCATTCGCATGTCTCAAGAGGGAAACTGTACTGCTTTTTTTAAATCTGGAAGGGGGGTGCGCCAAGGGTGCATTCTGGCCCCTATGCTTTTTTCCCTTTATATTAATTCATTAGGAAAGTCCCTGGAAGCGGCCTCTATTGATGTACCGCGCATGGGCGGCTCCCTGTTGCCGGTTCTATTATATGCCGAAGACACGGTATTGTTGTCGAGAACCCCAAATGGCTTACAACATCTATTAAATTCCTTTGGGGCTTTCATGCAAGATCTGGATTTATTAGTAAACATAGAGAAATCCCATGTAATGGCAGTAGGCAAACGTAAGAATAGTATTAAAACCCTCTCCTGTAAAGGCTCAGTGCTTTCCAAAGTCAAAGTTTTTACCTACCTAGGAGTGGTGTTTGATGTGTTGGGACGTGGGCACCACAAATTTCAAGTAAAGCAGCGGCAGTAAAGAGATCGGCTGCCGCTATCCTGGGTTTCGCAAAAAGATTGGGTGGCAAACCAGCCGAGGCTATACTGTCCATCTATAGAGCCAAAACCCTGGCTATTGCCAGGTATGGGGCCTTGATTTGGGGCTATAAAAATCTGGCTCATATACAAAGAGAGGAGAACATATTCTTGCGATCCCTTATGGGCCTTCCCCAATCTACCCCAGCTTTTGCAGTCCATATGGAATTGGGGATGGGGTATATTGAAGACTCATTGTCCTTGGCCCCGCTATTGTCATGGATTAGGACATGGCTTAACCCAGCTTTAACTTTAAATCATAAGATCGTTAGGGATTGTATGGGGCGGGACAATGTGGCTGAGATCGGGTGGCTAACACATATTAAAACAACAGCAGTATACCTGGGCCGTCCTGATCTATATACAAATCCCGAGAGCTTGATGAGAGAGGACATTAATTGGGTTAAGAACCACTTCGTAAAGAAAAAGGAAGCAGAAAGAGAGGCTAGTGAAATTTTGAAGCCAACTGTAAGGTCTCACTACATGATGATTACATCGTTATCCATACAACCATACTTGACGATAGTTAATAAACCATTTCATCTGTGGCTCCTTACAAAATTTCGCTTTAACCAAGCTCACTTTCTGCTAGGAGAATATGATAAGTGGTGTAAGCCTCACGAGAATGCTCCCTGCAAATGTGATGACTTTTCTGACCAGGACTTATTGCATTTTGTGTTTTTTTGCCACTTTTTTAAGAGTGGGAGGGAAAAGTTCATCAAGCCAATACTGAAAGATCAAGAGTTTATGCAGGTTAAACCAGCTTTATTGTTCCTGCAGCTTATGGAATCCCCACTAGTAATGTATGGGGTAGCTAATTTCCTGACAATGTCCATTCGATCCAGGCAAAATAGACTTCGGACAACTTTGACCCTAAATTATGGGAAATTATGATTCATCGAATAATTTTTAGGCTAATAATTCTGCAACATTTGACCTCTAGTAAATATTAATCCATGAACTATGCAAGGTTTGCACATTTCTCCCTGACAGCTAATACTTTGTAAATAGAACTGTAGTAACTTTTTAATTTATAAATTTTGTAAGATTTGCACATTTTGTTATGGTCCTAAAAAATTTGGTTGTATAGCTAACCTTGATCACTACTGAAGATGTGTTTACATTGAATTCTTGTTTTTAATCATAACTTTTAAAATTGCTTTTTAACTACCTGTGTTTGTATGATCGAAAGTGGATGTATAGCATACTTTTATGATTTTAAAATAATCGAATAAAGTGTATTTGACTCTGACTCTGACTCACATCAACTGCCTGTTCCTCACACAAAGACAACAACTGTGTCCTTATTCCATCTTCCTTTTGTAAGTGGTCATCATTATATCTACAGAGGATTTAAAAAGAAATGTAGCATTGTCACCAATAGGTGTTAGGATTAAATTTTGTATTTGATTTTGACTATGTTTTTGAGTACTACACAATCATTGTTCATGGTATATGTCTATTAGATGACATGTAAGAAACAAAGTGACAGTTTTGACCTTAACAGCACTAGGCAATATACTCAATAATGTGTTTTGAACCTATGGTTAAGGAATCAAAGTATGTACTGTTGTTTGACCTGTAATTTTAGAATATTTACGAACTGTACCTTATATATGTTTATATGTAATTTCAGGTGGCTCCTGAAGAAGGCGTTTTCGCCGAAACGCGCATCGAGTATTTAACCGTCACCTTACTGTGGACACCTTCTTGTAACTTTGGTGTCTTCTTTTATTCAATATGTTTTGTTAATATATGCATTGATTGTATGTAATTTTAGATTGATTTGTCATATAGTCTGATTACTTTCAGTTATCTATATGATTTTTACTATGTTTATTATTAAAAATATGTATGTTTTATACAGATAATTTTTTTTTGGTTGATTGTTCCTTTTGCAATTTTGGTCAGGTCACTTGTTTGCTTATCGATAAGACTGCCTAGGATTTTCTCTAACACACTGTGTCTACCCTGCCCTAGGAATCTGCTTAGTAACTACCCAGGGGGTCCTTGCTTTTCTCACATTATTTTCTAGCTGTGGCGTGGCAATAGAATTTAGATAAACAGTTATCTGGGAGCGTTTTGTCTGGCCTTGTAGAGGTTCCTATAATAGTGTGTGAATGTTTCAGCAATTTCCCGGTCTGATTCTACCACTTCCCCACTCAGTCAAATCACCTGATGCACCCATCGGGACTCGACCTCCTTCTTTGCCAACCAGGCTAACTGTCTACCGGCCGTCTCCCTGGCGTCGTATAGTTTATGTAATGTTGCATGGATCAGTGCTTTGGCATCACTGTGTACCAGACTCCAGTATTCTTCCCTAAGGAGTGATAATTGCTGTAGTGCAGAAGGATCCGGGTCTTAGTCCACCCTCAAGCTCTTGTATCTGGGACTCCAGAGATTACAGGGCACCATATTCCCGGCGCCGTTTCTGTGCCACTCAGTTCTGTGCCCTATCCCGGAAGACCGTCTTGTATGCATCCCATAAGGGATTTTTGAGGACACTGTGCATTCATTCTCTGTGAAGTACAGCTCAGTGGCCACTCTGAGGTCAGTCGCCACCTCCCTGTCCTTCAGGTCCCATGCATTCAATTTCCAGGAGGTGCCCTGCCCCCCCCCATGCGCACCAACCAGTGGCTTAGCAAGGACAGGTGGTACCCGGTGCGGAACATTTCTTGTCACCCCGGGCTTGAAGAAATGGCAAAAATATGTGTTTAAAACACATATTTATGCCAATTTGTTACCCCCTCAGTGATGACACTAGTCAACCCCGGCTTGACAAACTGGCAAAAATATGTGTTTAAAACATATTTTTGCCAATTTTTCAACCCCCTCAATGACATCTGGGGCGGCCCGCACCCACCGCAACTACCTTCATACGCCACTGGCACCAACAGGGGGGAAATGACCCGATAGACCCCAGCCCAAATAATATGCCTCCCGCACCTCCCCCGCAGGTGCTAGGATATATTCTAGGTGGGAGAAAACACAGTGGGCTTCAGAGAAATAAGAATTACCCCTGTCATTTGGGTGGGCCCACCGCCAGGTACGTCAGACCATGGCCAGCGGGGTTGAACGGGTACCCGACTGGGTGAGCACCGATCTATCCTGTGTAGGGACCAAGACGTCATTGAAGTCCCCCCAATTAGGTGAAGGGAGGAGCCTGCCTCCAGGAGGATATGGTATAATTCTTCTAACGTGAGGGCCTGGAGTCTGGGGGGCACATATATGCTAATCAGTGTTACATCTCGGTGCTCCACATAAACCCCTCACTCTGACGTACCTGCCAAGTGGGTCAATCCATTAATCTAGATGTGTAGCCTGTGAGAGAAGTTAGCCTGGCATATGATGTCCACTATTCTAGTGGCACCTTGCACCAGTCTAAATGACCCTTATTGATGGTGGTTGTAAAGTCAACCTTATAGACAAGCTATCCTAGTGGTAGCATGGACCAGCAGTCTTAGGCTAAAACTTCAGAGAGCATGTAAAGCAAGCTGTTTTACCAATTATAATCCCTTGAATACCAAATGAAAGGACACCACACAAGGTATATATCAAATATATATGTATTTATTTCTAACACAACCCCTCTGCACTCTTTATGAGGTCAGAGATCGAAGTACATCACAAGTTACTCAATTAGCATACGATACGTTGCACAAATACAGTTTTGCCCTAGGGGCCTCACAAACCATATACTAAGTAAGTGGTATAAGAACCACTTCAGAAATAGTGAATAGGCCTAGGGAATCGCTGGGGCTACACTAGACAACCAAAGGTTAGGAAGTAGGAGACCCACGGGAGACGCGTGCAGTGTCTGAACACAGTCGCGAGTTACCATTGACTTATAATGGAGAACGAAGAAGTTACAAAGTTATTGTTTTAGGGCGCTTCCGGATGGACTACGACAAAACCCCTTTAAACTAGGACACTTGGAGAGTCAATACCCATGGGAGCACCGTAATACTGAGTTACCGCACCCAGGGAAGCCGGTGCATAGGTGTCTTTTCGTGTCGGGTTTTGTCGATGCTTTCAATGGAGATCTGCAAAAGAAGTGCTGCAGGCGGCCACAAGAAGAGTGTCCGGGTGGATCCAAGGGTGGATCGAAGAACTGAAGAACCTGAAAGCAGAGGTGACAGAGTCTGGGTCACTAGACAGTGACCAGGAAGGAACCAGACGATGTCGAGTTGATTTCAGGTGAAGAGGTGAAGCTTGTCTCTGCAGCCACGAGGACCAGGCGGTGTCGACGACGACCAGGAGCTGGATTCAAGCTGTCCCACGAAGGATCTAGTTGACTGCGGTGTCGGTAGCTGGATTGGACCCAACAAGCCTTGGCAAAAGCAATCCACACAGGAAGTGAAGATTGGCTGCAAGTCAGACCAGCAAGGTCTGGGGAGCTTCTCCTTTGTAGGGAAGCTGGAGCAAGCCTGGAGCAACCAGGAAAGCAGTTTAGTTTTAAAGGTTCGTCTTCGGAGGGCTCACTAGCCAACAGGCAGGCCACCGGGAAGACGCGGTGAGCTGAAATGCAAGAGCGGGCCGCACGCGGCACTCGTGGAGTGTGGAGGGCTGAGCTTCGGTGCAAATGGCGCTCGGGTCTGGGGCTTCTCGTACTCCAATGTACAACTGCAAGGGTACCTCGGTAGTTGCACAGGTAGCAAAATACAGGATGTCCAGGGTGTCCAGTCCCACGTCTCTCGTGTCTGCCACGGGTCTCAGCTTTGCTGTGGATGTGGGTCGGAGTCAGAGAAGTCTGAGAGTCCAGTTCCTGAGTCGCTGAGTCTTCGGGATCCGTCGGGAGCGTCGACAAAGCAGACTGGCAAGTTACTGGTGGTGCCTGTTTGCACAGGGTGGTCACTCCTTGACCACAAGGGAGATGTCTTCAGTCTTCTAGTCGGTATAGACTGTCGAAGGTCCAAGAGTTTCATTTCGGAGTTTAGTTCCAGGATAATCTAAAGTCCTGGGGACACAGCACCTATCCTTATACTAAGAAAATGGTCTGGATTACCTGCTAAGTCCCTCCTATGGGTGGACCTGAGAAGGGGGCGGTTACACCCCTTTCCCTTTGTCCAGTTTTGCGACAGAGTGGGGCTGGAGTGCCCCAGCAACTGGTTTGAACCGGGCTATGAATGAAGCACCTTGTGTGCCCCAGACAGTGTCTGGAAAAGCATCTGTCCATTCAACCCACCCTGCCCCAATACACTACAGGCTGTCTGGAGAGGTGCTAGCACCTCCCTCGACAGGAAACCTATTGTCCAGGCCTCCCGGTCTGTGGCAGCAGCATCCATTTTGTGATGCTGAGGCTCTGTTTAACTTTAAACGGGTAAAGCAGTAACATACATGTCTTTTCCCTCTAGAAGGGTGGAATGCTACCCCCGCCGCCGGAATGGCCGGGGGGGGGGGGGTATAATTCCAAAGTGTTTGACACCTTACACAACATGTTTTGATAAAGCCAAACCAAAGTTAGCATTAACCGCGAGGATTATAATGCACTTAAGAGTATATGGTATGGCTATACCATAGAACAGCTATAAGGACATGGTTCCGAAAGCTGCAGAGGGGCTCAGCTCATGCTAGGACACCCTCTCACATAAAACCAATGCCTCCAGGATTGTTAAGGCCTGCCATAGGAGTGACTTATAAGTTATGTTGTGTCTATATATAAGGTAGATATAGATATGCTATATCTAAGTAAGGGGTGATTACACCACCTTACCAAAGCTGAGTGATCAGCCTGTGGTGTCAGTTTAGATGGCCAGCCAGGGGTGGTATAATACATGCTGCAGCCCCTGGTAGGCCTTGGATACACCTATGCCCTGGGTACCTCCGGTACACTATACAGGGGCTCACAGAGGTGACCCAATACCCAATCAGGTATGTACCTAAAGTACATGGTATCAATTTAGAGAGAGAACAGCTGGGCTGTGCGTCTGATTAGCAGGCCCACAGCCACACTAAAGTCGAAAAACCAGAAAATCACAGCAAAAAGTGGGGGTGACCATAGGAAGCAGACCCTAATCTCCTACATTGCCTGCATGTCCACCATATGGAATGCCCACCTGTTTAGAAACTTGCAGCGTGTCCCTTTGAGGTGTGTTTCTTGTAGAAATACTACAGAGGGTTGGAGCCTCTTTATATATTGTATGACTAGCCCTCTCTCAATCTTGTCCCCCAAACCGTTTACATTCCATATGGCTCTCCTTTAATATTGTATCATGCATGCCTCTCTTAATGTAGTGAGGAGGGACTACATGGGCTCTGAGACCGTATCATCAGTGACTTGAATTGTGAGCGTCTTGCGATTGTTCGCGTTGAACCCCAATGTGAGGCAGTTTCCCACTTGTGTATCATCTTGATAATAGTTGAGGATAACCCTGGAGAGAGTAGCCATTGGTGAAAATAAAAAACTAGGGGCCATACTATCAAGAAAGGGCGAAACATTATCGCCGCTTTTATCGGCAGGAAACTGCAGCTAAAGCGGCGATAATGGACTTGATAATATGCCCTTGTAAATTGCCATAGGAGCCCAGGTTCTGGTGTTAACCTGGGCTTCTATGGGAATTCACAAGGGCATATTATCAAGCCCATTATCTCCGCTTTAGTAGCGGTTTCCGGCCGATAAAAGCGGTGATAATGTATTGCCCTTTCTTGATTATATGGCCCTAAGGCCTCAACCAAGTGGAGCCAACCATTCCCCCGTCCATCCCTTCCTGCTCCCCCACCTCATCCCACAAAGAGCCCCGCAAGTGAAAATATGCAATATCGAACCAGTAAACTACTCGCCAGGGGGTTCCGGAGAGGTCTGTAGCCCCACCCCCCACTCATCAACTCAGTCTTTTAAACCCCAAAACCAAAAATCATTAAGTGTTTCTAAGAGCAGTAGTAGTTGTGAGCAATGGCAGAAAATGCATCTTGTTGCTCTTAGAGCGGTCATCCAGGGAGTGGGGGGGCAATCCCTCCAGGTAGTGCCGGCTGTGAGAAGTTGGCCTGATATATGATGCTCACTAGTTCTAGTGATCACCGTG
Source organism: Lissotriton helveticus (assembly GCF_964261635.1). Lineage (NCBI taxonomy): Eukaryota > Metazoa > Chordata > Amphibia > Caudata > Salamandridae > Lissotriton > Lissotriton helveticus. The sequence goes on from NC_136060.1 coordinate 387,129,730, forward strand.
TATCAATCCAAGAAACCCTTATGGTGATTGGTTGTAAGTCAACCTTATAGACCAGCTATCCTAATGGTAGCATGGACAAAGCAGTCTTAGGCTAAACTCTTTTGGCATGTGAAGCCAGCTGTTTCACCACATATAACCCCTTGAATACCAGATGAAAGGACACCACACAGGTTGTTACGAAAATAAACAGTCTATTTATTAATAACAAACACCTCTGAACTCTTTATGAGATCAGATGGCTAAGCATATAACAATCTCTTTAAGTAAAACACAATAAGTCGCACAAATTACAATGGTGCCCTAGGGGCACGACAAACCATATACTAAGTAAATGGTAGAAGGAAATCGATAGAGGAAATGAAGATGCCCAGAGGCTGTAGGATCACTGGGACTACACTACCCTAACCTTAGGTAAGTAGCAGGAGGCCCACGGGACGCGTGTGCAGAGTGTGAACTCACACGCGTGATGCGGAACAAAGTCAGTGGGCAGAACAAATTACGAAAAGGTAAGTAAAAGACAGTTCCTACTAGTTACGACTAAAACGACTGGATACCTGGACACTAGGAGAGTCAATCTACCTATGAGCACCGAAATGCTCTCGTTACCTCACCCATGGGCTGCGGGTGCATAGGTGTGAAAGTGTGTTGGGTTTCTGCGTTGAAGTCAATGGAGCCTTGAAGAAAAGATGCTGCAGGCGACCAGGAGGAAGATGTCCGGTGCGATCCAAGGGTGGATTGAGGAAGAAGAGGACCTGAAAGCAGAGGGGACAGTGTTCAAAGTCACTAGCCAGTGACTGGTGTGGAACCAGGAGGGTACCAGATGCTGTTGTCGCGTTCAGGTGAAGAGTGGACGCTTGTCTCTGCAGCCACGTGGACCAGGAGGTGTCTTCGATGACCAGGATGGAGGCACGAGCTGTCCGATGGAGACACGAGCTGTCCCACGCAGGCTCTCGCTTTCGGCAGTGTCGGATCCGGATTTGGAGTCAACAGGCCTTGGCAAAGGCAACCCACGCCGTGAGTGGAAACGGCGTCTGGAGTGGACCAGGAGGGTCCGGGATGCCCCTCTTTTGGAAGGGAGCAAGGGCCAGTCTGAAGCAACCAGAACAGCAGTGTAGATTTCGTGGATCGTCGTCTAGGAGGTCACTAGCCAGCCGGCAAGTGACCAGACAACGCGTCGAGCAGCAATCAAGCAAAAGGGCCCCACGCAGATCTCGTGGATGCTGGAGGGCTGGTCTTTGGTGCAGGAGCTGCTCGGGGCTGGGGCTTCTCAATCCCCAAAGTACTTACTCGAGGATGCCTCAGAAGTCGTGCTGGAAGCGAAGTGCAGTCTCTTCAAGATGGCCGGTCCCACGTGTCTCGTCGCACCCACGGGTCTCAGCTGTGCTGCAGATGTGGGTAGAGGTCGGAGAGGTCTGGGAGTCCGGGTCTCGTCGGGCTCTGAAGTCTGGATCTGGCAGAAAGGACGACAAAGTGGACCGCTAGGACGCTTGATGGTGCCTGCAGATGCAGGGTGGACACTCCTTGCCCACAAGGGAGATTCTTCAGTCTTCTGTGGAGCAGAACGTCGAAGTCCAGAGTTTCTTCTTGTAAAGTTTCAATTCAGGATAATCTAATTTGGAATGGGACCAGCTCCTACCTTTATCCTGCTAAAGGGAGCTGTACTATGACTAGGTCCCTCCTATGGGTGGGGCCAGGAAGGGGGGTGGTTACACCCCCTATCCTTTGTCCGGTTTCGCGCCAGAGCTGGGGCTGGAGTGCCCCAGCAACTGGTTTGAACCGGTGTATGCACAGGGACACCTTGTGTGCCCCAGGCATGTCTCATTCCTTTCAGGCCTGTCCTACCTAATACACAAAATCCTGTCTGGGGTGGTGCTAGCACCTCCCAAGGCAGGAAACCCTTTGTCCAGGCCTCCCTCGCTGGAAGACTCCCAGCAGCAGGAGGTCAGACTTGTGTCTGTGGTGGCAGCATCCATTTTGTGATGCTGAGGCTCAAGTTAACTTTAACCGGGGTTCACAGTTACATACATGTCGTGTCCCTCTAAAAGGGTGGAATGCTACCCCCGTCGCCAGAACTGGCGAGAGGGTAGTATTCCAATTCGTATGACACCTTACTCGACATGTTTTGATAATGCTATACCAAAGTTAGCAACAACCGCTAGGATTATAATGCACTTAAGAGTATATGGTATAGCGTTATCATGGAACAGCTATAAGGACTTGGTTCCGCAAGCTGCAGACAGACTCAGCTCATGCTAGAGCACCATCTCACATAATTCCAAGCACTCTGCCTTCAGGATTGATAAGGCCTGCCATAGGAGTGGCTGATAGGAATATATGTGTCCATTTTGGGGTTAGATATAGGTATACTATATCTACAGCAAAGGGTGATTACACCACCTTGCCCCAGCTGTCTTACCAGCCAGTTGTGTCTGTTTAGATGGCCAGCCAGGGGTGGCATAATACATGCTTCAGCCCTTGGTAGGCCCTGGGTACACCTATGCCCTGGGTACCTAAGGTACATTGTACAGGGGCTGATAAGGTGACCCAGCATCCAATTAGGTATGTACCTAAGGTACATGGAGTCCGTTTTACAGAGAGAGCAATTAGTCTGGGGTCCTGAATAGCAGGGCCCCAGGCCAACTAGGTCGAGAACCAGCTAAACGCTAGGCAAAAATTTGGGGGTAACCATAGCCAGATATCCACCTTCCTACACCGGCTCATTGGCTCAAGGCCCCAGATAAGTTATCAAGGGCCCATAGGACTTCACTGGTGGATCAGGGATTGGTATCGCCTGGGAGTTTCCATCTTGTTCTCCCTCAAGTCCCGCAATGGCTGCTGTCGGGGGGTGTGAGGTCTCAGACTCCAGTTTGTGACCGGTAGAAAGTGCGGCATCCATCTATGATGCACTAGTCTGTCCTTTCTCACACGTCCAACTTCCTTCTGAATCAGATAATCGGCCCGGGTAGCCCCGGTAACACCATGTCGGGCCATTGTGAAAATAAAAAACGAGGGACAATATTATCAAGAAAGGGCGATACGGGGGGAGGAGCCAAGATGGCGATCGGGACGGACGCGTAGGCTCCCGGCTCCGTGACCCTCCGAGCCCCGCACGACTATCCTGTACATCTTCCTGGCATCGCGCTACGTTCTGTGTGGGGGAAGGAGCGCTGAAACTGATGGCGCGTTCCCCAGATCCCTGCCGGCCCCAGAATCTGAGAAATCCGTGATGGCAGTCAGCGGCCCTAAAGTCTCTTGAGCCGGGACGTAAGCTGCAGAACATGGCCGGGTGACGAGGCAACAACAGCGGCCATCTGTCCTGGGGCGGAGTCAGTCTACTGGTGCGCAGCGGCCATCGGTCAGATTGTTGCCGCGGACGCCTTCATTGACAAGCAACGTGGTGCTGTAGCACCCCCCGAAGTGCTGGCCTGGTGGGCACATTCTATGCCTATGGAGCACGTATTGTAGCTGCTTCGACGCTGTTTCAGATTTGGCCCGGTTTTCGCGGGCCACTCCCGAATTTTCGGCTGGCGCTGATCGGGGCGAGGACGATAGCTGCGAGAGATCTCTCTTTGGGAATCTGCCTTCATTGCTTTCACGAATTGCATAGCAGCCACATCGTGCTGATCCGCCTCTGACCAACTACCTATCCCCGTTTGTGATAGACCCGCCGAAGTGTCGCCTGGGTGGGATGGAGACCGCCATCCTAGCTACTGGGGTACAACAAGGGGGGGAGTATACACAGTCAAGTGACGCTGCGATGTGGGAGAAAAAGACCACGCTGTCCTGTGGCGATATCCTCGCTGCTCTTGGTGACTTTCGATCTGCCTGGGAACATAGCTTCAGTGAGCTGGGGAGGAAGCTGGATGGTGTTACGCTCCTGCTGGAACACTCACGGTTGGACGGCCCCCTGATACATGAAGATCTGCCCCAGACTATTTTTGAAGGGGGGTCCGTGGCCGCCCCTCTATCCGGAGAGGTACGTGTGAGATTTGACTGTGCGGTGAATAATGGACAGCTATCCGTTGGTTTGGACTATCCTGATGATCTCCCTTCACAGCAGATGATGGCGGCTTCGGACTTTGTACCGCTACCGACGCCCCATGCTTGGTCACAACGACGGCTGTCTCCTGTGCCTGTTTCTTCCGTCCTTGTCCTCGCGTTCCCGATGTGGACTACGTGTACTGGGTCTGTGTCAGGGAAGATGGCCGTATGTTCTGATGACTTTGTTGGTGGCCCGCGACGTCCATTTTGTGTGTTCAGGTTGCTTTTCGGCCTTGCTTGGTTCTTTTGTTTCCTTCTATTGACTGATATGGTACTCGATCGGCAGATGTGCCTTATGGGACTTGCAAGGACTGGCCAGGGGTGAGATGTATCTCTTCAACGTCGACATCTAGGTGGCTGGCAGGGATGGGGGACGAACGTTATTTTTGATACGCTTCTTTGTACAATATTTTGATAATTCTCCCCATTACTTACTGACTTGATTGCTTGCTGTTGTGTACTACAGGTCTTGGGGAGGAGTGTTTTTGTGGGAGGGATGGCCGGGAGCCCGTACAGATGGCCCTCCTCCAGTTTTCTAAAATGTCTTTTCCTTCTCTTTCTTTGACTGAATTTCGGGTATTCTTCATGGGCGATAGGCACGCTGCTAGGGGGGGGTAGGCCGTAGCCTCTGCAGGGGTGCAGGTTGGGGGGTGGGGAGGGGGGGCTCTTTCGTTTTGTCCTTTTTCTGTTTCTATGGGCCTTTTTTGTCTCTTCTCTTTTCCTTTTCTTTGTTTTCTTTATCTTCCCTTTCTTTTTGGGTCAGTGTGTCGGTTAGATATTGCGCCCAGTTTTTGCCATTTTTGCCTTCTATGACTTTTTGTATTTGTTATTACGGTAACTATGCGTTCATGGGGTGGGCGATGACTAGTGCGAAATGTGATTATATGTTTTTCATCCTGATAAGTGTATTTCGGCACCGATACCTCAATTACGATTACTGGGTCTGTTGCTATTCTGTCGTGGGCGTTGCTCACTCCCTGTCCTCGGTTGACTGTACTGCACCTGATCCTTTTATTTTTAATTCATAAAATTAACCATATTGAATCCTGTAGCTCACTGGTCACGTTCAACTACGGTATTGTTTTGGGACTACTGTCTTATCTCATACTGGGGAGACTGCTGAGTTGTTTTATTGTTAACGAATGTGCTCATAATTGCTTTCGAGGCCGGCCAGGTGGTTGTAGGCCCATATATGTATGCTATTGATGCACAATAAAGGTTTTCAAAAAAAAAAAAAAAAAAAAAAGAAAGGGCGATACATTATCGCCGCTTTGATTGGCCCTACCGCAATCTCCCACTCATGATTCGATGTCTGGTCTTAGGCCTTGCCCCTTCTGTCACATAAGAACAGGAGCTCCTGGCTGCGCCTTAGGGTGGGACGTTCCTCAATCCAGTGCCAGGCCTCTTCAGGTGTGAGGAAGAAGTGGGATTACCCCTAGAAGAGGATTTTGAATTTGGCTGGGAACATGAGCATGTGTCTTAGCTGCAGTCCTCGCAATCTTGCCTTTTCTTCATGAAAGTACAACCTCTGTTTTTGTACCTCTTTACTATAGTCTGGGAATATGAGTATTTTAGAGCTCTCGTACCTCATATCAGCCAGTTATGCAACCTTCAGCTAGAATTATGTCTCTAGCCCGATAATTCAGAAATCGGGCAATGATCGTTCTGGACGAGGCAACAGGGCGCGGGGTACTACCCGGGGTCCGGTGAGCCCTTTCTATAACATAGCAGGAGAAGAACTTGTCGTGCGAGATGAGAGAGAGAGAAGCTAGTCATCAAGGAATTTAACTGCATCCGAGCCTTCAGCTCCCTTGGGGAATCCTTTAAAGACAAGGTTGTTCTGACGGGCCTGGTTTTCTGCATCTTTCAGCCGCATACTATGTCCTTCATGGTGGACTGGGGTTTCAGGAGTTCTCTTAGCAGGGCTGCGACAGTATCTTAGAGTTCTGATATTCGTGACTCGCTCCGCCACATTGCGGAGGTCCTGACGTAGTAGCGTGAGCTCCAACTGCACTTCACTGACTCTCTCCTCCAGGGCTGTCCGGGAGGACTGTATTGCCAGATGGAGGGCTGTGTTATTGGGCATAAGCTGCACCTCAGGCCCCAGTGGTGTGGCATCCACCACTCTTGCAAAATGGTACAGTCGCCCTGTTTTGGGGGCTTGAGGTCTTTATCCTTAGCCATCTCTTTAGTTTTTTATTTTTATTAAATTGAAATACAACAGCAGAGGAAAACACCCACCGTTACAGTAGCCCTGTACAATATCACCTTCAGTACTTGTCACCAGTCATCCAGCCATTCATGTCAGTCCTAGCAATTGCTTCAACCAATTCCAGCCGGCTCATTAACACTTGATTAATTACAACAAGGGGTGGTGATGGACAGAGTCTCTGAATTAAGCAGAGTACTCTCACCCAGTCAAGAGATCAGGGCTAGATCCAACACCGTTTTTTTAGCTCATTGCACCATCCCAGTTTCAGAACCTGGCTGTATGCAAATTAGTCTGTTCCTGGCCCAGTGCATCATGGGAACAGGGCAGACCAGACTACAAAAGCCAATTCTTACACTGGGAAGGAAACAAGCTTCCGGGGACCGGTTTCTGGCATTACAGCCGTCTTCGGCCCGGCTTGCTTGAATCCTGATGGTGCAATGAGCAAGGGACTCACATCTGAGTATACCCTTCCACGCTTAGGGTGGACAAAATTAATTACAACAAGGGGTGGTGGTGGACAGAGTCTCTGAATTAAGCAGAGTACTCTCACCCAGTCAAGAGATCAGGGCTAGATCCAACACCGTTTTTTAGCTCATTGCACCATCCCAGTTTCAGAACCTGGCTGTATGCAAATTAGTCTGTCCCTGGCCCAGTGCATCATGGGAACAGGGCAGACCAGACTACAAAAGCCAATTCTTACACTGGGAAGGAAACAAGCTTCCGGGGACCGGTTTCTGGCATTACAGCCGTCTTCGGCCCGGCTTGCTTGAATCCTGATGGTGCAATGAGCAAGGAACTCACATCTGAGTATACCCTTCCACGCTTAGGGTGGACAAAATTAATTACAACAAGGGGTGGTGGTAGTTTGGTCTGCCCTGTTCCCATGATGCACTGGGCCAGGGACAGACTAATTTGCATATAGCCAGGTTCTGAGCTGGGATGGGGCAGTGAGATAAATAACGGTGATGGATCAAGCCCTGATCTTTGGACTGGGTAAGAGTGGTCTTCTTAATTCAGACACTCTGTTCATCACCACCCCCTTTTCTGAATCGTTTTTGGCCACTATAGGTGTGGCAGGGTATACTCAGACATGAGTCCCTTTCTCACTGCTCCATCAGGATTCAAGCAAGCCGGGCCGAAGAGGCTGAAATGCCAGAAACCAGTCCCCGGTAGCTTGTCTCCTTTCTGGTGAAGAATTGGCTTGGTAGTTTGGTCTGCCCTGTTCCCATGATGCACTGGGCCAGGGACAGACTAATTTGCATATAGCCAGGTTCTGAGCTGGGATGGGGCAGTGAGATAAATAACGGTGATGGATCAAGCCCTGATCTTTGGACTGGGTAAGAGTGGTCTGCTTAATTCAGACACTCTGTTCATCACCACCCCCTTTTCTGAATCGTTTTTGGCCACTATAGGTGTGGCAGGGTATACTCAGACATGAGTCCCTTTCTCACTGCTCCATCAGGATTCAAGCAAGCCGGGCCGAAGAGGCTGAAATGCCAGAAACCGGTCCCCGGTAGCTTGTCTCCTTTCTGGTGAAGAATTGGCTTGGTAGTTTGGTCTGCCCTGTTCCCATGATGCACTGGGCCAGGGACAGACTAATTTGCATATAGCCAGGTTCTGAGCTGGGATGGGGCAGTGAGATAAATAACGGTGATGGATCAAGCCCTGATCTTTGGACTGGGTAAGAATGGTCTGCTTAATTCAGACACTCTGTTCATCACCACCCCCTTTTCTGAATCGTTTTTGGCCACTATAGGTGTGGCAGGGTATACTCAGACATGAGTCCCTTTCTCACTGCTCCATCAGGATTCAAGCAAGCCGGGCCGAAGAGGCTGAAATGCCAGAAACCGGTCCCCGGTAGCTTGTCTCCTTTCTGGTGAAGAATTGGCTTGGTAGTTTGGTCTGCCCTGTTCCCATGATGCACTGGGCCAGGGACAGACTAATTTGCATATAGCCAGGTTCTGAGCTGGGATGGGGCAGTGAGATAAATAACGGTGATGGATCAAGCCCTGGTCTTTGGACTGGGTAAGAGTGGTCTGCTTAATTCAGACACTCTGTTCATCACCACCCCCTTTTCTGAATCGTTTTTGGCCACTATAGGTGTGGCAGGGTATACTCAGACATGAGTCCCTTTCTCACTGCTCCATCAGGATTCAAGCAAGCCGGGCCGAAGAGGCTGAAATGCCAGAAACCGGTCCCCGGTAGCTTGTCTCCTTTCTGGTGAAGAATTGCCTTGGTAGTTTGGTCTGCCCTGTTCCCATGATGCACTGGGCCAGGGACAGACTAATTTGCATATAGCTAGGTTCTGAGCTGGGATGGGGCAGTGAGATAAATAACGGTGATGGATCAAGCCCTGATCTTTGGACTGGGTAAGAGTGGTCTGCTTAATTCAGACACTCTGTTCATCACCACCCCCTTTTCTGAATCGTTTTTGGCCACTATAGGTGTGGCAGGGTATACTCAGACATGAGTCCCTTTCTCACTGCTCCATCAGGATTCAAGCACGCCGGGCCGAAGAGGCTGAAATGCCAGAAACCGGTCCCCGGTAGCTTGTCTCCTTTCTGGTGAAGAATTGGCTTGGTAGTTTGGTCTGCCCTGTTCCCATGATGCACTGGGCCAGGGACAGACTAATTTGCATATAGCCAGGTTCTGAGCTGGGATGGGGCAGTGAGATAAATAACGGTGATGGATCAAGCCCTGATCTTTGGACTGGGTAAGAGTGGTCTGCTTAATTCAGACACTCTGTTCATCACCACCCCCTTTTCTGAATCATTAACACTTGAAGCATCCAGTACATCCCCATTCGCTGCATCGTCCACACATTCACTCCTCCCGCCTTTCACATAAGCAGTATACAGGCTTCAAAAATTTTTTGGTCTGCTTTTGGGCGGAAGTAGCTCGCTATATAGCTCCGATTGCGTGGAGCAGTAGAGCATGTCCCGGGACCACTGCTGCATAGTAGGGACGGGACCCCTCAGCCAACACATTGCTACTCTTCTCTTGGCCATAAGCAATCCCATATCCACCAGTCTGCGGATTGCTTTTGGTAGCAATTTAGTGTAACCTAGGAGAGAGACCAGCGGGTCCACTGCTAGCTCAGTCTCGACAACCCTACTAAGCTCTTCAAACACTGACCTCCAAAAGGAGTATACTCCCGGGCACTGCCATTCCAGGTGCATAAAGTCCGCCACCTCTACGTGACATCTCTCACATTCAGCATCCTCTCGCAGACCATATCTATACAGTCTCTCTGGGGTATAATATACCCTATTACGGTACTTTTTTTCCAGTAGTATAAAGCTTTATTCGATTTCATTACCTGAGAAACCATAAAAGCACAAGAAGTAATAAAAAAAAACGATAAGTACATAGATATATGTCAACAATTTAAAATAAGTATTAAATCACATGGCGCATAATTCATTTGCAATGGAACCGATTTTTGATTAAAAAGAAACATTTAGCTAAAAGTTTATAAAATGTGTCTAGTAAGAAGATAAAAGACTTGACAAACAATATTCACAAAAACTCGCTATTTCATTGTTGACCGTGACCTAATTATCGCTTTAAGGTATGATGTTACAGCCAGGATAATCACTGTTGATTCTAACATCTGTAGTCTAAGCAATGCTGCCCTACAATATCTAATGTTCCAGCATCTGAGTATCGGTTTAAGATATTTTTGCCTGGGTACCGTAAAAAATTTGCAAAATAAAGTGCAGTGCAAGGTGGATTGTGCGGATACACCATCACAGGGGCATGCAACTTTGTCAGGAGACCAGACGTTTATCACGGGAAATAGAACCAAAGACTAAAGAAAGAACCAAAACGAAAACGGGCCAATATCATGCGGCTAAAGCTGCTCGGCACCATCAGAAGATATTGCTGAGTGCCCTCACCACTCAAAATCAATTGGTGTGCCATTACCGTTTGTTTTTCCCTCTCTTTAACCCATCTTTGCTCGTCCAGGTATTTCAAGCAACGAGCCTTCAGTTCTTTCCTAGAAACATCTTCAAGTCTCCTGGGATCAGTAAAGTATTCGGGATACCCAATGGCATTCGTAAGCCCTTTTATGTAATTGAGCCACACCATTTCTCTGACCCCATCTAATTTAAGGCAAGCCCGTATTACCTCCCTGTTAAAACCCGTTTCGTCCGTTACCCATATCTTGTGCCATAATAGCATCGGAGCTACCTTGTTGGTAGCTGATATGTAAGGGATGTCTAATTCCCAATGGCAGATATAGGTAGCGGAGGAGGCTGGAACGCCCAGAAGAAAGCGTATAAAACCATTTTCACAAGATTGTATTACATCTGGCCCTTCAACGCCCCATAGCCCTGCCCCATATGTCCCAGTGGATACACATTTTGTTTTGTAGAGTTCCATCAGTTCTTTCACAGGTCTTTCGCCTATCTTTTTTGCAAAGTTTAAGACTGCACCCACGGCTCTGGTGAATATCAGCTTCCTAGCCTTAATCGCTGATTTCTAGGTGCCTCTTTTATCAAAGGTGATGCCTAGATAGCAAAAGATGTCAGTGTTTTCTATTTTTCTGTTTTCAATGAAGATGTTACATGATGTGCTTTTCTTATTGCCACAACACATAGTGAAAGTCTTGGATATATTCACTCTTAACCCCCTCTCTTGCATATAGGTGGCGATGATCACGCGTCGTCGGCATATAACGGGGGCGCCCCTATGGTCGGGTAATCATTTTGTTCTCTACTTAGGTACTGGCCGAGGCTATTTATATAAAGTGTAAAAAGAAAAAAGGGGCCAGTATGCACCCTTGTCTGACACCCTTTTCAATAGAAAATTTAGCCGAGCACTCCCCTCTCTTTCCAAAGCGCACCCTTGCTCCCGCATTTCTGTACATTTCCTTCATGAACAATAATAGAACTATGTCCACCTTAAGATCTTCTAATGTAGCCCATAGTATTCTGTGGTCAACGCAGTCGAACGCTGAGCTCAAGTCTACAAAGGTCAAAAAGAGTTTCCCCCTTTTGGCCCTTGTATATTTGTCTAAAATTAGAGCCAGGTTCAATCCCTGCTCTACGGTTCCCATACCTGACCGAAATCCAAATTGTAGTTTTGTTAAAAAACCCTCCTCATATGCCCAGGTTTGAATTCTATTTAAAATAATTCTCCCCACAATTTTCATAAGGGCATCAAGCAGGGAAATAGGCCGGTAGCAGCTGGGGTCGTTCCTGTTTCCCTTCTTGAAGATAGGTATGACTATCGCATCTGACCAAGAGGGAATAAGTTTAAAATTGCAGGTGCTATTTAAAACCGTTGTTAGCAATGGGGCCCACAGGTCTATATTCGATCTATATACATCCACTGGGATCCAGTCTGGGCCTGGTGCTTTGCCTGCCGTGCTCTCTCTAATGGCCCGTGTCACCTCCTCTAAGGTAATGTTCAGATCAAGGGGGAAGATTCCCTGTTCACTTTCTAGTTGTACATCGGTCATATCAGTCACTACTCTCTTAGCTTTGTATAAGTCCCCAAAGTATTCTACCCACTTTTCTCCCGAAATGGCCACATCTATGATGTCTACCTGTTTGTCTTGATAAAAGGGGGCATTTACAGCTTTCCAAAAGCCTCTATTGTCCTTCATAATGCAAGCTTGATGCAAGGTTTCCCAGGATTCCTGCTTTAGCTCTTTTTTCCACTTTTTTAAGGCGAGTCGATACGCTATCCTTGCCTGTCTAATGTCTTCCTTGCATTTCGGTGTAATATGAAGGATTTTTTTAAGATGCGTATGGGCTCTGGAACACTCTCTGTCAAACCATCCATTCTGATTTGATCTTCCCCTGCTATTTTTTCCTCCTTAGAAGTCTATAAGCCTCCTCCGATATCTTAAGGAAGGCATTATAGATATCCTCAGTTGCACTCCCCTGACTGAGGCATATATCTATTTCTGTCTGGGTTTTGCCAATTAAATTTTGCAGAAAGACTGCAGGATCAACTCTATCCCATTTTAGGGAATATCCATTTGTTGCAGCAAGTTGGACCTCGAATTCATAGGGAGTAGGTCTATTCTTGTTTTTATAATTTTCGTGACCATGAGCTGTAGGCTAAGTGGGTGGTGGTCACTCATTGAATTTGCTTCTGTGTTGCACTCCAGGACACTAGAAGCATATCTCTTGGATAATATAATAAAATCAATGATGGTGTTACAACCTCTCCTGTTAAAGGTTGGTTTGAAAAGTGTACGATTTTTACCCAGCTCGTTTGCAACGCCCAGATCGAATTGATGGAGTATGTCGTTAAACAAGTCTCCATTTTTATTATGACTAAAATGAGAGGATATTCCCTTGCGATCATCATCTAGGCCACAAATTCCATGTTCACTACAGGCGCAGAGAGAGCAGTTAAAATCTCCTACCCATTAGAGGCATGTCTTCTGCCCTATGCTCCTCTACCATTTTTAGTTCGCTGACCAGTTCCCTCATAACTGTCTCTTTTTGATTTAACGGTAAGTTATTATAGAAATTAACTATTAACCACCTCCTTATTCCCTCTTAATTTCATGATCAGAATTTGATAAAACTCAGACTAAGAATTAATCTTAACATTTAGTATCCCGGCCTCTACGGAGATGTAGGTAGACAGGCCCCCCTTATTACGGCCATGATTGGTGATGGTTGCGGGGATATGAAATGTCATGAATCCCTGAATATGGGTTGCTTCTTCTGACCATGTTTCTTGGCAACATAGAATGTCATACTCTTCTATGAATAGTATCCATTCAGGGTCATGTACTTTCGCAGTGAGGCCTGCGATGTTTCAGCTCAAGAGTTTATAAACACCCTCCCCCTTTCTAGTTCTATCAGGCACTCCCTGTGTAGTGCTTATTTGTCTGCTAACATCCATCCTTTCCCCGTCACTTCGGCATTGATCTATGGGAGCAGCCGCAGACTGATGATTAATTACCACCCCTGATGGATTATTATCGTGGGCACAAAGGATATCACAACTATTCCTCTTGTGATTTCCTATGTTCTTATTCACCGCTGGGAGCATCATCAAGTTCCCCTGGGTTCCCTCTCTCACGGGGGTTTCAGGCTGTCAATCCTGGTCATCCAGCCGTGACAAGAGATCAAAATGGGTTGGATGTATCCAGTTTATCCCTGTCGATTGTGTGTGTTGGGATTCCCTCACCAAGCCTGCCCTAAGGGGTACAGTTACATGATAGAACAGATCAACATTTTGGTTTATCTGGGTTGGTGGATAGAAAAACCCCAAAGGCAATACATTAATACCAAGATGGTCATGATGGTTACTCCCTGCCCTATTTAAAATGTCCCTAATTAATCTGGGGTCACTGAAGGTCAGGACAATACAATCACCTTTAAACTCTTTTCGCCCTTTCCCTACCCATGCTACTCGTCTGGCCATTTTAAAATATTTGAATAAAAGGTCACCTAGGCCAGTTCGCTTTCCTAACCAGTGTAGTGATTTGTTACACATCTCACTCGAAGATTCCTGAGCGGGTGGTGCTATTTCTGGGACATTTGCTAAGATGGCCACATAAGGGGTAGCTGCTGGAGGTAAATCCAATGAAGTTTGTCCTTTCTTTACTTGATTGTGGCTCGGAACTCCTCGATGTGAAGACACATCAGGGTCTGTGTTAGGGTGAATCTGCTTTATTTGATGCCTAGCGTATTTCCCTTGTTCATCCACACTGCACAGTGATTGCACTGGAGTTGTGTCTTTACAATCCCTAACCACCATTGTGGTGTTTGTTCTCTCAGTAGAAGTATTTGATTTATGATCAAGGGCACCCCCGGTGTTCCTATGGATTCGCTCAATGCAATTACATGCAGTACCGCGTAAAGTAGTTTCAATGTCAGTCACCCTATCTGATAATTACCTCAAAGCCCGTAGTACCTCTGATTTTAAAGACTCCATGATATAATGAAGAATATCTTTTATCCTGTTTTGACCATCCAATATATCAGAGATAGGACATTTGCCCGAATTATTTGGGTTTATGTTCAAGTGTAATTTCCGTGTGGCTTGTTTTTTCGTTGTTTTTATCTTTTTCCCAGCTTTATCTTTTTGGCCATTTAGCAGTATTAAATTAGGTGCTTCATTTACCTTGGGCTCCTCCCTCCGTACGGCTACCACATTTGGGGGGTGGGTGTGAGTCCTCTCCCGTATCACTTTGCTCACTTAGGATTATTTCATCATCCCCAACCTGTATGCATCCGTTCTCAAAGATTTTGGGTTTACCATCCTTATGTTTTGCAATATGACCAGCGTTTTCCCCTTTTCCTCCCTTCTCTCCTTCTGCTCCCCCTTGAGTTAGTGTTTCCTCTACCCTGTGTATTTGTTCTTCTATGGCCCCCATAGCACCGGTGAGGTATGTTAGGAGTGATTGCTGCCCTGCTGTCTTCTGACTAGATGTATCATTACTTAGTTTGTGTTTTGACATCATGGGACAGTTGCAGTTACAACTTTTTTAAATAATACACTCCAAGGAGAAAACTACTCACAATATAAATCCAGTCAATAATGTTCAGGGGACAGTTCTTAGAGCTGGGGCCCAGCCCGGCCTCTTCTGGCCCCTGATGGCCACATAAGGCCCGCCCTTTGCCCAGCGCCAGCCCGCGCGCGTCCCGCGGGCGGGAGGTGCTCCGCGTCCTTGAAACGCCTCCAGGCACGGCGGGAGCGTCACAGGTGCGCCGGTCCCCGGGGCAGCTGGGAGATGTAGTTCCCACTGCTGGCGCGTCTGGGAGATGCTGGTGGTGCTGCCGTTGCCCTCACGGCGGAGGATGCTAGTGTCGTGGCCGTTGCCCTCACGGCCTTTCTGGATACTGCCACTGACTCTGACCCACCCTTACGGTACTTAAATTGGACCAACCTGTGCCTGCCATGTAAAGATATCTTTCTGGTATTCATGCAGCAATAGGATCATTGAGCATCATCCAACTGGACGCTCAAGTCTCGCTGCCATGCTAGTCTGGCCGCTGTGTATTTATGCGCCCGGTGTGACATTGCTATCCTATAGAGAGCTGCAGTCATCTTGCGAGGGGAAGTAGCCTTAATAACATACGTCAGCTCACATACCTCAGGAGGTTCCACCATATCGTCACCCAACAGTGCTCGCAATGCCCCTCTCACTCTGTGAAATTGGAATTTATTTAAAGGTGTGGAACTCTCTGACAACCCCACAAGGTGTTCTGTGGTGCTAACCGTACCTTCACAAAAGAGATCCCCGCTACTTCAATGTTCAGAGCGCGCAGAGCCCTAGTCCCGCCCCTCTCAGTGCACGGACCCAGCCATCTCAACCATTCTATGGGCATAGCCGGTGAATATAGTATCGCACCCGCCTGTTGCAGTAACAACCAGTGCCAAGCATGTCTAGTAGTATTTAAGGAGTCTATAATGCCAGTCCTACGATCAGGTTGTTCCATAACGACAGCCGGCAGAGGTATCGGATCTGCGACTAGTCGCTCCATCCGTAGGTATGGGACATCCGCTTCACCATGGATCCAGGAATGAAGGTGTGCTGCCTGTGCTACCCTATAGTACAACTCAAAATCGGGTGCGCCAAACCCACCCAAATGGCAAGGGAACGTGAGCACCCCCCACTGCACCCTAGCTTGCTTACACGCCCAAGCCAATTTTAACATAAGTTGCCTTAGTCTATGGAAGAAAGCTCGCGGTAGGACTAGGGGGATATTCGTGAAAAGAACAAGAAGTCTAGGCAGGACAACCATTTCCATAATCGAAATACGCCCCTCAGAGACAGGGGAAGGCGGCTCCATAACTCAACATCATCCTCTAGCTTCGAGATAGCCGTGCCATAATTTTCTCAAAACACAATATCCGCATCCGTATGCAGTCGTATGCCCAAAGAACGTACTGAAACCTCAGTCCACAGCAAAGGGTATTCCATATCAAATTCGGTGGTAGCAGGCATGAGCGGGAATACTAGAGATTTCTCCCAATTGACCTTAAGGCCTGACAGTGCCCCAAATCTCACCACCTCCCTAATGACTGCCGATAGGTTTTCCTCAGGCCTACGGACATAAAGGAACGTGTCATCCGCATAAGTTGACACTATTATTCTATATGTTGGAAACCCAATACCCTCATTCCCATGATACTCCCTCAGGGCGCAGGCCAAGGGTTCCGCCACCAAGGCATACAGGAGCGGGGATAGAGGGCAGCCCTGCCTGGTGCCTCTAGTTATACAAAGGGGGGCGGTGATCAGATCTCCAATTCGTACTCGGGCCGTAGGCCTATGAAACAAAGTGCTGAGTAATTGTAAAAAGGTCCCTTCAAGCCCCATTCTTGTCAGCACCTGTCTTAAAAACAGCCATTCAACCGAGTCGAATGCTTTTTCCATATCTAAAAATACAGCCACTGCTTTATTTTCCTGGCGAACATGCTGCATCGCACCGAACACAGTCCGGATATTATAAGTTACATTTCTGGATGGGATGAATCCCGCCTGCTCTGGAGCCACCAGGATGTGCGACATCAGTGCTAATCTGGTAGCCAACATTTTAGCAACCAATTTTGTATCGACATTGAGAAGCGATAATGAGCAAAACGAGATGCACTCATCTAGAGCTTTACCCGGCTTGGGAATGGTGACCAGCATGGCCTCTCTCATTGTAGGGGGCATCATTCCCGACTCATACATATCTTCAAACAGAGCAGCGAGGTGCGGGAGTAACTGCTCCGAAAATGCCTTATAGAAGGCAACCGTTAAACCATCCATCCCAGGCGCGCTACTAGCTTTCAAGCCGCTCAGGGCCTCAACAATTTCGTCTTTTTCTATCGGATGACGCAGGAGTTCCCTGTGGACATCCGGGAGGAAGGGTAGTTGTATAAACTCCAGATATTCCCAAATATGGTCTTCCGACCCCTCGGATCTAGATCTGTATAATTCAGCATAATACTGCCTGAAACGTTCAGCCACATCTGCCTCATCCGTTAGAAGTTCACCACATTCCGACTTGATCTCCGAAATCTGAGTCCTACCCCGTCTGGCCTTCATCAATCGAGCCAAAACAGATCCCGGCCTCTCGCCCTCTCCATTGGAGCGTGCCGAGGCGTACTTGCCCCGATGCTTTCCTGCACGATCAGCCGTTTCCTGATATTCCTCAAGTAGCGCCTTGATCTCACCATAGCCATCTCTTTAGTTAGTGTTAGTGTACGAGTTACTTACCTTCAGTAACAATGTATCTGGTAGACACGATTCTAGACGCAGATTACGTAACGTGGAATTAACCCCAGGCGTGAGACTGGATCCGGAAAACTTTTCTGCCACAGCATTCCTGCGCGCCGGCACCATGTGACTCCGCCCTTACGTGGTCCGCGTCCGTGACGTCAGCGAGGATACATAAGTCCCATCCCGGCATGCCTACCTCAGTTTTCTTTGGAGAACTTTTCTACGCCACAACCCGGAGCCATCACAAACAAAACTGTGAAAATACTGGAACAGTGTGCGAAAACCGAGCTAAACAGAAGGGAAAGAAACGCAAGCACCATCCAGAATAGTGCCAAGTACTAGGGTAAAAAAAAATAATAATAATCCAGTACTTGTATAGCGCACAATCAACCCCGGAGGGGTATCTCGGCGTGAAGATTAAGCAAGCCATTGCCCAGAGTCGCATGGTGCTGGGCAGACCCCTTCCGCCAGAGCCAGGGATCGAACCGTGATCCCCAGCGTCCAGCGTCAGTCGCCCTGGCCGTGGCGCCACACCTCTTCCCTACCAAGTCACAGAATGAAAGAACAGAGCGCAGCTACTAAAAGCCTGCAAACAAATACAACAGCCTCCCCAAGGGCAGGAAGCATATGAAAGGATGTGCAGCAGACGAAGAAGTCAGCAATCACCGCCCAGAACAAAGAAGGGTTCCAGGGCCAGAACGGAAGAGGAACGAAAATTCACCCCTAGACAACACCAGCCGGAATGATCTCCTAAAAAGAACTGAGGGTCGAGACCCAGCCAAGGGACCTCAACCCCAAGGACTGCGAGAGTCAGAAGGGCAAGCCACACAAGTAAGCAGAGCACGAGTGAACCTCACATTGGGGACCAAGGTGCAGGGGCGCAGAAGTATCCAGAAATTCAGCATCTAATCACCAGAAAGGAAGGAATGGAGCAGCAACAAGGCAAGCATCCCCCTAGAAAGGAAAGAAGAAAAGGGCACTCGCAGAGAACAGCTGCCCTGAGGCAGGCAAGTGCAGAAGACCAAGAAGGGTCCTCGCAGAAACGGGGAGGAAGGGCGGGTCGTGAAGGAATCTGCAGCTAGAATCGTCTCTACCAGATACATCGTTACCGAAGGTAAGTAACTCGTACATCTGATAGAGACTACTAGCCGCAGATTCCTTAACGTAGGATGTCACCGATCTGGATGACACCGACCTGGACAAGCGCGCCTATAGTAACTTCATCTTCATCCGGCGCTCCTGCCATGAATTAGGCTTAAGGTGCTGGCAGGCGTCGCACTCCTCCGAGTCGTGGTGCTCACCTAGGCACCACATGCAAATCGGATGAGGGTCCGTCGCCGACATGGGACATGCACAGGAGGTACACGTCTTGAAGCCCAAAGGCATTTGCACAATGTTCCGCTAAAGCGTGAAAAAGGAGAGAAGGCCTGAAAACAGGCCAGGACACAAACCGGATCCGCGTTGCACGCGGAAAAGAGAAAAACTGACGTAGGCCCGCTGGGGTGGGACTTATGTATCCTCGCTGATGTCATGGACGCGGACATCAGGGCGGAGTCAAGTGGTGCTGTCCCCCCGGGGGGCAGGGATGCTGTGGCAGAAAAGTTTTCCAGATCCAGGCTCACGCCTGGGGATAATTCCACAATAAGGAATCTGCGGCTAGTAGTCTCTATCAGATAGGCTGTCGGACCAAGGTCACCAACTCGTAGCAGGTGGGTGTGCGTTCCACCTCGTTCCCAGCTGCCGGGCAGGCCAGATGCTCCCTGTGGTAGTATGGTCAGGCACAGTTCCAGTCTGGTGTCACCCCACTCCAGGACCCGGGGGGACACACAACTCCACTAACCAGGATCCCGGGGGCCATAGGCGAGAGGGGAGGCCCAGTCCAGCAATTTCTGGCCAGCAGGGGCCACAGCAATCCGATCGGGCCCCCAATGCCAAGGCAAGCCGCACCGACCTAACACCAGCCACCAGTGCCCATGGGTGATCCTGTGCCTATTGCACCTGTGTTTCTGTGGATCCAACAGCCTCAGGAATTATCCCGGCTCACCTCTAACTCTTCTCTGCCCCCGCTATCTAACCAGGCTGATCTGATTTTTCTCATACAGTCCACAGAGGCCCTGGCGGGATCCTACTTCAGCAGATCCCCCGTATCCAGATTACCATGTGTAGGAAGGTGGATACCTGACTATGGTTACCCCAGATTTTTTGCCTTGTGTTTAGCTGGTTTTCGACTTAGTCGGCCTGGGATCCTGCTATTCAGAGCCACAGGCTATCTGCTCTCACTGTAAAATGGACTCCATGTACTCTAGGTACATCTCCAATTGGATAGTGGGTACCTTATGAGCCCCTGTATAGTGTACTATAGGTACCCAGGGCATAGGTGCATCCAAGGCCTACCAGGGGCTGCAGCATATAATATGCCACCCCTAGCTGGCCACCTAAATTGACACAACTGGCTGATCACTCAGCTGGGGCAAGGTCGTGTAATCACCCCTTGCTTAGGTATAGTATCCCTATACCTACCTTATATATAGACACATAATAACCTATAAGTCACTCCTATGGCAGGCCTTAACAATCCTGGAGGCAGAGTGCTTGGTTATGTGTGAGATGGTGTTCTAGCATGAGCTGAGCCTGTCTGCAGCTTTCGGAACCATGTCCTTCTAGCTGTTCTATGATATTGCCATACCATATACTCTTAAATGCATTATGAACCTCGCGGTTAAATGCTAACTTTGGTTTGGCTTTATCTAAACATGTCGTGTAAGGTGTCATACGCTTCGGAATACTACCCCCTCGCCAATTCTGGCGACAGGGGTAGCATTCCACCCTTCTAGAGGGAGAAGACATGTTGTTGCTGACTATCCCGGTTAAAGTTACCAGAGCCCCAGCATCACAAAATGGATGCTGCTGCCACAGACACAAGTCTGACCTCCTGCTGCTGGGAGTCCTTCCAGCGAGGGAGGCCTGGACAATAGGTTTCCTGCTTGGAGAGGTGCGAGCACCACCCCAGACAGGATTTTGTGTATTGGGACAGGGAGGGCTGAATAGAATGAGACATGCCTGGGGCACACTAGGTGCTCATGCATACCCCAGTTCAAACCGGTTGCTGTGGCACTCCAGCCCCAGCTCTGGCGCGAAACTGCACAAAGGAAAGGGGGTGTAACCACCCCCCTTCCTGGTCCCACCCATAGGAGGGACCTAGTGAGTAAATCAACCCCCTTTAGTAGTATAAAGATAGGAGCTGACCCAGGAGACTTTAGATTTGATCCTGAACTGAAACTTGAAACGAAACTCTGGACCCTTCGACATTCAACCGACTTGAAGACTGAAGAATCTCCCTTGTGGTCACGGAGTGACCACCCTGGGAAACCAGGCACAATCCAGCAACTCGACGGCTTGCTTTGTCCCCGTTCCCGCCGGAACTCGAGTGCAGAGCTTGACAAGACCTCAACTCCAGGACTCCTCTGACCCCACTGCACGCCTCCAGCACAGCTGAGCTCCGTGGAAGGCGTCGGAATCCGTGGAACCAGGCAACTTGCAAAGTCTTCAACTTGCTAACAGCGCAGCTCCTGAGGCATCCTCGAAGCTGTGCATTGGGGACTGAGACACCCCGACACCGAGCTCAACCTGCACCGAAGACCAGCCCTCCACACTCCACGAGATCTGTGTGGGGCCCTTCTGCTTGTGTTCTGCTCGACGCGTTGTCCTGGTTGCTGGCCAGTTGGCTAGTAGGTACTAAAAGTAGGTAAACGTCCCTCAAGATTAATTCTTAGAATTGTATCTCTACAGGGGCATATGACTGTTAGATCATATATTGGTATTATAGTTATTCAGACATTTTGTGCACAAACAGATGAAATCAATCAGGGGTCACAACAACAAATAATCGTAAAATGAAAGCAAGAGTTACTCTAAGAGTAAAAACATGAGCAAATTTTATTATATTATTTCATACATTCGGTTCATCGTATTTTGTTAATAGTTACACATATAAAAACATATTAAAAACCTCAACAATCATGTGATCAGTACAGTTCTCAATGTTTACATTCCAGATTGAAAAACATGAATAAAAAACATGAAAAAAGAAAACATTTGTCTACGCAGTGTTTCGGTGTCTTTTCTACTATATACACCTTCTTCAGGACTGTTTTCTACAAGAAATGATATTTACAATTAATGTTAACAACTATTGTTGGTGACCACATGTTTATTGACATCTGCAAGTATGACATAATTATTTTATCTGAAAAACTAAATGCCATTGGAATTGGCAATTTAAGATAACTTGTTATATCCTGTGTATCAGACAGAAGATATCATGTCCATTCTTAATGAGATGTGTACATTATACACCATCCGTATAGAATTAGTCTATTTGGTTATACACAACATAATCCCTACATAGGAAGTGAATTATGATCACCTTTACAATTAGACTTCTATACAGCGATATCTTTTCTCAACATACCTCTATAAGCTTAAAAAGTCGAATGTGGATAACAACTTCTCTATATAAGATTTAGAATGGCAAATCTTTTATCATTGAATTGTTTGTTTTTCATCCAAAGATTGATGACCTATAGGTAGGAGAAATAGTACATACATTTATCAATCTTTCATGTTTCTCCAGGGTTTTCCTGAATATGGATGTACATATCTTAGAACCTACCCTATGATGAGGGAATATTCAAATCGGACGTCCGTCTATGGGTGCCACCGAAATGTTTGGAAGTGTATATATGCCACTAGAGGTAAATGAAATGCATTGTGAAATCACTTCAACAACATAATTGAGGTCAAATGATAAGAACAGCGCTCCATATCGACTTGCCTTAAGATTAAAACTGAAACAGACCAAAATAATTTTTGGATCTGCCGGCACTCCGCTGGAAATGGCGACTGGCCTCGTTCTCTTCCATTCACTTTTTCATTTCAATTCTGAAAGAGATTTGAATTTAGACATTTCTATCAGTTGTACAATGGCCTATGTATTCGCCATATTAACAAAAATGTTTCTTGTAGTCATATTGACACCCGTTATATTTGATTCTCGACTTAATTAATTTAAAACGGAAAAACCAAAATTTTCAAGTAACGATCCAGGTTGTGGTCATAACCATTAAGCCTGGGATTTAGAATGTGGATGTGCATTACCAAAGAATTTTTAGTCAAACAAACTCTTAGTCAAACAAACTAACCCTCTGGGATTATCGCTATAGGGTTTATATTTCAATGTGAAGGGGCCAAATAGTAACAGAAATAGCGCCATGCACAAAATGTGCTGTGCGCTCGGTACCGAGGGTTGCAAAGCATTTCCTACACCATCAAGGATTTAACTTGTTGCTAAATTAGAGACAGCCCGTTATTTCTTTAGCGCTTACCTTCAACATTTAGGACGGCTTCCCTGCACCCACGCGGCTCTCGGTATTCTCAGAAAATAAATCCTCCTTGGTGTTTAAGGCATTTATACCGTATTGAGTCGGGTTAAAGGTCCCTGAGAATCACGTGACTTGCCCTTTAGGTTGTTATTACTTATAACCAACCAAGTGAATTAAACGTTCATCTACACACGAAAGTGCGAAACCTGATTGTCTCTAATGGTCTTCTAATTCAGTTTGTAGTACTATCTTATAACTTAGCGTCTAGTAATTCGCGGCCATTTTAGGTCGGGGTAATATTTGATTCGTGAGAATGACCGGGACAATATTTGCCCGCCATCTTGGAACGGGACTAACCAACGTATAGTTTCCCAAATATACGTTTTTCTCTTATTTAAGTATATTTCTTACACTGATTTGCAGATTAATGTGCTCGATATTATTGATCTTTATTCGTTCGTAGTCGGATGTATTATATCTTTTTGACCGATCTATCTGATGTTATAGAATCAGTTATGACTAACATCAACATAATATAAATAATTTTTAAGGAATTACTAGGGTCTAACAATTTTTGTTATTATCTCCAGATCCCGTTCTCTATCAGGGTTACGAGTTATTAGAAGCCGGATAGTCGGATATTTTATTACTATTTGACTGGTCTGTCTGATGTTATGGAATCATTATGCCTGACATCTAAATAAATATCAATAATCTTTAAACAATTACTGGGGTCTCACACATTTTATTATTATGTCCAGATTCCATTCTCTATCAGGGTTCCAAGTTGTTAATTGTCAGGTTAGGTCCATGTCATAAAGGCTTATACGCAATTCAGTGCCAAAAATAATTGTTCAGTGCTGAAGACGATAGGGTCCAACACCGGTGGTCTAAATTTCAGTTTACTAGTGGAATTGACTTTGTTAAGTTTGTTTCAGGAGTTTTCTATAAGAGTTTTTCCCAGTCTTCACGGCTATTAAGCCCGCTTTTTACAGTGTCGAACAGACTCATATAGAATTGTTCACGTTTTTTTTATCTTTGTTTGTTGGTCACCTCCAAAGAAGCTTGTAGTTATAATCTCAATGCCGCACCATTTGAGGTCATCTAGAGTATGTTTCTCTTTCGACCAATGTTCCACTAAAGGTGCGTTTTTCCTATTAGTTCTGATGGAGGATTTGTGCTCAAGGATCCTGGTCTTAATTTCCCTTGAGGTCTCTCCTATATATGCAAAATCACAAGGGCATTTGATTAAGTATATTAGGTTACTTGAATGACAATTCATACATTTACATATCTTGTGATTATTGCCATTAATCATGATATTTGGGCCTTTCATTATGTGTGGGCAAATGCTGCATCCTTGACAAGGAAAAGTTCCAGTGGGTAAACTGGCATTTGGCAAGACCGCTTGTGAATTGCTGTTTTTGTCTCTATAGGTGTGGACCAAACAATTCCTAATGGTCTTATTTCTTCTAAAAGAGAACATTGGTCTCGGAAGCATTTCTTTGTTTTTGTTTGTAATAAGATGCCAGTTTCTGTTTATAATATTTTTAACTTGATTACTAACATTTGAGAAGTTAGTGACAAAAATAAGGGGTCTTTTTTCTTCTCCTGTAATCTTCTTTTTGTCTTCAAAAAATGTATCCCTATTAAAATATTTGGCCCTTTTAAAAGCATGTCTAATTAACTTTTTAGGGTAGCCTCTGTCTATAAATTTACGGGTGAGGACTGCAGCATGTTTTTCAAAGTCTTTATTGCTGGTACAGTTGCGTTTAAGCCGTAAAAATTGGCCAAACGGGATATTATCTCTTTGACTGGCCGGGTGGTTGCTCTTGTAATGGAGCATAGTATTCCTATCTGTACTCTTTGTATATAGTTCAACATTTAAAATACCGTTACCATTTTTTATTTGAATATCTAAAAATTCACATTTATTTTTACTGATATTGGAGGTAAACTTCAGATTATTGTCACCTAGGTTTAACCATTCTATAAAATCTTTTAAAAGGTCATCAGTGCCTGTCCAAATAAAAAACACATCATCGATATAACGTGACCAAACAGAAATATTTTCAAAAAAAGGTGCCATCTCATTGTAAATGTGTTTATCTTCAAAATTTGCCACATATAGGCAAGCCAAGCTGGGCGCACAGGTGGCCCCCCATGCTGGTCCCCTTGACCTGCCTATAAAATTCTTTTTCAAAAAGAAAAATATTATTTTTCAAGATGATACTGACACATTCAACTAAAAAAATTGCATGTACCGTGAGGTCTTCTTCTCCTGAGATCAACAAGTTTTTTATCATGCTGATTATGTTTTCTTGGGGGATGTTTGTATATAAGGCCTCGATATCCAGAGTCACAAGACTCTGGACATCGGGGTCAAACCTGGCATTCTCGATCTTTTTAATCATTACTGTCGTATCTTTAATATATGCCTGTTGTTGCGTGACATATGGTTGCAGGAAAACATCTACATATTGGCTTAGTGGCTCTGTTAGGGAGTTGATACTCGACACAATGAAACTTGTTGATCTCAGGAGAAGAAGACCTTACGGCACATGCAAATTTTATAGTTGAATGTGTCAGTATCATCTTGAAAAATAATATTTTTCTTTATGAAAAAGAATTTTATAGGCAGGTCAAGGGGACCAGCATGGGGGCCACCTGTGCGCCCAGCTTGGCTTGCCTATATGTGGCACATTTTGAATATAAACACATTTACAATGAGATGGCACCTTTTTTTGAAAATATTTCTGTTTGGTCACGTTATATCGATGATGTGTTTTTTATTTGGACAGGCACTGATGACCTTTTAAAAGATTTTATAGAATGGTTAAACCTAGGTGACGATAATCTGAAGTTTACCTCCAATATCAGTAAAAATAAATGTGAATTTTTAGATATTCAAATAAAAAATGTTAACGGTATTTTAAATGTTGTACTATATACAAAGAGTACAGATAGGAATACTATGCTCCATTACAAGAGCAACCACCCGGCCAGTCAAAGACATAATATCCCGTTTGGCCAATTTTTACGGCTTAAACGCAACTGTACCAGCAATAAAGACTTTGAAAAACATGCTGCAGTCCTCACCCGTAAATTTATAGACAGAAGCTACCCTAAAAAGTTAATTAGACATGCTTTTAAAAGGGCCAAATATTTTAATAGGGATACATTTTTTGAAGACAAAAAGAAGATTACAGGAGAAGAAAAAAGACCCCTTATTTTTGTCACTAACTTCTCAAATGTTAGTAATCAAGTTAAAAATATTATAAACAGAAACTGGCATCTTATTACAAACAAAAACAAAGAAATGCTTCCGAGACCAATGTTCTCTTTTAGAAGAAATAAGACCATTAGGAATTGTTTGGTCCACATCTATAGAGACAAAAACAGCAATTCACAAGCGGTCTTGCCAAATGCCAGTTTACCTACTGGAACTTTTCCTTGTCAAGGATGCAGCATTTGCCCACACATAATGAAAGGCCCAAATATCATGATTAATGGCAATAATCACAAGATATGTAAATTTATGAATTGTCATTCAAGTAACCTAATATACTTAATCAAATGCCCTTGTGATTTTGCATATATAGGAGAGACCTCAAGGGAAATTAAGACCAGGATCCTTGAGCACAAATCCTCCATCAGAACTAATAGGAAAAACGCACCTTTAGTGGAACATTGGTCGAAAGAGAAACATACTCTAGATGACCTCAAATGGTGCGGCATTGAGATTATAACTACAAGCTTCCGTGGAGGTGACCAACAAACAAAGATAAAAAAACGTGAACAATTCTATATGAGTCTGTTCGACACTGTAAAAAGCGGGCTTAATAGCCGTGAAGACTGGGAAAAACTCTTATAGAAAACTCCTGAAACAAACTTAACAAAGTCAATTCCACTAGTAATCTGAAATTTAGACCACCGGTGTTGGACCCTATCGTCTTCAGCACTGAACAATTATTTTTGGCACTGAATTGCGTATAAGCCTTTATGACATGGACCTAACCTGACAATTAACAACTTGGAACCCTGATAGAGAATGGAATCTGGACATAATAATAAAATGTGTGAGACCCCAGTAATTGTTTAAAGATTATTGATATTTATTTAGATGTCAGGCATAATGATTCCATAACATCAGACAGACCAGTCAAATAGTAATAAAATATCCGACTATCCGGCTTCTAATAACTCGTAACCCTGATAGAGAACGGGATCTGGAGATAATAACAAAAATTGTTGGACCCTAGTAATTCCTTAAAAAGTATTTATATTATGTTGATGTTAGTCATAACTGATTCTATAACATCAGATAGATCGGTCAAAAAGATATAATACATCCGACTACGAACGAATAAAGATCAATAATATCGAGAACATTAATCTGCAAATCAGTGTAAGAAATAAACTTAAATAAGAGAAAAACGTATATTTGGGAAACTATACGTTGGTTAGTCCCGTTCCAAGATGGCGGGCAAATATTGTCCCGGTCATTCTCACAAATCAAATATTACCCCGACCTAAAATGGCCGCGAATTACTAGACGCTAAGTTATAAGATAGTACTACAAACTGAATTAGAAGACCATTAGAGACAATCAGGTTTTGCACTTTCGTGTGTAGATGAACGTTTAATTCACTTGGTTTGGTTATAAGTAGTAACAACCTAAAGGGCAAGTCACGTGATTCTCAGGGACCTTTAACCCGACTCAATACGGTATAAATGCCTTAAACACCTAGGGGCAGATTTATGAGGCCCTTGCGCCACGTTTACGCCGCTGTTGCGTCACGCAAGGCGGCGTAAACGTGGTGCATCCCTACGAACAATTTACAACGTGACGCATCTAGGCAGATGCGTCACGTTGTAAAGCCCTGCGCCGCTTGTGGGCGTTCCGGCGCAGGGTGGGCGTTCCGGGGCAGGTGCGCCTCGCAAAAGTGGCTGAGTGAAATCTATAAGATTTCACTCAGTCACTTTCAGGCCAATGCTGCGTCAAAAGCCTGCGCCTGCTTGAAGCAGGTGTAGGTCTTGATGCAGCATTGGTCAGATAGGGCACGCCCGAGCCTTGCTGGAGCTGCGTCGCGCTTGCGACGCAACTCCAGCAATGCGCCGCCTTTACGGCACAGATGCGTCACGCATCTGTGCCGTTTTTGCCCCATGGTGCGCCGCATTGTAAATGCGGCGCACCATGGGTGGCGGAGCTGTGGCGCCCTGTGGCGCACATTAACTGGCGCATCCCTGGGGATGCGCCAGTTAACATAAATCTGCCCCCAAGGAGGATTTATTTCCTGAGAATACCGAGAGCCGCGT
Organism: Lissotriton helveticus; assembly: GCF_964261635.1. Classification (NCBI taxonomy): domain Eukaryota; kingdom Metazoa; phylum Chordata; class Amphibia; order Caudata; family Salamandridae; genus Lissotriton; species Lissotriton helveticus. The sequence goes on from NC_136060.1 coordinate 387,157,871, forward strand.
GGGTGCAGGGAGGCCGTCCTAAATGTTGAAGGTAAGCGCTAAAGAAATAACGGGCTGTCTCTAATTTAGCAAGAAGTTAAATCCTTGATGGTGTAGGAAATGCTTTGCAACCCTCGGTACCGAGCACACAGCACATTTTGTGCATGGCGCTATTTCTGTTACTATTTGGCCCCTTCACATTGAAATATAAAGCCTATAGCGATAATCCCAGAGGGTTAGTTTGTTTGATTAAGAGTTTTTTTGACGAAAAATTCTTTGGTAATGCACATCCACATTCTAAATCCCAGGCTTAACGGTTCTGACCACAACCTGGATCGTTACTTGAAAAATTCGGTTTTTCCGTTTTAAATAAATTAAGTCGAGAATCAAATATAACGGGTGTCAATATGACTACAAGAAACATTTTTGTTAATATGGCGAATACATAGGCCATTGTACAACTGATAGAAATGTCTACATTCGAATCTCTTTCAGAATTGAAATGAAAAAGTGAATGGAAGAAAACGAGGCCAGTCGCCATTTCCAGCGAAGTGCTGGCAGATCCCAAAATTATTTTGGTCTGTTTCAGTTTTAATCTTAAGGCAAGTCGATATGGAGCGCTATTCTTATCATTTGACCTCAATTATGTTGTTGAAGTGATTTCACAATGCATTTCATTTACCTCTAGTGGCATATATACACTTCCGAACATTTCGGTGGCACCCATAGACGGACGTCCGATTTGAATATTCCCTCATCATAGGGTAGGTTCTAGGATATGTACATCCATATTCAGGAAAACCCTGGAGAAACATGAAAGATTGATAAATGTATGTACTATTTCTCCTACCTATAGGTCATCAATCTTTGGATGAAAAACAAACAATTCAATGATAAAAGATTTGCCATTCTAAATCTTATATAGAGAAGTTGTTATCCACATTCGACTTTTTAAGCTTATAGAGGTATGTTGAGAAAAGATATCGCTGTATAGAAGTCTAATTGTGAAGGTGATCATAATTAACTTCCTATGTAGGGCTTATGTTGTGTATAACCAAATAGACTAATTCTATACGGATGGTGTATAATGTACACATCTCATTAAGAATGGACATGATATCTTCTGTCTGATACACAGGATATAACAAGTTATCTTAAATTGCCAATTCCAATGGCATTTAGTTTTTCAGATAAAATAATTATGTCATACTTGCAGATGTCAATAAACATGTGGTCACCAACAATAGTTGTTACATTAATTGTAAATATCATTTCTTGTAGAAAACAGTCCTGAAGAAGGTGTATATAGTAGAAAAGACACCGAAACGCTGCGTCGACGAATGTTTTCTTTTTTCATGTTTTTTATTCATGTTTTTCAATCTGGAATGTAAACATTGAGAACTGTACTGATCACATGATTGTTGAGGTTTTTAATATGTTTTTATATGTGTAACTTTTAACAAAATACGATGAACCGAATGTATGAAATAATATAATAAAATGTGTTCATGTTTTTACTCTTAGAGTAACTCTTGCTTTCATTTTACAATTATTTGTTGTTGTGACGCCTGATTGATTTCATCTGTTTGTACACAAAATGTCTGAATAACTATAATACCAATATATGATCTAACAGTCATATGCCCCTGTAGAGATACAATTCTAAGAATTAATCTTGAGGGACGTTTACTTACTTTTAGTACTTACTCACCCTGTCCCTATTGTAAAATAGTAGGGTTCCTCCTTTTCTGTTTGAATAACAGTTGGCTAGTAGCCCTGTGACGACGATTCCTTTGAAAATCCATCACTGGTCTGGTTGCTCCAGACTGGCACTTGCTTCCCTGAAAAGGTGAAGTACCTCAGACCCTCCTGGTCTGCACCAGAAGCTCCTTGTGTATCCTGTGTGGGTTGCCTTTGCTTAGGCTTGTTGGCTCCAATCTTGACGTCGACCCCTCCATCTGCGAGAACCTTCGTGGGACAGCTCCTCTCCAGCACCTGGTCGTCCTCGACGCCTCCTGGTCCGCCTGGCTGCAACGACAAGCTTCACATCTGCACCTGATTGCTCCTAGACGACGTCTGGTTCCTCCCTGGTCCCACCCAGTCACTGGCTAGTGACCTAGACTCTGTCCCCTCTGCTTTCAGGTCCTCTTCATCCTAGATCCACCCTTGGATCCACCCGGACATCTTCCTCCTGGTCGCCTGCAGCATCTTCTTCGAAGGCTCCATAGGAATCAACGAGAAAACCCGACACACTTTGACACCTATGCACCCGCAGCCCGTGGGTGAGGTAACGTGAGTACTTCGGTGCTCCTGTAGGGATTGACTATCCTAGTGTCTAGTTTTGTTAGTTGTACATTCCTAGTTAGACTGGAAGTGTCCTAAATCTTCGATTACTTACCTTTAAAGTTCCCATTGACTTTCTATTGACTCTCGCGTGAGTGTACTGACACTGCACGCGCCGCCTGTGGGCCTCCCACTACTAACCTAAGGGTCAGATAGTGTAGCCCCAGCGATTCCCTAGGCCTTCTCCTTTCCCAAGTCGTGGTTCTTATACCACTTACTTAGTATATGGTTTTACGCGCCCCTAGGGCCTAACTATAAATTGTGCTATTTAAAGTATTTCTAAGTGTAACTTGTTATGTGCTTTTGCCTCTGACCTCATAAAGAGTTCAGAGGAGTGTGGTAGTGAATAAATACATATATATTTTATATATATCCTGTGTGGTGTCCTTTCATTTGATATTCAAGGGGTTACATATGGTAAAACAGCTGGATTTACACGCCCTCAAGAGTCATTTAGCCTAAGACTGTTCTGTCCACGCTACCACTAGGATAGCTGGTCTATAAGGTTGACTTACAACCATCACCATAAGGGTTGTTTGGACTGGTGCAAGGTACTCACTAGAACTAGTGAGTACCATATACCAGGCCAACTTCTCACACCATGTACCAGGGTTCACAGGCCTTGCATCCAGCCACTGTTCTCAGTATCTGTCCATGAAAGCTGCATACAACTCCCCTCCTCCCCATGCGTGGGCTCACCTTGCAGGTCCTCCAGGCCCATTAGTGCGGGGGCAGCCAGACTAGTCCAGGCCCTGGTCAGTCCTCAGCAGGTCCAAAAAGTGTCTCTGTTAAACAATGCGGGAGGAAGGGGAGAGGGGCCTCTGCAGGCAGTTTATCCTGGGAAGCACACCCCCCCTCCCACATATGAACCTCCTTACCTTCGTCCTGCAGCACAGGTGTCTGCTTTGCTGGATGCCAGGCCTTTCTACATGCTGTCCAGGATCAGACGCACAGCACTACCGGTGGCCAAGCCGGGACGCCCACCTCCATGGCTCCTCCAATGTCTGGCCTCAGCGGAGCCTGCGGGCAATGGTCCCGTCCCAGCAGCTTCCCATGTCCAGGTGCTCCAGCTGCTGTCTATCCCCCCTTTCCGGTCCCACGTCGTCGCACAGAACATCTTCTCCGGAGGAGGGACTGAGAGGGATCACTTCCGTCATCGGGCGGTGCAGGGCCATGTTAGGGCCGCTCCCTCTCTCCCTGGGTCCCAGCTGTCCAGAGAAGTGATGCACAGCAGCAGCGGTTCTCTGCCAACATTTCATTAGTGGGCCTCAGCCCTCCGTAGACTGGAGTGTCCCACTGCCGCGATCCGGCAAGCAGCGCACCTGCCCAGCGAATCCACCATAGTATATTGACAGCATTTGCGTGGGTCGGACACGTTCAGGGGTACAGGATTACTACAGGATAACCCAGGGCCTGACCGGAGCTCTGCACCGATGCATCTAGACCGCCACCTTGTTGACCACGCACCCTAATCCGACAGGTACCTTTTTTCAAGGTCATATAACAACCATAACCCGAAAAATGTAGTCTATATTGATGTATTTTTACCTTAGGAATGTTTTGACATAATCATATACTTCACTGGATTTACTAAGGTGACATTGCAAATTCCATCTTAGTTAAGATACAATATATAAAGACTACCACGTAGTAGAGAAACTTCACCCAGATAGCAGATGAGTACGACACCGTTTTCCATCTAGACTCGTGCAAGACTCCCTGAGGCTCTGTGAAGTATTCCATTCTGTGTTCACGAACTAGTGCCAGGATTGTTTTCTGTCGTAGACACAATCTCCTAGCTCTTGACCTTGTGCTCGAAATAGCTTACAAGCTATTCCAAAAAGACAACAAACCCTCCTGTCCAGGCATGCGTACTACCTCCAAAACTCAGACTTATTTATTCATCTGCTAGAACTGTAGGCGCTATAAATTGTAATGTTACAATTATTTCTCTGTTTTCGCTGTTTTTGAAAATCTTAGATGCTTTTTCTTATCTTCATTGATGTTACTAATATTATGTGCACTGGATCCTAGCATTTTATTTTTATAAATCTTTTTATTGTAACAAATAGACAAACCAGTCAGTTGCAATCATAATAGTATAGCAGCTGTACAAATCCACGAATCAAGTATCAATACATTTCGCTTTTTTCAGCATTGCTTTGGAGTCGTCTTGATGATTGACCGGCGAGCCATATAGTCCGTGAGTAGTATGTCTTCCAGTGGGGAAGCCTCAAGGAGGAAACTCCCTGGCTGTATAACCACCATCAGGGCATGTCTGACTTGAAAATATCTAAAAGTTGATGTCATGGCAAGATTGTAATCCTGTTGTAGATCTACGAATACTACCTCTTCCGTAGTCCACAGGTCGCCCACCTTGGAGATGCCACTTGTTGAATCCAGGGTATTTAGCCAAGCGGCTCAGTCTCTCAGTTCCCCAAAGGAGCATGGCTGGTGTTATTTTATTATGCTATTCCAGCCTTTTATTAACTAGGTTCCAGAGTTTAACCGTTTGCGCTATGGTTCCTGTGAGTGTATAGCCTCAGGGTGTCACGTATAGTGCCCATAGGTAGTGTTCCCACCCCCCGTTCCCATGAGGGGCCGTTCACTCGATAGGCTGGCTCATTTCGTGCCTGGTGTACCCATTGATTGACAAATGCTAGCAGAGCAGCCAAATAATATGCCTGTATGTATGGCAATGCAATACTCCCGTCGTACCATCCCCTCACCAATTTCTGCATTACTATGTGTTGCGGTTTCCCATCACAGAGCACAGTTCGCACCTCGGAGTCAGTAGCTGGCAGTAGGATTGTCGAATTGTGTATGGAGTGTTCCTTAGGGCATAGAGTAAGCGCCATCATTTTAAAAAGTGCTGCATGCCCTAGTAGGTAAAATGGAAGGGACTGCCAATGATGGACACTGCTGCATTGACGCATCAGAGGAGCCTGGCGATTACAGTCATAGAATCAGTCTGGTTATGCCCTCCTCTACCACCTCTGCTTCACACTCCGCTGGCACAACCAGGGGAGTGACGTGTAAGACATAGATCATGGATTTGGACCAATTTATTCAATAGCCGGAGCATTTCACAAAGTTTGTGCTGATGTTAGTTTTCCTGGCAATGGCTCAATGTGGGGTTGCAACTTATGATAAAATATAATCCGCAGATAATGATATTCGGTCTTCCCATCCCTTTGTCCAACGGAGGCCTTGTATCAGCGGGTCCCCTCTGATCCTGGCCGCCAGCGATTTGAGAACCAGGGTAAAGAGCTGTGGTGACAAGGGGACAATCCTGCTTCCTTCCACACCCAAGGGAAAAGGCACACAAGCGCAACCAATTCACCACGACCTGCCCCATGGGTCTCATGTATAGGAGTCGAACCCCGATTTGGAAGTTGGGGCCGAACCTCATGCGTTCCAGGACTACAAATAAGTATGGCCATTCAATTGTGTTGAAGGTCATACGGGCATCTAAGGAAAGCACCACTGCAGCTTCCTGTATGGTATCTTTCCTATCATCTCATAGAGCCGACGGAGATTGTAGGCTATGCTCCTCCCTGGCATGAAGCCAGATTGGTCAGGGTGCACTAATTTGGCGACATGGTTAAGCAACCTGGCAGCCAATAGCTCGGCTAGTATTTTGGTCTCTGCATTATGTAGGGAAATAAGATGGTACGAGGTGCAGTTTTCCACAGGTTTGCTGAGCTCCCACACCCTTCTACTCTCCAGGTACATCTTAAGTGGATGCAGTGCGACTAGAGTGGCTGTGAGTTTATAAAGTTCTATTGGGAGGCCATTTGGCCCTATTGCCTTTCTAGGCAAGATACTGTGGATAGCCAAAACTATTTCCTCGAGAATGGAGTCGCGGTCCACGACTGCCCGTTCCTTGGGGGAGGGTGCAGGTAGACAGATATCTTTTAAAATTTCTTCTGAGCCCCTTGCTTTGGCCATGCTTGCAGGAAATATGAGGGTGTAATGGTTCGTGAATGCTTCTGCGACTTGCGGATCGCTAAGGATCTCTCCCTTCTCTAAGGGGTGTACGCGAACCCATCTATTGGCTCACTCTCACCTGTCTAGCCAGGCTAGTAATTTCCCTGCTTTGTCTCCTATTTAATATATTCTATGCCCTGTAACGGACTGCTGAGCCCTAGCTGACTCCCACGCCTGATCTCTATAGTCTTGTTTTTTTTATGTCTAGTGTTTAGTTGCATCAGATGGATTGCTTAATAGTTTAGCTTCCAGGTCTAATATATCTTTCTCAAGCGTCTCTATCAGCTTCCTTTTGTCTTTTTCTAGCCGACCACGAGATAGTCCATGACCCCTTATTACTGCTTTAAAGGCCTTCCACAAAGCCGACATTACTGAGTTTTCATTAAAATAGGATTCCGTGGTCTGCAGTAATCCCATCTGTATTTGGGGGACCTTCAGGCACCACGGGTGAAGAGATATGGTCTGACATGCACTTTGCATCTCAGCCTTGTAGGAGACCCACATAGTGGAGTGGCCAGAGATTCCCCGTGCCAGTTGACGCACATCTGTGAACCAGGAAACCTTTTCCGCTAGAGTAAAAATGAAGTCAATGCGGGAGAGACTGTTGGAATGTGTAGTGTTGTATCAGTGTATTTTGAGTGTGCCAGACATTTACCAGCTCGATGGCCCTAAGAAAATCCGCCAGTTGCAAGTGACTTCGCAGTGACTTTCGCCGGGGTGTGATCTAAAAGATCGCAGTGTCATGTTGAAATTCCTTCCTTTTAGGAGTTCACCCTCTAGCACTTTACTCAGGTCAGGCATGGCTAGTGCTATGTAATGCTAGTGGCATATAGAATGAGACAATGTTGAAAGGCTTCCCCTCCCAATATCCAGCTATTTCAGTCAACCTATCCTGTTCCTCTGTCCAGGTCTGTTCTACTATAAGGGAAATTATTTCCGGAGGAGAATACCCACTCCCCTTGATCCAGAGGTAAAGCCGGAGTGTGTTACTAGTTTAAATACCCATCTGTTAGGGGGAGGGGGGGGAGAGTGGGGGGAGTGGTTATTTACTTAAAATAAGAAAAACTTACCTTCGCCTCCCTTGCCGGACTCCCGAGTCGCGCCTCCTGCTTTGCTGCAAACAGGAAGCAGAAACAGGCAGCCTCACTCTCCCTCCCCCTGCGCAGCACCCTACATAAAGAAAACGGAGAGTGCTATGACTGGGCTAGCCACTCCTCCCTGAGCCGCCCCTAACTAGGTATACCCTTCTGCTTTCTCGCAGTGGGGCGACGCTCCGACACCCACGTGGTGGCCCTAGACCTATTTTAATTTGCTCACTCATCGCACTACCTAGCCCGCACACACCATACGGCTTCATCAACAAAAGATCTACACTAAAGAGCCCCTTTGCAGGTGCCCATCAGGCATTGGAGCGCCAGCCTGACGAGGAGCAGGCCCAATGATGAAGCATGACATCCTTCGGGGTGTGTGAGGGCACTTTTTAGAAAGACCTGAATTCTCCCTCACTTCAAAGAACTGCATACCCCTTTTCTTACATGCATCACTTAGGAGTCTGTATGCAGGACCTAGCTTTTAAAACAAATCATTGGAGAAAACCATAGACCTCATCTAGGCATGGCGTAAATGGGCCACAATAATCCCCTCTGCTCAAACAATTTTGCTGTATCATGACCATCTTGAATAGTTAAGGTAAGGGACACCGGAAGGTAATATTTAACAGCCACGAAAACTTGTGCCACATATCCCAAGGAGCTTGAAAGGAGCAGCCTAGAAGGCAGCTGGCATTCACAAAGATCTAGCCAAGCTTGCAGTAAAGGAAAAACCCTTTCCCAAATGTCTTTCATTTTTTTTTAATTCACAATCAGGTGGGATTGACTTTGCTTTTGGTACCACCAGAATCTCTGGTGTCCAGTGCTGAGTAAGAAAGGCCTGCAGTGGGATGATGGTGACGAGCAACCTGTCTGCCCAAGCAGACCAGAACATAGTTCTGAACAAGTGCTCTAGACAGTATCCGTATGGGCCTCATTAAATGTTAACAGGGGTTCTGTGGGATCCTGTCCAGGTTCAAGTAGTTCAGTAAATACATTAGTCTCACTTCCATGTTGGGGATCTGTAAATCGAAATCTTCTGCTTTCATAACGACAAAAAATGACTTTCTCTGTAGCAGGGCTGTGGGGGGGTTGTTTGGGTGTGGGAACGGGACACAATTCCAGTAACTGGGGACGCATCTAGCCCACTACCATCTTGAATTAATTAATTGCAGTTTTCCTCCTCATATTGTGGAACAGTTTCTGTCAGATTCAGAGCTGACCGAACTGTGTAAAGTTAGCAGGCATCGAAAAAATCAGATACATTGTTACAGACGGAAAGTAACTCGTACATCTGATAGAGACTACTAGTCGCAGATTCCTTAATGTAGAATAGATACCCTAAGGGCCTGCAGAAGGACCCCACCAGCCTGGACATAACAGAGGCCCACAGGGGACTAAGCCAATGGACAGGGTGAAGAGCCCCGTCCTCCCAGGCAAGGGGGGAAACCCCACAAGCAGAACACCACCGACCCCGAGAGGGATGTGGGAAGAAGAAAGGATTTGAAAAAACCCGTTCACTCACAACAGAGGAAGCAAGGGCAGGGAGGCCGAAACACCCCACACCCGTACAAGGCAACAGAGCTTCCATCCAATGCCAGGACAAGGAAGAGGAAGAAGAAAAGCCTAGAGGGTCCAAGGAAAAAGAAGGCTAGCCCACCATAGACGGAAAGCAACAGACCAGACAGAGCGGCGCCGGCAGTAATAAACCGCCAGAAGCAGGAAGAACAGCCCGGAGCCCAGGAAGACCGGACAGGCGACGCATGACAAAGGGAGATACACAGAATCATCCAAGCCTCCAGGACAGGAGCAGGAAGGCGAGGAAGTGCCCGGACAGACTACTACAAGGTGTCCGCGCACAAGACCTAAAGAAGCATCAGCAACATACATAAACACCGTGGAGAGCAGGGGCCCGAAGGTGACCAGAACTCCCTAGCAGAGCGCAAGCTATATAACAGCTACCACTACCCCACATAGGGTAAGTTAAGTCCCAAGACATGGGAACCCTCTTTAGAAGAAACATCCGTAGCAGAGGAAAAAACGAAAGAACCACGGGGAACCTCCAACCCCCGGAAGGCTTATCATTCAGCCGAAGAGAAAAACAGAAGGCCTAATTTCAGGGTCAAGTCTGTGCAGACAACTCAAGCAAAAACACACAGTCAACAAAGGGCGGTCCAGCAGCCAACAATGCCACAGTCCAAGCAAGGAGGACTCAAGTGGTCATAAAACACACCCCACAGCAAGGGCAATCGGCCTAGAAGAAGGTCCAGCACCAGATCAACTCAGCAGTTACTGAGGAGGGGGAAGGAGGAGGGGGAGGATGAGGAGGACGGAGCCCTGCCAAGATCCTCTGGATCAGAAAAAACAAGGGTGGCTGGGCCCAATGGGACGGAGGGTAGGCAGGACCACAAAATTGTAAATAGAAATATTTGCCTATGCCTCCAAACTAATTAAGGTACACACTGATTCAAGTGAGGGTAAACCACAATTTATTAGCTTACCCAGACAATGATTTTTGTCTTTCAATTGTTACTCAGTTCACAAACAGATTTACATTTTGAAAAAACAGACCTAAGACCACTGTCGACCTCATGTCTAGCCATATACAATTTTGAAAAACAATTTGTGCAATATATACAGTGAAAAGGAACAAATAACTAACGTTTTTACAAAAATGACTTTTTACCATAAGTGCATTTTACCATGAGTACATCTTCATGACATGGACAAATTGACCATACACATTTGTGAGTGATATGTGACTTTTTACAATAAAACGATCACAAACAAAGGGAGAAAAAAAGAGGAAAAAATATTTTTAAACAAGATCAACTCCCAAGACCTGAACCCGATGTAATCAGTTTAATTCAGGAAAATTGCCCATTTTTGCATCAGTATCATTGACCAACCGGTCAGAGAAAAACGGGGGGGGGTGCCGACGCGTTTCGAATCCTGTTTAATGACTTGCAGGATTCTCGTCAGGGCGGTATGATTCTAATCCATGGGAACTGTTTAAAGAAATGAAAAAAACGATTTGTTTACCAAAAAGGGGTCCTCTAGCCAATGTTCCTACAACTCTATATGTGTAAGGATTGAAGCATACCTTGTGTTAATCCTGCCCAAAGTAGCTCCTGTTACAATGAAAATGCCGTCTGTGCCGCCGGGTTTGGGCTGCAACAGAGTAAGGAATGGATCAAGTCTAGTGGGGGTGGGAATCGATGTGAGACACGAATAGTCAGAAAAAGATTTTTTTGTACCTGCAATATTCGTGACCCCTTGACAGTTGTACCGGTGTCTTGCAACTATTTAAGTTGTATGCTCATTTGCATCTCTAAAGAAAAGAAGATAAAAGAAGCGTGTTTTAATGCACCGCTCGCTCGGTGGCGCGCCAATGGTCAGGGCCATTGAGGGAAAACTTACTTGTGAAAAGCTCCGCGATGGCGGCAGAAATTCTCTAACTCTTTCGGCGTGTCTCCTAAGTGTTTTGCTTTACAAGTCTGCAGGGGCAAGGATGGGATGAAGTATTAATGCGCTGATACGCTGCTCCTATGCTTTGTTTAGTGCGCAATAACAGATCACAGTGTAAGCGGGTCCCTGTCTTACCGTGATTATCTGTGAAACTCCGCTTATCGTCCTCGCTGCAACCCGGCACACTGAGGTTTGTAGGTGTCTGTGGCGCTGCCGGTTCAGACATTCACATAACATGTGATTAGTCCCCGGCCAATCCGAGTTTCAGATGGATTGTGGTGCACTCTGGGAACTATAGTTTATATGCAAAAGGAAGGGTTTCATGCCCTATTGATTTCACTGAGACTATTCAAACCCTTATTTACACTATCAAACTTGAGGATTAAATAAGCCTCCTTGCGCAACAGCATTGTATCAACATCTGGAAAGCGTTTGGGGTCAATCCATGCCAGTGTGGTCCATTTGAAGTCATTCTCAGAATGATTATTATTGGCAAAATGTTCCACCATGGGAGCGGTCAAAACCTTTTTCTTTAAACGGGATCGATGTTGAGTGATCCAAGCATTGATGGGCTGATTTGTTTTGCCTATATAGACTCTGTTGCACGGACAAACCACCGCGTAGACGACATTTCGAGTCTTACAATTTGTGAAACATTCATGTTTCCACCTAATGCCATTATTTGTGAAAGTGTCACCTTCTAGCGTTGTGGAACATGACACACAATTGCCACATTTGTGGTGCCCGCATATAGGTTTCAACTTCCACTGAGCGACAAGGTCACTTTTAGGTAATGGAATATGACTGTCTGCTTTGATCAATTGTTGCCCAATGCTTCTGTTCTTGCGCATGGCGAAAATGGGCTTAGAAAGGGGGTACTCTAGTGTTTCCAATAGGTGCCAATTCTTTCGGATTATATTCTTAAATTGGTTTGTGTGTTGACCAAATGTTGTTACACACACCAATTGGTCCAAATCTCTCTTTTCTTTCTTCTTTAGTAATGTTTCTCGTGGAGTGAATTTGGCCCTGTTTTTCGAGTGTTTCAACAGTTTTTTAGGGTACCCTCTTTCTGCCATCTCACTGCAGAATCGTGTTGCATGACAGTCAAAGTCACATAAACTTGTACAATTACGTCTGATCCTCAAAAGTTGACCGTAAGGTAAGTTGTCCTTTAGTGATTGAGGATGCGAGCTGGTGTAATGCAGGATTGTATTCCTGTCAGTTTCCTTCTTGTGTAAGGAAGTTGTCAACTTGGATTCGCTGGTGCCTACAGTGACGTCAAGGAAAGTCATTTCTTTCGGACTATAGTTCAGCGTGAATTTGATGTCAGGGTGCCTTGAGTTTAGCCAAACATGGAACTGATCGAGTTCCGTCTGGCTCCCCTGCCACAGGAGCCAGACGTCATCGATATATCTCAGCCATTGAACAATATGGCCTGAGAAAGGGTTGCCATTCAGAACAAATCTCTCCTCGTATTGTGCCATATACAGCACTGCCAGCTCCGGCGCATAAGGACAACCCATGGCTGTCCCTTTGATTTGGATAAAAAAATTGTTCTCAAACTTAAAATAATTGCTCCGAAGAGTAATTTCAGCCAATGATACAATGAAACTGGTAGGCACCCGATGGGGTCTCGCCCTTTGTTCTAAATAGAGTTCAATGACCTCAAGAGCTTCATCCTGCGGTATTTGGGTGTAGAGCGAGGCAACATCCAATGTCACCATCAACTCAGTCTGTTCATTGAATGTGTGCCCCTCAATCTGTTTAATGAAGTCTGTTGTGTCACTGAGATGCGATCGCACTTGTGCTATACACGGTTTTAAAAAGAAATCAATATATTTCGATACTGGTTCAAGCACCGAATCGCATCCAGAGACTATGGGTCTCCCGGGTGGCGCCTTTTCATTTTTATGAATCTTTGGTAAGAAATAGAGGATAGGTGTTCTTGGCAATTTTTTGTTCAAAAATTCGTGCTCTTTGGACCCTAGAAAACCTTCGTCCAGACCTTCCTTTGTGATTTTGGATATTTTGTCCTGAATAGCATGGACAGGGTCTTCTTTTGATGGTCTGTACCACTCCCTATTGTTCACGTGTACTTGGCCTTCAGCAAGATACATCGGGCGTGGCCATAGAACCACTGCCCCACCTTTATCGGCCTGTTTTATGACTATTGATGTGTCAGATTTAAGATCACCAATAGCTTTTTGTATTCCTTTACTGATGTTGTTTTTAACAAAGCTACTTTTCTTCTCAAGTTTCGTGAGGGAAGACAGTACAGCTTGCTCAAAAGCAATGATCTGTTTTGGGATGTTTAATGTTGGAGTGAACCTTGATTTCACTCTGAGTCCAGTGGTTTCCTGTGTTGACGTCATTTCGGCTCCTGCGAAGTAAGTTTTCAACCTGACCTTACGGCAGAAGTCCAGTGCTTCCAATTTCAATTTTGTGAAATCGGTTCTTTTGGTAGGGACAAATTTGAGGCCCAGATTAAGAAGCATTTCTTCATCTCTTGATAATTCTTTATTGGAAAGGTTCACTATGGTGGACATATTTAATTGTTGTAATTTTTGTTGCGGGTTCGCATTTGCCATGGTTGTTTGAAACGAGGTCGTGTTTGGCCGCCCCTGGACAAAAAAGGAGCCGACCCTCCAGTTGCGCCTCGTTTATTCGAATTAGACTGCCTAGAATCAGTGGAAGAGTCAGATGAAGTGGTGTCAGAAAATGTTAGGAACCTGTTTTTAGATCTGCCCTGGAATGTATTTAGGGCCCCTCGTGACTCACCGGAAGTGTAAAAATCCTCCTTAAGAAAAGGATATACCCGATCTAGTTGGAATGATTTGGAGTCTTTATCAAATTGTGCTGATTTGGTATTTAAAGTATAATCTTTAACTGTAACAATTTCCTTTTCAATTCTGTCTAGAAGTGCCTTTGCTTCAGTAGTAGTCTGATTATCATTGATGGTTTTGATCAAATCTTCTATCTCCTTCTCTTCCTGGCTACAAATGAGTTGGGCTGTTTCAATGGTGTGCACCATTAAATCTCTGCTGCATTTAGTATTGATTTGACTGAACCCTTTCTTGTACTCGGTATCTTCTATAAAGATGACCGGAATGTTCTTAACCTGGAGGCCCCAGGGAATGGTACCTGCTTTTAAATGTCTAAGTAAGAAGTGGCCGTGAAGTTCCGTTCTAATGTGCTTCTTTTGAAGCCTAGTTAATTTGTCTGCCTCATTTTGCTGCTTGGCTGAGGCACTCAGAGTAATAGAAGAAAATGGCGAGGACGCAATGAGATTCTGGATATGGCTTTCCGTGAAGGACAGCGTGTCCTTATCTGCCATGCTAAGCAAGAGTGAACACTCTTGCAAGAGAATTGATGCTCACAAGAAGAATCAAAGGACACTTTTTTTGTGTCACTCCCAAGCCACTCGGGCAATTGCCCGCTCAAACAATCAGAAAAAACAAGGGTGGCTGGGCCCAATGGGACGGAGGGTAGGCAGGACCACAAAATTGTAAATAGAAATATTTGCCTATGCCTCCAAACTAATTAAGGTACACACTGATTCAAGTGAGGGTAAACCACAATTTATTAGCTTACCCAGACAATGATTTTTGTCTTTCAATTGTTACTCAGTTCACAAACAGATTTACATTTTGAAAAAACACACCTAAGACCACTGTCGACCCCATGTCTAGCCATATACAATTTTGAAAAACAATTTGTGCAATATATACAGTGAAAAGGAACAAATAACTAACGTTTTTACAAAAATGACTTTTTACCATAAGTGCATTTTACCATGAGTACATCTTCATGACATGGACAAATTGACCATACACATTTGTGAGTGATATGTGACTTTTTACAATAAAACGATCACAAACAAAGGGAGAAAAAAAGAGGAAAAAATATTTTTAAACAAGATCAACTCCCAAGACCTGAACCCGATGTAATCAGTTTAATTCAGGAAAATTGCCCATTTTTGCATCAGTATCATTGACCAACCGGTCAGAGAAAAACGGGGGGGGGTGCCGACGCGTTTCGAATCCTGTTTAATGACTTGCAGGATTCTCGTCAGGGCGGTATGATTCTAATCCATGGGAACTGTTTAAAGAAATGAAAAAAGCGATTTGTTTACCAAAAAGGGGTCCTCTAGCCAATGTTCCTACAACTCTATATGTGTAAGGATTGAAGCATACCTTGTGTTAATCCTGCCCAAAGTAGCTCCTGTTACAATGAAAATGCCGTCTGTGCCGCCGGGTTTGGGCTGCAACAGAGTAAGGAATGGATCAAGTCTAGTGGGGGTGGGAATCGATGTGAGACACGAATAGTCAGAAAAAGATTTTTTTGTACCTGCAATATTCGTGACCCCTTGACAGTTGTACCGGTGTCTTGCAACTATTTAAGTTGTATGCTCATTTGCATCTCTAAAGAAAAGAAGATAAAAGAAGCGTGTTTTAATGCACCGCTCGCTCGGTGGCGCGCCAATGGTCAGGGCCATTGAGGGAAAACTTACTTGTGAAAAGCTCCGCGATGGCGGCAGAAATTCTCTAACTCTTTCGGCGTGTCTCCTAAGTGTTTTGCTTTACAAGTCTGCAGGGGCAAGGATGGGATGAAGTATTAATGCGCTGATACGCTGCTCCTATGCTTTGTTTAGTGCGCAATAACAGATCACAGTGTAAGCGGGTCCCTGTCTTACCGTGATTATCTGTGAAACTCCGCTTATCGTCCTCGCTGCAACCCGGCACGGTCTGTTTTTTCAAAATGTAAATCTGTTTGTGAACTGAGTAACAATTGAAAGACAAAAATCATTGTCTGGGTAAGCTAATAAATTGTGGTTTACCCTCACTTGAATCAGTGTGTACCTTAATTAGTTTGGAGGCATAGGCAAATATTTCTATTTACAAGATCCTCTGGATGGCAGAGTTTGCCGGGGCATGGAATAACAGGGTGCCATCGAATGGAAGATCAATCAGCCGCTCCCGAACATTTTCGGGAACACACCGTCCCGAAGCCAAGCATGGCGGCGGAGGGCGACTGAGGAAGCCATGGCCCGGCCCAGCACCTCCGAGATGTCCTGAGCAGAGCAGAGAATAAACGCCGCTAGCTCCTGGCTATCCAGCGCATGATGCCGTAAGTCCACCTGAACAGTCTCTTGTGAATCGGCGGATCCCAAGGACTCAGCCGCGTCCTACAAACAAGAGGTGGCCCTAGCCAACACATATAAGGTGTTAAGGGGAGCTGGTCGAGGCAAACATGTTGCGCCTGTGAGAAGTTGGCCTGATATATGATGCTCACTAGTTCTAGTGATCACCTTGTATCAGTCCAAACAACCCTTATGGTGATTGGTTGCAAGTCAACCTTATAGACCAGCTATCCTAATGGTAGCATGGACAAAGCAGTCTTAGGCTAAACTCTTTTAGCATGTGAAGCCAGCTGTTTTACCACAATATAACCCCTTGAATACCAGATTAAAGGACACCACACAGGTTGTTATGAAAATAAACAGTATATTTATTAATAACAAACACCTCTGAACTCTTTATGAGGTCAGAGGGCTAAGCACATGACAATCTCTTAGGAAAAATACGACAAGTTGCACAAAATTACAATGGTGCCCTAGGGGCACGGCAAACCATATACTAAGTAAGTGGTATAAGGAAATCGATAGAAGGAATGAGCTGTCCAGAGGCTGTAGGATCGCTGGTACTACACTGTCCTAACTTTAGGTAAGTAATAGGAGGCCCACGGGACGCGTGTGCAGAGTGTGAACTCACACGCGAGATGCGTAACAACGTCTATGGACAGTACAGTTCAAGAAAAAGGTGAGTACGGAAAATCCTGACTAGTTAGGACTAAAACGACTGTGAATCTGGACACTAAGAGAGTCAAGCTACCCTTGAGCACCAAAATGCTCTTGTTACCTCACCCACGGGCTGCGGGTGCATAGGTGCGAAGTCGGGTTTCTGCGTTGAAGTCTATGGAGCCTGGAAGAAAAGATGCTGCAGGCGACCAGGAGGAAGATGTCCGGTGCGATCCACGGGTGGATCGAGGAAGAAGAGGACCTGAAAGCAGAGGGGACAGTGTTCAAAGTCACTAGCCAGTGACCGGTGTGGAACAAGAAGGGAACCATATGCTGTCGTCGCGATCAGGTGAAGAGTGGACGCTTGTCTCTGCAGCCACGTGGACCAGGTGGTGTCTTCGACGACCAGGATGGAGGCACGAGCTGTCCCACGCAGGCTCTCGCTGTCCGCGGTGTCAGATCCGGATTTAGAGTCAACAGGCCTTGGCAAAGGCAACCCACGTGGTGAGTGGAAACGGTGTCTGGAGTGGGCCAGGAGGGTCCGGGGCGCTCTTCTTTTGGAAGGGAGCAAGGGCCAGTCTGGAGCAACCAGAC
This sequence comes from Lissotriton helveticus, assembly GCF_964261635.1. Lineage (NCBI taxonomy): Eukaryota > Metazoa > Chordata > Amphibia > Caudata > Salamandridae > Lissotriton > Lissotriton helveticus. The sequence goes on from NC_136060.1 coordinate 387,175,130, forward strand.
CAGCAGTGAAGATTTCAAGGTTCGTCGTCTAGGAGGGCACTAGCCAGCGGGCAAGTGACCAGACAACGCGTCGAGCAGCAAATAGTCAGAAGGGCCCCACGCAGATCTCGTGGAAGCTGGAGGGCTGATCTTCGGTGCAGGAGCTGCTCGGGGCTGGGGCTTCTCAATCCCCAAAGCACTTGGTCGAGTTTACCTCGGGAGTCGTGCTGGAAGCGAAGTGCAGTTTCTTTCAAGATGGCCGGTCCCACGTGTCTCGTTGCACCCACGGGTCTCAGCTTTGCTGCAGATGTGAGTTATGGTCGGAGAGGTCTGGGAATCCGGGTCTCGTCGGGCTCTGAAGTCTGGATCCTCAAGGGAAGACGACAAAGGGAAGCCGCTGGACGCTTGATGGTGCCTGCAGTTGCAGGGTGGACACTCCTTGCCCACAAGGGAGATTTCTTCAGTCTTCTGTGGAGCAGAATGTCGAAGTCCAGAGTTTCTTCTTGTAGAGTAGTTCAGGATTAATCTAATTTGGAATGGGACCAGCTCCTACCTTTATCCTGCTAAAGGGGGCTGTACTGGTGACTAGGTCCCTCCCCTGGGTGGGACCAGGAAGGGGGGTGGTTACACCCCCTATCCTTTGTCCGGTTTCGCACCAGAGCTGGGGCAGGGATGCCCCAGCAACTGGTTTGAACCGGTCTATGCAGAGGACACCTTGTGTGCCCCAGGCATGTCTCATTCCTTTCAGGCCTATCCTACCCAATACACAAAATCCTGTCTGGGGTGGTGCTAGCACCTCCCAAGGCAGGAAACCATTTGTCCAAGCCTCCCTCGCTGGAAGGACTCCCAGCAGCAGGAGGTCAGACTTGTGTCTGTGGTGGCAGCATCCATTTTGTGATGCCAAGGCTCGAGTTAACTTTAACCGGGGTTCACAGTTACATACATGTCGTGTCCCTCTAGAAGGGTGGAATGCTACCCCCGTCGCCAGAATTGGCGAGGGGGTAGTATTCCAATTCGTATGACACCTTACTCGACATGTTTTGATAATGCTATACCAAAGTTAGCATTTAACCGCGAGGGTTATAATGCACTTAAGAGTATATGGTATAGCGTTATCATGGAACACCTATAAGGACTTGGTTCCGCAAGCTGCAGACAGGCTCAGCTCATGCCAGAGCACCATCTCACATAATTCCAAGCACTCTGCCTTCAGGATTGATAAGGCCTGCCATAGGAGTGACTGATAGGAATATATGTGTCCATTTTGGGGTTAGATATAGGTAACTCTATCTACAGCAAAGAGCGATTACACCACCTTGCCCCAGCTGTCTTACCAGCCAGTTGTGTCTGTTTAGATGGCCAGCCAGGGGTGGCATAATACATGCTTCAGCCCCTGGTAGGCCCAGGGTACACCTATGTCCTGGGCACCTAAGGTACACTGTACAGGGACTGATAAGGTGGCCCAGTACCAATTGGTAAATGCACCTAAAGTACATGGATGTCAATTTAGAGAGAGAACAGCTAGGCTGTGGGTCTGATTAGCAGGCCCACAGCCAGGGAAAGTCGTAAACCAGTGAAGCAAAAATTTGGGGTGACCATAGAATTGCAGACCCCACTCTCCTACATGCCCCCCCCCCCAAACTTAGGGACATTAAACTAACCGTGACCAGGTGAGTCTTCCTGTTCTAAGTGGAAATACCTGGAGAGACCATCTGCATTGCCACCATGGTCAGTCCCTGGTCTGTGCTCCACTGTAAAGTCCATCCCTTGTAGGGAAATGGACCACCTAAGAAGTTTGGGGTTTTCACCCTTCATCTGATTTAGCCATAAGAGGAGCTTATGGTCGGTCTGAATCTTGAAGTGAGTTCCAAACAAGTATGGCCTCAACTTCTTCAGGGCCCAAACCACAGCAAAGGCCTCCCTCTCAATAGCTGACCAACGTTTCTCTCTAGGGGTCAGCCTTCTACTTATAAAAGCAATGGGCTGGTCATGACCATCAATATTCAGTTGAGATAGAACACCCAACTCAGATGCATCTGTTTGGACAATGAAGGTTTTGGAGTAGTCAGGACTCTTGAGAATAGGTGCAGTACACATGGCCTGCTTCAGGTCATCGAATGCCTTCTGACAGCTAACTGTCCACTGAACTTTCTTTGGCATTTTCTTGCTTGTCAAGTCATTAAGTGGTGTCACAATGGACCCATAATTTTTGACAAACTTCCTATAGTAACCAGACAGGCCCAAGAAAGCTCTGACCTGTGTCTGGGCGGTTGGAGGAGCACAGTCCTTTATGGCCTGTATCTTGCTCTCCAAGGGTTGAATCTGGCCTCCACCCACAAGGTGGCCCAGGTACACAACCTGACTCTGCCCTACCTGGCACTTGGTGGCCTTGATAGTGAGGCCTGCCTTTTGCAGGGCCTCCAAAACTTTCCTCAGGTGGATCAGGTGATCCTCCCAGATTATAATGCACTTAAGAGTATATGGTATAGCGTTATCATGGAACAGCTATAAGGACTTGGTTTCGCAAGCTGCAGACAGGCTCAGCTCATGCCAGAGCACCATCTCACATAATTCCAAGCACTCTGCCTTCAGGATTGATAAGGCCTGCCATAGGAGTGACTGATAGGAATATATGTGTCCATTTTGGGGTTAGATATAGGTAACTATATCTACAGCAAAGGGTGATTACACCACCTTGCCCCAGGTGTCTTACCAGCCAGTTGTGTCTGTTTAGATGGCCAGCCAGGGGTGGCATAATACATGCTTCAGCCCCTGGTAGGCCCTGGGTACACCTATGCCCTGGGTACCTAAGGTACACTGTACAGGGACTGATAAGGTGGCCCAGTACCAATTGGTAAATGCACCTAAAGTATATGGATGTCAATTTAGAAAGAGAACAGCTAGGCTGTGGGTCTGATTAGCAGGCCCACAGCCAGTGAAAGTTGTAAACCAGTGAAGCAAAAAGCAAAAATCTGGGGTGACCATAGGATTGCAGACCCCACTCTCCTACAGCGCCCCCAAGAGTCCAGCCAGCGGGCCTCCCAGGACGGTGGAGACAACCGTGACGGCAGGGAGGGAAAAGCAGTCAGCAAAAGTGGACTGGAGGCAGAGGGGTGGAGAGAAAGACACGCCAGGTCACGCAGCGCAGGAAGGTGCAGGTGCAGAAGGTGTTGAGGCACCGGATCCCCTGAGGCGGGGGGCCTCCATCAGGGAAGAAAGGAGCAAATGCTCAAAGGGAAGCAATAGCTCCCTCCCACCAGCGCCCTGGATGAGAAACTCCAAAAGATGTATATGTGTATGTATATGTATTTCGATTTATATAGCGCACGTTTCACCCAGGGGTCTCAAGGCGCTTGCTTAGGGAACCCGTCCTGGTATTCCCCTGTGAGAGATACCCCGGCAGGGTATTCACAAGGTGAAAGCCAGGCATCCCGCCGCGAAGGGCCATAGTGGAGATTAAGCAAGCTATTGCCCAGAGTCGCAGAGTGTGACCCCGTAAGTCGAGTAGGCACCGGAGCGAGAATTGTCGAGTCCGTGGAATTTTTGAGCCCGAGACCCGCCGAGGCGGGGAATCGAACCCTGGTCCACGGCTGATCTCAGCTTCCGGGTCTGCCGCCTCTAACCACTGAGCCACACTTCTCCACAAGATGGTCCGCCGGGAAATTAGCAACCCAGTCACCCATGCGCAGAATACCCACAGTGGTAGACACTGCGTGAGCGAAGGCCGCACCCGCCTCCGTAGGGCCCCGCGGTGGGGAAAGCTGCTCCTCCGTGTGCTACTGCTGTAAACTAAGGCGGCTGTCCCCGAAGCCGAGTGGGGCGGGCAAATGCCAGACCTGGAAGTTATGTTATATGGGAATTTATAACGCGCACGACTACTCTTGAGTATGCTGGCGCGATGCGGAATCAAACAGATGGCAAGAAAAATGAATTAGTAGGCCTGCTTAAAAAGGTGAGTTTTGAGGAGCTTCTTAAAGCATCTTAAGTCCTGAATGTGGCGCAGCGCAATAGGGAGGGCATTCCAGAGGATGGCTGTAGGAAGGTGGATATCTGACTATGGTTGCCCCCAACTTTTTGCCTAGTGTTTAGCTGGTTTTCGACCTAGTTGGCCTGGGGCCCTGCTATTCAGGACCCCAGACTAATTGCTCTCTGTAAAATGGACTCCATGTACCATAGGTACATACCTAATTGGATACTGGGTCATCTTATCAGCACCTGTACAGTGTACCTTAGGTACCCAGGGCACAGGTGTACCCAGGGCCTACCAGGGGCTGCAGCATGTATTATGCCACCCCTGGCTGGCCATCCAAACTGACACAACTGGCTGGTAACACAGCTGGGGCAAGGTGGTGTAATCACCCTTTGCTGTAGATATAGTATACCTATATCTAACCCCAAAATGGACACATATACTCCTATAAGTCCCTCCTATGGCAGGCCTTATCAATCCTGAAGGCAGAGTGCTTGGAATTATGTGAGATGGTGCTCTAGCATGAGCTGAGCCTGTCTGCGGCTTTCGGAACCAAGTCCTTATATCTGTTCCATGATAACGCTATACCATATACTCTTAAGTGCATTATAATCCTCGCGGTTATTGCTAACTTTGGCATAGCATTATCGAAACATGTCGTGTAAGGTGTCATACGCTTTGGAATACTACCCCCTCGCCAGTTCTGGTGACAGGGGTAGCATTCCACCCTTCTAGAGGGATAAGACATGTATGTAACTAGAACCCCGGTTAAAGTTAACCCGAGCCTTAGCATCACAAAATGGATGCTGCCACCACAGACACAAGTCTGACCTCCTGCTGCTGGGAGTCCTTCCAGCAACGGAGGCCTGGACAAACAGTTTCCTGCCTGGGGAGGTGCTAGCACCACCCCAGACAGGACTTTGTGTATCCAGATAGGCAGGGCTGAAAGGAATGAGACATGCCTGGGGCACACAAAGTGTCCCTGTGCATACCCCGGTTCAAACCAGTTGCTGGGGCACTCCAGCCCCAGCTCTGGCGCACTCCAGCCCCAGCTCTGGCGCGAAACCGGACAAAGGATAGGGGGTGTAACCACCCCCTTCCTGGTCCCACCCATGGGAGGGACCTAGTCACTAGTACAGCCCCCTTTAGCAGAATAAAGGTAGGAGCTGGTCCCATTCCAAATTAGATTGTCCTGAACAACTTTACAAGAAGAAACTCTGGACTTCGACGTTCTGCTCCACAGAAGACTGAAGAAATCTCCCTTGTGGCCAAGGAGTGACTACCCTGCAACTGCAGGCACCATCAAGCGTCCTAACGGTTCACTTTGTCGTCCTTCCTGCCGGAACCAGACCTCAGAGCTCGACGAGACTCGGACTCCCAGACCTCCCGACCTCTACCCACATCTGCAGCACAGCTGAGACCCGTGGGTGCGACGAGACACGGGGACCGTCCATCTTTGAAGAACTGCACTTCGCTTCCAGCACGACCTCTGAGGTACCCTCGAGTGAGTGCTTTGGGGATTGAGAAGCCCCATCCCGGAGCAGCTCCTGCACTGAAGACCAGCCCTCCAGCCTCCACGAGATCTGCATGGGGCTCTTCTGCCTGGTTGCTGCTCGACGCATTGTCTGGTCACTTGCCGGCTGGCTTGTGGCCTCCTAGACAACAAACCTTGAAATCTACACTGCTGTTCTGGTTGCTCCAGACTGGCCCTTGCTTCCTTCCAAAAGAGAAGAACCCCGGACCCTCCTGGTCCGCACCAGACGCCATCTTCACTCACCGCGTGGGTTGCCTTTGCCAAGGCCTGTTGACTCCAATCCCGGAACAGACACCGCCGACAGCGAGAGCCTGCGTGGGACAGCTCGTGCCTCCATCCTGGTCGTCGAAGACACCTCCTGGTCCGCGTGGCTGCCGAGACAAGCGTCACCTCTTCCCCTGATCGCGACGACAGCATCTGGTTCCTTCCTGGTTCCACACCGGTCACTGGCTAGTGACTTTGAACACTGTCCCCTCTGCTTTCAGGTCTCCATCTCCATCGATCCACCCTTGGATCCCTCCGGACATCTCCCTCCTGGTCGCCTGCAGCATCTTTTCTTCCAGGCTCCATTGACTTCAACGCAGAAGAACAAGTTACTTACCTTCGGTAACGATATATCTGTAAGAAACAGTAGTTAGTATTAGATTCCTTACCTTAGAATATCCCCAGGCGTCAGTCTGGATCCGGAAACTTTTGCGTAGCAGTACCCCTGCGCGTCGGTAGGCGTCGTCTGCAGGCGTCCCCTGCGGCTCCGCGTCGTCGGCGTCGTGCGCCGTGATGACGTCGCTGGAGTATATAGACGCCGCCTCCGCGCGCTGACGTCAGTTCTTTGCACACAGCTTTTCCGCGCCAGAACACGCAGAGCCATGTGAGAACTAACACTGGTGCCATTTGAAACTAGGGCCCTGAAAGGGATGACCTTAACCCTAGGTATCAGTTCGCAGAACGGGGAGGACGGGTGGGGCGGTAAGGAATCTAATACTAACTACTGTTTCTTACAGATATATCGTTACCGAAGGTAAGTAACTTGTTCATCTGAAAGAAACAGGTTAGTATTAGATTCCTTACCTTAGAATAGATACCCCAGCAATACCAACCCCGGTGGTGGGTCTGCGAACCAATACAAACCTACACCAGAAAGTCCTGGAGGACCGAACGGCCAAAGAAGCCATCCCTCCGGACTTGACTGTCCAGGCAGTAGTGCCTCGCAAAGGTGTGCAGCGAGGCCCACGTAGCCGCCTGGCAAATGTCCTGCAAAGGGACTCCCCGGCCCAGGGCAGTAGTAGCCGCCGTGGCCCGAGTGGAATGGGCCCTCAGCCCAACAGGAGGCTCCTTCCGAGCCAAAGAGTAGCATGCTTTGATGCACAGGACGACCCACCGAGAGATGGTTCGTTTCTGTACCGCCCTTCCCTTCTTCTCACCCACGTAGCCAACAAACAGTTGGTCATCCACCCGGAACTGGCGTGTGCGATCCATGTAAAATGAAAGCGCACGTTTTGGGTCCAGACGATGGAGCCGCTCTTCATCCTTTGAAGGATGCGGAGGCGGGAAGAAGGAGGGTAAGGTGATGGACTGCCCGATGTGAAAAGCAGAAACTACTTTGGGCAGGAAAGAAGGCCTAGTCCTAAGAACCACCTTGTCAGGATGGACGGACAAGAAAGGAGGTTTAACAGAAAGAGCCTGGAGCTCACTCACTCTCCTGGCAGAGGTGATGGCAACCAGGAAGGCCGTCTTTAAAGTGAGAAGACGGAGAGGACAGGAATGAAGCGGCTCAAAGGGAGCGCACATCAAGAATGTCAGAACGAGGTTCAAGTCCCACTGAGGCATCACGAACGGAACAGGAGGATACATGTGCGTGATGCCTTTCAAGAATCTCAGTACAATAGGGGACTTGAATAAGGATGGCTGATCAGGTAGCCTTAAGAAGGCGGAAAGGGCAGAAAGGTAGCCCTTGATAGTGCCCAGAGCAGAGCCCTGCTGGGCAAGAGAAAGAAGAAAGAGGAGAACCTCGGAAAGAGGGGCAGAAAGGGGATCCACAGCCTTAGCTGTGCACCATGCCACAAATCTTTTCCACCGGCAGGCGTATACCGACTTTGTGGAGGGACGCCTGGCTGCCAGAATCACATCACAGACTTCAGGAGGCAAGTCGAATGGCCTCAACTGTCGCCGCTCAATCTCCACGCATGGAGGTGGAGGCTGGACAGGTTCGGGTGGAGGACCGTCCCCTGCTGCTGCGACAGAAGGTCCTCCTGAAGGGGCAGGCGGATCGAGGGACCGACTGACATGCTGAGTAGCTCGGGATACCAGTATCTTCGAGCCCAGTCCGGAGCCACAAGGATAACTTGGGCCCGGTCGCGCCTGATCTTCTTCAGCACTCTGGGCAGAAGTGGTATAGGCGGAAAGGCGTACAACAGACCGCAGCTCCACTCGCGCCGAAAGGCGTCGCCGAGCGAGTGCCGTCTTGGAAACTCCAACGCGCAGAACTGATGACATTGCGCGTTCTCTTCTGTGGCGAATAGATCTAACCAAGGCTCTCCCCATTGCTGAAAGAGGCCGTTTGCCACGTCCGAGTTCAGACGCCATTCGTGATCCACCGAGCACCGACGGCTGAGTTCGTCCGCCCTGGCGTTCAGAGAACCTGCCAGGTGTTGAACCGTCAGAGTCACGCCCTGACGTTCCAGCCATTGCCAGAGGCGCAGAGCCTCCTGGCAAAGAGTCCACGACCCCACACCGCCCTGTTTGTTGCAGTACCACATGGCGGTGGTGTTGTCCGTGAACACCTGCACTACACTCCCGTTGACAAAGGGGAGGAATGCCTTCAGTGCTAGGCGAATCGCCCGCAGCTCCAACATGTTGATATGGAGCCGGGACTCCGCCGGAGACCAGATGCCTCTGATCTCCGCCTCTCCCAAGTGGCCACCCCAGCCCTGGAGGGACGCGTCCGTCACAACCACGTGCTCCGGTTGGGGAAGGGAGAGGGATCTGCCTCTGACCCAATCGCGGTCCGTAAGCCACCACTGCAACTGTCTCGCAGTGCCCTCCGAGATCAGGACATGGTCGGACAGGTTGCCCTGATGCTGGGCCCACTGAAACTTCAGGTCCCACTGCAGAGCCCGCATCCGCCACCTGGCGTGATGCACCAGAAGGATGCAGGAGGCCATCAGCCCCAGAAGCCGCAGCGTCAACCTGACCGAAATCCGGGACAACGGCTGAGAGATGGGAATCAGAGCCTGAATATCCCGGACCCGCCGTTCCGGAGGATAAACCCGAAACTGCGCCGAGTCGAGAACCGCTCCGATGAAAAGGAGCTTTTGAGAGGGACACAGGTGTGATTTCGGCACATTGATGGAAAACCCCAGCTCGTGCAGGAGGTCTGCCGTCATCTGAAGGTGGTGGACGACTGTTTGGGGCGAGCCCGCCTTCAACAACCAGTCGTAGAGGTAGGGGAAGACTGAAACCCCTAACCGGCGCAGATGAGCTGCGACCACCGCCATCACTTTCGTGAACACCCGTGGGGCGCTTGTAAGGCCGAATGGGAGCACGATAAACTGAAAGTGCTCGTGGCCTACCGTGAACCGCACGTAACGCCGGTGGGCCGGCAGGACGGGGATGTGAAAATACGCATCCTGCAAGTCCAACGCTACCATCCAGTCTTGTGGGTCTAGAGCAGCCAAGACCTGAGCCAAAGTCAACATCTTGAACTTCTCCTTCCGGAGGAAGCCGTTGACGTCCCGTAGGTCCAAGATAGGACGAAGGCCCCCTTTGTCCTTCTTGGGCACCAGAAAGTAGTGGGAGTAGCAACCACACCCTACTTCTGGCCCAGGAACGCGCTCGATGGCCCCCTTGGCCAAGAGGGCCTTAACTTCCTCCTGTAGAAGTGTCAAGTGGTCCCCCGACACACGGTGGGTCTGCGGTGGCATGGCTGGAGGAGTGGACTCGAAGGGGAGGGAGTAGCCCCTTCGGACGAGCTGCAGCACCCACCTGTCCGATGTAATTGTGCGCCAGTGGGAGTGGTGATGACGAACCCTGCCACTCACTGGCGTCACATGGGCCCGAAAGCTCGCACTAGGAAGAATTGGAGGCTGCAGCGGGGGGGGTGTGGACTGACCTCGCCGCTGCCCTCTACCCCCACCACGGCGGAAACCACGGCCGCCACCGCGCTGGGGAGCGTTCTGCGGCGCGTGGCTGGCAGCACGCGTGGGACCGCCCCTTCCTTGGCCACGAAAGGGGCGAAACGAACCCTGCTGCTGGCGCTGGGTCGAAAGACCCAAGGACTTGGCCGTGACCCTGGAGTCCTTGAAGCGCTCAAGCGCGTTGTCCGCCTTGTCACCGAACAGGCGACTGCCATCGAAAGGCATGTCCATGAGGGCAGTCTGGACATCCGGCGAGAAGTTGGCGGATCTCAGCCAAGCATGGCGACGAATCGCCACCGTCGTGGACATAGCCCGTCCCAGCGAGTCGGTCGTGTCAAGACCACACCTAATCGAATACCTCGCCGCGTCCCGGCCTTCAACCAAGGCCTGGTTGAGCTTGTCCCGCACCTCCTGCGGGCACTGCGGCAGACACTCCGCGACCGTGTCCCACAGAGAGTGGGTGTAGCGGCCCAAGAGGCATGCGGTATTACAAGACCGCAGTCCAGCACTCAAAGACGAAAAGACCTTCTTGCCAAATTGGTCATATCGCTTCGATTCCCGATCGGGCGGAGCCGACGGGAATGCGGACTGGGAAGTAGAGGCCTGGATCACCAGACTCTCCGGGGAGGGATGGGTGGAAAGGAAGGCAGGGTCGTCCGAACACGGACGGTGACGCCTGGCAACGTTCCGGTCAACCGGTGCACCGGAAGCGGGCCTGGACCAGGTGCCCAAAAGGACATCCGTCAGGGCCTCATTAAATGGCAGCAGAGGCTCCTGTGGGCACGACTGCGGTTTAAATACTTCGGTGAGGATGTTAGGTTTCACCTTAGCGACGGGGAGCTCAAGGCGCAAAGCCTTGGCAGCCCTCATCAGGACCACCGAATAGGCAGCCCCCGCCTCCGACGCCACAGGGGAAGGCGAGACAAACCCAGGGTTGGACGACTCGTCCAGACCACTGGCCTCACCTAAGTCACCTACCCAGTCCACGTCATACTGGCAGGCTCGTGACAAAGGGTCCTCAGACCCCTCCCAACCCTCTCCATATTCGTCCTCATCGCCATAGGACGAGTCGACGATGTAAACCGGCTCCTCGGAGCCAATGGGCCCCAACGGCGCCGGACTCGGCGTCGGACGACGCCGGTCCGACTCCGCGTCAGGAGTCAGTGAGGGATCGGGGTGGCGCCGCGCGGCGCCGGGGACCCGACGCCGGCCGGAACCGACGGCGGAGTCACGGCGCCGCGCGGAGGCGGCACCACGGGTTGCCCCAATGGAATCGGCGCCGGGGAGGCCGGAGGACCAGCCGGCGACGACCCTGAAGGGCCCAGCGGCGCCGGGGCCGGAGCCGCCGGCGGCGCCGGGGCCGGAGCACTCGGCGGCGTCGGGGCAGGTGCACCCGAACCGCTCGGGCTCCCAGACGGGACCGACGGGCCCGCAGGCGCCGTAGGCCCCGCCGGAGGAGACATCGCCCTCATAGCCATGAGGGAACGCCTCAATCTCCTCGCGCGACGCGCCTTCCCCAGGGACCGACGGGTATGGGGCAGACGGCGTCGGCGACCCACGCGGGGCCGCAGGGGTGGGGCCACCCGAACGCCCGGCCGCATCACGCGGGCGTCGGGGGGAGTCAGGGGTACGATGATGACGCCCCGACCTCTTGTGATGCTTACCTGATGAACCGGAGGAATGGTGGCGACTCCCGGAGCGCTCATGGCGGCTCCGCGATCGCTCCCTCGACCGCTCCCTCGACCTCCGACCGGACCGGGACCGCTCTCGACGCGGGGCCGACACTCGGAGTTCGAGCAGCTTGCGGGACCGCTCCCGTCTAGCTTTACCTGTCAAGGCCCGGCAGTCGACGCAAGACTCGACGTCGTGGTCCGCGCCCAGACACCGGAGGCAGAGTCGATGGTGGTCGGTGACCGACATCATTCAGTCGCACCCGTCGCAACTCTTAAACCCGGCATCCTACCGGCACCTTGAAGAAGAGTTAAAGTTAACAAAACTAGGTCAAAAGACCGGAGTACTGCTCTTCGGATCTGCGCTAACTGGCGCGGAAAAAAGAAGAACTGACGTCAGCGCGCGGAGGCGGGCGTCTATATACTCAGCGACGTCATCACGGCGCACGACGCCGACGACGCGGAGCCGCAGGGACGCCTGCAGACGACGCCTACCGACGCGCAGGGGTACTGCTACGCAAAAGTTTCCGGATCCAGACTGACGCCTGGGGATATTCTAAGGTAAGGAATCTAATACTAACCTGTTTCTTTCAGATACCCGACGCACTTTCACACCTATGCACCCGCAGCCCGTGGGTGAGGTAACAAGAGCATTTCGGTGATCATAGGTAGATTTACTCTCCTAGTGTTCAGGTATCCTGTAGTTTCGGTCTCAACCAGTCGGAACTGTCCTTACTTACCTATTTCGTAATTTGTTCATGCCCATTGACTTTGCATTGAAACCCGCGTGTGTGTTCTAACACTGCACACGTGTCCCGTGGGCCTCCTGCTCCTTACCTAAGGTTAGGGTAGTGTAGCCCCAGCGATTCTACAGCCTCTGGGCATCCTCATTTCTCCTATCGTTCTACTTAACCCCTTTACTTAGTATATGGTTTGTCGTGCTCCTAGGGCACCATTGTAATTTGTGCGACCTATTGTATTTTTTTGAAGAGTATTGTTATGTGCTTAGCCCTCTGATCTCATAAAGAGTTCAGAGGTGTTTGTTAGTAATAAATATATTGTTTATTTTCATAACAACCTGTGTGGTGTCCTTCCATCTGGTATTCAAGGGGTTATATGTGGTAAAACAGCTGGCTTCACATGCCAAAAGAGTTTAGCCTAAGACTGCTCTGTCCATGCTACCATTAGGATAGCTGGTCTATAAGGTTGACTTACAACCAATCACCATAAGGGTTGTTTGGACTGATACAAGGTGATCACTAGAACTAGTGAGCATCATATATCAGGCCAACTTCTCACAATGGCTACTTTAACCGAAAGGGACTGGCTGCCCATCCTGGCTCGACGGAAATGAGGGGTTACAATCAGTCGATGGGCGGCCGACCTTAGGGATCGTGGAGGAATGTAGAAGGCCACTCTTTTACTAATATAGGAGGGGCCAGAGTCGTGTAAGGCTTTATGTGCTAGGACAAGAGCCTTAAACGGTACCCTCTGGGTCACCGGCAGCCAGTGGAGAGTGCACATCTGTGATCTTATACTGGTTCTCTTAGAAATGCCAAGAAGGAGTCTGGCCGCAGCATTCTGGATAAGTTGAAGCTTATTAACCAGGTATGCCGGGATGCCAAGAAAGAGCGCATTGGCATAGTCAAGGCAGGATAGGATGAGAGCCCGAGCGACCATCTCCTTGGCCGGCTGGGGGAGCAAGGGAAAGAATCTGCCTAAGGACTTGAGAGTTAGAAGGAACCGAAGAGTGGGGGACATGTTGCTCCTCCGGCGAACACCTTGGCCTCGGGAATGGCGTGGAGCCGCCCTTCGATGATGCCGGTGAAAAAGCCACCACGTGGCGGCCTGTCTCCGGGGAGGATGACACCAGTAGGCACCCAACCTCTGGAGTAGAGGGAGCGTCCGAAGACGAATCCGCGACTCGGCGCCTGTCTGGTGCTGTGGAGTCCGCCGCCCGAGGCAGGACGTCATCACCATCCGGCGCCGAAGGAGACGCCAGATAGGGTTCCTCCAAGTCACACCGCACCGGGGACCGGAGCTGGAGTCGAAGTGGTGGCGCCAGAACAATGCGGACTCGACCTCCGACGAGGCAGCCGCCTGTGTGAAGGAATGAGAGGGACCAGGGGAGTGACGAAGCCCTCCGCTAGCCTCGGCCCAGAATGCGACAGAGGTGGCCTGCCGACCCATGCGGCGCAGCTAGGGCCAATTCAACCTGTGACTCGCCCTCCAACACGGCAGCCTTCTGTGTGGAGGGACGAGAGGGGTCCAGAGGAGGACGAGGGGTCCCCGCCCAGCCTTGACCCAGAGCAGGATGATGAGGGTCCCCCGCCCCTGTGGTGCAGCCCGGTCCAGCAGGTGCTGGCACCATCGGCTCAGCCGTGGACAAGGCCGCCGCCTGTCCAGAGGGCCGAGGGGGGCTCGGGGATGCGACCAGAGCCCCGGCGACCTCACGCGACACCACAGGGACTCCCGCGGGAGTTTCGGCAAGGCAGAGGTGCCGTGGTCCGAAGGAGGGACCCCCGAAGGGCCGCACCCCACCAGCTCCATATCCTCCAAGCCTGGTGCCAGGGCCGGAGCCGCTGGCGGCGCCACGGAGAGCTCCGCGCAATGCAAGGGATCTGGTGCGCCCACAGAGGGGAAGGAGGAGGAGGAGACGCCTGCGAGGCCTGCAAAGCCACTGCATGTATCCATCTGGACTCTACGCCCTTTCACTGGGAAACGGTGGATAGGACGACGACACGTGGGGCTGCATCACCCGCAGAGCCCCTGGCAGCCCAAACACCAGCTGCCGGGACAAGCTGTGACACTTACCCACCGGGAACGACGCTCTTGCGACATCGGAGAGGGATGAGGATGCCGGCCGCTTCTGAAACCGTCTGCCGAGGCTGATCGAGGGGATAAAGCCGACTTTGAAAGTCGGGCAGAGAGCAGTTTCATCCGGCGCTCCCACCGCGACTACGGCTTCAGCTGTTGGCATGCCTCACAATCCGAGGTGCCGTGATCTTCCCCTAAACACCACATTCAAATGAGGTGAGGGTCCGTCGCCGACATAAGACGCCCACATGACGTGCAAGCCTTGAAGCCCGAAGGCATTCGCACACTATTCCATTAAAATATATCACAATGAGGAAAGAAAAATGTAATTACCTAGACTCTGTGAAACCTGCTCTACTGCTGCTGACTGAGACCTGGCTCAACGCTGATTCTACCCCAGACATTCTTGCCGCTATCCCCCCTGGCTATTATATTTTGCAATTATTTTGGCCACCATAAGTGTGGAAGGGTATGCTCAGACATGAGTCCGTTGCTCATTGCACCATTAGGATTCGAGCAAGCCGGGCCGAAGACGACTGTAATGCCAGAAACCGGTCCCCGGAAGCTTGTTTCCTTTCCAGTGAAGAATTGGCTTGGTAGTTTGGTCTGCCCTGTTCCCATGATGCACTGGGCCAGGGACAGACTAATTTGCATATAGCCATGTTCTGAACTGGGATGGTGCAGTGAGCTAAAAAACGGTGATGGATCAAGCCCTGATCTGTTGACTGGGTAGGAGTGTTCTGATTAACTCAGATACTCTGTCCATCACCACCCCCTTTTTGAAATTATTATATTTTGCAAGCAGACCGAGCTTCTGACAGGCCAGGTGGAGGAGTAGCAGCAATTATTACAACCTCTATCAGATTTTCTTCCCTAACCACAGTTTGTATTCTTTCGGTTGATCATCTGGTGCTAAGACTGGAATCCTCAGTCACACCTCTAATCTGTGTGCTAGCGTACCGCCCCCCTCAACCCATGCCCAATTTTCCGACGCTGTTTGGCGATATGCTTTCTGAACTAATCATCAATAACTCTAATATCCTAATTTTAGGGGATTTTAATTACTGGCCTTTTGACAAAAAGGAGAGTGCTTGCTCCAACATGTTCTCTGATCTCTTATCCGGCATGAACTGCTGCCAGCATTTAAATGTCCCTACCCACATTAAAGGTCATGTACTGGACCAGGTTTGGACGTCCAATGTGAAGATTTCGGCTCCCCGCATTTCCCCTTGTCTATGGTCAGATCACTTTATAATTTCTTTTTCCCTCACAGTCACCTCCTGTCCTAGCAGAATCCTACAGAGTAATTTCCAAGCCCGGAATTGGAAGAGGGCTGACCTTGGCAAATTCGCCGATTTACTTAAAACTTCCCCTCCCCCCGCAGCCAATCTTACTGACTCTATAGACATCCAAGCCTCAGCTCTCACGAATTGGCTTGTAACAGCTAGCGACGATGTGGCCCCGCTCAAACGAATCAGGCTTAGGCACCCACATGACGCACAAAAGTGGTTTACCGAAGACCTTAAAACCTTAAAGTTCGAGCTCAGGCAGGCTGAGCGTCAAAGGCGGCGAGGCTATGCCGCGGACACAAAGTTGCGGTATAGGTCTCTACATAAAGAGTACAAAATAGCGATCTTAGCCACAAAAAATTGTCAATTCAGCCACCAAAACGAAAGAGATCTTCTCCATAGTGGAGGAGTTATCACTCCCTGACAGGGTCACCATCAAACCCCTCCCTTCCCAAGCGCTTTGCGATTCCCTCAACCAGTTTTTTGTGGACAAGATTGTCAACATTAAAAAGAGCATTTCTCTTGCCGGCCCCCCTTCCCTTTCTGGTCCCGCTTTCCCTTTGCCCTCTCCGAACTTGCACCAACTTACTCAGATCCCCCTCCTTTCGGAGGAGGACTTCCTAACCTTTTTGAGGAAGGTTTCTTCAGGGTCTCCGACTGACTGCTGCCCCCCCTTGATTCTCCGCGAGGCATTTACCGCCTGCCCGCTTCCCCCTCTGAGACTCTTGAATTCGTCCCTGTCCTCCGGTCTGGTGCCTAGCTCCTTCAAGATGGCCGAGGTAGTGCCCATCCTGAAGAAACCCACGGCAGACCCGACGATCATGAGCAATTTTCGCCCCATATCCCTTCTGCCCTACCTCAGTAAAGTGCTCGAGTCTCATGCCACCAACATATTGAGCTCCTTCATTGAGCACTCTCAATACCTTGACCCCCAACAGGCTGGTTTTAGACCCGCCCACTCCACTGAATCAGTTATTCTTTCAGTTATGGAGGAACTGCGGAGAGGAGCGGACTCTAACATCAGCCAAGTTCTAGTGCTCCTGGATTTGTCGGCCGCCTTTGACACGGTCGACCATAATATTTTGATCGGCCGTGTCAGGGAGGCTGGCATCCGGGGCACCGCTCTGGACTGGGTCTGCTCCTTTTTGTCCAACCACCATCAGGCGGTCCGGCTCTCCCAGTTCACTGCTGATAGAGTAGGCCTAACCTGTGGCGTCCCGCAGGGCTCCTCCTTATCCCCACTCCTTTTTAATTTATACATGACCCCTCTTATCCGGTCTCTACGTGGCAATCATGTCACCACGTTTAATTACGCGGATGACATTCAATTGATTTTTAATATCGACGGCTCGGCGGAGTCTATCCTCACTTTTCAGTCTACCCTTTGTCACATTAGCGACTGGATGGGGTTTAACCATCTGAAGCTCAACCCCGACAAGACCGAACTGGTCCTTGTCGAGGGTGCCACCAACCCATGGAAATCCACCTTCTGGCCGGCGAGCCTGGGCTCTCCCCCCTGTCCTGTCGACTCAGCAAAAAGCCTGGGAGTCATCATCAGCGCTGACCTCACGATGAAGCCCCAGGTTAATGCTGTAGTCTCCGCTTGTTTCTTTCAGCTCCGGAAAATCCGGAAGATAGCCCGCTTCTTGACCACTGAAGCCCTCACCTTAGTCCTGCTGGCTCTAGTCATTTCGAGAATTGACTATGCCAATTCACTCTACGTAGGTATTCCATCTTATCTTATCTTATATTACTAGTAGCTCTCTCACCCCATGGGTATCCAACTTGTCCATATCCCAAGGGGAAAGTGTCTCTATGGCAGTTACACAGTTTGAAAGGACTGTGACGGAGGCACTGGACGAACTTGCCCCTATCCAACTACGCCATCGAGCCAGGAAAAGGCCTTCAGCCCCTTTGTTCTCCGAACATCTCAGACTTCTTAGACAAGAAGTAAGGAGGCAGGAGCGACTGTGGCATTCCGGTTGGGACTTAAAGGATAGTGAAGCCCATAAGATTTTGCTGAGGAACTATAAAAGAGAAATCATAAAGGCCAAACAAGATCATTTTATGGCCCTGACAACCTCAATGTCCTCTCCTAGAGAGCTCTTCAGGGTAGTGGACTCCCTCATAACTCTCCAAACCCCAGATCCAGTAGTGGCATCCCAAGAGCTCTGCAACAATATTGCCTCTTTTTTCCAGGCAAAAATTTTAGATATTTACTCGGCATTGGAGCTGCAGAGATCCCTTATTACTGAGCCCCCGGCCCTGGGAGCTTTGGACCTAGCCCCTGCAGAAACATCTCCTGTTGGAACCCTAGACTCTTTTCCTCCTCTTTCTTTAGAGGATCTGGACAACCTCCTCAATAAAACCAAATCCGGTTCCCCCTTGGATGTATGTCCCCTTAGGATTCTTAAACAGTGCAGAGATATCTTTCTGCCCCCACTGGCTGATATTATGAATAAAGCAATGAGAGATGGACTTTTTCCCACCCAATGGAAAAATGCGGTGGTAAAACCCCTACTAAAAAAAGCCTCTTTGGACCCGGCGGTCCTGAAAAATTTTCGGCCCATTTCTCTCCTCCCGGCCCCTGCAAAAATGCTTGAAGCACATCTTAACAAGCATCTTGCTGCATATATAGAGAACTCGGGTTGTCTTGACTCCTCCCAACATGGATTCAGGAGGGAACATAGCACGGAGTCTGCCCTCACCATCGTGCTGGATAATATCCGCACGCGTGTTGATGGAGGCCAGACCACCCTCCTGATCCTTTTAGATCTGACGGCGGCCTTCGACACCCTTTCTCCCTCAGTATTAACATCTAGGCTGAGGGAGGTTGGGGTTCAGGGGGCAGCCCTGGATCTACTTACCTCTTTCCTCAACCATCGAGTGCAAAGAGTGAAGTTGGGGGAGTTCCTATCTCCATCCCTGCCTGTGCAATGTGGGGTCCCTCAGGGATCGGTTTTGAGTCCGACCCTATTCAACATCTATGTGACCCCACTTGCCAGGCTTATTAGATCTTATGGGATGGAGATAGTATCCTATGCGGATGACACCCAGATCCTCGTCTCTCTCTCCCAGTCAGCTGTCCCGACTGCCTCCAATTTTAGATCTTGTATGGAGGCAGTCGGGAAATGGATGATTTACAATTCATTAAAACTGAATGGAGAGAAGACGGAGGTGATGGTGTTTGGAGGGAAAGAGGATGTTTGGTCATCTAGTTGGTGGCCAGACTCATTAGGAGCCTGCCCCACCCCTACCTCCTCTGCTAAAAATCTAGGGGTCATGATCGACCCCGCCCTCAACCTGGACAAACAGGTTAACAGAACCATCTCTACCTGTTTGGGCATCATCTACATCCTCAGAAGGATTAGATATTACCTATCATTGCAGGCAAGGAAACAGCTTACAGTTGCTTTGATTGGCTCCAGGCTGGACTACTGCAATGCGCTGTATGTGGGACTGAACAAAAGTCTACTGCAGCGCTTGCAGGTAGTCCAGAATGCTGCTGCCAGGTTTGTCCTGGACCTTCCCAAACGGGCTTCAGCCACAGCGGCTAGAAAGCTATTACATTGGCTTCCTGTGGAGGATCGTATCCGCTTTAAGACCCTTTGCATGACCTGTAGGGCACTAGCTAAAAACAGTCTTACGGGTTTAGGATCCATTTTGTTTCGTTAAATTCCGGTTAGGAATCTACGCTCTTCGAGTAGACTTCTTCTGTCAGCCCCCCGTTTTAGGAGAACTAAATAGGGGGGTAGGGCTTTTTCCACCTTGGCGCGCAAATGGTGGAACTCCCTCCCTTTGGAACTAAGATCCCTTCCCACTCTCCAGGCTTTCAGAAGAGCCTTGAAGACCCACCTTTTTGTGCAGGCCTATATGTAATGGTGATAAGCTCCTGCTTATGATATTAGTTGTTAGGCGCCTTGATACCTTGGGGTATTGTCTGCGCAATATAAGTTTTACTCACTCACTCACTATCTGCTGAAGAGGCTGCAGCTTATCCAGAACCAGGCTGCACGCCTCATCCACCATCAACCCAGGTATTTCCACGTCAGCCCTTTGTTAAAGTCCCTCCATTGGCTCCCTGTGTCTGAGCGGTGCAAATTCAAGTTAGGCTGTATTATTTTTAGATCCCTTGCAGGTCTGAGTCCCTTTTTTATTTCCTCGCTACTGCACCCTTATGTTCCTGTTCGTGACCTCCGCTCTTCCAACCACGCGTTACTCAAGGTCCCTATCTTTAAGCGCAAGAAACATGGAGGTTCAAGATTCTCATTCCTTGCCCCTTCTTTTTGGAATTCAAAACTCACCTGTTCCGTAATGCTTTTTGCTAATGCCTATATGTTGTGAACTGTCTTTCCTCCGCTGCTCAAGCGCCAAGAAACCGTTAGGTGTTAGCTGCGCTTTATAAGTAATTTTTACATTACATTACAAAAAGGGGCCCAAACAGAGACCGGATCCGCGTTGCATGCGGAAAAGGAAAAAAACTGACGTAGGCGCGCTGGGGTGGGACTTATGTGACCTCGCTGACGTCACATACGCGGACGACGCTTGGGCAGTCGCGTGATGCCGTACCCCCCCTAGGGCGTGCGGGGATGCTGTGGCAAAAAGTTTTCCGGATCTAGTTTCACGCCTGGGGAAAATTCTACTTTAAGGAATCTGCGGCTAGTAGTCTCTATCAGATATATGCTTACTGGCTAAGTAACATTATCCGTTCGAGGCATGTGTGCTGTGGATACACATGCTTTGCATAGACTGTAAAGCAGTGTGCGCTCCAAGGTGTGGCAAATCTCTAGGTGTTGCAGTTGTTAGAAATAGTATCTTAAGCACTGCCTGGCCTACATTAGCTTGTTGCCTCGCTAAAGCATCTACACAGTAGTCTTTAGGAAATGTGTGTGGTGTAGACAGTGTAGCTGCTTTACATAGGTCAGCTAGAGGAATGTTGCCTAAAAAGGCCATAGTAGCCCCTATCTTGTGTGTAGAGTGCGCTCTAGGGGGTATGGATGAAGATCTTTTGGCTTTAGCATTGCATATTTGAATGCATCTAAAAATCCATCTTGAATTGCCTGATTTAGAGATGGGTTGCCTTTGTGAGGGGGCGCAAATGCAACAAATAGTTGTTTGGTTTTGCAAAAGTCTTTGGTCCTTTCCATGTAATATAGTAAAGCCCTTCTAACGAGTGTGGAGAGCTCTTTTTGCCACTGAACCAAGTTGAGGAAAAAACACAGGTAACAACTGATAGGTTAATATGAAAAGCAGAAACTACTTTGGGAAGGAATTTTGTATTGGTGCCAATAACAATTCTATCTATATGGAGTTGAAAGAAAGGTTATTCCAGAATTAAAGACTGGAGCTCACCAACTCTTCTCGATGGAGTGACAGCAATGAGGAAAGCAACTTTCCATGAGAGGAACTGCAGAGGACATTTATGTAAGGGTTCAAAGTCTTGAAAGGACAATATTAGGATTCCGCATTGGTGCAGGTGGAACTCTTCGTGGTATTACTCTTTTCAAACCTTCCATGAAAGCTTTGATTACTGGCATTCTGAAAAGAGATAAATGTCTGTTTTGCAAATAGGCAGCCACTGCTGCAATGTGTAAACAGATAGATGTGTAAGCTAACTCGGTTTACTGTAAATGTAACAGGTAACATAATATTTTGCATAGAAGCGTCTAGAGAATTGATTTTGTTATTACAATAGATAAGAAATCTTTTCCATTATGCCGCATAGCAAGCTCTGGTAGTATGATTTCTTGCTTCTTTTAAAAGTCATACATCATGGAGGTACATTTAAATAGCCAAACTGTAAGACTTCAGGAGCCAAATCGATAGGTTGCACTCCATGGGATTTGGATGTCTGATTTCTCCACAGCTCCAAGTGAGGAGACTGGACGTGACATGTAGTTTTTGATGTGGAACCACTGACAATTCTAACAGGGTGGTGTACCAAGGTTGACGAGCCCAAGTGTGAGCTACTAGGATCAGTGTAAGGGATGCTTGTCTGAGCTTCCGAACTAGCAATGGAAATAGTGGGAGAGGCGGAAAAGCGTAGGCAAATATCCCTGACCAATTCATCCATAGGGCATTGCGCTTGGATAGAGAGTGTGGGAACCTGTATGCAAAGTTTGGGCATTTTGTGTTGTCTACTGTGGGAAACAGATCTATTTGTGGAAATCCCCAGTGTTGGAAGGAAGAAGAACTTAGGGATGAAGTTCCCACTCGTGAACTTGCAGGCTGTGTCTGCTGAGGAGGTCGGCAATCTGATTGTTTACTCCTGCAAGGCGTTCTGCTAGGAGATAGATGTTGTGATGAATTGCCCAGTTCCAAATGTTCTGTGAGAGGCGTGACAGAGTGCCCCTCCTTGTTTATGTACATAGTACATTGCTGTCATGTTGTCTATGCGTACTAAGAAAGTTTTGCCTTGAAGGTGAGTCTGAAAAGCATGGAGCACTAGGAACACTGCCAGAAGTTCTAGGTAGTTGATGTGTAGACTTTTGTGATTGTTGCTCCATAGACTATGGATTGTGTAACATTGGAGATGGGCACCCCAACCGGTGAGCGGTGCATCTGTTGTTAGCACAGTCTGTGGAATAGGATCTATGAAGGGCCGCCCTTTTGATAAGTTTTGTGGGTTCCACCACTGCAGAGAGCAATGGGTGTGACTGTTTACCAACACTAGTTCGGTTAATTGACAGTGATTTATTCCACTGACTTACTAGACATTCTTTAAGAGGGCGCATGTGAAGCCTTGCATGAGGCACGATTGCGATGCAAGATGCCATCATTCCCAGCAGTAGCATGAAAACTCTGGCTGGTAATGTTTTGATTGGGCTGAAACTGTAGTGCCAAAGACTGAACCTTGTGAATTCTGGCTCCATTGGGAGAGGCTAGAGCTTTTAGAGTGTTGATAGCAGCTCCTGGATAAGACTGCATCTGTACGGGACACAGGTAAGACTTTTGTGCATTGATGCTGAAGCCCTATTGATAAAGTAAGTGTATTGTTGTCGGAGTGTGTTGCAGACAGGTTTGGTAAGTGCTGGCTTTGATGAGCTAGTCGTCTAGATAGGGGAAGAATTGGATACATTCTCTTCTGAGATGAGCGGCTACTACTGCTATACATTTGGTGAATACTCTGGGAGCAGTGTTGACTCCAAATGGAATTACTTTGATCTGGTACTGCCTGCTTGCTATCAGAAATCAGAGCTATTTACGATGAGCTGGATGAATTGGAATGTGAAAAAATGTGCGTTTAAAGTCTAGAGTAGACATAACATTGCCTTGCTGTAGTAGAGGAAGTAACTGTTAAAGCACCATGTGAAAGTGCTCTGATAATATGTATTGGTTCAACTCTCTCAGATCTAAAATAGGTCTTAGTGAGCAGTCCTTTTGGGGATCAGAAAGAATAGACTCCTGACCCTTGGCACTGAAGTGGAACTGGTTCTATAGCTCCTTTCAGTAAGAGAGATTGCACCTCTTCTTCGAGTAATAGCAGATGGTCTTCATGACAATTTGTGAAAACGAGGTGGAATATTTGGAGGACTGGTGGTAAGCACTAGGCAATAACCATGTTGGATAATTCCAAGCACCCATTTGTCGGTTATAGCTTCCTAAATTGGGAGAAAGCGTTGAAGTCTTCCTCCGACAGGTGTGGAATAATCAGAAGGAAGTCACTGCTTTTTAGGGGAAGGGGAGTTATGGGGTGTGGTGTTTTTACCCCTACCTTTGGAACTGTTTCCCCTATAATCTCTCTCCCCTGAAAAATCCTCTTAGAGAAGAGGATTGGTTGTTACCCTAGGAGGAAGTGTTTTGATCTGAGGATGCTGACTTGGACCCTCCTCGGTAAAAGGAACCTCTGTTTGAAGAAGACTGAAGTGCTCCCATAGACTAGGCAACCTCAGTGTCCTTTTTCATTTTGTCTGACGCTTGATCAACTTCAGGGCCAAAAAGATGTTGTTTATCAAAAGTTGAATTTAGAATGAATTGTTGGACTTCAGGTTTAAACCCAGATATCTGTAACCAAGCATGCCTCCTGAGTAAAACACTAGTATTTACCTCCCTAGCTGCGGGGTCAGCAGCAGCTAGAGCACACCTAATGGAAGAGTTGGAAATTCATTTTCTTTCCTGGACTAAATGAACAAGTTATTTACCTTCGGCATCGATATATCTGTAAGAGACATAGATTAGTTATGGATTCCTCACCTTAGAATTACCCCCAGGCGTCAGACTGGATCCAAAGAACTTTTTCGCCAGCAGTACTCCTGCGCGTCGATAGGTGGCGCTGGTCGACTCCGCGTTCATCGTTGACATCGTGGTCGCCGGGATGACGTTGTGGTATCTACTTACACACCGCCCAGCGCGCTGACGTCAGTTCTTTACACAACCTTCCACGTCAGAAGCATAGAGCCATGCAAGACTGACCACTGGTGAACAAAACTAGAGTCCTGAAAGGGAATCCTTAACCCTAGAAGTCAGTTCGCAGAACAGGAAGGCTGGGAGGAGCGTTGAGGAATCCATAACTAATCTTACAGACATATTGTTACCTCAGGTAAGTAACTTGTTCATCTGAAAGAGACAATTAGTTATGGATCCCTCACCTTAGAATAGATGCCCCAGCAATACCAACCCCGGAGGTAGGTCTGCGAACTAAGTTCACACCAGAAAGTCTTGGAGAACAGTACGACCAAATAAGCTGTATCTCTGGACAGTAGTGTTTGGTAAACGTGTGCAGTGAAGCCCATGTAGCTGCCTGGCACATTTCATGAAGGGGGACTTCACGTACCAAAGCAGTAGTGACTCGTCCTGGTGGAATGGGCACGCAGTCCCACTAGAGGTTCCTTTTTCGCTAAGGAGTAGCGGATTTTGATGCAAACTGTGGGAAGTTGGCCTGATATATGATGCTCACTAGTTCTAGTGATCACCTTGTATCAGTCCAAACAACCCTTATGGTGATTGGTTGTAAGTCAACCTTATAGACCAGCTATCCTAATGGTAGCATGGACAAAGCAGTCTTAGGCTAAACTCTTTTGGCATGTGAAGCCAGCTGTTTTACCACAATATAACCCCTTGAATACCAGATGAAAGGACACCACACAGGTTGTTATGAAAATAAACAGTATATTTATTAATAACAAACACCTCTGAACTCTTTATGAGGTCAGAGGGCTAAGCACATGACAATCTCTTAGGAAAAATACGATAAGTTGCACAAAATTACAATGGTGCCCTAGGGGCACGGCAAACCATATACTAAGTAAATGGTATAAGGAAATCGATAGAAGGAATGGAGCTGTCCAGAGGTTGTAGGATCGCTGGGACTACACTATCCTAACTTTAGGTAAGTAATAGGAGGCCCACGGAACGCGTGTGCTGAGTGTGAACTCACACGCGAGCTGCGTAACAACGTCTATGGACAGTACAGTTCAAGAAAAAGGTGAGTACGGACAATCCTGGCTAGTTAGGACTAAAACGAGTGTGAATCTGGACACTAGGAGAGTCAAGCTACCCTTGAGCACCGAAATGCTCTTGTTACCTCACCCACGGGCTGCGGGTGCATAGGTGCGAAGTCGTGTCGGGTTTCTGCGTTGAAGTCTATGGAGCCTGGAAGAAAAGATGCTGCAGGCAACCAGGAGGAAGATGTCCGGTGCGATCCACGGGTGGATCGAGGAAGAAGAGGACCTGAAAGCAGAGGGGACAGTGCTCAAAGTCACTAGCCAGTGACCGGTGTGGAACCAGGAGGGAACCAGATGCTGTTGTCGCGATCAGGTGAAGAGTGGATGCTTGTCTCTGCAGCCACGTGGACCAGGATGGAGGCACGAGCTGTCCCACGCAGGCTCTCGCTGTCGGCGGTGTCGGATCCGGAGTCAACAGGCCTTGGCAAAGGCAACCCACGCGGTGAGTGGAAACGGCGTCTGGAGTGGACCAGGAGAGTCCGGGGTGCTCCTCTTTTGGAAGGGAGCAAGGGCCAGTCTGGAGCAACCAGACCAGCAGTGAAGGTTTCAAGGTTCGTCGTCTAGGAGGGCACTAGCCAGCCGGCAAGTGACCAGACAACGCATCGAGCAGCAAACAAGCAGAAGGGTCCCACACAGATCTCGTGGAAGCTGGAGGGCTGATCTTCGGTGCAGGAGCTGCTCGGGGCTGGGGCTTCTCAATCCCCAAAGCACTTGGTCGAGTTTACCTCGGGAGTCGTGCTGGAAGCGAAGTGCAGTTTCTTTCAAGATGGCCGGTCCCACGTGTCTCGTTGCACCCACGGGTCTCAGCTTTGCTGCAGATGTGAGTTGAGGTCGGAGAGGTCTGGGAATCCGGGTCTCGTCGGGCTCTGAAGTCTGGATCCTCAAGGGAAGACGACAAAGGGAAGACGCTGGACGCTTGATGGTGCCTGCAGTTGCAGGGTGGACACTACTTGCCCACAAGGGAAATTTCTTCAGTCTTCTGTGGAGCAGAACGTTGAAGTCCAGAGTTTCTTCTTGTAGAGTAGTTCAGGATTAATCTAATTTGGAATGGGACCAGCTCCTACCTTTATCCTGCTAAAGGGGGCTGTACTGGTGACTAGGTCCCTCCCCTGGGTGGGACCAGGAAGGGGGGGTGGTTACACCCCCTATCCTTTGTCCGGTTTCGCGCTGGGGCAGGGGCAGGGATGCCCCAGCAACTGGTTTGAACCGGTGTATGCACAGGACACCTTGTGTGCCCCAGGCATTTCTCATTCCTTTCAGGCCTATCTTACCCAATACACAAAATCCTGTCTGGGGTGGTGCTAGCACCTCCCAAGACAGGAAACCCTTTGTCCAAGCCTCCCTCGCTGGACGCACTCCCAGCAGCAGGAGGTCAGACTTGTGTCTGTGGTGGCAGCATCCATTTTGTGATGCCAAGGCACGAATTAACTTTAACCGGGGTTTACTGTTACATACATGTCGTGTCCCTGTAGAAGGGTGGAATGCTACCCCCGTCGCCAGAATTGGCGAGGGGGTAGTATTCCAATTCGTATGATACCTTACTCGACATGTTTTGATAATGCTATACCAAAGTTAGCATTTAACCGCGAGGATTATAATGCACTTAAGAGTATATGGTATAGCGTTATCATGGAACAGCTATAAGGACTTGGTTCCGCAAGCTGCAGACAGGCTCAGCTCATGCCAGAGCACCATCTCACATAATTCCAAGCACTCTGCCTTCAGGATTGATAAGGCCTGCCATAGGAGTGACTGATAGGAATATATGTGTCCATTTTGGGGTTAGATATAGGTAACTATATCTACAGCAAAGAGCGATTACACCAATTTGCCCCAGCTGTCTTACCAGCCAGTTGTGTCTGTTTAGATGGCCAGCCAGGGGTGGCATAATACATGCTTCAGCCCCTGGTAGGCCCTGGGTACACCTATGTCCTGGGCACCTAAGGTACACTGTACAGGGACTGATAAGGTGTCCCAGTACCAATTGGTAAATGCACCTAAAGTACATGGATGTCAATTTAGAGAGAGTACAGCTAGGCTGTGGGTCTGATTAGCAGGCCCACAGCCAGGGAAAGTCGTAAACCAGTGAAGCAAAAATTTGGGGTGACCATAGAATTGCAGACCCCACTCTCCTACATACCCCCCCCCCCAAACTTAGGGACATTAAACTAACCGTGACCAGGTGAGTCTTCCTGTTCTAAGTGGAAATACCTGGAGAGACCATCTGCATTGCCATGGTCAGTTCCCTGGTCTGTGCTCCACTGTAAAGTCCATCCCCTGTAGGGAAATGGACCACCTAAGAAGTTTGGGGTTTTCACCCTTCATCTGATTTAGCCATAAGAGGAGCTTATGGTCGGTCTGAATCTTGAAGTGATTTCCAAACAAGTATGGCCTCAACTTCTTCAGGGCCCAAACCACAGCAAAGGCCTCCCTCTCAATAGCTGACCAACGTTTCTCTCTAGGGGTCAGCCTTCTACTTATAAAAGCAATGGGCTGGTCATGACCATCAATATTCAGTTGAGATAGAACACCCAACTCAGATGCATCTGTTTGGACAATGAAGGTTTTGGAGTAGTCAGGACTCTTGAGAATAGGTGCAGTACACATGGCCTGCTTCAGGTCATCGAATGCCTTCTGACAGCTAACTGTCCACTGAACTTTCTTTGGCATTTTCTTGCTTATCAAGTCATTAAGTGGTGTCACAATGGACCCATAAATTTTGACAAACTTCCTATAGTAACCAGACAGGCCCAAGAAAGCTCTGACCTGTGTCTGGGTGGTTGGAGGAGCACAGTCCTTTATGGCCTGTATCTTGCTCTCCAAGGGTTGAACCTGGCCTCCACCCACAAGGTGGCCCAGGTACACAACCGGACTCTTCCCTATCTGGCACTTGGTGGCCTTGATAGTGAGGCCTGCTTTTTGCAGGGCCTCCAAAACTTTCCTCAGGTGGATCAGGTGATCCTCCCAGGTGGAGCTGAAGACAGCAATATCATCTAGATATGCTGCACAAGAGTCAAGCAACCCAGTGAGGACTTGGTTCACCAACCTTTGAAAAGTGGCAGGTGCATTTTTCAAACCAAAGGGCATCACCACAAATTGGTAATGACCTCCTGGGGTAGAAAATGCTGTTTTGGCTTGGCATCCTCAGCTAACCTGATCTGCCAATAACCAGCTGTTAGGTCAAATGTACTCAAGAAAGTTGCAGAAGCCAACTTGTCTATAAGTTCATCTGCCCTAGGTATTGGATGGGCATCTGTCTTAGTGACAGCATTGAGACCCCTGTAGTCTACACAAAACCTCATCTCTCTCTTACCATCCTGGGTGTAAGGTTTTGGCACTAGAACTACAGGACTAGCCCAAGGGCTCTCTGAGGGTTCAATGACTCCCCATTCCAACATCTTTTGGACTTTTTTCTTTATGCAGTCCCTGACGTGGTCAGGTTTCCTGTAGATTTTACTCTTGACAGGCAGACTGTCACCAGTGTCCACCTCATCGGTGCACCAGTTTGTCTGACTGGGTGTCAGTGAGAACATTTGTCTAAAGGATTGAAGAACCTGTTTGCAATCCTCTTGTTGATGTTCAGAGAGGCTGTCAGAAAAGACCACACCATCAACTGACCCATCATCAGGGTTCTGAGTGAGCAGGTCTGGGAGAGGGTCACTCTCTTCCTCCTGTCCCTCACCTTTTGCCATGAGCAAGCCCATGTTCTCCCTGTCGACAAATGCCTTGAGCCTGTTTACATAAGGCACCCTGTGGGGGCTCCTGGGAGTTCCAAAGTCCACCAGGTAGGTGACCTCTCCCTTTTGCTCAATAATGGTATGGGGTCCAAACCATCTGTCTTGGAGAGCTGCTGGGGCCACTGGCTCCAACACCCACACCTTCTGTCCTGCATGATAAACAGTTAGGACAGCCTTTTGGTCATGCCAAGCTTTTTGAAGTTCTTGCCTGGCCTCAAGGTTTTTGGATGCCTTCTCCCGGGACGCCTCTTCGCTGGGGCAGCTGTTTGCGCTTTAACAAAACAATACAATACAATACTCTGCCATCCTGGAGCGGAGACCAAGTACATAGTCCACTATGTCAAGTTTAGGCTTTTTGAGAGGTAACTCCCATCCTTCCTTTACAAGACATAGGGGTCCTCTTACAGGATGCCCAAACAGAAGCTCAAAAGGACTGTAGCCAACCCCCTTCTGTGGGACCTCTCTGTAAGCAAACTGGAGGCAGGGTAAAAGGATGTCCCATCTTCGCCTAAGCTTTTCAGGTAACCCTTTTATCATCCCTTTTAGGGTCTTGTTGAATCTTTCAACAAGCCCATTGCACTGTGGGTGATAGGGTGTGGTAAATTTGTAATTTACACCACACTCCTTCCATATTGCAGTCAAGTATCCTGAAATGAAGTTTGCACCTCTGTCAGAGACAACCTCCTTAGGAAACCCCACCCTGGAGAAAACTGCAAGCAGGGCCCTGGCCACAACAGGAGCTGTAGTGGTCCTAAGGGGAATAGCTTTTGGATACCTGGTGGCATGATCCACTACCACCAGTATAAATCTGTGCCCAGATGCTGTTGGGGGGTCCATTGGTCCAACAATGTCTATCCCCACTCTCTCAAAGGGCACCCCCACCACAGGTAGTGGTATAAGGGGGGCCTTTGTTGTGCCACCTGATTTGCCACTGGCTTGACAGGTGACACATTAGCGACAACACTCTTTGGTGTCTTCAGACATATGAGGCCAGTGAAAGTGTGGGGCAAGCCTGTCCCAAGTCTTGTTCTGGCCTAAGTGACCTGCAAGGGGAATCTCATGGGCTAAGGTGAGAAGGAAACTTTTAAGAGACAAGGGGATGACCAGCCTCCTGGTAGCACCAGGCTTGGGGTCTCTTGCCTCAGAGTATAGGAGTCCTTCATCCCAGTATACCTTATGGGCACCTGTAGCATTCCCTGCAGCCTCAGCAGCAGCCTGCTGTCTGAGGGGTTCAAGGGAGGAATAGTCTAACTGTGCCTGTCTCAGGTCTGCCCTGGAAGGTCCCCCTGTCCCAAGAAACTCAACCTGTTCAGGTTCAAGCTCTTCTAGGACAGTTCCTTCTGGGGTATTTGGGTCAGCCTCCTGAGAGGGCTGATCCTCAACCTGAGGCAGGGGGGAAGGCTCAGCCTTACCCCTACTGTTCTTCCTCTTGGGTAGTATCTGGTCCATTCTTCCAGGATCCAGCACTTGTTCAGCTGGGCATTTCTTGGCCTGTGACCTGGTCACAGCAAGGACATGTGAGGAGAGACCTAGCATTTCTACATGAGTCCTGTACTCCACATCTGACCACAGTGAGGATTCCAAATCATTGCCCAAGAGACAATCTACTGGGAGGTCTAAACTAACTACAACCCTTTTGAGGCCAGTTACCCCTCCCCAGGAGAAATTAACAACTGCCATACTGTGATTGGTAGTGACATTGCTAGCATTAGTCACTAGGTAGTCTGAACCTAGCATGATCTGGTCAGGGTCCACAAATGTTGGTGTCACCATAGTGACACTGGCACATGTGTCCCTGTAGGCCTGAGCCATTTTTCCATTAATTAAAGGTGTTTACCTGTATTTGCCCAGAGTACTAGTACTTACAGTAGGGGCCATATCCATGTCCCCAGTACAAACAAGAACTGCCTGAGTAGGTGTTCTGACTAAGTCAGAACCCACCTCAGTTCCCAGGGTTAACCCAATTATAGCCTTGGGAGGTACACTACCACTACTAACTGTACTGGGGGTGCAGGTGTCTTAGGGACAGTAGTGGTAGGAGTTTGGCCTTTCTTGGTGCACTCACTAAACCAGTGAGCTTTACTTTTACAGTATTGGCACCATGGTTTTATAGGACCATCATTCTTCTTCTTTTGGGAATTCTGGGACCCACCCTCTTTAGATTGTTGGGGCCCTGTTGAAGACTTCTGGTCATTTTGCTTATTCTCATTATTACCCTTCTGGTCTGCTTTCTTCTGGCCACCACCCTGGTTCTGCTGCTTGACCCTTGTTCTGACCCATCTGTCTGCCTTCTTTCTCAATTCTTGGGGAGAGGTCAGATCTGAGTCAATCAGGTGCTGATGCAACAACTGGTTCTGACAATTATTTAAGATTTGCTCTCTCATAATTAGATTATACAATCCTGTGTAATCAGTAACTTTACTTCCCAGTAACCAGCCTTCCAAAGCCTTAGTGGCACAATCAACAAAGTCAGTTCAATCCTGAGCCTGAGTTTTCTGGGTGTCTCTGAACATTAACCTGTACTGTTCAGTTGTTAAGCCAAACCCATCAATCAGTGCAGTTTTCAGGACTTGGTAATCATTAGCATCCTCATCTCTAACAGTGAGGAGCTTATCTCTACCTTTGCCTTCAAAGGAGAGCCACAATATAGCTGCCCACTGACTCTGGGGTACCTGCTGTACTTTGCAGGCCCTCTCCAGAGCAGTTATCCACTTGTGGATATCATCTCCTGTCTTATCGGAGGACACTATCTTGCACAGGTTTCTATGATCAAAACCCCTTTCTTTATCCCTAGGGATATTGCTGCCACCAGTGGGGACTACCCCACTCAACTGTTGCTCTCTGGCAAAGGCAAGTTTCTCTTTGGCAAGGGCAAGTTCTTCCCTTTCAATCCTAAGGTTCACTTCCCTCATCTTTGCTTCATAGTCTCTTCTTTGAGGGGATGTCATCCCTCTCTGAGAAGATGCCTGAGAGACATGGGTGTGAATAGATCTGTTAGATCCTCTGGAGTGAGATCTAACTCGTCTATTCCCAAGGTGAAGCCTGCTTGAGGATGGTTTTGGGGCTCCCCCAGTACCACCTTCATGTAGGCTTAAGTTGGCCCTGGTGAGTCTGCTGACTACTACTGGACCTTTGTCTGCCTCATCCCCAGAGGACTCTTCCTCTTCAGCTACATTCTCTCTTTCAGGGAGGTTAGAGTCTGGATCACCAGGTGTACCTTCTAAGGGGGGCATGCTCCCATCTGGATTAGAGGGGCCTGTGTTAGAAGCCCTTCTAGCATCATATGTCTCTAAGAGACCTAACAGAAAAGGAGTGGTAGGGTTAGAACTCTGTTTCAATTTCCTGGAGGTACACAATTGTCTCATCTCCTGGAAACTGAGAACTGCATATCTGGAAAGGACCTGTGGAGGGTCACTAACCACTAGGGGAGTCTCTGAAGTCTCTCCATGGGTAGACATGCTTTCTAGTGAGGTGTAAGTGATGCACCTACCTACACAATGGGTTTTCCTACTGATCCCTTGCTAAGAGTTGTAGTCAGGGTGTGCTAGGCCCTTCCCACTACAACAGCTGGTTCAGTAGAACTCAGAGTATTTCTAAGCTTGTTATATGTACCTATGGTACCTTATGTGATCTTTCAAATGATATTTCAAGATTATACTTGGTAAAAACAACAGCAAGCTCAAATCCCAACCGATGCACACCAATGTGGGAAGTTGGCCTGATATATGATGCTCACTAGTTCTAGTGATCACCTTGTATCAGTTCAAACAACCCTTATGGTGATTGGTTGTAAGTCAACCTTATAGACCAGCTATCCTAATGGTAGCATGGACAAAGCAGCCTTAGGCTAAACTCTTTTGGCATGTAAAGCCAGCTGTTTTACCACAATATAACCCCTTGAATACCAGATGAAAGGACACCACACAGGTTGTTATGAAAATAAACAATATATTTATTAATAACAAACACTTCTGAACTCTGTATGAGGTCAGAGGGCTAAGCACATGACAATCTCTTAGGAAAAATACGATAAGTTGCACAAAATTACAATGGTGCCCTAGGGGCACGGCAAACCATATACTAAGTAAATGTTATAAGGAAATCGATAGAAGGAATGGAGCTGTCCAGAGGCTGTAGGATCGCTGAGACTACACTATCCTAACTTTAGGTAAGTAATAGGAGGCCCACGGAATGCGTGTGCAGAGTGTGAACTCACACGCGAGATGCGTAACAACGTCTATGGACAGTATAGTTCAAGAAAAAGGTGAGTACGGACAATCCGGACTAGTTAGGACTAAAACGACTCTGGACACTAGGAGAGTCAAGCTACCCTTGAGCACCGAAATGCTCTTGTTACCTCACCCACGGGCTGCGGGATCATAGGTGCGAAGTCGTGTCGGGTTTCTGCGTTGAAGTCTATGGAGCCTGGAAGAAAAGATGCTGCAGGCGACCAGGAGGAAGATGTCCGGTGCGATCCACAGGTGGATCGAGGAAGAAGAGGACCTGAAAGCAGAGGGGACAGTGTTCAAAGTCACTAGCCAGTGACCGGTGTGGAACCAGATGCGGTCGTCGCGATCAGGTCAAGAGTGGACGCTTGTCTCTGCAGCCACGTGGACCAGGTGGTGTCTTCGACGACCAGGATGGAGGCACGAGCTGTCCCACGCAGGCTCTCGCTGTCGGCGGTGTCGGATCCGGATTTGGAGTCAACAGGTCTTGGCAAAGGCAACCCACGCGGTGAGTGGAAACGGCGTCTGGAGTGGACCAGGAGAGTCCGGGGTGCTCCTCTTTTGGAAGGGAGCAAGGGCCAGTCTGGAGCAACCAGACCAGCAGTGAAGGTTTCAAGGTTCGTCGTCTAGGAGGGCACTAGCCTGCCGGCAAGTGACCAGACAACGCGTCGAGCAGCAAACAAGCAGAAGGGCCCCAAACAGATCTCGTGGAAGCTGGAGGGCTGATCTTCGGTGCAGGAGCTGCTCGGGGCTGGGGCTTCTCAATCCCCAAAGCACTTGGTCGAGTTTACCTCTGGAGTCGTGCTGGAAGCAAGTGCAGTTTCTTTCAAGATGGCCGGTCCCACGTGTCTCGTCGCACCCACGGGTCTCAGCTTTGCTGCAGATGTGAGTTGAGGTCGGAGAGGTCTGGGAATCCGGGTCTCTGAAGTCTGGATCCTCAAGGGAAGACGACAAAGGGAAGCCGCTGGACGCTTGATGGTGCCTGCAGTTGCAGGGTGGACACTCCTTGCCCACAAGGGAGATTTCTTCAGTCTTCTGTGGAGCAGACTGTCGAAGCCCAGAGTTTCTTCTTGTAGAGTAGTTCAGGATTAATCTAATTTGGAATGGGACCAGTTCCTACCTTTATCCTGCTAAAGGGGGCTGTACTGGTGACTAGGTCCCTCCCCTGGGTGGGACCAGGAAGGGGGGGTGGTTACACCCCCTATCCTTTGTCCGGTTTCGCGCCAGAGCTGGGGCAGGGATGCCCCAGCAACTGGTTTGAACCGGTGTATGCACAGGACACCTTGTGTGCCCCAGGCACGTCTCATTCCTTTCAGGCCTATCCTACCCAATACACAAAATCCTGTCT
Organism: Lissotriton helveticus; assembly: GCF_964261635.1. Classification (NCBI taxonomy): domain Eukaryota; kingdom Metazoa; phylum Chordata; class Amphibia; order Caudata; family Salamandridae; genus Lissotriton; species Lissotriton helveticus. Next base: position 387,209,276 of record NC_136060.1, read on the forward strand.
GGGGTGGTGCTAGCACCTCCCAAGGCAGGAAACCCTTTGTCCAAGCCTCCCTCGCTCGAAGGACTCCCAGCAGCAGGAGGTCAGACTTGTGTCTGTGGTGGCAGCATCCATTTTGTGATGCCAAGGCTCGAGTTAACTTTAACCGGGGTTCACAGTTACATACATGTCGTGTCCCTCTAGAAGGGTGGAATGCTACCCCCGTCGCCAGAATTGGCGAGGGGGTAGTATTCCAATTCGTTTGACACCTTACTCGACATGTTTTGATAATGCTATACCAAAGTTAGCATTTAACCGCGAGGATTATAATGCACTTAAGAGAATATGGTATAGCGTTATCATGGAACAGCTATAAGTACTTGGTTCCTCAAGCTGCAGACAGGCTCAGCTCATGCCAGAGCACCATCTCACATAATTCCAAGCACTCTGCCTTCAGGATTGATAAGGCCTGCCATAGGAGTGACTGATAGGAATATATGTGTCCATTTTGGGGTTAGATATAGGTAACTATATCTACAGCAAAGGGCGATTACACCACCTTGCCCCAACTGTCTTACCAGCCAGTTGTGTCTGTTTAGATGGCCAGCCAGGGGTGGCATAATACATGCTTCAGCCCCTGGTAGGCCCTGGGTACACCTATGCCCTGGGTACCTAGGGTACACTGTACAGGGACTGATCAGGTGGCCCAGTACCAATTGGTAAATGCACCTAAAGTACATGGGTGTCAATTTAGAGAGAGAACAGCTAGGCTGTGGGTCTGATTAGCAGGCCCACAGCCAGGGAAAGTCGTAAACCAGTGAAGCAAAAAGCAAAAATCTGGGGTGACCATAGGATTGCAGACCCCACTCTCCGACACAAACAACCACCCATCGGGAGCTGGTCTGTTTTTGCATGGCCTGACCTTTCTTGGCACCCACACAGCCAACATAGAGCTGATCATCCACCCGGAATCATTCTGTGTGATCCAGATAGAATGAAAGCGCACGTTTTAGATTCAGACGGTGGAGCATCTCTCTTTAAAAGGATGCGGGCGGGAAAAAGGTGGGTAAAGTGGTCTATCCTATTTGGAAAGAGGTAACCACTTTGGGAAGGAAAGAAGGCCTAGAGCGAAGGACAGCTTTGTCTGGATGAACAGCCAGGAAAGGAGGCTTAGAAGAAAGGGCTTGAAGCTCACTCACCCTGCGAGAAGAGGTGATGGCAACCAGAAAGGCAGTCTTATGATTCAGAAGCCTGAGAGGACAGTTATGCAACGTTTTAGATCCAGACGGTGGAGCCTCTCCTCCTCTTTAGAAGGATGCGTGGCGGGAAAAAGGTGGGCAAAAGGATGGTCTGTCCTAAGTGGAAAGAGGTAACCACTTTGGGAAGGAAAGAAGGCCTAGTGCGAAGGACAACTTTGTCTGGATGAACAGCCAGTAAAGGAGGCTTAGAAGAAAGGGCTTATAGCTCACTCGCCCTGCGAGCAGAGGCAACCAGAAAGGCAGTCTTAAGATTCAGAAGCCTGAGAGGACAGTTATGTAACAGGTCAAAGGGAGTGTACATAAAATAGGTAAGAACCAGGTTCAAGTCCCACTGGGGCATCACAAAAGGAGTTGGAGGAAACAAGTGAGTGGTGCCCTTAAAGAAGCTTGAAAAGAGAAAGCTATGAAGGCCGAAATGGCAGAGAGATAGCCTTTTAGAGTGCCCAGAGCAAAGTCCTGCTAGGCCAAAGAAAAAATGAAGAGGCAAACCGCTGAAAGGTGCAAATAGGGGATCCACAGCCTTGGCTGGGCACCATGCCACAAATTTGTTCCATCTACAGGCGTATACTGTTTTTGTGGAGGGACTCCTGGCTGCCAAGGTCAAAAGCTGTCAACTGTCGCCACTCAAACTCTGCGCAAGGAGGTGGAGGCTGGACAGGTTCCGGTGGAGGACCCTCCGCTGCAGCTGCGACAGAATAACCTCCCGAAGAGGCAGTTTGATCGGAGGATAGATGGCCAAGTGTAATAGCTCAGGATACCAGACTCTTCGTGCCCAATCCGGAGCCACAAGAATGACTTGGGCCTGGTCGTGCTAGTTCTTCTTCAGCACTCCTGGCAGAAGTGGTATAGGTGGAAAGGCGTATAGAAGACCGCTCCTCCACTTGCGACGAAAAGGGTTGCCTAGCAAGTGCTGCATTGGAAATTCCAACATGCAGAAATGCTGACATTGCACGATCTCTTTGGTGGCAAATAGATCTAACCAAGGCTCTCCCCACTGCTGAAAGACCTTCACCACCTCAGAGTGAAGATGCCATTCGTGATCGATCATGCACCTGATTTCATCCGCCCTGGCGTTCAGTGAACGTGCCAGGTGTTGAACCACCAGGGATATGCCCTGATGTTCCAGCAATGTCCAAAGACGAGGAGCCTCTTGATATAGGACCCATGACCCCACCCCGCCCTGTTTGTTGCAGTACCATATGGCGGTGGTGTTGTCAGTAAACACCTGTACTACTCTTCCCTAGACAGAGGGAAGGAATTCCTTTTGTGCAATACGAATTGCCCGGAGCTCCAGAAGTTTGCTGTGGAGTCTGGACTCCGCCGGCAACCAGAGGCCTCTGATCTCCGCCTCTCGCATGTGGCTGCCCCACCCCAGCAGTGATGCACCTGTCACCACGCAGTGCCCTCCGAGATCTGGACGCAATCGGAAAGATTCCCCATATGCTGTGCCCACTGGAACTTCAGGACCCACTGCAGAGCCCGCACTTGCCACCTGGCATAGTCCACCAGCAGGATGCAGAAGGCCATGAGGGCCAGTATCCTTAGGGTCATTCCGACGAAAACCCAGGATAGAGGCTGAAAGATCAGAATCATAGCCCGAATATCCTGCTTGGGGGATAAGCCCGAAACTGGGCTACGTCCAGAGCTGCTCCGATGAAGAGGAGCTTCTGAGAGGGAATCGGGTGTGATTTCGGCACATTGATGGTGAACCCCAGCGAATGCAGGTGGTCAGCCGTAGTCTGGTGGTGAGAGACGACAGCCTGGGGAGAACCTGCCTTCACCAGCCAGTAGTCGAGATAGGGAAAGACTGGAACCCCCCTGATCTGCGCAGATTAGCTGCGATCACGCCATTACTTTCATGAACACCAGAGGGGCACTGGTAAGGCCAAAGGGGAGCATGGTAAACTGAAAGTGCTCGCGGCCTACCGTGAACCGCAGGTAACACCAGTGGGTCGGCAGACGGGGATGTGAAAATAAGCATCCTGCAAGTCCAAAGCTATCATCCAGTCTCCAGGGTCGAGAGCAGACAGGACCTGAGCCAGTGTCAACATCTTGAACTTCTTCTTACGGAGGAAGCGGTTGACATTCCGGAGATCCAAGACAGGACGCAGGACCTTGTCTTTTTTGGGAACCAGAAAGTAGTGGGAACAACAACCACAACCTACTTCTGGGGCGGGAACGCGTTTGAAGGCTCCCTTGGCTAAGAGCCGTAATTTCCTGTTGTAGAAGGGCCAGGTGATCCTCCGACATGCAATGGAATTGAGGTGGTATGGATGGAGGGGTAGTCTCGAAGGGGTTAGAGTATGCAAAACCCACCTGTCCGACATGATGTTGAGCCAGTGGGAGAGGTGATGGCGAATCCTGCCTCCCACTGGCGATGGATGGGCCTAAAGCACAAGTTACTACTTGTGTAACGATATATCTGTAAGAGACATTAGTTAGTGATAGATTCCTTACCTTGGAATATCCCCAGGCGCCCTGAGAGCCTGGCAGGTGTGGAACCCACCAAGGTAATGCCTTTCTGTTCCAGCCATGTCCAAAGGCGCAGAGCCTCCTGACATAGGGTCCACGACCCTACCCCGCCCAGTTTGTTGCAATACCACATGGCGGTGGTGGTGTCCGTAAACACCTGCACTATACTTTCCCGGACAGAGGGAGGGAATGCCTTCAGTGCAAGTCGGATCGCCCGCAGCTCCAGAAGGATGATATGGAGCCGGGACTCCGACGGAGACTAGAGGCCTCTGATCTCCGCCTCTCCCAAGTGGCCTCCCCATCCCAGGAGGGACGTTGTGTGCTCCAGTTGGGGAAGAGAGAGGGATCTGCCATTGACCCAATCGCGATTCGTGATCCACCACTGCATGTGCCGTGCAAAGCCCTTCCAGATCTGGACATAATCGGACAGGTCGCCCTGATGCTGCGCCCACTGGAATATCAGGTCCCTCTGCAGAGCCCGCATATGCCATCTGGCATGTTGCACCAACAGGATGCAGGAGGCATCAGGCCCAGGAGCCAGAGGGTCATCCTGACTGAAATCCAGGATTGAGGCTGAAAGATCGGAATCATAGCCTGAATATACCGGACTCGCTGCTCGGGAGAATAAACCCGAAACAGCGTTGAATCCAGAACCGCTCCGATGAAGGGGAGCCTCTGAGATGGACTCAGGTGCGACTTTGGTACGTTGATGCAAAACCCCAGCAAATGCAGGAGGTCGGCCGAAGTCTGAAGGTGGGTGATGATTGTTTGAGGCGAGCCCACCTTCAAGAACCAGTTGTCGAGGTAGGGGAAGACTGACACCCATGACCTGCGCAGATGAGCTGGGACCACCGCCATCACTTTCGTGAACACCCGTGGGGCGCTGGTAAGCCCGAAGGGGAGCACGGCAAACTGAAAATGCTCCTGGCCTACCGTGAACCGCAGGTTGCGCCAGAAGGACAGGAATATGACAATAAGCGTCCTGCAAGTCCAACGCTACCATCCAGTCTCCAGGGCAGCCAGAGTCAGCATCTTAAACTTCTCCTTCCGGAGGAAGAGATTGACATCCCGGAGGTCCAAGATGGGGCGCAGGCCCCCCCATTGGGGACCAGAAAGTAGTGGGAATAACAACCACTCCCTACTTCCTGAACCGGAACGCACTCTATGGGCCCAAGACTTCATGGTGGAGAAGAGCCAAATGATCCCCCAACATGCGGTGGTACCGAGGTGGCATGGCTGGAAAGGGGGGGGGGGACTGAAAGGGAAGCGAGTAGCCTTGGCAGATTATCTGCAGCACCCACTAGTCCAATGTAATTTTGCGTCAGTGGTGGAGGTGGACCCTGCCACCAACGGGCGTGAGGTGCTCCCTGAAGCTCGGATTAGGAAGACAGAGGAGAGTGCCTGTGTGCCTCTGCCCTGGCCACGAAAGGAACGAAACCCAGGAGTGGCAGGGTTCTTCGTGGAAAGGCCCAAGGACTTGCCCATGGCCCGCGAGTCCTTAAAGCGCTCCAGAGCACGGTCTGCCTCATCGCCAAAGAGGCGGGAGCCATCAATTGGCATGTCCATGAGCGAGCCCTGGACATCGGGCGAGAAACCAGTCGAACGCAACCATGCGTAGCGCCGCAACGCCAGTGTCGTGGAAATTGCCCGTCCCAAGGAATCAGCGGTGTCCAAACCACATCTGATAGCAAACTTAGCCACATCCTTACCTTCAGCGACCACTTGGGAAAGGACAGCCTGGACCTCCTCAGAACACCGAGGCAAGACCTGAGCCACGGAATCCCACACTGCGTGGGAGTAACAGCCCAAAAAGCAGGCGGTGTTAAACGACCGCAGCCCTAAGCTGGCCGAGAACAAACTCTTGCCAAATTGTTCAAGCCTTTTAGAGTCATTGTCCGGCAGAGCCGTGGGAAAGGCACTCTGCGACGTCAAGGCCTGAATGATCAGGCTCTCAGGTGTAGGGTGAGTAGTCAGGAAGGCGGGATAACCGGGCGCCAGGCAGTGACACCTGGCAATGTTTTTATCCACCGGTGCCCCAGTGGCCGGCATCAACCCAGTGCCCAAGAGGACTTCGGTAAGGGCCTCATTGAAAGGAAGCAGTGGCTCCAATGCTGTAGATGCCGTCTGGAGCACCTCTGTAAGGAGATTGGTTTTGAGGGCTACTGTAGGGAGGTCGAGATTGAGAGCCTCCACAGCCCCACGGTGTAGGAAGTGCCCTCCTCCATAGTAGGTGGAGGAGAGGCAAACCCCGAGTCAGAAGACACATCATGTACGCCCGCATCGTCAAGGTCGTCCACCCAATCCTGCTTGGAGTCACACTTCCGGGCTAGGGAGTCCTTGGAGCCGTCCCAGTCCTCGTTCAGCGTAGATGGAGCCGGTTGCGGTGGCCGGGCCGGAGCAGGATAAGGGACAAGCGGCGCCGAAAATGGCACCCGCCGGGGCTGAGCCGGAGCCGTATCCCAATTCGGATCCCAGGCTGGAACCAAATGGTCCGGGAACCGGGGCAGGGGTGGGAGAAACTGCACCCAGTGCGGCTCCTGTAGCGGAGCCAAGGGCGGCGCCTGGGCCAGCGTCGCTGCACCTCGTGGTGCCAGGCTGGAGCTGGCGCGCAGTCGCCGGGGCCTCCAGGATCTGGACACGGGACCGCCAGCGGGAGCCCGGGCATGAAAAGGCGGTCCATGGCAGCAAGAAACTCTTGCATCGGTTTGGGAGTCGCCGACGGACCCGGGTAGAGCGGGTAGGCTGCAGGACTCCCCAGCTCAGCAGGAACCGTAGGGGCAGAGCCCCTGTCCCCCTCTTCCGCCTCCGGGGAGTGACGCGGGGACGTCGAAGAGCGAACATGCTTCTTCGACTTCTTTTTATGGCTTCCCTTACCAGAATCTAAAGGTGAAGACTTAGAGCCCGAGGAGCAACGGATCCGGGCCCGCGAGCGTTCCTGTGAGCGGGCCTGAGACCCGGAGCGGCAGTGAGAGGAATGCCGAACCTCCAGCAACTTCCGGCGTCGCTCCTACAAGGCCTTCGGGTCATGGCTCGACAGTCTCGCGAGTCAAGATCGGTCTCCAGGCAGTAGAGGCACTCGTCGTAGGGGTCCGCCACTGACATGTTACGGCGGCACGATCCACAAGACATAAATCCAGGCATCCCTACGTGCACCAGGAGACAAGAAAAGGAGACAAAATCCTCAAAAAAGTAGTCAAGAAATGACTGAGGTATGTGCTCAATCCGGATATGCGCTTTCGGCACAAAAAAAGAAATAACTGACATCAGCGCGTATGGGTGGTGCCTAAGTAGTCTCTGTGACGTCATCTCGGCGCTTAAGACGCCAGCGACGGACGCAGAGCCGCACAACACCACCTACCGACGCGCAGGGGTACTGCTAAGCAAAACTTTCCGGATCCAGTCTGGCGCCTGGGGATATTCTAAGGTAAGGAATCTATCACTAACGCACAAGTTACTACTTGTATTACGATATATCTGTAAGAGACATTAGTTAGTGATAGATTCCTTACCTTAGAATATCCCCAGGCGTCAGACTGGATCCGGAAAATTTTCCGTAGCAATACCCCAGCGCGCCGGCAGGCGTCGTCCGCGGCCGTCGTCGTTAGCGCCGGAATGACGTCGGAGTACTTAGACGCCGCCCATGCGCGCGGACGTCAGTTCTGATACACAGCTTTTCCGCGCCAGATACGCAGAGCCATGATAGAACCAACACTGGTGCCATGAAACTAGGGCTCTAAAAGGGGATGACCTTAACCCTAGATATCGGTTCGCAGAACGGGGAGGATGTGTGGATCGGTAAAGAATCTATCACTAACTAATGTCTCTTACAGATATATCGTTACACAAGTAGTAACTTGTGCATCTGAAAGAGACACGTTAGTGATAGATTCCTTACCTTAGAACCCCCGGTGGTGGGTCTGCGAACCAATAATCACACCAGAAAGTCCTGGAGGACGGAACGGCCAAAGAAGCCATCCCTCCGGACTTGGCTGTCCAGGCAGTAGTGTCGTGCAAACGTGTGCAGCGAGGCCCACGTAGCTGCCTGGCAAATGTCCTGCAAGGGCACTCCCCAGGGCAGTGGTAGTCGCCGTGGCCCGAGTGGAATGAGCCATCAATCCAACAGGGGGCTCCTTCTTAGCCAAGGAGTAACACGCCTGGATACACAAGATGATCCACCGAGAGATGGTCCGCTTGTGCACCGCCTTTCCCTTCTTAGCGCCCACGTAACCAACAAAGAGCTGGCCATCCACCCGGAACTGGCGTGTGCGATCCAGATAGTAAGAGCGCACGTTTTGGGTCCAGACGGTGGAGCCTCTCTTCCTTTTTCGAGGGATGCGGAGGCGGAAAGAAGGTGGGCAAGGTAATGGACTGCCCGATGTGGAAGGCAGTGACAACCTTGGGCAGGAAAGAGGGTCTTGTCCGCTACACAACCTTGTCCGGATTGACAGAGAGGAAGGGAGGTGTGGAAGAAAGAGCAAGGAGCTCACTCACTCTCCTGGCAGAGGTGATGGCAACCAGGAAAGCAGTCTTCAGAGTAAGAAGACGGAGAGGACAGTTATGGAGCGGCTCAAAGGGAGCACACATTAGGTAAGTAAGTACAAGGTTCAAGTCCCACTGGGGAATCAAGAAAGGAACAGGAGGGAACATGTGTGTGATGCCCTTCAAAAACCTATTTACAATTGGGGACTTGAACAAGGAAGGCTGATCAGGTAGCCTTAAGAAGGCGGAAAGGGCAGAAAGGTACCCCTTGATAGTGCCCAGAGCAGAGCCCTGCTGGGCAAGAGAAAGAAGGAAGAGGAGAACCTCAGAAAGGGGTGCAGAGAGTGGATCCACAGCCTTTGCTGTGCACCATGCCACAAATCTGTTCCACCTGCAGGCGTATACCGACTTTGTGGAGGGACGCCTGGCTGCCAGAATGACATTACAGACTTCAGGAGGCAAGTCAAATGGCCTCAACTGCCGCCGCTCAATCTCCAAGCTTGAAGGTGGAGACTGGACAGGTTCGGGTGGAGGACCGTCCCCCTGCTGTTGCGACAGAAGGACCTCCCGAAGAGGCAGACGAATTCGGGGATCGACTGACATGCTGAGTAGCTCGGGATACCAGTATCTTCGTGCCCAGTCCGGAGCCACAAGAAAACCTGGGCCCGGTCGCGCCTGATCTTCAGCACTCTGGGCAGAAGTGGTATAGGCGGAAAGGCGTACAATAGACCGCAACTCCACTCGCGACGAAAAGCGGCTCCGAGCGAGTGCCGCCTTCGAAATTCCAACGCGCAGAACTGATGACATTGCGCGTTCTCTTCTGTGGCGAATAGATCTAACCAAGGCTCTCCCCACTGCTGAAAGAGACCTTGCGCCACGTCCGAGTTCAGACGCCATTCGTGATCCATCATGCACCGACGGCTGAGTTCGTCCGCCCTGGCATTCAGAGAACTTGCCAGGTGTTGAACCACCAGGGTCACGCCCTGCTGTTCCAGCCACTGCCAGAGGCGCAGAGCCTCCTGGCATAGGGTCCACAACCCCACCCCGCCCTGTTTGTTGCAGTACCACATGGCGGCAGTGTTATCCGTGAACACCTGCACTACACTTCCCCGGACAGAGGGAAGGAATGCCTTCAGTGCAAGACGGATTGCATGCAGCTCCAGAAGGTTGATATGGAGCCGGGTCTCCGCTGGAGACTAGAGGCCTCTGATCTCCCTCTCTCCCATGTGGCCCCCCCCATCCCAGGAGGGACGCATCTGTCACCACTACGTGCTCCGGTTGGGGAAGGGAGAGAGACCTGCTGTCAACCCAATCGCGGTTCGTGAGCCACCACTGCAACTGTCTCGCAGTGCCCTCCGAGATCAGAACGTGGTCGGGCAGGTTGCCCTGATGCTGGGCCCACTGAAACTTCAGGTCCCACTGTAGAGCCCGCATTCGCCACCTGGAGTGATGCACCAGTAGGATGCAGGAGGCCATCAGCCCCAGGAGCTGCAGCGTCAACATGACCGAGACCCGGGATAGAGGCTGAAAGATCGGGATCAGAGCCTGAATATCCCAAACCCGCTGCTCGGGAGGATAAACCCGAAACTGCGCCGAGTCCAGAACCGCTCCGGTGAAGAGGAGCTTCTGAGAGGGGCACAGGTGCGACTTCGGCACGTTGATGGAGATCCCCAGCTGGTGCAGGAGGTTGGCTGTAGTCTGGAGGTGGGAGAGGACTGTTTGGGGCGAGCTCGCCTTCAACAACCTATTGTCGAGATAGGGGAAGACTGAAACCCCTTATCTGCGCAGATGAGCTGCAACCACCGCCATCACTTTCGTGAACATCCGTGGGGCGCTGGTAAGGCTGAAGGGGAGCACGGTAAACTTAAAGTGCTCGTGGCATACAGTGAATCGCAGGTAACGCTGGTGGGCCGACAGGGCGGGGATGTGAAAATGTGCGTCCTGCAAGTCCAACACTACCATCCAGGCTTCTGGGTCCAAGGCAGCTAGGACCTGAGCCAAATTCAGCATCTTGAACTTCTCCTTCCGGAGGAAGCCGTTGACGCTCCAAAGGTCCAAGATAGGGCGTAGGCAACCACGTCCTACTTCTGGCCCAGGAACGCGCTTGACGGCCCCCTTGGCCAAGAGTGCCGTAACTTCCTCCTGCAGAAGTTGCAAATGATCCCCCGACATGCGGTGGTACTGCAGTGGCATGGCTGGAGGAGTCGCCTTGAAGGGGAGGGAGTAGCCCCTTCGGACGATTTGCAGCACCCACCTGTCCGACGTGATGGTACGCCAGTGTGGGAGGTGATGGTGGACTCTGCCTCCCACTGGCAAGGAATGGGACTGAAATGCCCGACTAGGAAGGCTTAGAGGCAGATGCTGCAGGGGCGGGTGTGGACTGACCCTGCCGGTGTCCCCCTGTACCGCCACGGCGGTATCCACGTCCGCGACAGCGTTGAGCCTGAGTCTGCGGCCTGGCTAGACGTGTGGGGGCACCCCTTCCTAGGCCATAAAAGGAGCGAGAGGCGGAAGTCTGCTGGCGTTGGCCTAGGCCCAAGGACTTGGCCGTAGCCCTGGAGTCCTTGAAACGCTCCCAGCGCACTGTCCGCCTTGACGCCAAAGAGGCGACGGCCATCAAAGGGCATGTTCATGTGTGTCGCCTGGACATCCCCTGAAAAGTTGGCGGACCTCAGCCAGGTGTGGCGGCAAACCGCCATCGTCGTTGCAATCGTCCTACCCATCAAGTCTGTGGTATCGAGTCCACACCATATGAAGTAGCGTGCTGCGTTCCACCCTTCTGCTAGGGCAAGCTTAGCCCGGGCCTCCTCCGGGCACTGCGGCAGCACTTCCGCAACCGTATCCCAGAGAGTGGGTGTATCGTCCCAAAAGGCAGGCGGTGTTGACAGACCGCAGCCCCAAACTTAGAGAGGAGAACAGTTTCTTGCCAAACTGATCGTACCTTTTGGATTCCCGATCCGAGGGAGCGGTCGGGAATGCGGTCTGGGAGGTAGAGGCCTGAATCACCAGGCTCTCGGGGGTGGGGTGAACGGTCAGGAAGCTGGGGTCTTGGTGAAGTGCGCGGCTTGACAGCTGCGCGCGCCTCACCTAGAGTACAGCAAGCGGCAATTGGACTAGAATGCTAACCTCGATCTGACTCTGGCAGCCTGTTCAAGCGCCATCTTCGAGTCAGATCGGACCAATTCAATTTAATGCTGCATCTCTGGCCATGGCTTGGTCCTCCTTGCCCAGTCGCCACCACCTGCACCTGTGGAGTCCTGACAGTACCCTCCAACAAGGTAGACTCTCCCTTCCGAGGTTTCGTCGGGTATTGTTGATGGAATATTTTGGTTAGTCTTGGTGCATGCACATCTTCTTCTCGTTCCCAAGACCTCTCCTCTGGTCCATAACCCTTCCAGTCCACAAGATAATATAGTTTCCCTTTTAGTCTTTTTGAATCGAGGATTCCCTTTACTTCGAACTCAGCACCTGTCTCGAATTGCAAAGGCTTAGGTGGCAACTCTTTTCGCAAACCCTCTGGGGCCTTCTTTAGTAGGGATATGTGAAAAACTGGATGGATTTTCAGCCTTGATGGCAGCTGGAGTCGATAAGTCACTGGGTTCACTCTTCCTTCTATTCTGTATGGCCCTATAAACCTTGGTTGAAATTTCCGATTGCCTTTGAGCCTTAAATTCTTAGTACTTAACCACACCTTGTCCCCTTTTTCTAACTGAGGCCCAACGCGTCTCTTTCTGTCTGCATAGACCTTATATTTTTCTTTGGCCTTTTGGAGATTTTCTGTTGCACTCTGATGCACCTGTTCTAGTTGTGTAACTATCTCCTCAACTGCTGGGACTGAGATATCAACTTGGCCTAGAGTTGAATTTGGATGTCTTCCGTAATTCATAAAAAACGGGGAAAACCCAGTTGATACATTTTTTGCATTATTGTGAGCAAACTCTGCTGCCCACAAATAATCTGACCAATTTCCTTCTTGTTTTAAAAGAAACAATCTCAAATACTGTTCTAGTTCTTGGTTCACCCTCTCTGTCTGACCATCCGTCTCTGGGTGATAACTGGTGGAAAAACGGACTTCTGTGCCCAACCCTTCCATGAATGACTTCCAAAAGTGGGAAATGAACTGTGGGCCCCTGTCAGTTATTACCACCTTTGGAATTCCATGGATCTTAACAATCTGGGCGCTGAAATGAGCCGCCAACTGCTTCGCTGTCGGCACTCCCTTCAGGGCGGTAAAATGAACCATCTTTGAAAAGGAATCCACCACTACTAGTATAGTGTTAAAACCCTGACTAAGAGGTAAATCTGTGATGAGATCTAGGGTAACTGTGTGCCAGGGATATGGTGGTGTTGGCAAAGGCATAAGTAGCCCTTTTGGAGCCTGTCTTTCTGATTTTCCCTGAGCGCATATCTCACAAGTTTTGACGTATTGTTCTATGTCTTTTGACATTTCTGGCCACCAATAATGACGCTGGATCAAGTCCTTGGTCTTTGCCTCGCCTTTATGTCCCGCCAATTTTGCATCATGACATTCCTTCATTATCTGTTCTTGTAGTTCTTTGGTTGGAATATACAGAGCCCCTTGGTAATACGGCAATCGATGATGAATTTCTCCTCCTTCCTTGTTCGCCCAATCCTTCATGGCCCTGTCATCCATTGCCTTCGAAATACCGCTCTCCAAATTTATTGAAGTAGTAGCTCCGATGATTCTTTCTTTTGGAATTATTGACTGGTCTCTTATTGGGGTTTTATGATTTTCTGTGTCAATTCTGGAGAGTGCATCAGCTTTTCCATTCTGGGCTCCTGGTCGATAGGTGATGATGAAGTCGTATTCAGCAAAATACAGTGACCATCGTAGTTGTCTCGGGGTTAGGGTTCTAGCTGTCTTCAGGAATTTCAAATTTCTATGATCTGTATACACTGTGACTTGGTGTTGTGCCCCCATCAGGTGATGTCTCCAATCCTTAAAAGCGTCTTTTATCGCCAACAACTCTTTTTCTGTGATTGTATAGTTGACTTCGGCCGAGTTCAATTTTCTGGACCTATAAGCCACTGGATGTAATTGCCCTGTGATTTTGCTTCTCTGTGATAGGACCCCTCCAACAGCTTGGTCGGATGCATCTGTCTCCACGTAAAAAGGCTCAGCTGGGTCTGCATGTTGTAGGATTGGAGCAGACGTGAAACTCTCCTTTAAGGATTGAAAGGCCTCTTCTGCCACTGTGGTCCATTCAAATTTGATGCCTTTCTTTAACAGCTTAGTGAGTGGCAAGATCTTATGTGAGAACTCACTAATAAATCTCCGATAGAAGTTTGCAAATCCTATAAAACTTTGCACCTCTTTCACGCTCTCTGGGGATTTCCAGTTGATTACTGCTTCGATCTTCTTCTGGTCCATGAGTATCCCTGTAGGAGAAATTACGAAACCTAGGAATTCGACTTGGGATACACTGAACGCACATTTTTCTAGCTTGACAAACAGTCTGTTTTCTCGTAGTTTTTGCAAGACCCCTCTGACCTGATCCTGATGACTTCCTTCGTCCCCGGAGTAAATAAGGATATCGTCGATGTACACAATGGCACACTGATCGATGAACTCCTTCAGCACATCGTTTATGAAGTGCTGAAAGGCAGCTGGAGCGTTGCATAAGCCATAGGGCATAACCTGATATTCAAACAGGCCGAACCTTGTCCGAAAGGCCGTTTTCCATTCGTCTCCTTCTTTCATTCTCACCAGATGATAGGCCCCTCTCAAATCCAATTTCGTGTAGATTTTTGCTCCCTTTACTTGATCGAGCAGCACCGATATCAACGGTAGAGGATAGCGGTTTTTCTTCGTGATCTTATTAATCGCTCTGTAGTCAATGCAAGTCCTCAGGTCTCCCTCCTTCTTAGGCACGAAAAACAGAGGGGAGGAGACGGGGGACTGCGAAGGACGGATGAAACCATTCGCTAAATACTTATCCAAGTACTCTCTGAGATGGCGATGTTCCTTCTCTGTAAGCGCATACACACGACTACAGGGCAGATTTGAACCTGGTTCCAGCTCGATCTTACAATCATAAGGGCGGTGCGGTGGTAGCTGTTCCGCTTCTACTTCATTGAAAACATCTTCAAACTCTTGGTATTCTTCTGGTATTTCTTGTGTTTGGATAGCACAGATTGATCTTTCGATTTGACATAATAAATGTGCAGGATTTTCCTCTGGTTCTGTCCTGGATTTTCCAAAACAATTCTCTAAGCAATAACTCGACTCCATCTCCACTGTTCTTGTACTCCAGTTAATGCTCGGGTTATGTTCGGTGAGCCATGGGAGTCCTAAAATTAATTGAAATTGAGGGGCATCAATTAAATTAAACTGAATTCTTTCCTTATGCCCTTCATTCGAGATCAGCTGTATTAACTCTGTGTGACTGACTATCGGGCCTGAAGATAAATTGGTGCCGTCTACTGCTCTGACCGGTTCACTTCTCGATTTCTGGATGGCCTTGATTCCCACTCTGCTCGCAAATTTCAAATCGCAAAAGTTTCCGGTGGCTCCTGAGTCAATCATTACTGAGACCTCCATCAATGTTACTTGTCGGAACCTGATTTCCATGGATAGAATTAAATGGGGAGCCGCTGATTGTAGAGTATTTGCCACTCGGTGTTCTCCTGGAGTTTGATCTAAAACCGCATCCACCTGTCCAACTCCTCCAACAGATGGTGCTGCTAGTTTTCCTTCGGCTTGAAGTTAACCTTGGGTTTCTTCGGACAGTTTCGTACAAAATGGCCTCCGGATCCGCAATACATACAAAGATTGCCGGTTCTTCGTTTTTCTTTTTCCTCTTTGGTGAGAGGACCACGGATCGTTCCAATCTGCATTGGTTCAACACCCTGTGGTGCGTCATAACTCCGACCTCCTTCCGATCTTACTCGATCAAACCTTGGCGCCACTACTCGGTAGTCTTTCTTCCTCTCTCCTTTTCTTTCCCCTTGACGGAAGTCGATTTCTAGAACTAAGTCTACTAGCGCAGAGATCTCTGTGGGTCGGTTTGGTATTCCTGCCAGAACGTCCTTTAGTTCGTCCTTCAAACCACGATAAAAGACCGCTGCTCTCTTGCTCTCTGGCCAGTTTGTCTCCACCACAAGCTTGTTGAATTGGGCTAGATAGGAAACCACATCACGATTCCCTTGTCGCAAATCTAATAGTTCGTTGTCGACTGCTTGAGATATTCGCCGTCTGTCAAATATACGAAGGAACTCTTCCTTGAAGTTCTCATAATCTCTCAGTATTGGATCGTTCTTTGTTATCAAAGGCAAAGACCAAGAAGCTGCATCTCCACTCAAATACGACAAAACAAAGGCTACTCGTGACTGCGCGTCAGGGAAAATAGATGGACGACACAAAAAATGTAATGAGCATTGTGTGATGAATATCTGGGCCTTTTGTGGATCCCCACTAAAGCGTTCGGGAGCTGCTAAAGGAATGACGGGTGATAATGAGTGGATCACTTGAGTTGTTGTTCTACTTGTCCCTTCTACCATTGGGTTTTGAGCACCTGGACTTGACCCAAAAGGTTGTCTAACCCTTTGTGCCAATTCCGCGGTTTCTTTCCTTGAATTCACTATTTCTAGCCTAAGATTCTGATTCTCCTCTCTAACTGCGCTCAACTCCTTTTGTATAGTATCCAGGATTGTTCCTAATCCCTGCAAATCTATTTCTCCTGCCATCTCTGTTCGGGTGTAAATTGCAACTTGGGCACTTCACTCTGTCAGATCCTGTATCTTTTGGTTACACAGGAACAGAGATGCTAATTCCCAACTCCACTCAAAACAGCAACCTAGAGCTTGAGGTCACAAGTCTCTAGTGAGGCTATTCTAAGGGAAGGGGGATATTGGATAAAACAATAAAGAGAAAAAGAGAGAAGAGGCCGTCCTGATGGGTTCCTCGTCAGTCCGTCCAGCAGACTTCTATTTACTCGAGATAACCTGTGGGGAAATGAGTTAGAAAATCATGAGTTCCTCACTACACTACACTACCTATTTCTAGAGTTTATCTGTACCTTTGCTTACCCTAAGCCTTCAGAACTCTGCCTCTCTTCTATTCTTTTTCTTAACGATTTTTCTTTTGTGACATCTGATATGGTATGGGTTCTAGATCGAGATGTCGGTCTGTAAGATTAAAATATTGTTTAGTTACACAGACTATTTATTTGGTTCTCCCCCTGAAACCCCTCCTATTTGTTTCACTTACGTTCTCATGTTCTTGCGAACATTTCTTTAATTGGTATTCCCTGTTTATTGCTGTGTCTTTGTTTGGATGCTTGATGCCTTTTGTTTCCTTCCTCGTGTTCTGTTTTTAATATATATATATTTATCTTTTTTCCTGTAGGTTGACTAGAGGATTTGCTTAGGGTGTCTAGCTGAAGAAAACCCTCAACACGGTAAGTTATGTTTCCTTGCTCATTGTCTTTATGCTAAAACTGAAACTTGCCCTTACTAGGTAGTTCTAGCAAACGTTATCTTTTCTTAGACGTTGTAGTGCTTTTCATGTGCTAACTCTAACTGGAAATAATTACAACCTTTAATTCACGTTCTGGAAAGCCTGTTACTCTATTATCTCCTCAGACGCTGAGTTTTATTTCTGACTGACTTGGATTAAGAAATCATTACTTTCCGTTTTTTCAGATACCATGTATAACGACTCTTCAATCATGCATTGAACTTTTCATTGACTTCAGTTTTTTCTGTGTTTGTCACTTAGCTTGTCGTTCCGCTTAAACTCCTCCTCAGAAGACCGTCAGCCGACTTGTCTTCCCTCACGCTTCAAACTGCTCTGGAATCCCGCTTCGTTTTCACTCTTACGGGGGTTGCGCCTGATATCTAACACGCTAATCTCCTTACTTGTTTCTTTTCCCTAAACTATAATTACATGAGCTGTAGTCCCTGACTGAAACTCTGGAACGCGGTGAGCGCTGCTGTCTCGGTTGGAATCTTGGTGAAGTGCGCGGCTTGACAGCTGCGCGCGCCTCACCTAGAGTACAGCAAGCGGCAATTGGACTAGAATGCTAACCTCGATCTGACTCTGGCAGCCTGTTCAAGCGCCATCTTCGAGTCAGATCGGACCAATTCAATTTAATGCTGCATCTCTGGCCATGGCTTGGTCCTCCTTGCCCAGTCGCCACCACCTGCACCTGTGGAGTCCTGACACAGAGAGTGGGTGTATCGTCCCAAAAGGCAGGCGGTGTTGACAGACCGCAGCCCCAAACTTAGAGAGGAGAACAGTTTCTTGCCAAACTGATCGTACCTTTTGGATTCCCGATCCGAGGGAGCGGTCGGGAATGCGGTCTGGGAGGTAGAGGCCTGAATCACCAGGCTCTCGGGGGTGGGGTGAACGGTCAGGAAGCTGGGGTCGCCCACAGCCGGGCGGTGGCACCGGGCCAGGTTCCGATCTACAGGGAGGCCTGTAAAGGGCTTGGACCAGGTGTCCAGCAGAACGTTGGTGAGGGCTTTGTTAAACGGCAGGAGAGGGTCCGAGGGGCATGCCTGCGGTTTGAGCACCTCAGTGAGGAGGTTCGCCCTCATGCCCGCGACAGGGAGCTAAAGAGCCAAGGCCTTGGCTGCCCTAGTCAACACCACGCTGTAAGCAGCCCCCTCCTCCGTAGCCACGGTAGGAGGGGAGACAAATCCAGTGTCTGGCGAAATGTCCAGACCACTGGCCTCCCCCAGCTCGTCTGCCCAGTCCTGGCTCAACTGGCACTGCAGTGCCAGAGAGTCCTCAGATCCCTCCCAGTCCTCCTTGTCCTCCATCTCCTGATAGCCAGGGTAAAATGATGGGGCCGGGTCGTCGGTGAATGGCTCACCCATCGGCGTCGAAGACGGCGCCAGACCCGGACTGGGACCGGGGGCGACGTCCTTGGTGACGGCGCCAGCAGAGGGTCGTAAGGTCGACTGGCGACGCCACAGATCCAGGCCTGGATCCTGCGGAGCCCTGCGGCGTTGGGATTGGAGTTGTCGACGGCGCCGGGGCCGGAGCCGCGGGCTCGCTAGGGCTCCTAGACGGAACGCGCTGATCTCCTCCGGCGTAGTGTGCAGCCCAGGGATCGGCGGGTGTGGAGCTGGACGCGGCGCTTACGGCTCCGGAAGCGTGGGCGGTGTCGCCCGAACCCCTGTCCGCATTGAGCAAGAGTCGGGAGGAGTCGGAAGAGCGATGACGTCTCTTCGACTTCTTTTTTGAATGCCTTGACTTACCTGAGGACCTCGAGCCCGACGAGTGGTGGTGACTTGTCGAATGGCAATGACTGAGGCCCCGCGACTGTTCCCTCGACCGCCTCCTAGACTGGGACCTCGAGCGACGCGGGGCCGACTGCCGGAGCTCGAGCCGCTTACGGGACCGCTCCCGCCTAGCCTTCGAGGTCAAGGCCCGGCAGTCTGGGCACGACTGGTCATCATGGTCGGCCCTGAGACAGTATAGGCACCGATGGTGGGGGTCGGTCACCGACATCAAGCGGTGACAGTCGTCACAGGGCTTAAAGCCAGGCATCTCTATCGGTACAGTGAGTCGAAGGTCGACTCGAGAAGTGATCCAAAACAGAACAAAAACTTAGTCAAAAAATGACTAGGAGTACTGCTCTTCCCGGATCTGCGCTTGCTGGTGCGGAAAAAAGAACTGACGTCATTACTCCAACGACGTCATCCGGACGCGGACGACTGACGCGGAGAAGCAGATGCCGCCTACCGACGCGCTGGGGTACTGCTACGCAAAACTTTCTGGATCCAGTCTGACGCCTGGGGATATTCTAAGGAAAGGAATCCAACACTAACCTGTTTCTTTCATATATCGGTAGACGTATGGTACGGCTCCCCGTCTACATCGAGGAGGCCAGGGTAGACGTCGGCTGGGGACACAACCGGAGGTGGTGGAGGTGTCGTCACTGGATTCGGCGCCAGAGGAGGGGTCACGTGGTCAACC
Source organism: Lissotriton helveticus (assembly GCF_964261635.1). Lineage (NCBI taxonomy): Eukaryota > Metazoa > Chordata > Amphibia > Caudata > Salamandridae > Lissotriton > Lissotriton helveticus. Next base: position 387,228,410 of record NC_136060.1, read on the forward strand.
GGCAACTATCCGGATCCAGGCCTGGATCCTTGGGGGCTCTGTGGCACCGGAGCTGAAGGCATCGAAGGCACGCCAGCAGAGTCGGGCTGCTCGAAGATGGAATGCAAGGCTTCGTAAAAGTTGCGAAGCTGGGCAGCGGTTACTCTGGCTCCCGGAAATGGGGGCAAGGCCGGAGTCGACCCAACAGGCTCTGTGGGTGGAGCCGGAAGACCACCTTCCGCTTCCCGCATTGGCCTATGGATGGGGAGAACGCGAAGAGCGACACTGCTTCTTTGCCTTCTTTTTGTGCTTCAACTTACCCGAAGAGACAGACTTGGATGAAGAATGGTGGTGACGACTCCGCGACCTCCCTCTCGACCGGGACCTCGAACAGCGCGGAACTGACTTCTGGGCCTTGAGAAGCTTTCAGGACCCCTCCCGCCAAGACTTCGGGTTCATGGCCCGGCAGTCGGAGCATGACTTTGGGTCGTGGTCCAAGCACCAAAGGCACACAAGGTGTGGGCTCGTACCGGACATCACTCTGTGACAGGAGTCACAAGTCTTGAAGCCAGTTCGAGGACGGGACATCCAGCCTGCACCAGGAGTCGAAGGACTCAAAAAGACGTTTGACAAAAGTCGCAAAAAGTGACTTGAGGTACCGCTCTGTCTGGATCTGCGCTGGCTTGTGTGGAAATAGAAAGAACTGACGGCAGCGCGCGAGGGCGGCATCTAAGTAGATACTGCAACGTCTTTCCAGCGACCACGATGCCAACGACGAACGCCAACACCACCCGTCGAAGCACGGGGGTACTGCTGATGAAAAAATTCTCTGGATCCAGTCTGACGCCTGGGGGGCTTGCAGGGCTCCGCCTTCAATTTCCTGAGGACTCGAGGAATGAGGGGAATTGGAGGAAAAGCGTAAAAGAATGCGCTGTACCAAGCCATCGAAAGAGCTTTCCCCAGGGACCCCTGATGGTGAACTTTGCTTGCGTAGAACCGGCATTTGGCGTTCTCCGGTGAAGCAAAGAGGTCGATGGTTGGTGTCCCCCAGACTGAGAACACCCTGTCCAGAATGGTTTGATTCAACTCCCACTCGTGAGTTACCTCCGTCTGTCGACTCAAGGCATACGCCTTGACATTGAGAGTTCCCGCCAGGTGTTCAGCTTTCAGAGTGATGTTGTTCAGAATCGCAAAATCCCAAATCCGCTGAGCTTCTGCGGACAGAGTCAGCGATTTGGTGCCTCCTTGTTTGTTGACGTAGTGCATGGCCGTCGTATTGTCCGTCCGGACCAGCACTGAATGGTTGCGAACTCTGGGCAGAAAAGCTTGCAAGGCCAACCGAATGGCCGTCAGTTCCAGGAAATTGATATGGCACTGGCGCTGTCCTGGACTCCAGTGGCCACTGACTTGAAGCTCTCGGAGAACTGCACCCCAGCCCTCCAGTGAAGCGTCTGTGGTCAGTACCATGGGTGAAGGTGAACTCCTGAATGTTAGACCCTGGGCGATATTGCTTTTTAGAAGCCACCATTTGCTCGCCTGTCTCATCGCTGCTGTCACCACCACCTTGTCGTTGAATGACCCCTCTGCCTGGCGCCATTGCTTGTCTAGCTCCTCCTGCAGAGGACGCATTCGCAGCCTGCAATGTGGTACCAATGGTATGCAGGATGACATCGACCCGAGAAGGGATTTGTATTGGCGGACAGACAGGAATTGTTTGCGGCAGAGTAGTCGAGCCGAAATCATCAACTTTTGTTGTCGTTCCTCCGAGAGACGAGCTGTACATTGCGTGGTGTCCAACATGGATCCCAGGAATCTGGCCGTTCTGGAGGGCAGCAGGACTGACTTGCGTTCGTTCAGCTGAAGGCCCAGGCAACGGAACAAATGGATGCAAGTTGCCACTGCATGAGAAGTTTCCTCGAAAGATGGTGCCTTGACGAGCCAGTCGTCTAAGTAAGGAAAAATTTCTAAAGATTGTTTCCGAAGAAAGGCTGCAACCGGCGCCAACACTTTGGTGAACACTCTTGGTGCCGACCGAAGGCCGAACGGAAGCACCTTGAATTGAAAATGGCTCTTTCCCACTGTGAAGCGTAGGTATTGTCTGTGAGCTGGATGTATCGGAATATGGAAATACGCGTCTTCTAAATCCAGCGACGCCAAGTAGTCGCCTGGATTCAAGTGAGGAAGAATTTCCTGGAGAGTGACCATCCTGAAGGAGAGCTTGACGAGATAGGTGTTGAGCTCCCGCAGGTCTAGGATGGGGCGCCAAGTGTCTATCGTCTTCCGCACGAGGAAGAACCTTGAATAGAAACCCCGGCCCCTCTGGGACAGAGGTACCGGTTCTATCGCTCCCTTGAGGAACAGTTGATGGGCTTCGAGGTGGAGTTGTCCCAAATGTCCCGTGCGGATGGTGCCCGGAGCTCTTGTCGGAGGAAGGTCTTGAAACTCCAACACGTGGCCACTCTCTACAATTTTGAGGACCCATTGGTCCGATGTTATTGACCTCCAGTTCTCCAGACACAGAGAAATCCTGCCCCCCACTGATGTGACTGGGAGGGAAGGAACAGTAGGTAGAGCCGGAAAGCCGCTATTGACGCTTGGTGTTGTCACGTCCCTGCCGGGTCTGACGGCCCCGCGGCTGATGGCGAGAGAAAGACGCCGATTGTCCCTGGCGCTGATTGGAGTACTGGGGCTTATAGGACTGAGAAAGCTGAGAGGAATATCTCTGTTGGTTCCCTCTGTATGATGTAAATCCTCTGCCTCGTGCGCCCCTAAAGGGGACTTTCCGGTAGGTGAGGGACCCTAAGGCCTTTGCAGTGTCCGTGTCCTTTTTGATATTCTGCAGAGCATCGTCCACGTGCTTGCCAAACAGCATCTACCCATCGAATGGTAGATCCAGAATCCTATTCTGGACCTCCTGGCGAAACCAGGTGGCTCTCAACCAGCCCTGGCGTCGTAGTACTGCCGAGCCAGCTAAGGCTCGAAATGCCGTGGAAGCAATGTCCATTGCACAGTCTATAACCTCAGCAGAAGACTTTTCCCCCTCTATAAGCACCTTCTTGGCTTCCTCCTTTGTGGGTTCTGGTAACTGCTCCACGAAGGGTTCCATGTCGCACTACATCTGTCGGTCGTATCGGCCGAGGATGGCAAGAGCATTTGACGCTCTAACAAGCAAGCTGGCCATTGAGGAAAACCGCTTCCCCACGTTATCTAGGCGTCGACCGTCCTTATCCGGTGGTGTGGTCAAAGGTGTGGACGGGTTCTTGGACTTGCTTTGAGCCGCCTGAGAGATGACTGAATCAGGCTTCGGCTGACCAAGAAGGCAAGCAGGACTGCCGTCCGGAGCCTTATACTTCTTTTCCCGCCGCGGGAGGACTGGAATCAGCGTGGCCGGATTTTGCATAATTTTCATCCCTTCCTCCCATACATGTTCAATGATTGGAATAGACTTGACCGATCTCCGGTTTTGTTCCTTAAAGTCATAAAGGAAACATTCCGATTCTTCTCTCGAAATCGGCAATCCAAATCTTTTAGCTGCCCTTTCCATCAGGTGATGAAATCCCCCTATATCCACAGGAGGGGAGATGGACGTGTCACGACCAGCAGCGTTCAGATCTTGTGGCCCACTGTCTCCTTGATCCAAATCTGGGTCTTGCAACGGATCAACCAAGGGATCCACCTGTAGCACCTCCTCATCCGAAGAGGTATCCTGTTGGACATCATGAAAGGGTGCGGGATCCGGAGTGGGGACTCGGACCGCAGGTGCAACCGGTAGTGGCGAGGGGTGTGCCACTGGAAGACTAATAGCCTGCTGCACTTGTGACTGTGTAGGAACTGCAGACTGTCCAGAAGGTTCCGACGGAAACCTTTTCCGATAATCCTGCAGCATCATCTGCAGGTCAGATATGAGCGAAGAGGGCATGGCTACCATGCCCTGGCCCAAACTCGGAGCATGTCTCTCTTCCCGAACATATGGATACGACTGCTGGCCACCCGCATGTTCGTAACACTCCTCCGTGTCTGTCTCCTGCATCTTGACGTTCAAGTCAGAGGGACTATAGGCAGGACCATAATCATCGTCCTCAACTTCAACTTCATCCTCCTCAGATTCATCGTCTAGAAGCATAGTAGGTGGATGTGAAGAGACCCGTCGCGGAGAAGTCATCTCCGGTGTAATCTTCATCTTCTGCGTCGAAAAAGGCATCTTTTGCCCCGTTGACGGTCCCGTCGACGATGCCGTCGTCGACGGTGTAGCAGTCGTCGACGAAGATGTCAACGAAATGCTCGACGGTACCATCGCTTTCGTCGACGCCGGTCTCGTCGTCGACGGAACCACCGTCGACGGCTTCGTAGACGAACTCGTCGTCATCAACATCGTCGTCGACGTCGAGGTGGTCGTCGTCGTCGACGTAGTTCTCGCCGTCACCGCTGCCGTCGACAGTACCTTGCTTGCCGTCGTCGACGTGGAAGATGTTAGCGCCGACGAACTGGGGACCTTGAATGACGACGAAGTCATCGTGGAGGGCGCTACCGTCGACGAGCCCGTCGACGGAGCCACAGAAACGGCGGGAATTTTAACTGAAGAAACGGTCGACGACGTACCTGGTGTTTTCGTCGTCGACGGGCGCTGTTTCTTTTCCGGCCCAGGTCCTGAAGTGACTGAAGAGTGTTTGTCACTAGATTTGGCCTTTTTGGACGGAGGCGGAGACAGAGGAACCTCCTTCATGTCCTTTAAAGCTGCACTCACTCCAGCAGCCTGTCCCTGCCTCTCCTTTACACTTCCGTGAGGAGATTGAAGGGGACCAGCCCTCTCAGACCTATCAGAGATCTTGTGAGGGGCCTGAAGGGAGGGCTGAGATGTAGAAGATCCTGGAGGAGACCTACCCCTCTTTTTCGATCTGGGAGAGGAAGCACAAGACGTGGAATCTTCCTCCTCCGAAGAGAGCACCTCCTTGCGAGTCTTCATTTTTTGAAGCCAGGTTAACAGACGACCTTCCCTGTCCCGAAGAGTCTTGTTGGAGAAGGTTCTGCAGATCTTGCACTCTGTGGCCTTGTGGTCAGGATATAAGCAGTAAATACAATTGTCATGCTTATCCTCCACAAAAAGACGTTTTTTCCCACAAGAGGCACAGGCCCTGAACAAGGCCGCCTTCTCCTTGTCAGACATGTTGATCCAGTAGAAACTTGAAGAAATCCAGAAGTAGAATGAAAAGCTGAGCAGAGCTCAGTGGAGACTCCCTAGCACAACGTGCGGTAGAAAAATCTGAGGCTCTGAGCTCTCTCAGGAAGGTTCCAGAGGGTGAGGCTGCTCTGATTGGTCCTGGCAAAAGTTTGGTCTCTGTTTACAAAAAGAGGGTGATAGGATACAAAAGGAGATGAGGCCTAGGCCTAAGTTTCTCTTTTGTTTCTATGGTTTTTTATACTACCGAGGCTCCCATTCCGACGACGGGGAATGATACAAAGCATGGGAATCTATGAAAGTTCCAATACTGGGGCAAGCTTGTGCTTGGATGGTGTCTTGGCATGAATATGTCCTGTGTCAGGATTTAATATAGAGTTTTGTTTGCTTGGGATCCTGTTTGGATTGTACAATGTCTATTTTTTAATCCGAAGGTGCCGAAAGGTGTTTCAGTGGTTTTCGGTACCAAGGGTTTTGGAGCTGAGATGGAGTGACCTTTCGGCGCGGACAATTTAGGCTCCGAAGGTTGTTTACTGCTTTTCGATGTCGAAGGTTTCGACTCTGAAACAACTGTGTGCTTTGAACCGGAAGGTTTCGGCTTTGGGCCGACTGTCCCGAGCCGGAAGGCTGAACAGTATGTTTTGGTGTAGAGCCGTGAGGCGGAGCGTCAGAAACATCATCTCGGTGCCGACCTTGGACAGAAGGCAGAGGTGGTGCCAAAGCCTTAGATTTGTGAGGGATGGGTAGATGGGGTAAGAGGTCCTCTGTCCCTGCAGCACATCGTCGACGTCTATCTCCAACTCTGAATGCCTGTTCTTCCTCGGCCGCTGTGGGCTCGGGGTAATCTTGCTCGGAGTCTTCACCGAAGATATCAGACGTGTTGTTGATATGCTGGTGCTGCATCTCCTGACATCGAGCCTGACTATCTCGGAGAGTTTTCTTGGATCGAAAAGAATTGCATGCGTCGCAATCTTCTTTGTGCTCTGGAGACAAGCACAAATAACACACTTGGTGCAAGTCGGTATGCGGGTACTTAGCGTGGCACCAAGGGCAGAATTTAAATCGACAAAGAGCCCGACTGACACAGTTAGGCCCAAAGGCCGCCCTCAAAGTTTCCTTTCGGAAATGGAGATTTTGTTGACCGAATTGAAACGCGAAGTGCGTTCGAAAAAATCCCATCGAGGGTAGAGGAGTTTGTGCACCGAGGGGAACCTGAGCAGCGATTCTGAACAGGAGCCCAGCAATACAAGTGCGAACCCGATGGTGGCAAAAACACAATCTAACAATGGAGTTGATGACCATGTGCACTATCACCGAAAGGAGGAGTCACAGTACCGCGTGACAGGAAAGACTTCTTCAAAGACAATAACAACGTGCAAACATCTGGACCTAACACTAGATGGCAGGAGCATGTAAAGCATGTGCATCTACAGCACTCATGACTCAAACAATATTTATGTAGGATCAAAACAAATTAGAACACTTTACTTGGTGATGAGCAAATTTTTAATATTATTGCTGAAACCCAATTTCCAAAAATTGTTTATGCAATATTATCATTAAAACTACGTTATTGGGAACGTTTTGTGGTCATTTCAATGAAAAATATGCTACCTGTAAATGACAATGCACTACCACGTCATGCTTTGGTAATATATTTATGAAACATGAGTTTTTACACATGAACTGGGAATTATTACTGCTCCTGCTGTAGTGAACTAAAAGGCAAGCCAGGAATCATGTGTACCCTATATATGAGCTCGATTCTTGTTATTCATGGAGCAAACATTTAGTCTAGTAAATAAAAAGTTTTTGGTACAGCAGAATTAGGAAACTTGCATATTTGAAGGTGCTCTCATGAGATAATAAAGGAAAAGGCGGCTCCATAAGACAAAATATTTGCCTAGGATCACACAATTTGACACCAGTTCATGGGGCAAGTACATTACAGTTAGGTCAAGTAGATTAATAAAGTTACTAGACCTGCAGGTCTAGTAAAGTTTTTATGATTTTTCGAGCCCTGTAAGGGGCAGATGTCTGCTTTGACTTCTTATGCTTTTTCTTAGACTTACTCGAACACTTTCCCTGCGATAATGATTTGCAGTTGGAATGACATCGGGAGTAGGAGTGGCACCGTCCTTTCAATTTCAACCAATCACGGCATATAGTCTTATTGTGTTTGGTAACCTAAAGTTTAACCTCAGAGCCCCATATGGCCTTCATGGTTATCTGAGCTCTGTCTTCGCACGCAGTCATGCTTTGACCCAAGGCACCATAGACCGACTTCGTAAGGGTTCATCACAAACAGGTTTATAACAGTCCTTGCACATTTAATCCTGTCGTCTATGGGGAGGGGATGTTTGACATTCTCATGCACCCTAGCATAATTTTAAGAAGAAACAGTTAAAAGACCGGTGAGAAGCCCTGGAGCCATGCCTGAAAGCGCAGAAAGGCACTGACAGCGCGCATGGGTGGCACTTACGTGGGGCTCTGCTCATCACTTCAAGAACGGAACACTGTCGGTGAGGAGCTACACAACGCCACCTGAAGGAACTTGAGAACTCCTTTTATAACTTTCGGATCCCGTCTGACGAATATTCACAAGGTCCTCACCTGGGGTTAGAAGTATCAACCAGAATCAGCTAATCCATAATTTAAATAAAAAACAAACAATGCGAAGTTGCAGTTGCTGGCTACACCAATATACATGCCTGCTGGGTGGCAATTTTGAACCGTGCGCCATTTCTTATGCTGATTTTGTCTTCTTTGAATGATACAACAAGTTTCCTCTAGGGGAAAACTGCCCAGGAGCAAATAAGACCAAATTTGATCCTTTCCCCTGCTATGAAGGGTCAATAATAAGTTATCCTCCCTCTGTGTAGATATCTTCTCCCTTCATTCAGGGCAAGTACTGAACGTGAAACATTTAGGGGGCCATTAGGGAAAAAGGCACACATTTTAAGGTGAGGAAAAAAAATAGAGTAAGCTTCAGATACAAGCGATCGTGGTATACAGGGGTGGAGGAGGCTGGGGGAAGAGCCGATATAACTAGCATGGTCACAACTTAACATCCACTGTTCTTTTGGGAGGAGTAGCTCTTGTGGATACATGGCTCGAAATACTCATATGTTCGCTGGGTGAATTATTTGCAAAACATACTTGAAGGCACAGGAGAATAATGAGCACTTCTCCATTTGGCTAAAGTACCTTTCATGCTGGCTGCAGTCGCACACAAACGATGTTCCGTTAAATATTAGTCTTTTTTCCCCCACTGTTAATGCCTCCTTCTTGGCCAGCTGGTAATGTGCATCCTTTTTGGCAGGCAAGTACTCCATCATCTTTGCTAGGTGATTTAGAAACTACGTATTAAGCAGACTGTTCATCAAACTCCCCTTTCAAAATCCGTTTCTAATATTACCATAGAAGATAATGTTGAAGACAGAAGTACATCAACAACTTCAGGGTGCAGTCCAGGCACTCCTGCATACTCTGCATCTAGCCTTCGTACATGAATCTCTTGTCTTTAGCTTCGGCACAATCCACTCTCTCAATCAAGGCAGTGCCTACTTGTAAACTTTAAACAGTTTAACATGAAATACACTTTCAGCATTTTAACAATTACAAGCCTCACATCAATTTCAATAATGAGTGAAAAAATTAACAAGAGTAAGGCTGCAAATGTGCCCATTCAAATCAAGTAATTACCATGAGTGAGGAAGTATCCTAGATCAATAAAGAGGTATACAAGTACTTCCTAGAATGACAGTTAACATTTAGTTTTACAAATAATAGTCTTGACCAAATTATTCTAGACTTCCATATCAGTTTCTAATATTTATTTGTGAGTCACTTAAACTGTGGCACCTTTCAAAGTTAACGTCATGTTTGTAGTAAGTTATTGTCTTCTCAATAAATAAAACATTCCATAGACATAGTAATGTTAGCTGTGCAACATCAAAAAAGCAGCACTATGTTGATTTGTTTGCAACTAACCACCCATATAAACTGATTAAAATAGAAAATACCTTTCAAGATGTGCCTCTTAATTGAACTACAAAGATTACACACACGCACAACAAATGGTGCTTTTCTTTGTAGGGTTGACAATTTCCTGGATTTGCTATATATCGGAACAAATGTTTAAAAGAGTCATCCACTAAGTGCAACTCAACTAGTGATCTAGGCGTGTGTGTGTATATATAGATATATACATATATACACACAAACATATCCATATATGTATATATATATATATATATATATACATATAGATATATATACACATACACACACATATATGTATACATAGAGAGAAAGCGCAAGAGGTTTTCACGCAAACTAAACAATGAAATGAACCAATGAATTAGTCTATACAGGCTTTTCAAATATACATTTGCAAAACATTTTGTTTAGTAGTTGACAGCTAGCCCTAACGAACAGCTATTTTGTGTAGTATTTTAAAAACACTGAATATAAACATGTTTTATCAGAAATGCATCAGTGTTCTTGGGACTGTATCCAAATGATATTTTAAACAGACCAGGTGCAAATAAATATAACGGAAAGGTTTAAAACTAGCATTAAATGTATTGCCAGCAAGAAGGGAAATATGAACATACAAGAACTGTTAGATATTCATTTCTAAAACAAACTAGAGCACTGAACGATCTTGCTAACAGGTTATTTGCTTGACAAAAAACATGAACTTGTTTTACAGCTAATACTACTTCTAGCAGTCTGATACAGTTTTAACTATTTTAGACACGGGTAACACTAAATATAAGAATCTGAGCTGATTTCTTGCAATTTGCTTCACATTCACTTTGCAGTTTATCCCAAGGAAAATGTTTAAAACAGAGGGTCTGTGAAAGGTACAATATACTTCTAATATAAAAAACGTAGAGCAAAATTATATTTTCTTCGTAGATTGCGAATGAGTCACTGCTACCAGGAAGATTTAAAAAAATAAAAAAACACAAGTAATTTTTAGACATAATGTAGGATTGTATTAAAAGCTGGTAGATGCTTACATTAGACTCTTGTCTGTCCACCCCAATGTTACATCCAAATTTGGCTTCAAGAATACTTCTTGCTGATTCGCTAATACTTCACAAGATGCGCCTAGACACCCGCGAGTATTAGTGCACTTTAGAAATCCTATTTTCATTTCATTTCACAAGTACCCAAATTAATTTCCCCCTTTGTTTTGTGGTGCACAACTTTTTGATTTGTTCTAATACAAAGGATAAGTATGCCTTTCAGAGATAAATATGAAACTTTGCTTGCAGAATTTAAAACAATCACTTTAGGCGACTATATTTTCTGCCTCAATTTAGCTACATGAGGTAGGAATGGAGCCCTGCAAATATACATGTGCTACTTTTAAAACTGCAAGGAGTAGAAACAAGAACATGGCATTTTATACTGTATTGCCCACAATCCAAAGCATTCATTCAGATGAAAACTGGAAAAACTGAAACAGAGAAAAATATTTTTACATTTTAGGCTTATTAAAAATGTTTAAAAACATTTGGTCCCCATAAACTACTATATTCATGGGATCCAACATTTGTTTAAAAAAAAAAACCTTCATAAAAAAGGACTACACAAGATATTTGCTCTATTAATAGAAAACTAGTCATATAAAATATTGATTAGAACAACTTGAGAGCTAATAGTGTCTTCCTTCTGATATTTTAATTACATTGTACAGTATATAAAACCACATTTCTGCGTCAAAAATGTAAATCTCTCCAATCTGGAAAAATAAGTGAATCTTTACATTAAAAAATGTTCAGTTAACTGCAAAGTTGAGAAATGATGTCCTGAATAATTGTGTGCATTCTTCATCAGTGCAGATGCAGCAGGTGCTGCAGATGGCTCAACAGGTAAAAATATTTTTTTTCCTGAAAATATAACCTGTACAGAATATAATGTAAACTTGTATTTTTTTAATCTGACCTATTCACAAGTCAATATGTATCTACAAGATAGTGTTGGTGGAAGAGAATGCAGTCAAGTTATTCTGGTGGTCCCGTTTGCGTCCATTTTCGTTTTCGGTTTTTTTTGGGTGTCACCTTTATGCTTTCTTCTGGAGGTTTAAGAGCTGCCTGATATTCCACAGAGTCTGAATCATGTTCACAGCAACATATATGTCCATCTTCCGTTGAAATGAACTTGGTTTCGTCTTGGTGTTCTTTACATAATGAATTTGGGCACAGTTGGCAGAACATAACTGAAGGCTTGCCACAAACATCACAGTGATGCCAAGGACATTCCCATTTACCTGTAAATCAAAATAGATTAGTTATAAGAAAAAACATGTAATGCACCCAGTAATTCAAATGTGTATCAAGCATTGAAATGACAAATAAAAACCAGATTCAAGATATCAAAGGCAGTTTTTATTTGCAAGTTGCTCATAAGAGAAAAACCAACATGCAACGATTGTATTATGAATAGTCTTGTTATGTTGTATACATTGATATAGTTCCCCCATTGTCCATACACCTGACCAGTCATCCAAGTAAACCGAGGTAATCAAAAGAAAGAAACATCAAAAGAGACCAGAGTTTTGGCTTTTTAGATCCTATAAATCATTAGCATAAATGTTATGAAGTTATCTAGGGTTAGTTGTGGTTAGAAATGGAAATCTCTAGTTGGCCGCGGCTGGCACCGAGGTCCAAATAGGGATCCTTCTTCCTAAGTCAGAGTAAGGGGGCTACACCCTTTGGTTGCCTCTGCTCAACCCTGTGGTAACGTAGCACAAGCAGACAGGCCCATCTCAGAGGCAGTGTGTGAAGCATTTATGACCATACACAATAACACAGTGAAAACACCACACATGTAGCTATAAAAGAATAAGTATATTTAAATAAGCTTAACGCACAAGTTACTTACTTTCGGTAACGATATATTTGTAAGAAACAGTAGTTAGTGTTGGATTCCTTACCTTAGAATATCCCTAGGCGTCAGACTGGATCTGGAAAGTTTTGCGTAGCAGTACCCCTCGCGTCGGTAGGTGTTGTCTGTGGCTCCGCGTCAGTCGTCGGCGTCCAGATGATGTCGTTTGAGTACTTAGATGCCGCCCTCGCGGGCTGACATCAGTTCTTGTACATAGCTTTCCGCGCCAGGAACGCAGAGTCATGCCAGAGACCGACACTGGTGCCATAAAACTAGGGCCCTCAAAGGGAATACCTTAACCCTAGATGTCGGTTCGCAGAACGGGGAGGATGGGTGGGGCAGTAAGGAATCTAACACTAACTACTGTTTCTTACAGATATATCGTTAACGAAGGTAAGTAACTTGTGCATCTGAAAGAAACAGGTTAGTGTTAGATTCCTTACCTTAGAATAGATACCCCAGCCATACCAACCCCGGTGGTGGGTCTGCGATCCAAGACCACACCCAAAAGTCCTGGAGAACAGAACGGCCGAAGAAGCCATCCCTCCGGACTTGGCTGTCCAGGCAGTAGTGTCTAGCAAACGTGTGCACTAGCAAACGTGTGCAGCAAGGCCCACGTAGCTGCCTGACAGATGTCCTGCAAGGGGACTCCCTGACCCAGGGCAGTAGTAGCCGCTGTGGCCCAAGTGGAATGGGCACTCAGCCCAACATGGGGCTCCTTTTTAGCCAAGGAGTAACAGACCTTGATGCACAACACGACCCACCGAGAGATGGTTCGTTTGTGCACCGCCCGTCCCTTCTTCGCGCCCACGTAACCATCAAAAAGCTGGTCGTCCACCCGGAACTGGTGTGTGCGATCAAGGTAGAAAGAGAGCGCACGTTTTGGGTCCAGACGGTGGAGCCTCTCGTCCTCTTTCGAGGGATGCGGAGGCAGAAAGAAGGTGGGCAAGGTGATGGACTGCCCGATGTGAAAGGCTGTAACCACCTTGGGCAGGAAAGAAGGACGCGTTCTTAAAACAACTTTGTCCGGATGGACAGAAAGGAAAGGAGGCTTAGAAGATAGAGCCTGGAGCTCACTCACCCTCCTGGCAGAGGTGATGGCAACCAGGAATGCAGTCTTAAGAGTTAGAAGACGAAGAGGGCAATTGTGAAGTGGCTAGAAAGGAGCGCACATCAGATAGGTGAGAACAAGGTTCAAGTCTCACTGAGGCATCACGAAAGGAACAGGAGGAAACGTGCGTGATGCCCTTCAAGAATCTATTTACAGCAGGGGACTTGAAAAGAGAAGGCTGATCAGGAAGTCTCAAGAAGGCAGAAATGGCAGAAAGGTAGCCCTTAAGAGTGCCCAGAGCAGAACCCTACTAGGCAAGAGAAAGAAGGAAGAGGAGAACCTCTGAAAGGGGGGCAGAGAGAGGATCCACAGCGTTTGCTGTGCCCCATGCCACAAATGTATTCCACCTGCAGGCGTATACCGATTTTGTGGAGGGACGCCTGACTGCCAGAATCACATCACAGACTTCAGGAGGCAAGTCAAATGGCCTCAACTGCCGCCACTCAATCTCCACGCATGGAGGTGGAGACTGGACAGCTTCGGGTGGAGGACCGTCCCCTGCTGTTGCGACAGAGGGTCCTCCTGAAGAGGCAGACGCATCGGGGGATCGACTGACTAGTAGCTCGGGATACCAGTACCTTCGCGCCCAGTCCGGAGCCACAAGGATGACTGGGGCCCGGTCGCGCCTGATTTTGTTCAGAACTCTGGGCAGAAGTGGTATAGGCACCTGGCGTGATGCACCAGAAGGATGCAGAAGGCCATCAGCCCCAGAAGCCGCAGCGTCAACCTGACCGAGATACGGGATAAAGGCTGAAAGATCGGAATCAGAGCCTGAATATCCCAAACCCACTGTTCAGGGGGATAAACCCGAAACTGCGCCGAGTTCAGAACCGTTCCGATGAAGAGGAGCTTCTGAGAGGGGCACAGGTGTGACTTCGGAACATTAATGGAGAACCCCAGCAGGTACAGGAGGTCAGACGTAGTCTGGAGGTGGATGTCGACTGTCTGGGGCAAGCCCGTCTTCAACAGCCAGTCGTCGAAATAGGGGAAGACTGACGAACAAGTTACTTACCTTCGGTAACGATATATCTGTAAGAAACAGTAGTTAGTATTAGATTCCTTACCTTAGAATATCCCCAGGCGTCAGTCTGGATCCGGAAACTTTTGCGTAGCAGTACCCCTGCGCGTCGGTAGGCGTCGTCTGCAGGCGTCCCCTGCGGCTCCGCGTCGTCGGCGTCGTGCGCCGTGATGACGTCGCTGGAGTATATAGACGCCGCCTCCGCGCGCTGACGTCAGTTCTTTGCACACAGCTTTTCCGCGCCAGAACACGCAGAGCCATGTGAGAACCAACACTGGTGCCAATGAAAACTAGGGCCCTGAAAGGGATGTCCTTAACCCTAGGTATCAGTTCGCAGAACGGGGAGGATGGGAGGGGCGGTAAGGAATCTAATACTAACTACTGTTTCTTACAGATATATCGTTACCGAAGGTAAGTAACTTGTTCATCTGAAAGAAACAGGTTAGTATTAGATTCCTTACCTTAGAATAGATACCCCAGCAATACCAACCCCGGTGGTGGGTCTGCGAACCAATACAACCTACACCAGAAAGTCCTGGAGGACCGAACGGCCAAAGAAGCCATCCCTCCGGACTTGACTGTCCAGGCAGTAGTGCCTCGCAAAGGTGTGCAGCGAGGCCCACGTGGCCGCCTGGCAAATGTCCTGCAAAGGGACTCCCCGGCCCAGGGCAGTAGTAGCCGCCGTGGCCCGAGTGGAATGGGCCCTCAGCCCAACAGGAGGCTCCTTCCGAGCCAAAGAGTAGCATGCTTTGATGCACAGGACGACCCACCGAGAGATGGTCCGTTTCTGTACCGCCCTTCCCTTCTTCTCACCCACGTAGCCAACAAACAGTTGGTCATCCACCCGGAACTGGCGTGTGCGATCCATATAGAATGAAAGCGCACGTTTTGGGTCCAGACGATGGAGCCGCTCTTCATCCTTTGAAGGATGCGGAGGCGGGAAGAAGGAGGGCAAGGTGATGGACTGCCCAATGTGAAAAGCAGAGACTACCTTGGGCAGGAAAGAAGGTCTAGTCCGAAGAACCACCTTATCAGGATGAACAGACAAGAAAGGAGGTTGAATAGAAAGAGCCTGGAGCTCACTCACTCTCCTGGCAGAGGTGATGGCTACCAGGAAGGCCGTCTTTAAGGTGAGAAGACGGAGAGGACAGGAATGAAGGGGCTCAAAGGGAGCGCACATCAGGAAAGTCAAAACCAAGTTCAAGTCCCACTGAGGCATCACGAACGGAGTTGGAGGATACATGTGCGTGGTGCCCTTCAAGAATCTTAACACAATAGGGGACTTGAACAAAGATGGCTGATCAGGTAGCCTCAAGAAGGCGGAAAGGGCAGAAAGATAGCCCTTGATAGTGCCCAGAGCAGAGCCCTGCTGGGCAAGGGAAAGGAGGAAGAGGAGAACCTCAGACAGAGGGGCAGAAAGGGGATCCACAGCCTTTGCTGTGCACCATGCCACAAATCTGTTCCACCGGCAGGCGTATACCGACTTTGTGGAGGGACGCCTGGCTGCCAGAATGACATCACAGACTTCAGGAGGCAAGTCAAATGGCCTCAACTGTCGCCGCTCAATCTCCACGCATGGAGGTGGAGACTGGACAGGTTCGGGTGGAGGACCGTCCCCTGCTGCTGCGACAGAAGGTCCTCCTGAAGGGGCAGGCGGATCGAGGGACCGACTGTCATGCTGAGTAGCTCGGGATACCAGTACCTTCGAGCCCAGTCCGGAGCCACAAGGATAACTTGGGCCCGGTCGCGCCTGATCTTCTTCAGCACTCTGGGCAGAAGTGGTATAGGCGGAAAGGCGTACAACAGACCGCAACTCCACTCGCGCCGAAAGGCGTCGCCGAGCGAGTGCCGTCTTGGAAACTCCAACGCGCAGAACTGATGACATTGCGCGTTCTCTTCTGTGGCGAATAGATCTAACCAAGGCTCTCCCCATTGCTGAAAGAGGCCTCTCGCCACATCCGAGTTCAGACGCCATTCGTGATCCACCGAGCACCGACGGCTGAGTTCGTCCGCCCTGGCGTTCAGAGAACCTGCCAGGTGTTGAACCGTCAGAGTCACGCCCTGACGTTCCAGCCATTGCCAGAGGCGCAGAGCCTCCTGGCAAAGGGTCCACGACCCCACACCGCCCTGTTTGTTGCAGTACCACATGGCGGTGGTGTTGTCCGTGAACACCTGCACCACACTCCCGTTGACAAAGGGGAGGAATGCCTTCAGTGCTAGGCGAATCGCCCGCAGCTCCAACATGTTGATATGGAGCCGGGATTCCGCCGGAGACCAGAGGCCTCTGATCTCCGCCTCTCCCAAGTGGCCACCCCAGCCTTGGAGGGACGCGTCCGTCACAACCACGTGCTCCGGTTGGGGAAGGGAGAGGGATCTGCCCCTGACCCAATCGCGGTCCGTAAGCCACCACTGCAACTGTCTCGCAGTGCCCTCCGAGATCAGGACATGGTCGGATAGGTTGCCCTGATGCTGGGCCCACTGAAACTTCAGGTCCCACTGCAGAGCCCGCATCCGCCACCTGGCGTGATGCACCAGAAGGATGCAGGAGGCCATCAGCCCCAGAAGCCGCAGCGTCAACCTGACCGAAACCCGGGATAACGGCTGAAAGATGGGAATCAGAGCCTGAATATCCCGGACTCGCCGTTCCGGAGGATAAACCCGAAACTGCGCCGAGTCGAGAACCGCTCCGATGAAAAGGAGCTTTTGAGAGGGACACAGGTGTGATTTCGGCACATTGATGGTAAACCCCAGCTCGTGCAGGAGGTCTGCCGTCATCTGAAGGTGGTGGACGACTGTCTGGGGCGAGCCCGCCTTCAACAGCCAGTCGTCGAGGTAGGGGAAGACTGAAACCCCTAACCGGCGCAGATGAGCTGCGACCACCGCCATCACTTTCGTGAACACCCGTGGGGCGCTGGTAAGGCCGAATGGGAGCACGATAAACTGAAAGTGCTCGTGGCCTACCGTGAACCGCAGGTAACGCCGGTGGGCCGGCAGGACGGGGATGTGAAAATACGCATCCTGCAAGTCCAACGCTACCATCCAGTCTTGTGGGTCTAGAGCAGCCAAGACCTGAGCCAAAGTCAACATCTTGAACTTCTCCTTCCGGAGGAAGCCGTTGACGTTCCGTAGATCCAAGATAGGACGCAGGCCTCCCTTGTCCTTCTTGGGTACCAGAAAGTAGTGGGAGTAGCAACCACACCCTACTTCTGGCCCAGGAACGCGCTCGATGGCCCCCTTGGCCAAGAGGGCCGTAACTTCCTCCTGCAGAAGTGTCAAGTGGTCCCCCGACACACGGTGGTTCTGCGGTGGCATGGCTGGAGGAGTGGACTCGAAGGGGAGGGCATAGCCCCTTCGGACAAGCTGCAGCACCCACCTGTCCGATGTTATCGCGCGCCAGCGGGAGTGGTGATGGCGAACCCTGCCACCCACTGGCGTCACGTGAGCCCGAAAGCTCGGACTAGGAAGGCTTGGATGCAGCAGCGGAGGGAGGCGTGGACTGACCACGCCGCTGGCCTCTACCGCCACCACGGCGGAAACCACGGCCGCCACCGCGCTGGGGAGCGTTCTGCGTCGCGTGGCTGGCAGCACGTGTGGGACCTCCCCTCCCTTGGCCACGAAAGGGCCGAAACGAACCCGTCTGCTGGCGCTGGGTCGAAAGACCCAAGGACTTGGCCGTGACCCTGGAGTCCTTGAAGCGCTCCAGCGCGTGGTCCGCTTTGTCACCAAACAGGCGACTGCCATCAAATGGCATGTCCATGAGTGAATTTTGGATGTCTGGCGAGAAGTTGGCAGATCTCAGCCAAGCATGGCGACGAATCGCCACCGTTGTGGACATCGCCCGTCCCAACGAGTCGGTCGTGTCGAGACCACAACGGATCGAGTACCGCGCCGCATCCCGGCCTTCAACTAAGGCCCGTGTGAGCTTGTCCCGCACCTCCTGGGGACATTGCGGCAGACACTCCTCGACCGTATCCCACAGGGAGTGGGTGTAGCGGCCCAAGAGGCACGCGGTATTACAAGACCGCAGTCCAGCGCTCAAAGAGGAAAAGACCTTTTTACCAAATTGGTCATACCGCTTTGATTCCCTATCGGGCGGAGCCGACGGAAATGCGGACTGCGAAGTGGAGGCCTGGATCACCAGACTCTCCGGGGAGGGATGGGTGGATAAAAAGGCAGGGTCGTCCGAGCATGGACGGTGACGCCTCGCGACATTCCGGTCAACCGGCGCACCAGAAGCGGGCCTGGACCAGGTGCCCAAAAGGACATCCGACAGGGCCTCATTAAACGGCAGCAGAGGCTCCTGGGGGCATGACTGCGGTTTAAACACTTCGGTCAGAATGTTCGGCTTGACCTTCGCGACGGGGAGCTCAAGGTGCAAGGCCTTGGCAGCCCGCATCAGGACCACCGAATAGGCAGCACCTGCCTCAGACGCCACAGGGGACGGAGAGACAAACCCAGGGTTGGGCGACTCGTCCAGGCCACTGGCATCACCCAGATCACCTACCCAGTCCACATCATACTGGCAGGCACGGGATAGAGGGTCCTCAGACCCCTCCCAACCCTCTCCATACTCATCGTCATCATACCCATATTCTGGGTCGACGATATAGACGTCGGGGTCAACGGGCCCCATCGGCGTCGGATCCGGCGTCGGCCGACGCCGGTCCGACTCCGCGTCCGGAGTCGGGGAGGAAAGGGGGGTGGCGCCGCGCGGCGTCGGTGCCGGGGACCCGACGCCGGCCGGAGCCGACGGCGGAGTCGCTGCACCACGCGGGGGCGGTACCACGGGTTGGCCCACAGGAACCGACGCCGGAGAGGCCGGGAGACCAGCCGGCGACGAACCAGAGGGAACCAGCGGCGCCGGGGCCGGAGCCGCCGGCGGCGCCGGGGCAGGAGCACCCGAACCGCTTGGGCCCCCAGACGGGACCGACGGGCCCGCAGGCGCCGAAGGCCCCGCCGGAGAAGGCCTCGCCCTCATAGCAATGAGGAAGGCCTCGATCTCCTCACGCGACGCGCCTTCCCCAGGGACCGACGGGTATGGGGTAGACGGCGTCGGCGACCCACGCGGGGCCGCGGGGGTGGGGTCACCCGAGCCCCCGGCCGCATTACGCGGGCGTCGGGGGGAGTCGGGGGTGCGATGGCGACGCCCCGACTTCTTGTGCTTACCTGACGAGCCGGAGGAATGGTGGCGACTCCCGGAGCGCCCATGGCGGCTCCGCGATCGTTCCCTCGACCGCTCCCTCGACCTCCGACCGGACCGGGACCGCTCTCGACGCGGGGCCGACACCCGGAGCTCGAGAAGCTTGCGGGACCGCTCCCGCCTAGCTTTCCCAGTCAAGGCCCGACAGTCGACGCAGGACTCCACGTCGTGGTCCGCGCCCAGACACCGGAGGCAGAGTCGATGGTGGTCGGTGACCGACATCATGCGGTCGCACTCGTCGCAGCTCTTAAACCCAGGCATCCTACCGGCACCGTAGAAAGATCAAATTTTTTACAAACACTTGGTCAAAAGACCGGAGTACTGCTCTTCGGATCTGCGCTAACTGGCGCGGAAAAAAGAATAACTGACGTCAGCGCGCGGAGGCGGCGTCTATATACTCCAGCGACGTCATCACGGCGCACGACGCCGACGACGCGGAGCCGCAGGGGACGCCTGCAGACGACGCCTACGACGCGCAGGGGTACTGCTACGCAAAAGTTTCCGGATCCAGACTGACGCCTGGGGATATTCTAAGGTAAGGAATCTAATACTAACCTGTTTCTTTCAGATACCCCCGATCTGCGCAGGTGAGCTGCGAGCACCGCCATCACTTTCGTGAACACCTGAGGGGCGCTGGTAAGGCCAAAGGGGAGCACGGTAAACTGAGCTCGTGGCCTACCGTGAACCACAGGTAACGCCGGTGGGATGGCAGGATGGGGATATGGAAATATGCGTCCTGCAAGTCCAACGCTACCATCCAGTCTCGGGCAGCTAGGACCTGAGCTAAGGTCAGCATCGTGAACTTCTCCTTCTGGAGGAAGTCGTTGACGCTCCGAAGGTCCAAGATAGGGCGTAGGCCTCCTTTGCCCTTCTTGGGTACCAGAAAGTAGTGGGAGTAGCAACCACGTCCTACTTCTGGCTCAGGAACGCGCTCGATGGCCCCCTTTGCCAAGAGGGCCGCAACTTCCTCATGCAGAAGTTGCAAGTGATCCCCCGACATGCGGTGGCATGGCTGGAGGGGTCGCCTCGAAGGAGGGAGTAGTACCTTCGGACATTTGCAGCACCCACCTGTCCGATGTGATGGTGCGCCAGTGGAGCAGGTGATGGCGAACCCTGCCCCCAACTGGCATCGAGTGGGCCTGAAAGCACAGACTAGGAGGGCTTTGAGGCGGATGCTGCGGGGGTGGATGTGAACTGGCCTTGCCGTTGTCCCCTGGCACCGCCACGGCCGTTCCCACGTCCGCCGTCGCGCTGAGGTTGGTTTTGCGGCCTGTGGCTGGCAGGACGCGAAGGAGCGCCTCTTCCTTGGTCACGAAAGGGGCAAAAGGCAGAAGTTTGCTGGCGCTGGCCCGACAAGCCCAAGGACTTGGCCGTAGCCCTGGAGTCCTTGAAACGCTCAAGCGCACTGTCTGCCTTGTCGCCAAAAAGGCGACGGCCATCGAACGGCATGTCCATGAGCGTGACCTGGACATCAGCTGAAAAGTTGGTGGACCTGAGCCAGGTGTGGCGACGAACTGCCACAGTCGTGGAAATCGCTCTACCTAGCGAGTCCATGCTATCCAATCCACATCGTATGGAGTAACGCGCTGCATCCCACCATTCCGCAAGGGCTTGAGAGAGCTTTGCCCGGGCCTCAGCCGGGCACTGAGGCAGCACGTCCGCAACCGTATCACACAGAGAGTGGGTGTAACAGCCCAAAAAGCAAGCGGTGTTGACAGACCGCAGCCCCAAACTGAGTGAGAACAGCTTCTTACCAAACTGGTCATACCTTTTGGATTCCCGATCTGGCGGGGCAGTCGGGAATGCGGTCTGGGAATTAGAGGCCTGGATAACCAGACTCTCAGGGGTGGGGTGGGTGGACAGAAAGCAAGTGTCGCCCGTCGCCGGGCCACGTTCCGATCTACAGGAAGGCCTGTAGCGGGCTTGGACCAGGTGCCCAGCAGAACGCCGAGAGGGCTTCATTAAACGGCAGGAGAGGCTCCGAGGAGCTTGCCTGCGGTTTGAGCACCTCAGTGAGGAGGTTAGTCCTCACGGCCGCGACGGGGAGCTCAAGAGCTAAGGCCTTGGCCGCCCTCGTCAACACCACGCTGTAAGCAGCCCACTCCTTTGTAGCCACGGTAGGAGGGGAGACAAATGAGTGGAGAAGTGAGGCTCAATGGTTAGAGCGGCAGACCCTGATGCAGAGGTCTAGCCCGAGACCAGGGTTCAATTCCCGACTCGGCGGGCCTTGGGATCAATTTCCTCGGACCTGATAATTCTCGCCTCGGTGCCTATTCTAATCATGGGTCCCACTCTACAACTCTGGGCAATAGCTTGCTTAATCTCCACAACGGCCCCCACAACTCTAGGATGCCTGGCTTCACCTTGGGGGTGCCCAGGAGTGGGCACTTCACAGGGATAAGCCAGGAAGGGTTCCACAGCGGTATTCGTACAAGCGCCGAGATACCCCAGCTGGGGTCGATTTGTGAGCTATACAAGTACACTACATTTACAAATCAAGTGTCGGGCGAAGTGTCCAGTCCATTGGCCTCCCCTAGCTCAACTGCCCAGTCCTGATCCGACTGGCACTCCTGTGCCAGAGGGTCTTCAGACCCCTCCCAGTCCTCCCCGACATCTATCTCCTGATAGTCAGGGTAAAATGATGGAGCCGCATAGTAGATGAATTGCTCATCCCTTGGCGTAGAAACCGGCGCCAGATCCGGACCGTGGACGACGGCGTCGGGGGCGACACCCTTGGTGACGGGCGCCGGCGGAGGGGTCGGGAGGTCGACCGGCGTCGTCACGGATCCAGGCCTGGATCCTGAGGTGCCCTGCGTCGTCGGGACCGGAGTCGCCGACGGCGTTGGGGCAGAAGCACCCGACTGCGTCGGGCCGGAGCTGCCGGCACGCTTGGGCTCCCAGACGGATCCGCGGTGCCCTAAGGTGCCTGAGCGGGATCCGGCGGAGGGAAGCGCGACCTCATGGCCCTGAGAAAGGCACTGATCTCCTCCGGTGTCGCGTGCAGCCCAGGGACTGGCGGGTATGGAGCTGGACGCAGCGCTTGCAGCTCCGGTGGAGCCGCGTGGGCGGTGTCGCAAGAACCCCCGGCCGCGTCGCGTGAGCGTCGGGGTCAGAAGAGCGATGTCGCTTCTTCGACTTCTTGTGCCTCGACGTACCTGAGGACTTTGAACCAGACGAGTGGTGTCGACTCGTCGAGCTGCGATGACTGCGGCTCTGCGACCCGTCCCTCGACCTCCTCCTGGACCTCGAGCGGCGCGGGGCCGACTGCCGGATCTCGAGTCACTTATGGGACCACTCCCGCCTAGTTTTTGACGCCAAGGCCTTGGAGTCGGGGCACGACTTATCATCATGGTCGGCCCCGAGGCAATAAAGGCACCGACGGTGGGGGTCGGTAACCGACATCAGTCGGCTACAGTCGTCACAGGGCTTGAACCCGGGCATCCCTAACGGCACCGGAGTAGATAAACGACTCAATAAGATCCAAAATAGATCGAAAAAAGTTAGGCAAAAAGTGACTAAGGAGTACTGCTCTTCCCGGATCTGCGCTTGCTGGCGCGGAAAAAAGAATAACTGACATCAGCGCACGAGGGCGGCGTCTAAGTACTACGACAACGTCATCCCGGCGCCAACGACGGACGCGGAGCCGCAGACGGCGCCTACCGACGCGCAGGGGTACTGCTACGCAAAACTTTCTGGATCCAGTCTGACGCCTGAGGATATTCTAAGGTAAGGAATCTAATACTAACCGGTTTCTTTCAGATTCAAAAACTAGTGAACGGATTTACACCAAGCCCCCACAAAAAAAGCACACTTTCTGAGTAAAGTTCTACTTTTATGCTAAGTTTGGTGCAAATTAGTTCAGTAGTTTCAGTTGTAAGAGCAAGGAAAATTTCCTATGGGCAATAAAATAGATAAACATCTTTTTCACCACCCCAATATCATCCCCCTGTACGGATATGCACAATAACTGCAATGCCAGACCTCAGCTGACTATGTAAAGCAATTCCCAAGTCTGTCAACCGGGCCAAAAGTTAAAGGCAAATCAAAAAAATTCCATTTCATATAAAAGTGTGGCTGAACCAGGACTAGTTTGAGACAACCACCTTCCGAGTAAAATATATGCACACATACATACACAAAGATTGCAACAATGGATAGTTGCTGTAAATCATATAACACGAGGGCTATTCCAAGTGAGGTTGTCAGTAAAAACGAATAACTAAGCAAAGAGCCCCTACGAGACATTGTATGTAAATGCATTTATATAGTGGATATTTAAAAATGCTATTTGCCCAACTATAATTATCGCATGAGGATAGTCTGTGAATTACCTTGTTCTTAACTGTTCATATCCATTGATATCTCTAAAACATGAATACAAAATCTGTACAAATGAAATTCAAACTCTCAGGGAAAAAACAGGTCAAAACCAAACTCAACAATGACGTCTGTATATTCTCTTACCAAATGGTCGTTTCACTAGATCCAAACAAGAGACGTGGTAAGCTTTAGTGCAAAGTTTCCTGTCGCAAATCACAAGCTGACCTCCATCATTGCAACGGAAACAATAATCTTCAGATTTTTTCTTCACCTCACTCTTTGTTTTGCGTTTTTTAGTTTTCTTCTTGGCCTTTTTTACTTTTTCATCTGATGCATTAGTTGATGAGTTCTAGAATTAGTTTAAAAAAAGTTATAACAGGTATAATGTCGCAGAATTTAGGCAATATGTAATGATGTAGGTAAAGGGCGATCAAATCATTTTAAACATCACAATTTGTTTATAGATTGTGAATAAATAATTCTGCATAAAAATGCGTACAATGAGATAGATGTAATTGTTTTAAAGCAGTATGGACTTTCTGATTAAATGAAGGTTATTTACTCACATCCTCATTTGGTTGTACTCCGAATAGCGCATCTAACATGAAAGAAAAAATTAGAACTACCGAATCTGTTAACTATGTAGCTAAGGGAAGATGGCTAAATTAACAGGTGTAAGCAATATTGAAGACAGGCTTTATGAAAAGGAGACCATATTCTGAAATCAAAAAAGCATATACAAATGCAACAGATCTTAGGAGTGTCAATAGGTCCAAAAGCTAAGGCTGTGGGCAAAAAAAAAAGCTTCATGACGTGTATGCACACATGAGTTGTGACACAAAAGCAGCTTAGCATCTCAACGCCTGTGTGTTCATGCAGCACCACACTTGCGTGTAAATGAACAAGTTACTTACCTTCGGTAACGCTTTTTCTGGTAGATACAGTATCTGCCTGTGGATTCCTCACCTTGTGAATATCCCCCTTGCGTCAGCAACATTCGGAAATTCTTTTCGTAGCTTCGCACCGACGTGGACTTAGACGTCATAGAGGCACGGCATCGCTCACGACTCCGCTGACGTCACCGACGCCCATAATAGGCCCACGCCGGCGTGATGACATCAGTTCCGCCCTTTTTTCCGTGCCTTCGAGGCACACGGACGGACCAATGACAGTAGATATATACATAGTATACACAGTACACAATAGTCAAGGTAAAACACACAGTGTAAAGTAAATATAAGAAAACATTTGAAATAACATATCCTTGACCATAAAATATTTACAACACAGATTCTCTGGTATAGAAGAGCGGACAACGGGGAGGCGGGTGGGTCAGTGAGGAATCCACAGGCAGATACTGTATCTATCAGAAAAAGCGTTACCGAAGGTAAGTAACTTGTTCTTCTGATAGATACATCTGCCAGTGGATTCCTCACCTTGTGAATAGAGTCCCACAGCAGTCCCCACTCCCGGAGGAGGGTGTCCACTCTTCTAAACCAGGAAATCCTGGAGGACAGAGCGCGCAAAGTGGCCGTCCCTCCTCACTTCGGAATCCAAGCAGTAATGCTTCGCGAAATTGTGGAGGAAAGACCAAGTTGCCGCCCTACAAATGTCCTCTACTGGAATACCTCTAGCCAATGCTGAGGTTGAAGATTTAGCTCTTGTAGAATGAGCCCTTATGCCCTCTGGTGGTTCCTTACCGGCCAAAGAGTAGCAGATCTTTATACAGAGGACGATGCATCTTGACAAAGTTCTTTTATGGACCACTCTTCCTCTTTTGCAGCCAGCAAACCCAATGAAGAGCTGGTCATCCAATCGACAGTCTTTAGATCTGTCCAGGTAAAAGGACACCACCCTTTTGGGTTCCAGACGGTGTAATCTCTCCTCCTCCTCCTTGGAAGGGTGTGGGGGAGGATAAAAAGTAGGGAGGGTAATGGATTGACCAAGGTGGAAAGGAGTCACCACCTTTGGGAGAAAAGCAGCCCTGGTCCTAAGAACCATTCGATCAGAATGAATGGTCAAGAAAGGGGGCTTGGAACTAAGAGCTTGAAGCTCACTTACCCTCATTGCTGAGGTTATTGCAACGAGGAAGACTGTCTTAAGAGTCAAAAGCCTCATAGGACATTTGTGAAGAGGCTCAAAGGGAGCACCCATTAAAAAGGTCAAGACAAGATTTAAGTCCCACTGAGGCACAATAAAAGGAGTAGGAGGGAACTTATTTGTGAGGTCATTCAAATACCTTAAAACTACAGGAGATTTAAAAAGAGACGGCTGGTCAGGCAAGCAGAGAAATGCCAACAGCGCTGAAAGATAGCCCTTATCTGTGGCAACAGCAAACCCTTGCTGCGCCAGAGAGAGGGCAAACTGGAGAACATCAGACAAATGGGCTCTCAAAGGGTCAATAGATTTCTCCCCACACCAAGTGACAAATTTTGACCATCTATATGAATAGATGGACTTAGTGGAGTCACGCCTGGGTGACAAGATGACATCCACCATGTCAGGCGGGAGAGAAAAGGTATTCAGGTTGCCCCGTTCAATCTCCAGGCATGAAGGTGTAATATCTGGAGGTGGGGGTGTAGAACCTGCCCCTCCATCTGAGAGAGGAGGTCTGCCATGCGAGGGAGACGGAGCGGCGGGTGAGAGGAGAGGTGGAGAAGATCTGTGTACCACACCCTTCTTGGCCAACCCGGGGCGACCAATATGACTTGGGCCCGGTCTTGGCGAATCTTCCTCGGAACCCGAGTCATCAAGGGTATGGGAGGAAACGCGTAAAGGAGTTGATTTCCCCAACTCAACTGAAACGCATCCCCCAAGGCTCCTTGCATCGGATACTGGAGACTGCAGAACGAGGGGCAGTGAGCATTCTCGCGAGTGGCAAACAGGTCCACCCGAGGAGTTCCCCACATCCGAAAGATGTCGAGAACAACCTCTGGATGGAGCCTCCACTCGTGGTCGGCCGAGAACTGACGACTCAGACTATCTGCTCGCACGTTCAGAACCCCGGCCAGATGATTTGCCATCAGACAAATCTGATGGTCCTGAACCCAAGACCAGAGTCGCAGAGCCTCTCTGCAGAGACACTGCGACCCTACTCCTCCCTGCTTGTTGATGTACCACATCGCGGTCGTGTTGTCCGTCAGGACTTGCACTGACCGACCGCGAAGGGAAGGGAGGAAGGCCTTGAGCGCCAAACGTATCGCCCGCAATTCTAGAAGGTTGATGTGAAACCACCTTTCCTCTGGAGACCAAAAACCCTTGACCTCCAGATCCCCCAGATGAGCACCCCACCCTAGAGTGGATGCATCCGTATTCACCGTGGCCACCGATGGAGACAGATGGAAAGGCTTCCCTTGTGACAGATTGCCTTCCACGCCCCACCAAGATACATCCGCTGCAGCCTCTCTGGAGATCCTCACTGACTCCCTGAGATCCCCTAGGTGTTGAAACCACTGCCAGCGTTGACACCACTGGAGCTCCCTCATATGCCAGCGTGCATGGTTGACCAACAGAAGGCATGAAGCCATCAGACCGAGAAGACGAAGGACCTTCAGGACTGGAACAACCGCTCCACTGTGAAACAAATGAACCATTTCCTGTATGTCGCGAATCCTTTGAGGAGGGGGGAATGCCCGACATACAATCGTGTCCAGCACGGCACCTATGAACAGGATGCGCTGGGAGGGCACCAGGTGAGACTTGGGTACATTTATTGAAAAACCTAAACGGTACAACAACTGAGTTGTCTCTTGCAGATGCTGGAGCACCTTCTCTGACGACTCTGCTTTGATTAGCCAGTCGTCCAAATAGGGGAATACCGGAATCCCCGACTTTCTGAGATGTGCCGCCACCACCGCCATCACCTTGGTGAAGACACGAGGCGCAGTAGTAATTCCAAAAGGAAGGACCGCAAACTGATAGTGCTGCGATCCCACCGTAAAACGGAGATACTTCCTGTGAGACTTCAGGATTGGGATGTGAAAATATGCATCCTGCAAGTCGAGCGACACCATCCAGTCTTCTTCCAGCAGCGCTTGAAGAACCTGTGCAAGGGTGAGCATCTTGAATTTCTCTTGTTTCAGATAGAGATTCAAGATCCTGAGATCCAGGATTGAACGAAGTCCGCCATCCTTCTTGGGGATCAGGAAATACCGGGAGTAGCATCCCTGACCCCTTTCCTGCTCTGGGACCACCTCTATCGCACCCTTTCTTAATAAAGTCTGTACTTCCTCCTGTAGAAGCAACAGATGTTCCTCCGTGCAATAACCTTGGCAAGGAGGGTAATTGGGAGGAAATTCCCGAAAGTGAAGGGCATACCCATTTTCTACGAGATTGAGAACCCAAAGATCTGATGTAACCGATTCCCAATCCCGTAGAAAGTAGGTAAGCCGACCCCCCCACCGGACCCACATGATCCTGAATGGCGGATCTAGGGCTGCTTTTCTGAGACTGGGGGGTTGGAGGAGGTGGAGGAGGAAGAGGTTTGACGCCCTCGAAGACGACCCCTTTGCTTCCCCCTGTATGACCTGTACAAGGTGTTCTGCTGCTGCTGTTATTGCTGCTGCTGACCTTGTCTAAAGTTCCGAAAGGAAGAGCGCCCAAATCCTCTGAACTTTCTGGCCGATGCACCTCTAATTTGGAGACCCAAAGACCTGGCAGTAGCTCTGCTGTCTTTAAACCTCTTGAGGGCTGTATCTGCCTTCTTGCCAAAGAGTCCTTCTCCATCAAAAGGCAGATCCAAAAGAACTGCTTAAACATTGTGAAAAGTTGGCTTGATATATGATGCTCACTAGTTCTAGTGATCACCTTGTATCAGTCCAAACAACCCTTATGGTGATTGGTTGTAAGTCAACCTTATAGACCAGCTATCCTAATGGTAGCATGGACAAAGCAGTCTTAGGCTAAACTCTTTTGGCATGTGAAGCCAGCTTTTTTACCACAATATAACTAACCCCTTGAATACCAGATGAAAGGACACCACACAGGTTGTTATGAAAATAAACACTATATTTATTAATAACAAACACCTCTGAACTCTTTATGAGGTCAGAGGGCTAAGCACATGACAATCCCTTAGGAAAAATACGATAAGTTGCACAAAATTACGATGGTGCCCTAGGGGCACGGCAAACCATATACTAAGTAAATGGTATAAGGAAATCGATAGAAGGAATGGAGCTGTCCAGAGGCTGTAGGATCGCTGGGACTACACTATCCTAACTTTAGGTAAGTAATAGGAGGCCCACGGGACGCGTGTGCAGAGTGTGAACTCACACGCGAGATGCGTAACAACGTCTATGGACAGTACAGTTCAAGAAAAAGGTGAGTACAGACAATCCTGACTAGTTAGGACTAAAACAACTGTGAATCTGGACACTAGGAGAGTCAAGCTACCCTTGAGCACCGAAATGCTCTTGTTACCTCACCCACGGGCTGCGAGTGCATAGGTGCGAAGTCGTGTCGGGTTTCTGCGTTGAAGTCTATGGAGCCTGGAAGAAAAGATGCTGCAGGCAACCAGGAGGAAGATGTCCGGTGCGATCCACGGGTGGATCGAGGAAGAAGAGGACCTGAAAGCAGAGGGGACAGTGCTCAAAGTCACTAGCCAGTGACCGGTGTGGAACCAGGAGGGAACCAGATGCTGTTGTCGCGATCAGGTGAACAGTGGACGCTTGTCTCTGCAGCCACGTGGACCAGGATGGAGGCACAAGCTGTCCCACGCAGGCTCTCGCTGTCGGCGGTGTCGGATCCGGATTTGGAGTCAACAGGCCTTGGCAAAGGCAACCCACGCGGTGAGTGGAAACGGCGTCTGGAGTGGACCAGGAGAGTCCGGGGTGCTCCTCTTTTGGAAGGGAGCAAGGGCCAGTCTGGAGCAACCAGACCAGCAGTGAAGGTTTCAAGTATCGTCTTCTAGGAGGGCACTAGCCAGCCGGCAAGTGACCAGACAACGCATCGAGCAGCAAAGAAGCAGAAGGGTCCCACGCAGATCTCGTGGAAGCTGGAGGGCTGATCTTCGGTGCAGGAGCTGCTCGGGGCTGGGGCTTCTCAATCCCCAAAGCACTTGGTCGAGTTTACCTCGGGAGTCGTGCTGGAAGCGAAGTGCAGTTTCTTTCAAGATGGCCGATCCCACGTGTCTCGTTGCACCCATGGGTCTCAGCTTTGCTGTAGATGTGAGTTGAGGTCGGAGAGGTCTGGGGATCCGGGTCTTGTCGGGCTCTGAAGTCTGGATCCTCAAGGGAAGACGACAAAGGGAAGCCGCTGGACGCTTGATGGTGCCTGCAGTTGCAGGGTGGACACTACTTGCCCACAAGGGAGATTTCTTCAATCTTCTGTGGAGCAGAACGTCGAAGTCCAGAGTTTCTTCTTGTAGAGTAGTTCAGGATTAATCTAATTTGGAATGGGACTAGCTCCTACCTTTATCCTGCTAAAGGGGGCTGTACTGGTGACTAGGTCCTTCCCCTGGGTGGGACCAGGAAGGGGGGGGGGGGGGTTACACCCC
The DNA here is from genome assembly GCF_964261635.1 of Lissotriton helveticus. Classification (NCBI taxonomy): domain Eukaryota; kingdom Metazoa; phylum Chordata; class Amphibia; order Caudata; family Salamandridae; genus Lissotriton; species Lissotriton helveticus. Next base: position 387,258,613 of record NC_136060.1, read on the forward strand.
CTATACTTTGTCCGGTTTCGCGCCAGAGCTGGGGCAGGGATGCCCCAGCAACTGGTTTGAACCGGTGTATGCACAGGACACCTTGTGTGCCCCCGCCATGTCTCATTCCTTTCAGGCCTATCCTACCCAATACACAAAATCCTGTCTGGGGTGGTGCTAGCACCTCCCAAGACAGGAAACCCTTTGTCCAAGCCTCCCTCGCTGGAAGGACTCCCAGCAGCAGGAGGTCAGACTTGTGTCTGTGGTGGCAGCATCCATTTTGTGATGCCAAGGCTCGAATTAGCTTTAACCGGGGTTTACTGTTACATACATGTCGTGTCCCTCTAGAAGGGTGGAATGCTACCCCCGTCGCCAGAATTGGCGAGGGGGTAGTATTCCAATTCGTATGACACCTTACTCGACATGTTTTGATAATGCTATACCAAAGTTAGCATTTAACCGCGAGGATTATAATGCACTTAAGAGTATATGGTATAGCGTTATCATGGAACAGCTATAAGGACTTGGTTCCGCAAGCTGCAGACAGGCTCAGCTCATGCCAGAGCACCATCTCACATAATTCCAAGCACTCTGCCTTCAGGATTGATAAGGCCTGCCATAGGAGTGACTGATAGGAATATATGTGTCCATTTTGGGGTTAGATATAGGTAACTATATCTACAGCAAAGAGCGATTACACCAATTTGCCCCAGCTGTCTTACCAGCCAGTTGTGTCTGTTTAGATGGCCAGCCAGGGGTGGCATAATACATGCTTCAGCCCCTGGTAGGCCCTGGGTACACCTATGTCCTGGGCACCTAAGGTACACTGTACAGGGACTGATAAGGTGTCCCAGTACCAATTGGTAAATGCACCTAAAGTACATGGATGTCAATTTAGAGAGAGTACAGCTAGGCTGTGGGTCTGATTAGCAGGCCCACAGCCAGGGAAAGTCGTAAACCAGTGAAGCAAAAATTTGGGGTGACCATAGAATTGCAGACCCCACTCTCCTACATGCCCCCCCCCCCAAACTTAGGGACATTAAACTAACCGTGACCAGGTGAGTCTTCCTGTTCTAAGTGGAAATACCTGGAGAGACCATCTGCATTGCCACCATGGTCAGTCCCTGGTCTGTGCTCCACTGTAAAGTCCATCCCTTGTAGGGAAATGGACCACCTAAGAAGTTTGGGGTTTTCACCCTTCATCTGATTTAGCCATAAGAGGAGCTTATGGTCGGTCTGAATCTTGAAGTGAGTTCCAAACAAGTATGGCCTCAACTTCTTCAGGGCCCAAACCACAGCAAAGGCCTCCCTCTCAATAGCTGACCAACGTTTCTCTCTAGGGGTCAGCCTTCTACTTATAAAAGCAATGGGCTGGTCATGACCATCAATATTCAGTTGAGATAGAACACCCAACTCAGATGCATCTGTTTGGACAATGAAGGTTTTGGAGTAGTCAGGACTCTTGGGAATAGGTGCAGTACACATGGCCTGCTTCAGGTCATCGAATGCCTTCTGACAGCTAACTGTCCACTGAACTTTCTTTGGCATTTTCTTGCTTGTCAAGTCATTAAGTGGTGTCACAATGGACCCATAATTTTTGAGAAACTTCCTATAGTAACCAGACAGGCCCAAGAAAGCTCTGACCTGCGTCTGGGCGGTTGGACGAGCACAGTCCTTTATGGCCTGTATCTTGCTCTCCAAGGGTTGAACCTGGCCTCCACCCACAAGGTGGCCCAGGTACACAACCTGACTCTGCCCTACCTGGCACTTGGTGGCCTTGATAGTGAGGCCTGCCTTTTGCAGGGCCTCCAAAACTTTCCTCAGGTGGATCAGGTGATCCTCCCAGGTGGAGCTGAAGACCGCAATATCATCTAGATGTGCTGCACAAAAGTCATCCAACCCAGTGAGGACTTGGTTCACCAACCTTTAAAAAGTGGCAGGTGCATTTTTCAAACCAAAGGGCATCACCACAAATTGGTAATGACCTCCTGGGGTAGAAAATGCTGTTTTGGCCTTGGCATCCTCAGCTAACCTGATCTGCCAATAACCAGCTGTTAGGTCAAATGTACTCAAGAAAGTTGCAGAAGCCAACTTGTCTATAAGTTCATCTGCCCTAGGTATTGGATGGGCATCTGTCTTAGTGACAGCATTTAGACCCCTGTAGTCTACACAAAACCTCATTTCTCTCTTACCATCCTGGGTGTGAGGTTTTGGCACTAGAACTACAGGACTAGCCCAAGGGCTCTCTGAGGATTCAATGACTCCCAATTCCAACATCTTTTGGACTTCTATCTTTATGCAGTCCCTGACGTGGTCAGGTTGCCTGTAGATTTTACTCTTGACAGGAAGACTGTCACCAGTGTCCACCAGTTTTTCTGACTGGGTGACAGTGAGAACATTTGTCTAAAGGATTGAAGAACTTGTTTGCAATCCTCTTGTTGATGTTCAGAGAGGCTGTCAGAAAAGACTACACCATCTACTGACCCATCATCAGGGTTCTGAGTAAGCAGGTCTGGGAGAGGGTCACTCTCTTCCTCCTGCCCCTCATTTGTGGCCAAGAGCAAGCCCATGTCCTCCCTGTTGACAAATGCCTTGAGCCTGTTCACATGAAGCACCCTGTGGGGGATCCTGGGAGTTCCAAGGACCACCAGGTAGGTGACCTCTCTTCTCCCTTTTGCTCAGTGATGGTATCTGGTCCAGACCATTAGTCTTGGAGAGCTACTTGGGCCACTGGCTCCAACACCGACACCTTCTGTCCTGCATGATAAACAGTTAGGACAGCCTTTTGGTCATGCCAAGCTTTTTGAAGTTCTTGGCTGGCCTCAAGGACATAGGGGTCCTCTTACAGGATGCCCAAACAGAAGCTCAAAAGGGCTGTAGCCAACCCCCTTCTGTGGGACCTCTCTGTAAGCAAACAGGAGGCAGGGAAAAAGGATGTCCCATCTCCGCCTAAGCTTTTCAGGTAACCCTTTTATCATCCCTTTGAGGGTCTTGTTGAATCTTTCAACAAGCCCATTGCACTGTGGGTGATAGGGTGTGGTAAATTTATAATTTACACCACACTCCTTCCACATTGCAGTCAAGTATCCTGACATGAAGTTTGCACCTCTGTCAGAGACAACCTCCTTAGGAAACCCCACTCTGGAGAAAACTCCAAGTAGGGCCCTGGTCACAACAGGAGCTGTAGTGGTCCTAAGGGGAATAGCTTCTGGATACCTGGTGGCATGATCCACTACCACCAGTATAAATCTGTGCCCAGATGCTGTTGGGGGGTCCATTGGTCCAACAATGTCTATCCCCACTCTCTCAAAGGGCACCCCCACCACAGGTAGTGGTATAAGGGGGGGGGCCTTTGTTGTGCCACCTGATTTGCCACTGGCTTGACAGGTGACACATGAGCGACAAAACTCTTTGGCGTCTTCAGACATATAAGGCCAGTGAAAGTGTGGGGCAAGCCTGTCCCAAGTCTTGTTCTGGCCTAAGTGACCTGCAAGGGGAATCTCATGGGCTAAGGTGAGAAGGAAACCTCTAAGAGACAAGGGGATGACCAGCCTCCTGGTAGCACCAGGCTTGGGGTCTCTTGCCTCAGAGTATAGGAGTCCATCGTCCCAATATACCTTATGGGCACCTGTAGCATTCCCTGCAGCCTCAGCAGCAGCCTGCTGTCTGAGGGGGTTCAAGGGAGGAACAGTCTAACTGTGCCTGTCTCAAGTCTGCCCTGGAAGGTCCCCCTGTCCCAAGAAACTCAACCTGTTCAGGTTCAAGCTCCTCTAGGACATTTCCTTCTGGGGTCCTTGGGTCAGCCTCCTGTGAGGGCTGATCCTCAACCTGAGGCAGAGGGGAAGGCTCAGCGTTACCCCTACTGCTCTTCCTCTTGGGTAGTGTCTGGTCCATTCTTCCAGGATCCAGCACTTGTTCAGCTGGGCATTTCTTGGCCTGTGACCTGGTCACAGGAAGGACATGTGAGGAGAGACCTAGCATTTCTACATGAGCCCTGTACTCCACATCTGACCACAGTGAGGATTCTAAATCATTGCTCACAAGACAATCTACTGGGAGGTCTGAACTAACCACAAACCTTTTGAGGCCAGTTACCCCTCCCCAGGAAAAATTAACAACTGCCATACTGTGATTGGTAGTGACATTGCTAGCATTGGTCACTAGGTAATCTGAACCTAGCATGATCTGGTCAGGGTCCACAAATGTTGGTGTCACCATAGTGACACTGGCACATGTGTCCCTGTAGGCCTGAGCCATTTTTCCATTGATTAAAGGCGTTTGTCTGTATTTGCCCAGAGTACTAGGACTTACAGTAGGGGTCATATCCATGTCCCCAGTACAAACAAGAACTGCCTGAGTAGGTATTCTGACTAAGTCAGAACCAACCTCAGTTCCCAGGGTTAACCCAACTATAGCCTTGGGAGGTACACTACCACTACTAACTGTACTAGGGGGTGCAGGTGTCTTAGGGACAGTAGTGGTAGGAGTTTGGCCTTTCTTGGTGCACTCACTAAACCAGTGAGTTTTACTTTTACAGTATTGGCACCATGGTTTCTTAGGACCATCATTCTTCTTCTTTTGGGAATTCTGGGACCCACCCTCCTTAGATTGCTGGGGCTCTGTTTAAGACTTCTGGTCATTTTGCTTATTCGCATTATTACCCTTTTGGTCTGCTTTCTTCTGGCCACCACCCTGGTTCTGCTGCTTGACCCTTGTCCTGACCCATTTGTCTGCCTTCTTTCCCAATTCTTGGGGAGAGGTCAGATCTGAGTCAATCAAGTGCTGATGCAACAACTGGTTCTGACAATTATTTAAGATTTGCTCTCTCATAATTAGATTATACAATCCTGTGTAATCAGTAACTTTACTTCCCAGTAACCAGCCTTCCAAAGCCTTAGTGGCACAATCAACAAAGTCAGTCCAATCTTGAGCCTGAGTTTTCTGGGTGTCTGAACATTAACCTGTACTGTTCAGTTGTTAAGCCAAACCCATCAATCAGTGCAGTTTTCAAGACTTGGTAATCATTAGCATCCTCATCTCTAACAGTGAGGAGCTTATCTCTACCTTTACCTTCAAAGGAGAGCCACAATATAGCTGCCCACTCACTCTGGGGTACCTGCTGTACTTTGTAGGCCCTCTCCAGAGCAGTTATCCACTTGTGGATATCATCTCCTGTCTTATAGGAGGGCACTATTTTACTCAGGTTTCTAGTATCAAAACCCCTTTCTTTATCCCTAGGGCTATTGCTGCCACCAGTGGGAACTACCCCACTCAACTGTTGCTCTCTGGCAAAGGCAAGGTTCTCTTTGGCAATGGCAAGTTCTTCCCTTTCAATCCTCAGATTCACTTCCCTCATCTTTGCTTCATGCTCTCTTCTTTGAGTGGATGTCATCCCTCTCTGAGAAGGTGCCTGAGAGACATGGGTGTGAATAGATCTGTTAGATCCTCTGGAGTGAGATCTAACTAGTCTATTCCCAAGGTTAGGCCTGCTTGAGGATGGTCTTGTGGCTCCCCCAGTACCACCTTCATGTAGGCTTAAGTTGGCCCTTGTGAGTCTGCTGACTACTACTGGACCTTTGTCTGCCTCATCCCCAGAGGACTCTTCCTCTTCCTCCTCAGCTACATTCTCTGTCTCAGGGAGGTTAGAGTCTGGATCACCAGGTGTACCTTCTAAGGGGGGCATGCTCCCATCAGGATTAGAGGGCCCTGTGTTACAAGCCCTTCTAGCATCATATGTCTCAGGAGTGGTAGGGTTAGAACCCGGTTTCAATTTCCTGGAGGTACACAATTGTCTCATCTCCTGGAAACTGAGAGCTGCATATCTGGAAAGGACCTGGGGAGGGTCACTAAGCACTAGGGGAGTCTCTGAAGACTCTCCATGGGTAGACATGCTTTCTAGTGAGGTGTAAGTGATGCACCTACCTACACTATGGGTTTTCCTACTGATCCCTTGCTAAGAGTTGTAGTCAGGGTGTGCTAGGCCCTTTCTACTACAACAGCTGGTTCAGTAGAACTCAGAGTATTTCTAAGCTTGTTATATGTACCTATGGTACCTTATGTGATCTTTCAAATGATATTTCAAGATTATATTTGGTAAAAACAACCGCTAGCTCAAATCCCAACCGCTGCACACCAATGTGAGAAGTTGGCCTGATATATGATGCTCACTAGTTCTAGTGATCACCTTGTATCAGTCCAAACAACCCTTATGGTGATTTGTTGTAAGTCAACCTTATAGACCAGCTATCCTAATGGTAGCATGGACAAAGCAGTCTTAGGCTAAACTCTTTTGGCATGTGAAGCCAGCTTTTTTACCACAATATAACTAACCCCTTGAATACCAGATGAAAGGACACCACACAGGTTGTTATGAAAATAAACACTATATTTATTAATAACAAACACCTCTGAACTCTTTATGAGGTCAGAGGGCTAAGCACATGACAATCCCTTAGGAAAAATACGATAAGTTGCACAAAATTACAATGGTGCCCTAGGGGCACGGCAAACCATATACTAAGTAAATGGTATAAGGAAGTCGATAGAAGGAATGGAGCTGTCCAGAGGCTGTAGAATCGCTGGGACTACGCTATCCTAACTTTAGGTAAGTAATAGGAGGCCCACGGGACGCGTGTGCAGAGTGTGAACTCATACGCGAGATGCGTAACAACGTCTATGGACAGTACAGTTCAAGAAAAAGGGGAGTACGGACAATCCCGACTAGTAAGGACTAAAACGACTGTGAATCTGGACACTAGAAGAGTCAATCTACCCTTGAGCACCGAAATGCTCTCATTACCTCACCCACGGGCTGCGGGTGCATAGGTGCGAAGTCGTGTCGGGTTTCTGCGTTGAAGTCTATGGAGCCTGGAAGAAAAGATGCTGCAGGCGACCAGGAGGAAGATGTCCGGTGTGATCCAAGGGTGGATCAGAGATGCTGAAGACCTGAAAGCAGAGGGGACAATGTTCAAAGTCACTAGCCAGTGACTGGAGTGGAACCAGGAATGAACCAGATGTCGTCGTCGCGATCAGGTGAAGAGTGGACGCTTGACTCTGCAGCCACGTGGACCAGGAGGTGTCTTGGACGACCAGGATGGAGGCACGAGCTATCCCACGCAGGCTCTCGCTGTCGGCGGTGTTGGCTCCGGATTCGGCGTCAACAGGCCTTGGCAAAGGCAACCCATGCGGTGAGTGGAAAAGGCGTCTGGTGCGGACTAGGAGAGTCCGGGGTGCTCCTCTTTTGGAAGGGAGCAAGGGCCAGTCTGGAGCAACCAGACCAGCAGTGAAGATTTCAAGGTTCGTCGCCTAGGAGGTCACTAGCCAGCCGGCAATTGACCAGACAACGCGTCGAGCAGCAAACAAGCAGAAGGGCCCCACGCAGATCTCGTAGAGGCTGGAGGGCTGATCTTCGGTGCAGGAGCTGCACGGGGCTGGGGCTTCTCAGTCCCCAAAGCACTTGGTCGAGTTTACCTCGTGAGTCGTGCTGGAAGCGAAGTGCAGTTTCTTTCAAGATGGCCGGTCCCACGTGTCTCGTCGCACCCACGGGTCTCAGCTGTGCTGCAGATGTGAGTTGAGGTCGGAGAGGTCTGGGAATCCGGGTCTTGTCGGGCTCTGAAGTCTGGATCCTCGAGGGAAGACGACAAAGTGAAGCCGCTGGACGCTTGATGGTGCCTGCAGTTGCAGGGTGGCCACTCCTTGCCCACAAGGGAGATTTCTTCAGTCTTCTGTGGAGCAGAACGTCGAAAGTCCAGAGTTTCTTCTTGTAGAGTAGTTCAGGATTAATCTAATTTGGAATGGGACCAGCTCCTACCTTTATCCTGGTAAAGGGGGCTGTACTGGTGACTAGGTCCCTCCCCTGGGTGGGACCAGGAAGGGGGGGTGGTTACACCCCCTATCCTTTGTCCGGTTTCGCGCCAGAGCTGGGGCAGGGATGCCCCAGCAACTGGTTTGAACCGGTGTATGCACAGGACACCTTGTGTGCCCCAGGCATGTCTCATTCCTTTCAAGCCTATCCTACCCAATACACAAAATCCTGCCTGGGGTGGTGCTAGCACCTCCCAAGGCAGGAAACCCTTTGTCCAAGCCTCCCTCGCTGGAAGGACTCCCAGCAGCAGGAGGTCAGACTTGTGTCTGTGGTGGCAGCATCCATTTTGTGATCCCAAGGCTCGAGTTATCTTTAATCGGGGTTCACAGTTACATACATGTCGTGTCCCTCTAGAAGGGTGGAATGCTACCCCCGTCGCCAGAATTGGCGAGGGGGTAGTATTCCAATTCGTATGACACCTTACTCGACATGTTTTGATAATGTTATACCAGAGTTAGCATTCAACCGCGAGGATTATAATGCACTTAAGAGTATATGGTATAGCGTTATCATGGAACAGCTATTAGGGATCAGCTCATGCCAGAGCACCATCTCACATAATTCCAAGCACTCTGCCTTCAGGATTGATAAGGCCTGCCATATGAGTGACTGATAGGAATACATGTGTCCATTTTGGGGTTAGATATAGGTAACTATATCTACAGCAAAGGGTGATTACACCACCTTGCCCCAGCTGTCGTGCAGCCAGTTGTGTCTGTTTAGATGGCCAGCCAGGGGTGGCATAATACATGCTTCAGCCCCTGGTAGGCCCTGGGTACACCTATGCCCTGGGTACCTAAGGTACACTGTACAGGGACTGATAAGGTGGCCCAGTACCAATTGGTAAATGCACCTAAAGTACAATGTTGTCAATTTAGAGAGAGAACAGCTAGGCTGTGGGTCTGATTAGCAGGCCCACAGCCAGTGAAAGTCTTAAACCAGTGAAGCAAAAAGCAAAAATCTGGGGTGACCATAGGATTGCAGACCCCACTCTCCTACAAACATCAGTAGAAAAGTCCGAGGACTTTAGCCAAGCCGATCTTCGCGTAGCAACTGCAGTACCCATAATCCGAGCCACAGAATCAGCCGTGTCAAGACCGCTCTGAATTACTTGGCGTGCCGCTGCTTGGGTGTCAGACAACACCTCCTCTAAATCATTCCTGTTTTCCTCAGGGATCTTAGGAGCCAAAGCACGCATTGAGTCCATAAGTGCGTGTACATACCTCCCCATGAGACAAGTGGCATTTGTAGACTTCAAAGCCATACTTGCAGATGAGAAAGTTTTCTTGGCCACCTGATCTTGCTTTTTGGCCTCCTTGTCCCCAGGAACTTGGGGAAATGCACTTTTTGACTTCTTAGAGCACGCAGCCTGAATCACCAGGCTCTCTGGAGAAGGGTGAGATGTCAAGAATGCAGGGTCTTCTGGAGCTACTCTATACCTTCTAGCCACACTCTTGGATACAGCAGGAGCAGAAAGTGGCTTTTTCCACACCTCCATAATGGGCTCAGTTAATGCCTCATTTAATGGAAGTAAAGGCACCACAGCCGAACTCGGTGAGTGAAGTACTTCTGTTAGAAGGTTTGACTTAAATTCAACCGTTGGTAATGTTAAATTTAAAAGTCCCGCAGCCTTTCTCATCACCACATGATATGGCTGGACTTCCTTCGAAGGCGCATCATGCCCTGAGGGCAATTCCCACTCCGGGGAAAAATCCAGGCCACTGGCATCAGCCAGCTCTTCAAAACAATCTTCACCCAGCTCACCTTCCTCTAAGTCAGGGCGAGAGTTGGCATAACTTTGTTCCTCCAAGAGGTGTTGTGCTTCTCTCCTGGACCTCTCCTTTACACGCCTCAGGCACCGGATCCACAAACGACTCCGACTGAGCCGGAACCGACGTCGGTACCGACTTCGATGGCCCAGTTGTATGCTCCTGATGTCTACTTGGAGCGGGCGACGCCGGCATCGGAGTCGTCGACTTCGGACGAGCTGGTGACGACCTCGGCGGAGCCGGGAACTGCCACGGCGTCGTTGGGGCTGGCATAAACGGCATGAACGGAGCCGGGGCATAAGAATGTGGAACACCCAAATTGAATGCCAGAGGACCCATGGGACCCGAAGGTGCACCCGAGTGGTACCACGCCCTTGAAAACACGCCATGCATAGCGTTCAAGAACGCTGAAGGGTCTTGGCCCGGCGCTGGAAAAGGTGGTTAAACACCCTCAGGCTGACCTCGAGGTGGGATCGAATCCGGCTCAACCATATGCGCAGATTCATCATCTTCCACAGGGACTACTACTTCCTCCTCTCGAGCCGGAGACGGCGCCGGAGATGGATTGGTCTCCGGAGCCGGAGAGGGTACCTGCAACCTCGAAGGCGAAGCCTCACCTTCCTGATCCGGAGTCTCCTGCGGCGGGACCACCTTCGAACGAACCCTCCTGGGCGACCTCGACTTCTCACCCGAGTGACGTCGAGACTCATGCCTCCTCTTCCTGGGATTCTTCCTCGATCTTGAAGCATGGTCCGAAGAGGACTTCGAGGCCAAACCCTCTCGAGATCAGGACCTTGACTTCGACCTCGATTTCGACTTCGTCCTCCTAGAGCGGGATCTTGAAGTCTTCTTACCCTTGTCGGCCTTAAGCCTTGCCACAAGCAGTTTGGTTTCCCTCTCCCGCAGGGCCTTCGGATTCATCTTACAACAAAATGTACATCCATCCACGTCGTCATCGGAGCTTGCGCACCAAATACAGTCCTCGTGCGGATCCGTGATGGACATCATTTTCCCGCAGTCCCTGCAGGGCTTGAAACCGGTCTTCTTCGACATCGTCCCGAAACAAAGAAGCAGGAAACACAGAAAAACAAAACAAAGTCACCAGTATAGCTAGTGAGATTCCCGAAACCGTTAGTGTCAACGACGCGGAAAAAAGGAAAGTGATGTCATCACGCCGGCGTGGGCCTATTATGGGCGTCGGTGACGTCAGCGGATTCGCGAGCGATGCCGTGCCTCTATGACGTCCAAGTCCACGTCGGCGCGAAGGTACGAAAAGAATTTTCGAATGTTGCTGACACAAGGGGGATATTCACAAGGTGAGGAATCCACTGGCAGATGTATCTATCAGAAATTAATTGCTGTGGACCGCATTTTTGTTTCTTTTATTTACTATTCTATGTTCATGGACACGATTTGAGCAGCAAGTCAGAAAAAAAAAAAATATATATATTTGTTTATATAAGAATTTAACATTCGCAAAAGCACATTATCAAAATAGAGTAATATAGCAGCAAATAAAGGCTACCAGGCTGTCCTAAAAACAATAACACTTTTTTCGATCGAAAAGGCAGTTCTAGAGGTCCTTTCGTAATGCGTGAAGGGTGGGGAGCGTCTGATGATCACAGGGAGCTCGTTCCAGGTCTTGGCTGCGATATAGGAGAAGGCTCTCCTGCCCATTCGGCTTCTGCAGATGCGGGGGACCTCCGCCAGGGCGAGGTCAGCGGAGTGGAGGTTCCTCATGGGTATGTGGAAAGATACCCTCTTGTGAGGTATTTGGGTCCACTGTTGTAGAGTGATTTGTAGGCGTGGGTGAGGAGCTTGAAAGTGACCCTCTTCTCGACGGGGAGCCAGTGGAGGTTTCGAAGGTGTTGGCAGTGGCGGTGCGTCCATTAGGGTGCTGGGGCGTTGACCCACAAGCAGCCCGCAGCTCCCTCGGCGGCTCTGACTAAAGTAAACTGGCAATGCATGTCAGCCAGCATGACACCGGACCGCCCACCCCCTTCAGAGTCTGAACTCTGAAGGGGGTGGGTGGTCTGGCGTCATGCTGACTCACCTGACTGATATGCATTGTCAGGCCAGGAGGTGGTACGGAGCACACAGCAGGCAGCAGCACAAGTGCGCATGCTGGGTTTAGGTTGGAGAATTTTTCCGACCAGCTCAGTCATGCGCACTAGTGTTGATTTTGGCTGGCGGCTGCACATCAGGAGAGCGAGGGTTGATCAACGCCGCAACCCTCGGCCTCCTAATGGGCAGGCGAGTATCCCTGCTAGGCCAATCCTGGCGTTGCTGGAGCTCCAGTGACGCAGCAGTTCCTGTAGAAGAGAACGTTAAAGGCGCCAACGCGGGACCCAGGTGTGAGAAGTTGGCCTGGCATATGCTGTCCACTATTCTAGTGGGCACCTTGCACCAGTCCAAACGACCCCTTATTGATGGTAGGTTAAAGACAACCTTGTAGAAAGCTATCCTAGTGGTAGCTGTGGACAGCCAGCAGACATCAGGCTAAGTCTTGAAGGAATGTAAAGCAGCTTGTTTTACCAGTCTATAATCTCGTGAGTGATCAAATGAAAGGAGAACCACACCAGGGATATATATAAAATATATGTGTTTATTCTAAACACAACCCTCTTTATGAGGCTAGAGGCAAAAGAACAATACAATTACTTAAACAGCACACAGTAAATTAGCACAATATACGTTTTGCCCTAAGGGCCTCACAAACCATATACTAAGAAAGTGGTATAAGAACCACAAGAGGGATAGAAGCCAGGCCTAGGGCCTGTAGAACCGCTGGGGCAACCAGGAACCATCCAAGGTAGGGACGCAGGTGACCCACGGGGGACGCGTGCAGGGTCGAAACACAGCCGCAAATCACCATAGACTTCTATGTAGATAGTCGCAACTAGATTTTTAAAGATTAGGGACACTTAGGAGTGGACTAGGAACAAACCCCTTCAGTACTGGACACTTCGAGAGTCAAGACCCACGGGAGCATCGAAGTACTCTTGTTACCTCACCCAGGGAAGCCGGGTGCATAGGTGTCTTTTCGTGTAGGGTTTCGTCGTAATTTCCTATGTAGAGATGCAAAGGAGTGCTGCAGGTGACCAGATGAAGAGTGTCCGGATGGATCCAAGGGTGGATCGGAGATCTGAAGAACCAGAAAGCAGAGGGGACAGAATCTGGGTCACTAGCCAGTGACCAGGGAGGAAACAAGAAGATGCCAGCCGATGTTGGGTGTTTTCAGGTGATGCAGGTGAGGCTTGACTTCAGCCAAGAGGACCAGGAGGCATCGACGACAACCAGGAGCTGGATTCGAGCTGTCCCACATTGGATGTCGAGTGATGCGTCGGTATCAAGATTGGACCCAACAAGCCTTGGCAACAGCAACCCACGCAGAATGCAAAGATTGACTTTGGTGCAGACCAGCAAGGTCTGAGGGTCTCACCCTTTGGAGGGGAGTCAGGGCACGTCTGGAGCAACCAGGAAAGCCCAACAAACAAAAAGGGATTCCTTCGTGGGGACCCACTAGTCGACGGACCAGGGATCACGAAGTGGCCTCGAGCAGAAAAGCTGGAAGCGGGCCCACGGAACACTCGAGGAGTGTAGGCCGGCAAGTTTCGGTGCAAAAGGTGCTCAGGGCTTGGACTACAAGTAGCCCAATGCACAACTTCGGGAAAGCTCGGGAAGTCGATGCACTAGTAAATATGCTGGATGTCCAGGAGTTCCGGTCCCACGTCTCTCGTATCGGCTACAGGTCTCAGCTTTGCTGGGATCTCGTGTTGGCCTCAGAGATGTCTGGAAGTCTGTGTCCTGTGTCGCAGATTCTTCAGGATCCGGTGGGAGCCTCGAAAATGCAGACCGGCAAGATGCTTCTTTGGTGCCTGTTTGAACAGGGGAGTCACTCCTTGACCCCAAGGGAGATTTCTTCCGTCTTCCAGTCGAAATGGAATGTCGAAGGTCCAAGATTTCTGTATCAGAGTTTCGTCCAGGATAATCTAATGTCCTAGGGACTGGGTTCCTATACTTATACAAAGTTCAGGGGATGGACTAACTTCAAGGTCCCACCTATGGGAGGACCTGGGGAGGGGGTGGTTTTCCCCTTTGTCCAGTTTCGTGCCAGAGCTGGGGCTGAGTGCCCCCAGCAAACGGTTTTAACTGGGAAATGCACGGGGACACCTTGTGTGCCCCAGGCACTGTCTGAAAAGCATTCACTGAATGCACCCACCCTGCCCCAATACACTGAAGCCTGTCTGGCGAGGTGGTTACACCTCCCTGTGACAGGAAACCTATTGTCCAGGCCTCCCCTGCTGCAGTTTCGTCCAGCAGAAGGTTGTCAGACTCGTGTTTGTGGCAGCAGCATCCATTTTGTGATGCTGGGGCTCTGTTTAACTTTTACCGGGCAGACCAGAGACCAGTGTGTACATGTCTTCTCTCTCTAGAAGGGTGGAATGCTACCCCGCCGCCAGAGCTGGCGGTAGGGGGTGGGGGGGGGGGGGGGGGGGGGGGAGGAGTATTCCAAAGGAAGGGATTCCGAAAGCTGCAGAGGGGCTCAGCTCATGCTAGGGGCACCCTCTCACACAAAACCAAGCACTCTGCCTCCAGGATTGTCAAGGCCTGCCATAGGAGTGACTTATAGGTTTATATGTGTCTGCTTTAAAAGGTAGATATAGGTATACTATATCTAAGTAAAAGGTGCAAGCACCAGCTTACCCAGGCTGCAGTAGCAGACCTGTGGTGTCATTTCGGAAGGGGTGGCATAATACATGCTTCAGCCCCTGGTAGGCCTCTGGGGTACCTATGCCCTTGGTACCTAAGTTACCATATACTAGGGACTCACAAGGGTAACCCAGTAACCAATTTGGAGTGCACATGCAATTAGTTTAGAGGCAAACAGATAGGCTGGGACCCTGGATAGCAGTCAAAAACCATCAAAACACCAGGAAAAAAGTGGGGGTAACCATGCAGTCGGATTCCACCTTTCTACACCCGGCACAGGAGCAACAGAGGTGGCGTGGACCCGGTTAGATAAGTTTTATTTATTTTTTAATTTTAATCTCCCCGGGCCCCCACCCCCGCGCGTATTGCGAGCTGGAACTGTTCAGGATGCAGTCATGCGGAGAGGATGTGGCTTGAGGGCAAGAACAATCGACCCCGACGAATGGGGAACCAGGGTTCGAGTCTCGCGAGAGGCTCAATAACAACCTGTGATTCTGGGCAAATCAGTACTGAGAGATTGAAGTGATTTGAAATTAATGTGTTTGTAATGAAACGCAGCTGGGGCTCTTGTAAAGTGTGTGTCGTTACTTTGGATTGAGTCTGCGCATCATAAAAAAGGATGTGGTTAGTTTACTTCTGTTCTTGGTTTGCTTGTCTGTCGAAGGACTCTACCAGCGCATTAGGCCAATTGCCACTGCCACAGCATTGCACTGATTGCAGAGTCAGTCTGGGTGAAAGGACCAGCGAGGCGTGTAGGAACAGCTGGACGGCAGTGTTCCTGCTGAACGGCCCTGCTGCATGAACCCAGGGTACGCCGCAGATGATCTTGGAGGCTTCAGATCGGAATGGGGAAGCGGACGCTCTGGGTTCTGCCGGATAGGAAGGAGGTGGTCCATTCCAGGGCCTTGTCTCGGATACCTGCGTCGTGGAGGTGTGTGCGTAGTGTGCAGTGGCAGACGGTGTTGAAGGTGGCTGAGACGTCCAGGAGGATGAGGGCCGCGGTCTCACTGTTTTCCGGCAGGGTCCTAATGTCGTCGGTGGCGGCAATGAGGGCGGTCTCGGTGCTGTTGTTGCCGTGGAACCCTGACTGGGATGGGTCCAGGATGCGGTTTTCTTCGAGGTATCGGGTTAGCTGTTGACAATCTTCTCGATGACCTTGGCTGGGAACGGAAGCAAGGAGATGGTCCGGAAGTTCTTGAGGTCTCTCGGGTCCGCCTTGGGTTTTTTGAGTAAGGCGTTGATCTCTGCGTATTTCCAGTTCTCTGGGAAGGTCGCGGTCTTGAAGGAGAGATTGATGACGTTGCGCAGGTGGGGTGCGATGGAGCTGCTGGCTTTGTTGAAGATGTGGTGCGGGAGTGGGTCTGATGGGGAGCCGGAGTGGATTGTGCTCATGGTCTTGATGGTGTCATCTTTGTTCACGTTGGCCCAGGTTGACAGGGGGTTGTGGTCGATGGTATGCAGGGTGTCTGGAGTATCTATGTCTGTTGGGGGTGTCTGGGCGTTGAAGCGGTCGTGGATGTCAGCCATCTTGTGGTGGAGGAAGGTGGCGAGGGAGTCTCACAGGGCTTGCGACGGCGGGATGTCGTTGGTGTTGGAGCTGGGGTTGGAGAGTTCCTTTATGATGTTGAAGAGCTCCTTGCTGTTGTGTGCGTTGTTGTCGAGGCGGTCTTTGAAGGAGGTCCTCTTGGCAGAACAGATGAGATGATGGTGTTTGCGGATGGCGTCGTTGTGGGCTGCGAGGCGGTGTTTTTTCATTGTGCCGTTTCTTCTCTAGTTTCCGGCAGGTTCGCTTGGAGGCTAGGAGTTCTGGGGTGAACCAGCTAGCTCTCTTGCTGGTGTCTCTGTGGGTGGGTTTCTTCAGCGGGGCGAGGCGGTTGGCACAGTTGTTAATCCAGCGTCTGAGGTTGCAGGCGTCGATGTTGGAGATGTCGGTGGGTGGGCTGAGAGCGAGGTTTGCGTATAGTTGGTCTTCCGTGATTCTGCTCCAGCAGCGGCGGGGGATCTGTTGGGTGCGGTGGTGTGTGGTGGGTTACTGGAAGGTGAAGTGGATGCAGCGGTGTTCGGTGGTGTGGCTGAAGGAGACTTGGGAGCATGAGGAGAAGACGGGGTCGAGAGTGTGGTCGGCAGAATGGGTAGGCGTGACAAGCTGCCTCAGTCCGAGGTTGTCGCTCTGGGTGGTGGAGTTGCTGTCGTTGTTGTTCTCAAGGTGATTCAGGTCTTCGAGGAGGATGTAGTCGGTGGAGGTCAGGGCGTGCATGCTGATGAAGTCGGCGATGGAGTCGCTGAATTGGGGTCGGGGTCCTGGGGGTCTGAAGATGAGCGTACCTCTGAGGGTGGTGTTGGGGTCTGTGTGTTTCTGGAAGTGCATGTGTTCGGCGGTGCTCAGAGCGTCGGTGTTGGTCGAGACCCTGACGCTGTTCTTGTGAACGATGGCGACTCCGACTCAGACTCCATTGGTGCGGTCTCTGCAGGTGATCTTGTAGCCATCTGGGATGGCTATGGCGATGTCTGGTGCGGAGGAGTCGTTCATCCAGGTCTCTGTCAGGAAGGCGATGTATGGGGATGATGTATCGAGCAGATCCCAGAGCTCAACGGCGTGCTTGCGTGCGGAGCGGGTGTTCAGTAGGATGCATCGGAAGTGGTTGAGGTTTTTTTGGGCGGGTGGTTCGGCGGCTCTGAGGCTTGTGTAGCTGCAGTTCCGGCAGGTGAAGGGAAAATGTGTGCGTTTCGGTGTAGCATTGATGCAGGCGTGGTTTGAGCGCGTGCAGTGTGCTGGCATAGTAGCGGCAGCGGTCGTCGCGGAGGGCGCGGAACCCCGGCGCTGGACGCGGTTCAGGCGCGGATGGGCTTGCCTTAGGCACGCCTTCGGGTGCCAGCGGCTCAGACGTGCAGCAGCCGCCATATATGGGTAGGTGGGAGGGAGGAGGAGCTGGGAGGCAGGGGAAGCGAATGGGCAGTCAGGGGGAAGCAGCGGCGGGACAGAAGCAAGGGCTCAGAATCCCGGGGGCAACGGTGGGGACAGAAGGAGAAAAAGTCACAGAGTCATGGGGGCAGCGAAGGGGACAGAAGGAGAAAAAAGGCAGAGAATCACGGAGGCAGCGAAGGGGACAGAAGGAGAAAAAGGCACAGTGTCACAGGGGCAGAGAAGGGGACAGAAGAGGAAAAAAGGCACAATCACGGGGGCAGCGAAGGGGATATTTATTTACAATAGGGAGCACTTGACTGTGGCACTGGAGCAGTGGCACAGTGCCCAAAGCATCTAACACCAGCAAAAACACATGAGGCAACAGCAAAGAGAAAAAGGCACAGAGTCATGGGGGCAGCGAAGGGGACAGAAGGAGAAAAACAGGCACAGAATCACGGGGAAGCGAAGGGGACAGAAGGAGAAAAAGGCACAGTGTCACAGGGGCAGAGAAGGGGACAGAAGAGGAAAAAAGGCACAATCACGGGGGCAGCGAAGGGGATATTTATTTACAATAGGAAGCACTTGACTGTGGCACTGGACAGCAGTGGCACAGTGCCCAAAGCATCTAACACCAGCAAAAACACATGAGGCAACAGCAAAAATCGAAGGGAGACCCACGCCAATGGTGCCAGGTCTAACAAACACAATACCACCCATGGCTAGAAAAGAAACTGAAAGAATGTCTAGAAACCAGTCTACTGCACCTGATACACTCGAGGTTAAGCCAACCTAATATATACCATGAGCTGGCATGTCACTAACTGAGTTTCTGCTGCCTCACTTCAGTTATGTGCGTTGGGGGTTGAACAGAACAATGCATTTGACTCTCACTCTCTAGTTGCATTTTTCACTGTCATATATCACGATATGTTAACAATGCCCTGAGCCCAGTGTTTATGGCCTGACACGTGTCTGTTGGCTTGGGGGGAAGCACCCTTTTTAGCTCCTCCCAAATGCACACAAAACATTTATGGAATTTGTCAGGGGATGAACTTTGTGTCTTGTCTGGCAAATCACAATAACTTGCATTTCCTCTGTAGCCTTCATTTTATATCAATAAAGAAACCTGAGGTACCCAGCATTGTTATCTCAAGGTTTGATATGAAGTTCTGTGGTTATATTGAATAGGCAGCTACCTATGTATAACATCTCTTTATCGATGTCATAACACACTTTAATTATTGCTTTATTAACTTACTTGATTTCTCAAATATGCTTGAAAATGCACAATTTGCCCGATATTTTTTCAACATTTTCTTGGGGGGAGAACCCCCCTTATGACAGTCAGGCTGCTGTGCACTCACCACAATCCAAGTTGAAGGGGAATCCAGTTGAAGGTCTTGTGGAGGATGCGCAGGCAGTTGAAGCTGGTGGAGGCCATGGCGTTGATCTGTCGGTTTCATGGAGAGGGAGGAGTCGAGGATGATGCAGAGGTTTTGTGCGTGGTCCGTTGGGGTGGGTGGGTTCCCAGGTGTTGTCCCAGGCGGAGGTGCAGGATCCGAGGATGAGGACCTCAGTCTTCTCTGAGTTGAGCTTCAAGCAGTTGTCTTTCATCCATGCGCCACGTTCTTCATTCATTCCTGGAACCAGAGTCTAGTGTCTTCTGGGTTTTTCGTGAGTGAGAGGATGAGCTGGTTGTCGTCGACATAGGATACAATGCTGAGCCCGTGCTTTCTGACAATGGCGGCGAGGGGGGCCATGTAGATGTTGGAGAGTGGGCTGAGTGAGAATCTCTGGGTTACTCTGCAGTTGATCTTGGTGGGTTTGGAGAAGAAGGGAGGGAGTGTGATGCGCTGGGTTCCCCCGGTGAGGAAGGATTGGATTTAGTCAAGGGCGGTCCCTTGAATCCCTGCGTTGCGAAGTCTGGCTGCGAGAGTGCGATGTGAGACGGTGTCGAAGGCTGTGGAGAGGTCTAGAAGGATGAGGGCCACGGTGTGTCCCTGGTCGAGTAGAAGGCGGATGTTGTCAGTGGCGGCGAGGAGGGTGGTCTAGGTGCTGTGGTTACTGCGGAATCCAGACTGGGAAGCGTCTAGGATGGAGTTCTCTTCGATGAAGGCTGTAACTTTCATGGCAAAGGGGAGAAGGGGGATGGGCCGGTAGTTCTTCAGGTCTGTAGGGTCAGCTGTCGGTTTCTTGAGTAGGGGTTTTACCTCTGCCTGCTTCCAGTTGTCAGGGCAGATTCTGGATCTGAAGGAGGCGTTGATGGTCCGTCCTAGTTCGGGTGCGATGACGGCGGAGGCTTAGTGGAATATGTGCGGTGGAATAGGCTCTGTGGAATATGTGCTGTGGGCAGGGGTCCGTTGGGACGGTGGTGTGTTAGACAGTGGCGGGGTCCCAGGTCATGATGGTAGGTTTATCGGCAGCGTTGATTGGGGGTGGTGGTGTCCGGCTCTGGTTCGCTGAAGTTGTGGTAAAGAACAAGTTACTTACCTTCGGTAACGCTTTTTCTGGTAGATACAATATCTGCCTGTGGATTCCTCACTTTGTGAATATCCCCTTGCGTCAGCAACATTCGTAAATTCTTTTCGCAGCCTCGCGCTGACGTGGATTCGGACGTCATAGAGACACGACATCGCTCGCGACTCCACTGACGTCACCGACGCCTATAATAGGCCCACACCGGCGTGATGACATCAGTTCCGCCCTTTTTTCCGTGCCTTCGAGGCACACGGACGGACCAATGACAGTAGACATATACACAGTATACGCAGTACAATATTAAGGTAACACACACAGTGTGATGCAAATGCAATAACACATTTGAAATAAACAACTCCTTGACAATAAAATAAATACATTACAGAAACTCTGGTATAGAAGAGTGGACAACGGGGAGGCGGGTGGGTCAGTGAGGAATCCACAGGCAGATATTGTATCTACCAGAAAAAGCGTTACCGAAGGTAAGTAACTTGTTCTTCTGATAGATACATCTGCCGTGTGGATTCCTCACCTTGTGAATAGAGTCCCACAGCAGTCCCCACTCCCCTAAACCAGGAAATCCTGGAGGACAGAGTGCGCAAAGTGGCCGTCCTTGCTCACCTCGGAATCCAAGCAGTAATGCTTCGCGAAAGTGTGGAGGGAAGACCAAGTTGCCGCCCTACAAATGTCCTCTACTGGAACACCTCTAGCCAAAGCTGAGGTTGAAGACTTAGCCCTTGTAGAATGAGCCCTTATACCCTCTGAAGGTTCCTTACCGGCTAAAGAGTATCAGATCTTTATACAGAGAACGATCCATCTTGATAAAGTTCTTTTATGGACCGCTCTTCCTCTTTTGCAGCCAGCAAACCCAATGAAGAGCTGGTCATCCACACGACAGTCTTTAATTCTGTCCAAGTAAAAAGACACCGCCCTCTTGGGGTCCAGACGGTGTAAACTCTCCTCCTCCTTGGAAGGGTGTGGGGGAGGATAATGGATTGACCAAGGTGGAAAGGAGTAACCACCTTTGGAAGAAAAGCAGCCCTGGTCCTAAGAACCATTCGATCAGCATGAATGGTCAAGAATGGGGGCTTGGAACTAAGAGCTTGAAGCTCACTTGCAGAGGTTATTGCAACGAGGAAGACTGTCTTAAGAGTCAAAAGCCTCAAAGGACATTTATGAAGAGGCTCAAAAGGAGCACCCATCAAAAAGGTCAAAACAAGATTTAAGTCCCACTGAGGCACAATAAAAGGAACTTATTCGTGAGACCCTTTAAAAACCTTAAAACTACAGGAGATTTGAAAAGAGATCGCTGATCAGGCAAACAGAGAAAATCCGACAGCGCAGAGAGATAGCCCTTAACTGTGGCAACAGTAAGCCCTTGCTGCGCCAGAGAAAGGGCAAACTGGAGATCATCAGACAAATGGGCTCTCAAAGGGTCAATAGACTTTTCTCCACACGAAGCGACAAATTTCGACCATCTATAAGAATAGATGGACTTAGTGGAGTCACGCCTGGCTGACAAGATGACATCCACCACGTCAGGCGGGAGAGAAAAGGAATTCAGGTTGCCCCGTTCAATCTCCAGGCATGAAGGTGTAATGACTGGGGGTGGGGGTGTAGAACTTGCCCCTCCATCTGAGAGAGGAGATCTGCCCTGAGAGGGAGACGGAGCGGCGGGTGAGAGGAGAGGTGGAGAAGATCTGTATACCACACCCTTCTTGGCCAGTCCGGGGCGACCAATATGACTTGGGCCCGGTCGTGACGAATCTTCCTCAGAACCCGAGGAATCACAGGTATGGGAGGAAACGCGTAAAGGAGTTGATTTCCCCAACTCAACTGAAATGCGTCCCCCAAGGCTCCTTGCATCGGATACTGGAGACTGCAGAATGACAGGCAGTGAGCATTCTCGCGAGTGGCGAACAGGTCCACCCGAGGAGTCCCCCACGTTCGAAAAAGACGTGCGAACCACCTCCGGGTGAAGCCTCCACTCGTGGTCGGCCGAAAACTGCCGACTGAGATTGTCTGCACGCACGTTCAGAACTCCGGCCAGATGATTTGCCATCAGACAAATCTGATGGTCCTGAACCCAGGACCAGAGACGCAGAGCCTCTCTGCAGAGACACTGCGACCCCACGCCTCCCTGTTTGTTGATGTACCACATCGCAGTCGTGTTGTCCGTCAGGACCTGGACCGAAAGACCGCAAAAGGAAGGGAGGAAGGCCTTGAGCGCCAAACGTATCGCCCGCAATTCTAGAAGGTTGATGTGAAGCAACCTTTCCTCTGGAGACCAAAGACCCTTGACCTCCAGATCCCCCAGATGAGCACCCCACCCTAGAGTGGATGCATCCGTTAATACTGTGGCCACCGGAAGAGGCAACTGAAAAGGCTTCCTGTGAGAAGTTGGCCTGATGTGCAGTGCTCACTATTCTAGTGATCACTATATATCAGTCCAAACAACCCTTATTGATGATTGGTTGTAAGTCAACCTTATAGACCAGCTATCCTAGTAGCATGGATACGAGCAGTCTAAGGCTAAGACTCTAGAGGGCGTGTTAAGCCAGCTGTTTTACCATCACATTACCCCTTGAACACCCAGTGAAAGGACACCACACAAGTGTTATGAAAATAACCAATGTATTTATTAGAATCACAACAACCCTGTACTCTTTATGAGGACAGGGTGCTAAGCACACAACAAAACTCTTATGAAAATACTTAAGTTAGCACGTTATACACAAATGCCCGAGGGGCACGAAAAACCATATACTTTAAAAGTGGAATGCGAAATTACTAGCAGGTAAGTACAGTACTAATAGGCTTTGGAATCGCTAGGACTTGACTATAGAATCGTTAGATTACTTCTAGGAGACCTAGGGGACTCGGGTGCAGAGTGTGCACTCTCACGCGGGATGCGGGACAAAGTCTATGGGAGCTAGTAAAGGCAAAGTTAGTGTTCACGGGCGAACCCGACCTGGTAGGGAGAAAACGACCGTGGATCCTGACCCTAGGATAGTGAGGCTATGCTGGGACACCGAAGTGCCGAAGTTACCTAGCCCAGGGGCTGCAGCTGCATAGGTCTGAAAAGACGTCGGGAATCTCGTTGCCGGACCAGGAGCCTGGAAGAAGGAAGTTGCTGGCAGGCGACCAGTGAAGGAAAGTTCGATGGATCCAAGCCTGGATCAAGGAAGAAGAAAACCTGAAAGCAGAGGGGACCAAGTTCTTGAATCACTAGCCAGTGATTAAGTGGGCACCAGGATGGCACCGGGCGAAGTCACCTCGACTAGGTGAGTGGGCGACGCTGGCTCTGCAGATCTCACGGACCAGGAGGCGTTGTCGGCGACCAGGATGGAGAGGCGAGCTGTCCCACGATGGATGAAGCTGTCGGCGTCGAAGTTACCCAGGATCAGGCAACAAGCCTTGGCTAATTCAAGCCCACGCGGTGGACTCAAAATGGCGTCTTGAGTGGACCAGGAGGGTCCAGAGTGCTCCTCTTCTGGAAGGGAGCAAGGGCCAGTCTGGAGCAACCAGACCAGCAGCAGTGATGTCGTCGGGCGTCGTTCAGAAGGCCACAAGCCAGCGGGCTAGTAGCCAAACAACGCGGTGAGCAGCAAAAAGCAGAAGGGCCCCACGCAGATCGTGGAGATGCTGGGAGGCTGCACTTCGGTGCTGGAGCTGCTCAGGGTCGGGGCTTCTCGGACCCCAAAGCACTCACCAGGAAATTACTCGGCGGGCTTGCTGTGCAGAAGTCGTGCAGTCTTGAAGATGGCCGGTCCCTCGAGGTCTCGTCACACCCACGAATCTCAGCGTGACTGATGATGTAGGTAGAGGTCAGAGGTGCCAGGGAAGCCGGTTCTCGTCGAGCTGGGCAGTCTTGATCCGGAGGAGAGACGTGCAGCAGACCGCAGTGTTCTTAAGATGGTGCCTGCGGATGCAGGGTGACTACTCCTTAGTCACAAGGGAGAAATCTTAGGAAGAAGTCTTGAGTTCCTTTCGTGGAAAGTAGTTTCAGGATTCAAAGATGATCTGATTTGGAAGGGGGCCAGTTCCTACCTTTATCCTGTAAAAAGGGGCTGGCACGCGACTAAGTCCTGCCCTAGGGGTGGGACTAGGAGGGGGGTGGTTACACCCACTTCCTTGGCGGGCTTTTCCCCAGCACAGGGTCTGGAGTGACCCTGGAACTGGTTTCAGCCAGCCTATGCACAGTGAGCACCGGGGTGCCACGTGCAGTCACCTTCCTCTAAAGCCCTGCCTACCTACAATACACAAAACCCTGTCTGGGACGGTGCTGGCACCGCCCCTGGCAGGAAACCCTTTGTCCTTATCTCTTGCTCTGGGAGGACTCCCAGCAGCAGGAGGGCAGACTTGTGTCTCGGTGGCAGCATCCATTTTGTGGAGCTGAGGCTCTGTTTGACTTTAACCGGGGTTAGGGGTTACATACATGTCGTGTCCCTCTAGAAGGGTGGAATGCTAACCCCGTCGCCAGAATTGGCGAGGGGTTAGTATTCCAATTTGTATGACACCTTACTCGACATGTTTTGATAAAGCGATACCAGAGTTGGCATATAACCGCGAGGATTATAATGCACTTAAGAGTATATGGTATGCGATATCATGGAAACGGCTAAGGGATGGATCCCGAAAGCCGCAGACAGGCTCAGCTCATGCCAGAGCACCATCTCACACGATTCCAAGCACTCTGCCTTCAGGATTGTTAAGGCCTGCCATAGGAGTGACTGATAGGAGATCTGTGTGTCCATTTTAGGGTTAGATATAGGTATACTATATCTAAAGCAAAGGGTGAGTACACCACCTTGCCCCAGCTGTCGTGCAGCCAGTTGTGTCAGTTTAGTTAGTCAGCCCAGGGGTGGCATAATACATGCTTCAGCCCCTGGGAGACTTCTGGGTACACCTCAGCCCTGGGTACAGGGACTTGGAGAGGGCCCAGTGCCAATTCAGTACCTGAGTACAATTTGGATAGAGAGAACAGCTAGGCTGTGGGTCTGATTAGCAGGCCCACAGCCAGGGAAAGTTGTAAACCAGTGCAGCAAAAAGCAAAAATCTGGGTGATCATAGGATTGCAGACCCTACTCTCCTACATGACCCCCCCCCAAACTTTGGGACAATAAACTAACCTTGACCAGGTGAGTCTTCTTGCTCTAAGTGGAAATACCTGGAGAGCCCATCAGCATTGCTGTGATCAGTACCAGGTCTATGCTCCACTGTAAAATCCATCCCCTGTAGGGAAATGGACCACCTAAGCAGTTTGGGGTTTTCACCCTTCATCTGATTTAGCCACAAGAGGGGCTTATGGTCTGTCTGAATGGTGAAGTGAGTGCCAAACAAGTAGGCCCTCAGCTTCTTCAGGGCCCAGACCACAGCAAAGGCCTCCCTCTCAATAGCTGACCAATTTTTCTCTCTGGGTGTCAACCTTCTACTAATGAAAGCAATAGGCTGATCATTACCATCAAAATTCAGTTGAGACAGAACAGCCCCCACACCCAACTCAGAAGCATCTGTTTGGACAATGAATGGCTTGGAGTAATCTGGACTCTTTAGGATCGGTGCTGTGCACATGGCCTGCTTTAGGTCATTGAATGCTTTCTGACAGCTTGCTGTCCACTGAACTTTCTTTGGCATCTTTTTGCTTGTCAGGTCATTAAGAGGGGTCACTATGGACCCATAATTTCTGACAAACTTCCTATAGTACCCAGTCAGGCCCAACAAAGCTCGAACCTGAGTCTGGGTGATTGGAGGAGTCCAGTCCTTGATGGCCTGTATCTTACTCTCCAGTGGCTGAACCTGGCCTCCACCCACAAGGTGGCCCAGGTACACAACCTGTGTCTGCCCTATCTGGCACTTTGTGGCCTTGATAGTGAGGCCTGCCTTTTGCAGGGCCTCTAACACTTTCCTCAGGTGGACCAGGTGATCCTCCCAGGTGGAGCTAAAGACAGCAATATCGTCTAGATATGCTGCACAGAAGTCATCCAGCCCAGTGAGGACTTGATTCACCAACCTTTGGAAGGTGGCAGGTGCATTTTTCAGTCCAAAGGGCATTACCACAAATTGATAATGCCCTCCAGGGGTAGAAAATGCTGTCTTGGGTTTGGCCTCCTCAGCTAACCTGATTTGCCAATACCCAGCTGTCAAATCAAATGTACTTAAGAAGTTGGCAGAAGCCAATTTATCTATAAGTTCATCTGCTCTTGGTATTGGGTGGGCATCAGTCTTAGTGACTGCATTGAGGCCTCTGTAGTCTACGCAAAACCTCATCTCTTTCTTACCACCCTGGGTGTGAGGCTTTGGCACTAGAACTACTGGGCAAGCCCAAGGGCTATCTGAGGGCTCAATGACTCCCAGCTCCAACATTTTCTGCACTTCAGTTTTGATGCAGTCTCTAACATGATCAGGCTGCCTGTAGATTTTACTCTTGACAGGCAGACTGTCCCCAGTGTCAACATCATGGGTACACCAATCAGTTTGGCTGGGTGTCAGAGAGAACATATGTCTGAAGGATTGAAGAACTTGCCTGCAATCCTGTTGCTGATGTTCAGTGAGGCTGCCACAAAAGACAACACCATCAACTGATCCATCATCAGGATTCTGAGTGAGCAGGTCTGGGAGAGGGTCACTCTCTTCCTCCTGTCCCTCATCTGTGGCCATGAGCAAGCTCATGTCCTTCCTGTCAACATATGCCTTGAGCCTGTTAACATGGAGCACTCTGAGAGGGCTCCTGGGAGTTCCAAGGTCCACCAAGTAGGTAACCTCTCCCTTTTGCTCAATGATGGTGTGGGGCCCAGACCATTTGTCTTTCAGAGCTGCTGGGGCCACTGGCTCCAGCACCCACACCTTCTGTCCTGTCTGGTACACAGTCAGAACAGCCTTTTGGTCATGCCAAGCTTTTTGAAGTTCTTGGCTGGCCTCAAGGTTTTTAGATGCCTTTTCCATATACTCAGCCATCCTGGAGCGGAGACCAAGTACATAGTCCACTATGTTGGTTGCAGGCTTTTTGAGAGGTCTCTCCCATCCTTCCTTCACCAAACACAGGGGTCCTCTTACAGGATGCCCATACAGAAGCTCAAAAGGGCTGTAGCCAACCCCCTTCTGTGGGACCTCTCTGTAAGCAAACAAGAGGCAGGGGATCAGGACATCCCATCTTCTCCTAAGAGTTTCAGGTAGCCCATGAATCATCCCTTTGAGGGTCCTGTTGAATCTCTCAACAAGCCCATTGCATTGTGGGTGGTAGGGTGTGGTGAACTTGTAGTTCACACCACACTCCTTCCACATTGCAGTCAGATATCCTGACATGAAGTTGGTACCTCTGTCAGAAACGACCTACTTAGGGAAACCCACTCTGGAGAACACTCCAACTAGGGCTCTTGCCACTACAGGTGCTGTAGTGGTCCTAAGGGGAATAGCTTCAGGATACCTGGTCGCATGATCCACTACCACCAGTATAAACTTGTGCCCTGATGCTGTCTGGGGTTCCATTGGACCAACAATGTCAATCCCCACTCTTTCAAAGGGAACCCCCACCACAGGTAGTGGTATGAGGGGGGCCTTTGTTGTGCCACCTGACTTACCACTGGCTTGGCAAGTGACACAGGAGCGACAAAACTCCTTGGTATTCTCATTCATATGGGGCCAGTGAAAGTGTGAGACAAGCCTGTCCCAAGTCTTTGTCTGACCTAAGTGACCTGCAAGGGGAATCTCATGGGCCAAGGTGAGAAGGAAACCTCTCAGAGACAAGGGGATGACCAGCCTCCTGGTTGCACCAGGCTTGGGGTCTCTTGACTCAGAGTACAGGAGTCCATCTTCCCAGTATACCCTGTGGGCACCTGTGGCATTCCCTGCAGCCTCAGCAGCAGCCTGCTGTCTGAGGGGTTCAAGGGAAGGGCAGCTCAACTGTTCCTTCCCCAGGTCTGCTCTGGAGGGTCCCCCTGAGCCCAGAAACTCAACTTGATCAAGTTCAAGCTCTTTAGGCTCAGTTTCCCTCAGCTCTTCCAGATCAGCCTCCTCAGAGACTTGATCCTCAACCTGGGGCAAGGGGGAAGGCAAAGCCTTACCCTTACTGCTCTTCTTCTTGGAAGGTGTCTGGTCCATAATTTCAGGATCCAGCACCTGTTCAGTGGGGCATCTTCTGGCCTGTGACCTAGTCACAGCAAGCACATGTGCTGGCAAGCCTAACATTTCCATGTGAGTCCTCTGCTCCACTTCTGACCATTGTGATGACTCCAAATCATTGCCCAACAAACAATCAACTGGGAGGTCTGAACTGACTACAACTTTCTTTTGTCCCTTCACTCCACCCCAGGAGAAAGCCACAATTGCCACACTATGACTAGTAGTGACATTGCTGGTATTGGTCACCAGGAAATCAGTACCTGGCATGATCTGTCCAGGGTCCACAAAGTTAGGTGTCACCATGGTGACACTGGCACAAGTGTCCCTATAGGCCTGAGCCATTTTGCCATTAATCAAAGGCGTCTGCCTGTATTTGCCCAAAGTATTGGGACTTATCTCAGGGGTTATATCCATATCCCCTGTACAGACAAGGACAGCCTGAGTGAGTGTGCCAACTAAGTTGTCAGACCCCTCAGTTCCCAAGGTTAACCCAACTAATGCCTTGGGAGGTACACTACCACTACTGACTGTACTAGGGGGTGCAGTTGCCTTAGGGGCTGTAGTGGCAGGAGTTTGTCCTCCTCTTTTGGTGCACTCACTAAACCAGTGAGATTTACTTTTGCAGTACTGGCACCACCTTTTTGACTGGCCTTCTTGAGTCTTCTTCTTCTGGGAAGCCTGACCCCCACCCTCTTTGGTTTGTTGGGGACCTGGTGAAGACTTCTGGTCATTTTGTTTACTCTTTGCATTACCCTTCTGGTCTGCTTTCTTCTGACCACCCTGGTTCTGGTTCTGCTTGATCCTTGTCCTGACCCATTTGTCTGCCTTCTTTCCCAATTCTTGGGGAGAGGTCAGATCTGAATCAACAAGGTGCTGGTGCAACAACTGGTTCTGACAATTGTTTAAAATTTGTTCTCTCATCATTAGATTATACAATCCTGTGTAATCTGTAACCTTGCTACCCAGCAACCAGCCCTCCAAAGCCTTAGTGGCACAATCCACAAAGTCAGACCAGTCCTGAGACTGAGTTTTCTGGGTGTCTCTGAACAGCAACCTGTACTGCTCAGTGGTTAAACCAAACCCATCAACCAGTGTATTCTTCAGGACCTGGTAATTGTTAGCATCCTCTACTCTGGTAGTGAGGAGCTTATCTCTACCTTTACCATCAAAGGAGAGCCACAGTATAGCTGCCCACTGACTCTGGGGAATGCACTGCACGGTGCAGGCCCTCTCCAGAGCAGCCATCCATTTCTGGATATCATCCCCTTGCTTAAAGGGGGGCACTATTTTAGTCAGGTGTTTAGTATCTAAACCCTTCTCTCTATCTCTTGGGAGATTGCTGCCACCAGTGGGAGCTAACCCACTCATCTGCTGCTCTCTTGCCAGGGCAAGCTTCTCTTTGGCCAGGGCAATTTCTTCCCTTTCAATCCTCAGTTCAGCTTGTCTCATCCTAGCTTCATGCTCCTTTCTCTGAGGGGAAGTAAATCTCCTCTGTGGAGGATTCCTTCTCCCCTGAGAAGAGGCATTAGAGTGCAGAGATCTATTGGAGTCCCTAGAAAGAGATCTATCTCTCCTAACTCCAAGGTTAGGCCCACTCCGGGTTAGTACTGGGGGTCCCCCAGATCCTAGCCCAGGTAAGTCTAAGTTGGCCCTGGTTAGCCTTCTGACTACCTCAAGACCTTTGTCTACCTCATCCCCAGAGAGTTCCTCCTGATCCTCCTCCTCCTCAACTGCCGTAGCAATGTTGGGGAGATCTGGATCCCCAGAGGTTCCCTCTAAGGCTGGCATGTTCTCATGTAACTGAGAAAGCTTTCTGGCATCATATGTCTCTAAGAGACCTATCAGAAAGGGAATGGTGGGGTTAGACCCCTGCTTCAGTTTTCTGGAGACACAGATCTGTCTCATCTCCTGGAAACTGAGAGCTGCATATCTTGAAGTGACCTGTGGAGGGTCAACACTGACCAGGGGAGTCTCAGTAGAATCTCCCTGGGTAGACATGCTTTTCTAGTGAGGTGTAAGTGGTGCACTTACCTACACTATATGTTTGCCTACTGATCCCTTGCTAGAGTTGTAGTTTAGGGTGTGCTAGGCCCTAGGAGCTACAACAGCTGGTTCAGTAGAACTCAGAGTATTCTAAGCTAAGTTATATGTACCTTTAGTACTTATGTGATCTTTCAAAAGATATTCTTAGGGCATGTGTGGTAAAACAACAGCAAGCTCAAATCCCAACCGCTGCTCACCAATGTGAGAAGTTGGCCTGATGTGCAGTGCTCACTATTCTAGTGATCACTATATATCAGTCCAAACAACCCTTATTGATGATTGGTTGTAAGTCAACCTTATAGACCAGCTATCCTAGTAGCATGGATACGAGCAGTCTAAGGCTAAGACTCTAGAGGGCGTGTTAAGCCAGCTGTTTTACCATCACATTACCCCTTGAACACCCAGTGAAAGGACACCACACAAGTGTTATGAAAATAACCAATGTATTTATTAGAATCACAACAACCCTGTACTCTTTATGAGGACAGGGTGCTAAGCACACAACAAAACTCTTATGAAAATACTTAAGTTAGCACGTTATACACAAATGCCCGAGGGGCACGAAAAACCATATACTTTAAAAGTGGAATGCGAAATTACTAGCAGGTAAGTACAGTACTAATAGGCTTTGGAATCGCTAGGACTTGACTATAGAATCGTTAGATTACTTCTAGGAGACCTAGGGGACTCGGGTGCAGAGTGTGCACTCTCACGCGGGATGCGGGACAAAGTCTATGGGAGCTAGTAAAGGCAAAGTTAGTGTTCACGGGCGAACCCGACCTGGTAGGGAGAAAACGACCGTGGATCCTGACCCTAGGATAGTGAGGCTATGCTGGGACACCGAAGTGCCGAAGTTACCTAGCCCAGGGGCTGCAGCTGCATAGGTCTGAAAAGACGTCGGGAATCTCGTTGCCGGACCAGGAGCCTGGAAGAAGGAAGTTGCTGGCAGGCGACCAGTGAAGGAAAGTTCGATGGATCCAAGCCTGGATCAAGGAAGAAGAAAACCTGAAAGCAGAGGGGACCAAGTTCTTGAATCACTAGCCAGTGATTAAGTGGGCACCAGGATGGCACCGGGCGAAGTCACCTCGACTAGGTGAGTGGGCGACGCTGGCTCTGCAGATCTCACGGACCAGGAGGCGTTGTCGGCGACCAGGATGGAGAGGCGAGCTGTCCCACGATGGATGAAGCTGTCGGCGTCGAAGTTACCCAGGATCGGGCAACAAGCCTTGGCTAATTCAAGCCCACGCGGTGGACTCAAAATGGCGTCTTGAGTGGACCAGGAGGGTCCAGAGTGCTCCTCTTCTGGAAGGGAGCAAGGGCCAGTCTGGAGCAACCAGACCAGCAGCAGTGATGTCGTCGGGCGTCGTTCAGAAGGCCACAAGCCAGCGGGCTAGTAGCCAAACAACGCGGTGAGCAGCAAAAAGCAGAAGGGCCCCACGCAGATCGTGGAGATGCTGGGAGGCTGCACTTCGGTGCTGGAGCTGCTCAGGGTCGGGGCTTCTCGGACCCCAAAGCACTCACCAGGAAATTACTCGGCGGGCTTGCTGTGCAGAAGTCGTGCAGTCTTGAAGATGGCCGGTCCCTCGAGGTCTCGTCACACCCACGAATCTCAGCGTGACTGATGATGTAGGTAGAGGTCAGAGGTGCCAGGGAAGCCGGTTCTCGTCGAGCTGGGCAGTCTTGATCCGGAGGAGAGACGTGCAGCAGACCGCAGTGTTCTTAAGATGGTGCCTGCGGATGCAGGGTGACTACTCCTTAGTCACAAGGGAGAAATCTTAGGAAGAAGTCTTGAGTTCCTTTCGTGGAAAGTAGTTTCAGGATTCAAAGATGATCTGATTTGGAAGGGGGCCAGTTCCTACCTTTATCCTGTAAAAAGGGGCTGGCACGCGACTAAGTCCTGCCCTAGGGGTGGGACTAGGAGGGGGGTGGTTACACCCACTTCCTTGGCGGGCTTTTCCCCAGCACAGGGTCTGGAGTGACCCTGGAACTGGTTCCAGCCAGCCTATGCACAGTGAGCACCGGGGTGCCACGTGCAGTCACCTTCCTCTAAAGCCCTGCCTACCTACAATACACAAAACACTGTCTGGGACGGTGCTGGCACCGCCCCTGGCAGGAAACCCTTTGTCCTTATCTCCTGCTCTGGGAGGACTCCCAGCAGCAGGAGGGCAGACTTGTGTCTCGGTGGCAGCATCCATTTTGTGGAGCTGAGGCTCTGTTTGACTTTAACCGGGGTTAGGGGTTACATACATGTCGTGTCCCTCTAGAAGGGTGGAATGCTAACCCCATCGGCAGAATTGGCGAGGGGTTAGTATTCCAATTTGTATGACACCTTACTCGACATGTTTTGATAAAGCGATACCAGAGTTGGCATATAACCGCGAGGATTATAATGCACTTAAGAGTATATGGTATGCGATATCATGGAAACGGCTAAGGGATGGATCCCGAAAGCCGCAGACAGGCTCAGCTCATGCCAGAGCACCATCTCACACGATTCCAAGCACTCTGCCTTCAGGATTGTTAAGGCCTGCCATAGGAGTGACTGATAGGAGATCTGTGTGTCCATTTTAGGGTTAGATATAGGTATACTATATCTAAAGCAAAGGGTGAGTACACCACCTTGCCCCAGCTGTCGTGCAGCCAGTTGTGTCAGTTTAGTTAGTCAGCCCAGGGGTGGCATAATACATGCTTCAGCCCCTGGGAGACTTCTGGGTACACCTCAGCCCTGGGTACAGGGACTTGGAGAGGGCCCAGTGCCAATTCAGTACCTGAGTACAATTTGGATAGAGAGAACAGCTAGGCTGTGGGTCTGATTAGCAGGCCCACAGCCAGGGAAAGTCGTAAACCAGTGCAGCAAAAAGCAAAAATCTGGGTGATCATAGGATTGCAGACCCTACTCTCCTACACTTCCCCTGAGACAGGTTGCCTTCCACGCCCCACCAAGACAGATCCGTCGCAGCTTCTCTGGAGATCCTCACTGACTCCCTAAGATCTCCGTTGTGTTGATACCACTGCCTGCGGAGGCACCACTGGAGCGCCCTCATGTGCCAGCGTGCATGGTTGACCAACAGAATGCATGAAGCCATCAGACCGAGCAGGCGAAGGACCTTCAGGACTGGAACGACCGCTCCATTGTAAAATAAACGAATCATTTCCTGTATGTCGCGAATCCTTTGAGGAGGAGGGAATGCGCGACACACAGTTGTGTCCAGTACAGCACCTATGAACAGGTTCGCTGGGAGGGCACCAGGTGAGACTTGGGTACATTTATCGAAAAACCCAACCTGTACAACAACTGGGTTGTCTCTCGCAGATGATGGAGCACTCTCTCTGACGACTCTGCTTTGATCAGCCAGTCGTCCAAATAAGGGAATACTGGAATCCCTAACCTTCTGAGATGCGCCGCCACCACTGCCATCACCTTGGTGAAGACTCGAGGCGCAGTAGTAAGCCCAAACGGAAGGACCGCAAACTGATAGTGCTGCGACCCCACCGTAAAACGGAGATACTTCCTGTGCGACTTCAGGATTGGGATGTGAAAGTACGCATCCTGCAAGTCGTGTGACACCATCCAGTCTTCTAGCAGCGCTTGAAGAACCTGAGCAAGGGTGAGCATCTTGAATTTCTCCTGTTTCAGATAGAGATTCAAGATCCTGAGATCCAGGATTGGACGAAGTCTGCCATCCTTCTTGGGTATCAGGAAATACCGGGAGTAGCATCCCTGACCCCTTTCCTGCTCTGGAACCACCTCTATCGCACCCTTTCTTAAAAGAGTCTGCACTTCCTCCTGCAGAAGTAACAGATGTTCCTCGGTGCAAAAACCTTGGCAAGGCGGGTAATTGGGAGGGAATTCCTGAAAGGGAAGGG
The DNA here is from genome assembly GCF_964261635.1 of Lissotriton helveticus. NCBI lineage: Eukaryota > Metazoa > Chordata > Amphibia > Caudata > Salamandridae > Lissotriton > Lissotriton helveticus. The sequence goes on from NC_136060.1 coordinate 387,292,352, forward strand.
CATACCCATTCTCTACAAGATTGAGAACCCAAAGATCTGATGTAACAGATTCCCAATCTTGTAGAAAATGGGTAAGCCGACCCCCACCGGACCCACATGATCCTGAATGGCGGATCTAGGACTGTTTTTCTGAGGCAGGGGGGTTGGAGGAAGTGGAGGAGGAAGAGGCCTGACGTCCACGAGGACGTGCTCTTTGCTTTCCCCTGTATGACCTGTACATGGAATTTTGTTGCTGCTGCTGCTGCTGTTGCTGCTGCTGCTGACCTTGTCGGTAATTCCGAAAGGAAGAGCGACCAAAACCCCTGAATCTCTTGTTGGTCCAAGAGCTCCTTATTTGAAGACCTAAAGATTTAGCAGTTGCTCTACTGTCTTTAAATCTCTCAAGGGCTGCATCAGCCTTCTTCCCAAAGAGGCCAGACCCATCAAAAGGAAGAGCCAATAAAACCGCCTGGACATCCGCTGAAAAGTCTGAGGATTTCAGCCAAGCTGATTTTCTAGTGGAAACAGCAGTGCCCATGAAACGCGCCACAGAGTCTGCAGTGTCCAGACCACTTTGTATAACTTGGCGAGCCGCTGCCTGTGCATCTGAGATCACCTCGTCAAAATCCTTCCTGTTGGCATCAGGAACCTTAGGAGTTAGAACACGCAAAGAATCCATAAGGGCATGCACATATCTCCCCATCAGACAAGTGGCATTAGTCGACTTCAATGCCATGCTTGCAGAGGAGAAGGTCTTTTTAGCAACCTGATCTTGTTTCTTTGCTTTCTTTTCACAAGGAACCTGGGGAAAGGCACTTACATTCTTCTTAGAGCAAGCTGCTTGAATGACTAGACTCTCTGGTGAAGGATGAGAAGTCAAAAATGCAGGGTCTTCAGGTGCAACCCTGTACCTTCTTGCCACACTCTTGGAAACTGCAGGAGCTGACAGTGGTTTCTTCCACACTTCCAAAATGGGTTCTGTCAAGGAGTCATTAAATGGAAGCAATGGTTCTACTACAGAACTAGGAGACTGTAAAACCTCAGTCAGAAGATTGGATTTAAATTCCACTGTAGGTAAAGTTAACTGAAGAAGATCTGCCACCTTCCTCATAACCATATGGTAAGGTTGGACATCTTTAGAAGGTGTATCAGAGCTTGAAGGTAATTCCCATTCCGGGGAGAAATCCAGGCTACTAGCATCAGCCAGTTCATCAAAACTATCTTCATCCAATTCACCTTCTTCCATATCAGGATGAGATTCTATATACCTTCTTTCTTCCAAAAGGCGTTGGGCCTCCCTTCTGGACCTCTCCTTCACACGCCTCGCAGCCAGATCCACCAACGGCTCCGATGGAGTCGGGATCGACATCGGTATCAAATCCGAAGGTCGCTCTGGAGTGGGTGACGCCGGAACCGGCGTCCTCGGTGGAGCCGGAAATTGCCAAGGCGGCGTCGGGGCTGGAATATAAGGCATAAATGGAGCAGGAGGATAGGAGTGAGGGACTCCTAGATTGAAAGCCAGTGGACACATGGGACCCGAAGGTGTGCCAGAGGGGTACCATGCCCTTGAAAAGACACCATACATAGCATTAAGAAACGCTGATGGATCTTGGCCTGGGGTTGGAAATGGTGGTTGGAAACTTTCAGGCTGGTCTTGTGGAGGAATCGGATTCGGCTCTTCGGCAGGCGGGGAATCCACATCCACTTGAACCTCTTCCTCATCTCGGGCCGAGGACGGTGCCGGAGACGGATTCGAAACCGGCGTCGGTGACTGAACACGTGACTCCGAAGGTGAGGCTTCACCTTTCGGTTCAGAGACATCCAGAGTAACCACCTTAGAACGTACCTTCTTAGGTGACCTCGAGTCCGACTCCTTACCGGAACGACGTCGGGATTCATGTCTCCTCTTCTTATGTTTCTTCTTCGACTTCGAAGTATGATCTGAAGCGGACCTCGAAGATGACTCCTCTCGAGATCTAGACCTCGACTTCGATCTTGCCTTTCGAGAACGAGACCTCGATTTTCCTTTACCAGCTTTCAATTTTGCCACCAGGAGTTTGGCCTCTCTTTCCCTCAGGGCTTTCGGGTTCATCTTTCGACAAGAGGAACAACTATCGACGTCGTGGTCAGAGCTTAAGCACCAGATGCAGTCATCGTGCGGGTCGGTAATAGACATCATTTTCCCGCATTCTCTGCAGGGCTTGAAGCCGGTCTTCTTCGTTGACATCGTCGAAGAGACAGGATACAAAGCAGCAGAAAATAGAAACAAAAAGGCAACAAAGTATCAGTTGGCTACTGAGATTCCCGATAACCGTTAGCGTCGACGACGCGGAAAAAAGGGAACTGATGTCATCACGCCGGCGTGGGCCTATTATAGGCGTCGGTGACGTCAGCAGAGTCGCGAGCGATGTCGTGTCTCTATGACGTCCGAATCCACGTCGGCGCGAGGCTATGAAAAAAATTTCCGAATGTTGCTGACCCAAGGGGATATTCAAAAGGTGAGGAATCCACATGGCAGATGTATCTATCAGAAGCACAAGTTACTACTTGTGTAACGATATATCTGTAAGAGACATTAGTTAGTGATAGATTCCTTACCTTAGAATATCCCCAGGCATCAGACTGGATCCGGAAATGTTTGCGTAGCAGTACCCTTGCGCGCCGGTAGGCATCGTCTGAGGCTCCGCGTCCGTCGTCGGCGCCGTGATGACGTCGGAGTATTTAGACGCCGCCTCCGCGTGCTGACGTCAGTTCTTAGACACAGCTGTTCCGCCCCAGAAGCGCTGAGCCAGGTTAAAAACTAACACTGGTGCCATTGAAACTAGGGCCCTGAAAGGGGATGACCATAACCATAGATATCGGTTCGCAGAACGGGGAGGATGGGTGGGTCGGTAAGGAATCTATCACAAACTAATGTCTCTTACAGATATATTGTTACACAAGTAGTAACTTGTGCATCTGAAAGAGACACGTTAGTGATAGATTCCTTACCTTAGAATAGATACCCCAACAATACCAACCCCGGAGGTAGGTCTGCAAACCAATAATCACACCAGAAAGTCCTGGAGGACAGAACCGCCAAAGAAGCCATCCCTCCGGACTTGGCTGTCCAGGCAATAGCGTCTTGCAAACGTGTGCAGAGAGGCCCACGTAGCTGCCTGGCAAATGTCCTGCAAGGGAACTCCCAGGCCCAGGGCAGTTGTAGTCGCCGTGGCCCGAGTGGAATGAGCACGTAATCCAACAGGGGGCTCCTTTTTGGCCAAGGAGTAACATGCCTGGATACACAAGATGATCCACCGAGAGATGGTCCGCTTGTGCACCGCTTTCCCCTTCTTAGCGCCCACGTAACCAACAAAGAGTTGGTCATCCACCTGGAACTGGCGTGTGCGATCCAGATAGAAAGAGAGCGCACATTTTGGGTCCAGACGGTGGAGCCGCTCTTCCTCTTTAGAGGGGTGCGGTGGCGGAAAGAAGGTAGGCAAGGTGATAGACTGCCCAATGTGGAAGGCCGTGACAACCTTGGTCAGGAAAGATGGCCTAGTCCGCAACACAACCTTGTCTGGATGGACAGAAAGGAAAGGGGGTTTAGATGAAAGAGCCTGGAGCTCACTCACTCTCCTGGCAGAGGTGATGGCAACCAGGAAAGCAGTCTTCAGAGTAAGCACGCGGAGAGGACAGTTGTGAAGTGGCTCAAAGGGAGCGCACATCAGAAATGTAAGAACAAGGTTCAAGTCCCACTGAGGCATCACAAACGGAACAGGAGGGAACGTGTGTGTGATGCCCTTTAAAAACCTATTCACAATTGGGGACTTGAACAAAGAAGGTTGATCAGGCAGCCTCAGAAAGGCTGAAAGGGCAGAAAGGTAGCCCTTGATAGTGCCCAGAGCAGAGCCCCGCTGGGCAAGAGAAAGAAGGAAGAGAAGAACCTCAGAAAGAGGGGCAGAAAGTGGATCCACAGGCTTTGATGTGCACCATGCCACAAACTTATTCCACCTGCAGGCGTATACCGATTTTGTGGAGGGACGCCTGTCTGCCAGATTGACATTACAGACTTCAGGAGGCAAGTCAAATGGCCTCAACTGTCGCCGCTCAATCTCCCAAGCATGGAGGTGGAGACTGGACAGGTTCGGGTGGAGAACCGCCCCCTGCTGCTGCGACAGAAGGTCCTCCTGAAGAGGCAGACGAACCGGGGGATCGGCTGACATACTGAGTAGCTCGGGATACCAGTACCTTCGTTCCTATTCCGGAGCCACAAGGATGACTTGGGCCTGGTCGCGCTTGATCTTCTTCAGCACTCTGGGCAGAAGTGGTATAGGCGGAAAGGCGTACAACAGACCGCAACTCCACTCGTGACGAAAAGCGTCGCCGAGCGAGTGCCGCCTTGGAAATTCCAACGCGCAGAACTGGTGACATTGCGCGTTCTCTTCGGTGGGGAATAGATCTAACCAAGGCTCTCCCCACTGCTGAAAGAGGCCTTGCGCCACGTCCGAGTTCAGACGCCATTCGTGATCCCTCATGCACCGACGGCTGAGTTCGTCCGCCCTGGCGTTCAGAGAACCTGCCAGGTGTTGAACCACCAGGGTCACGCCCTGATGTTCCAGCCACTGCCAGAGGCGCAGAGCCTCCTGGCAAAGGGTCCACGACCCCACCCCGCCCTGTTTGTTGCAGTACCACATGGCGGTGGTGTTTTCCGTGAACACCTGCGCTACACTCCTCCGGACAGAGGGGAGGAATGCCTTCAGTGCTAGACGAATCGCCCGCAGCTCCAAAAGGTTGATATGGAGCCGGGGACTCCTCCGGAGACCAGAGGCCTCTGATCTCCACCTCTCCCATGTGGCCTCCCCAGTCCTGGAGGGACGCGTGCGTCACAACTACGTGCTCCGGTTGGGGAAGGGAGAGGGATCTGCCGCTGACCCAATCGTGGTCCGTGAGCCACCACTGCAGCTGTCTCGCAGTGCCCTCCGAGATCAGGACATGGTTGTATCCTTCTGTGTGCTCTAGTCTTGGACATGTACACTGGACCCCATTAAATATCGTCCGATCTCAGTTCCTCTTGTTGTTAAAAAAAAAAAAAAAAAAAAAAAAATGGTCGGAAAGGTTGCCTTGATGCTGGGCCCACTGAAACTTCAGGTCCCACTGCAGAGCCCGCTCCAGCCACCGGGCGTGATGCACCAGAAGGATGCAGGAGGCCATCAACCCCAGAAGACGCAGCGTCAACCTGACCGAGACCCGGGTTAAAGGCTGAAAGAGTGGAATCAGAGCCTGAATATCCCGAACCCGCTGCTCGGGAGGATAAACCCGAAACTGCGCCGAGTCGAGAACCGCTCCGATGAAGAGGAGCTTCTGAGAGGGGCAAAGGTGTGACTTCGGCACATTGATGGAGAACCCAGCTGGTGCAGGAGGTCTGCCGTCGTCTGGAGGTGGCGGACGACTGTCTGGGGCGAGCCCGCCTTCAACAACCAGTCGTCGAGGTAGGGGAAGACTGAAACCCCTAACCTGCGCAGATGAGCAGCGACCACCGCCATCACCTTTGTGAACACCCGTGGGGCGCTGAGAAGGCCGAAGGGGAGCACGGTAAACTGAAAGTGCTCGTGGTCAACCGTGTACCGCAGGTAGCGCCGGTGGGCCGGCAGGACGGGGATGTGGAAATAAGCGTCCTTCAAGTCCAACGCTACCATCCAGTCTTCTGGGTCCAGGGCAGCTAGGACCTGAGCCAGTGTCAGCATTTTGAACTTCTCCTTCCGGAGGAAGCCATTGACGTTCCGTAGGTCCAAGATAGGGCGGAGGCCCCCTTTCCCCCCTTCTTGGGTACCAGAAAGTAGTGGGAGTAACAACCACACCCTACTTCTGGCCCAGGAACGTGCTTGATGGCCCCCTTGGCCAAGAGGCCGTAACTTCCTCCTGCAGAAGCCGCAGGTATTGCGGTGGCATGGCTGGAGGGGTCGTCTCGAAGGGGAGGGAGTAGCCCCTTCGGACGATTTGCAGCACCCACCTGTCCGAAGTGACAGTGTGCCAGTGGAGGAGGTGTTGGCGAACCCTGCCCTCTACTGGCGACACATGGGCCTGAAAGCACGGACTAGGAGGGCTTTGAGGTGGATGCCGTGGGGGAAGGTGTGGACTGACCTCGCCGTTGTCCCCGACCGCCGACACGGCGGGTTCCACGGCTGCCACTGCGTTGGGTATTACCCTGCGGTGCGTGGCTGGCAGCACGTGAAGGTACACCCTTTCCGTGGCCATGAAAGGAGTGAAAGGCAGCCGATTGCTGGCACGGGGCTGAGAGGCCCAAGGACTTGGCCGTAGCCCTGGAGTCCTTAAAGCGCTCAAGCGCATTGTCTGCCTTGTCGCCAAAAAGCCGACGGCCATCAAACGGCATGTCCATGAGTGTATTCTGGACATCAGCCAAGAAGTTGGCGGATCTCAACCAGGCGTGGCGACGAATCGCCACCGTCGTTGCCATCGCTCTGCCCAGTGAGTCGGTGGTATCCAGACCACACCGAATAGAATAACGTGCCGCACTCTGCCTTCCACAAGGGCTTGGCCGAGTTTAGCCCGTACCTCCAACAAGCATTCTGGCAGCACGTCCGCGACCGTATCCCACAGGGAGTGGGTGTAGCGGCCCAAGAGGCATGCGGTGTTGGTAGACCGCAGTCCCAAACTTAGGGAGGAGAATACCTTCTTGCCGCATTGCTCATACCTCTTGGATTCCCTGTCAGGCGGAGCAGACGGGAATGCGGTCTGGGAATTGGAGGCCTGGATCACCAGGCTCTCAGGGGTGGGGTGGGTGGAGAGGAAACAAGGGTCGCCCAGGGCCGGGCGGTGGGGTCTGGCCACGTTCCTATCTACAGGCGAACCTGTAGAAGGCCTGGACCAAGTGCCCAAAAGAAAGTCGGTCAAGGCCTCATTAAACGGCAGCAGAGGCTCAGCCGAGCTTGACTGCGGTTTAAGGACCTCAGTGAGGAGGTTAGTCCTCACGGCCGCAACGGGGAGTTCAAGGCCCAAGGCCTTGGCCGCCCGCGTCAGCACCACACTATAGGTAGCCCCCTCCTCCGTAGCCACGGTAGGAGGGGAGACAAAGCCAGTGTCTGGTGATGTGTCCAGACCAATGGCATCCCCAAGTCCACCTGTCCAGTCCTCCTGGGACTGACACTCCCGTGTCAGAGGGTCCTCAGACCCCTCCCAATCCTCCTCATCACCCATCTCCTGGTACCCAGGGGTGTCAAATGATGGGGCCGGCTCATGAAAGGTGAACTCTCCGAACGGCGTCTGAAGCTGGATCGAGGGAGGCCTAGGGGACTGCGCCGCCCGAAAACGGCGCCGGGGGTGACACCTGAGGGACCGGCGCCGGGGAGGTCGTTAGGTCCACCGGCGACGACCCAGATCCAGTGGGGCCCTCGCCGAGGCCGAAGCACTCGACGGCGTCGAGGCCGGAGCCCCCGACCCGCTAGGGTCCCCAGACGGGTCCGCAGGGCCCGAAGGCGCCGGGGAGCCCGTCGGAGAAGAGAGAGACCTCATGGCCATGAAGAACCGCTCGATCTCCTCCGGCGTCACACGCGGCCCAGGGACCGAAGGATATGGGGCCGGACGCAACGCCTGCGACCCCGACGGAGCCGCGTGGGCGGTGTCACCTGAACCCCCGGCCGCGTCGTGCGAGCGTCGGGGGGAGTCGGAAGAGCGAAGACGTCTCTTCGACTTCTTGTGTTTACCTGACGACTTCGACCCAGAGGAGGGATGTCGACTCCCGGAGCTATGATGGCTCCGCTCCCGCGACCTGTCCCTTGACCTCCGTCCGGACCGGGACCTCTCTCGGCGCGGGGCCAACTGCCGGAGTTCGAGTCGCTTGTGGGACTGCTCCCGCCTAGCTTTCGAAGTCAGGGCCCGGCAGTCGGAACAGGTCTTGTCGTCGTGGTCGACGCCGAGACAGTGGAGACACCGACAGTGAGGGTCGGTCGCAATCCTCACAGGGCTTAAAACCTGGCATCCCTACCGGCACCGTTCGGAGTTGAAGACTCGAAAAAGAATGATCAAAAGAGATCAAAAAGTTTAGTCAAAAAAGACTAAGGTACCACTTTTTCCGGATCTGCGCTGCTGGCGCAGAAAAAAGAAGAACTGACGTCAGCACGTGGAGGCGGCGTCTAAGTACTCCGACGACGTCATCACGGCGCCCACGACGGACGCGGAGCCGCAGACGACGTCTACCGACGCGCAAGGGTACTGCTACGCAAAAATTTCCGGATCCAGTGTGACGCCTGGGGATATTCTAAGGTAAGGAATCTATCACTAACGTGTCTCTTTCAGATGGGCCTTGATCTTCAAATGGTAGTAGGAGTCGAGTTTGGAGCAGAGTTCCTGGGAAGGTGCGATGTCCGTGGCTTCGCTAGCGGGCTTTGCAAACTGGTGTATGACGTTGAAAAGTTCCTATACGTTGGTCTGGACTTTGTCTCTTATGAAGGTTTGTTTGGTGTCTCTAATGCGCTGGTGGTATTCCTTCAGGGCACTCCTGTGGTTTTTCTGTGCTTCCATGGTTTTCTGGTTTCGCCAGGTTTTCTCTAAGCATCTGCAGGTGCGTCTGGCTTCTGTAGTTGTATGGTAAACCAGGCAGGCTTCAGAGGGCATTGTTTGTTGGAGTGGAGCGAGATTGTCGGCGCAGCCGGAGATACAGATACAGTGTTAATGGTCAACAGGTGTAGAGGACAGCTGTGCATTGATTTGAAGGGAGTTCACATGAGGTGAGAACTAAATTAAGGTCCCAATTGCAGCATAAAAAAATGTGTTAGTAGGAACATGTGGATAAGCTTTTTCAAGAAACGCAGCACAACAGGTGATTTGAAAAGTGATGACTGATTTGGCAAAACACAAAACGGTTGCAAGATAATCCTTAAGTGTTGCCACAGCAAGGCTGTGCTGGGCAAAGAACAGATAAAATTAAGGTGTCAGACAAGAACATAAGTTACTTACCTGTAACTGTAATTCTCCAGTATTGGAATCTTTCATAGATTCACATGCTTGAATACATATAAAATAGCAAAATATATATGTAAATACATATATAAAAATATACATGAAAAAAAAAAAATATATATATATATATATATATATATATATATATATACACACACATACATACATACACACACAAAATCCATAAAGAATTATCATAGTAAATGTGCGCAGTAAAATGGATGCTGGGAAGAAAGAAATGGCTCACTTTATTGAAAAAGACTTCTGAGAACTGCTTGTCCTACTGCCGCATCTTGCATGACACCTCCGAGTCCAGGCAGTAGAGCTTAGTGAATGTGTGAGGCGTTTTCTAGGTTGCTGCTCTGAGAATATCTGGTAGGAAACACCTGCAAACAGCGCCATAGACCTGGACATGGCTCAGGTGGAGTGAGCATGGACTTACGATGCCAAAGGTTGGCCTGCTTGTTGATGACAGAAATAATTGCACTTGATATCCACCTTTAGATGCTTTGCTTTGTGAGAGGGAAACCCTTTCTAGGTGCACTGTGGGCTACAAACAGGAGGTTAGATTTACGAAAGGATTTGATTCTGTACAAATAGAATTTTAGGCACCGTTTGACATCCAAGGAGTGCAAAGCACATTCAGCGGATTTTTAAGGATTTGGGAAAAATGCTTTTAGAACAATCGATTTGTTTAGGTGACAGTCTGAAGGAACCTTAGGGATAAACCTAGATTTTGTGTGTAGAATAACTAATGTGATAAAATTCTAGGAATGACTCCTAGGTAGTAAAATCCTGGAGTTCACGAACTCTCCTTGCTGAAGTGAGAGCTAGTAGGAGAGCAAACTTCCAGGATAGGAACTTTGTATCTGCTCTATGGATAGGTTCGAATGGATGCTTCATTAATTGTGAAAGCGCTTAGTTGAGCTGCCATTGTAAGAGGAGCTCGCACTGGCAGGAAAATTCTGAATAATCCTTTGAGGAACTGTTTTACCTCTCTCCTGATGAGTGAGGACACAGCGGGGCACACACAACCTAACCGGAGATCAAAGTCAAAATCGATCGCTATAAGGAACGCAACACCAGTGAATATGAGCCATCAATCTTCAGTCACCATATGAAATTCGAACGTGTAATCAATTCAGAATAAACTAGACGCCAATTTACGCGCCCCAAACTACCTAACCCCGAGAAGTGGGACTGGGCTCAGCACGTACCACACTATGAGGAGCGATATGCTAATGCATTAAATAAAGTATGTTAGCCCAGTATTGCAGGACACCTCCATACCACTTGTGCCCTAGATCAGAGAGAGAATGTTTCATTCATATCTGGACGCCTAAAATAAGAACCTTCACCATACAAGTGAGGTTTCACCATCAGCAAATCTCTAGACTCCATGACAGTTCAGTCCTTGATCAACCAAGACTAATGTATAAAGCTCTTTCTGGTAATACAGAATTCCTGAGGAAAGCATTGGCCAAAACGCGTTGATGATTGGTTCTGTATATTACCAGGGATCAACTAGATTGTAACCATCCTAATGAAATATTGTCATCAATCTGCGTGATAAATCAATACATATGTAATTGTGACCCATTGTCCGTTGCAGAATTAAGGGATTACAATATAAATTGAAAAAGAGCATGTATTAGATATAATGAAATTGGTTATCAAATCTTAGAGAGTGTCAGATATGATTTATATGTACCAAGAGATGCACTAGAAATATATATTTGATATAAGAAAGGATAAAAAAGTCATATTTATATATATAAAAAAGAGAATATATTAAATAAAGAATATTTTTCTACAACTTAGCTCTACCTATTGAGTACCTTTAAGTGTTCAACGTATGCATTGTTTTATATATCCATGCACGAAACCCGGTGCCTTGTGCTCAATTTTCTAAAACTTACCAGTCTACTGGACCATAAAGATGGAACACTGCATGATCTCCAGTAGCAGGAAATTCCTAAGTGAACCTTTTTTAAAGCGCAAGTAAAGCTGGAATGCGCCAAATGCAGGAGAGAAGGCAACATTTTTCCTGGAGATGAATGGAGGGGGTGTACATTAGTCAATTTGCACCAAATGAAGAACCTTTTCCACTTTAAAGAGAACGTCTTGTTGGTATAATCTGCTTGTGCCCTAGGAAGCACCTTTCTGGATTCCTGTGGAAACTTCAAGTGTTGAAACTCTTGGGACTCAGGAGCCAGGCTGCTAATCTCAGAGAACTGGGATATGGAAGATGTACTTGCCCCAGGCTCATTGTCAACCGAGATTTAATCGGCTTGAGGTGTATCGGAAGTTGCACTGAGAGGAGGAGAGGTTATGTATTTCAATTTGAGAGGCCACGCTGGAGCTATTAGTATAATCTTGCAGGGCTCTGCCTTTATCTTCTTTAGTATCCTTGGTAGGAGAGGAATGGAAGGAAAGGCGTAAGCAAATATGTGGACCATCCACTGAAAAGGCATTCCCCATGATCCCTGATGGGAATGCTAACTTGCGAAGTACCGGCATTTGGCGTTGTCGGTGTTGCAAAGAAGTCTATGCTTGGTTTGTCCCACTGGGAAAAGATATTACTGAGAGTGTGCTGATTTAACTCCCACTCGTGGCAGGTTATTTTAAGTCTGCTTTACATGTCTGCTATGATGTTCTGTCTTCCTGGTACATACTTAGCTGTTAGTGACACCTTGTGCTGAATCCTCCAGAGTCAGATAAGTTGAGCTTCCTAAGATAGAAGGAGAGATCGTGTTCTCCATTGCTTTTTGTTAGATAGTGCATTGTCGTAGTATTGTCTGTTCGGTCACGCACAGAAGCATTTCGTATTTTGGGCAAGAAAGCTTGTAGTGCCAGGAGTACTGCTCTTAGCTCAAAGAGATTGATGTGAAGATCTCAATGAGATGATGGCAATTTTCCGCTGACCTGGAGCTCTTGCAGGAAAGCTCCCCAGTCGTCCAAGAGGCATCCGTTGTTATAACCAGAGGAGCGGCTTGGGACCGGGACGGTAAGCCTTGCGACATCTGATGAGGTTGAGTCCACCAGGTTAGTGATGCAATCATGGGTGGAGTGACCTGAATTATGTTGTCGAATGCACCCTCGACCTGCACCCATTGCATGTCTAAAGCTTCCTGGAGAGGACGCATGTGTAGGCGACAGTGAGGGGTAAGGTGGATACTGGAGGATATTATACTCAGGAGAGATTCGTAAAGGCGTATGGAAAGAAACCACCTTTTCTGTAGGTGTTTTGCCAAGGTTACTAATTGTCTTTCTAGCGTGGGGTACACATTGCTTAGAGTGGTATCCAGTATGGCAGCTAGGAAAGTTAGTCGCAGGGAGGGTTGAAGGTGCTTGTTGAAGAGAAGGCGATGCTGGCGGAAACCTCTTTTTGTAATCCGCTAGCATAGACTGCAGGTCCGTTACGAGAGTAGTAGGAAGACACACCATATCCTTCTGATACTGTTGCTGGTGGAGCTGTGGGAATAATAATATTGTTGGTCATAATAGTCTTAATCATTTGAGTCCTCATGATATTTAACGTTAAGCTCTGATGGGCTTTGAGCTGCCCCAAAGAGGTCATCATCCTCAGAGTCATCGCCATCATCATCCAAAAGGTATGAAGGTAACACACAAGTTACTACTTGTGTAACGATATATCTGTAAGAGACATTAGTTAGTGATAGATTCCTTACCCAAGAATATCCCCAGCCGTCAGACTGGATCAGGAATGTTTTTGCTTACCAGTACCCCTGCGCGTCAGTAGGTGGCGTCCTGCGGCTCCGCGTCAGTCACTGGCGTAGTCATCGCCGAGATTACGTCACGGAGAGTACTTAGGCGCCACCCATGCGGGCGGACGTCAGTTCTGTATACGACTTTCCGCGCCAGGAACGCAGAGCCATGCAAGATACTAACCATTGGTGCATAAAACTAGGGCCCTAAAAGGAGATGACCTTAACCCTAGTAATCAGTTCGCAGAACAGGGAGGATGGGTGGGGCGGTAAGGAATCTATCACAAACTAATGTCTCTTACAGATATATCGTTACACAAGTAGTAACTTGTGCATCTGAAAGAGACACGTTAGTGATAGATTCCCAACCTTAGAATAGATACCCCAGCAATACCAACCCCGGTGGTGGGTCTGCGAACAAAATTACACCAGGAAGTCACGGAGAACAGAACGGCCAAAGAAGCAGTCTATCCTGACTAAACTGTCAAGGCAGTAGTGCATTATAAACGTGTGCAGTGAGGCCCACGTAGCTGCCTGACAAATGTCCTGCAAGGGAACGCCACGTACCAAGGCAGTAGAGGCTGCAGTTGCCCTGGTCGAATGGGCACGCAGCCCCACAGGAGGCTCCTTTTTGGCCAAGGAGTAGCATGCTTTAATGCACAGAACGACCCTCCGTGAAATGGTCCGTTTGAGCACAGCCCGACCTTTTTTGGCGCCCACGTAGCCAAAAAAGAGTTGATCATCCACCCGAACTGTTGTGTACGCTGCAGATAGAAAGCAAGGGCACGTTTTGGGTGCAGGCGGTGGAGCCTTTCCTCCTCCCTTGAAGGATGCGGAGGCGGAAAGAAGGTGGGCAAAGTGATGGTCTGCCTGATGTGGAAGGGCGTAACAACCTTTGGCAAGACACAAGGACGGGTCCTTAAAACCACCCTGTCCGGATGAACAGAAAGGAAAGGAGGTTTAGAAGAAAGAGCCTGGAGCTCACTCGCTCTTCTGGCGGAAGTGATAGCTACCAGGAAAGCTGCCTTTAAGGTGAGAAGACGTAAGGGACAGTTATGAAGGGGCTGAAAGGGAGCACACATCAGGTAAGTCAAGACAAGATTTAAGTCCCACCGAGGCATTATGAAAGGAACGGGAGGGAAACGTGTGTGTAATGCATTTGAGAAAAAGTTTAACAACCGGGGACTTAAAAAGAGAAGGCTGATCAGGAAGCCTCAGAAAGGCGGAGATGGCAGAAAGATAACCTATGATAGTGCCCAGAGCCCTGCTGGGCCAAAGACAGCAGAAACAGAAGAACCTCAGAATGAGGGGCAGAAAGGAGATCCACAGCTTTTGCTGTGCACCATGCCACAAATTTGTTCCATCGGCAGGCGTACACCGTTTTAGTGGAGGGACGCTTGGCTGCCAGAATGACATTACAGACTTCGGGAGGAAGGTCGAAAGCTGTCAACTGTCGCCGCTCAATCTCCATGCATCGAGGTGGAGGCTGGACTGGTTCGGGTGAAGGACCGCCCCCCTGCTGCTGCGACTGAAGATCCTCCCGAAGAGGCAGTCAGATTGGGGGGTCGATGCTCATACTGAGTAGCTCGGGATACCATACTCTTCGAGCCCAGTCCGGAGCCACAAGAATAACTTGGGCCCAGTCGCACCTGATCTTCAGCACTGTGGGCAGATGTGGTATAGGCAGAAAGGCGTACAACAGACTGCAACTCCGAGCGAGTGCCACCTTGGAAATTCCAGCGCGCAGTACTGATGACATTGCGCGTTCTCTTCGGTGGCGAACAGATCTAACCAAGGCTCTCCCCACTGCTGAAAGAGACCTTGCGCCACATCCGAGTTCAGACGCCATTCGTGATCCATCAAGCACCGGCGGGCTGAGTTTGTCCGCCCTGGGGTTCATAGAACCTGACGGTCCGCCACCGACATATTTCGGCAACAGGCCCCACAAGACTTAAAGCTGGGCATCCCTACGTGCACCAGGAGAAGAAAGTGGGGAGACAAAAGTTTCAAAATAGCAGTCAAAAAGTGACCAAGGTACGTGCTCAATCCTGATTTGCGCTTACTGGAGCGAAAAAAAGAGAAAGAACTGACAGCGTGCATGGGATGCGCCTAAGTACTCTCCGTGATGTCATCTCGGAGCTGACGACGCCAATGATGGACACGGAGCCACAGGACGCCACCTACTGACACGCAGGGGTACTGCTAAGCAAAAACTATCCGGATCCAGTCTGACGCCTGGGAATACTCTAAAGTAAGGAATCTATCACTAACGTGTCTCTTTCAGATAGTGATTGTACTCGACTGGGTGAAGTTAAAGCTTAAGTTAAGGTCTTATGCTATATCTTTTGGTGGAAAATGATTTTCTCTCTTTGCTGTAGGTGTAGAGGGCTTCTTTATTATCAGATCTGCATGTTCCATCGACGGGATAGCCTTTGTCGACAATGAGCCATCAGTGAAGAGGAGCTTTGACGACGACAAGGCGGCTGCTGTTGATGATAAAGTTGTGGACACTGTGCCGTTGATGAGGTGGTTCCCATGAAGCACAGGGTCAGGCTGATTTGCATATGGCCATGTCTGAACTGGGGGGGGCGCGGAGTGAGCTAAAGAATGATGATGGATTAAACCCAGATCATTTGACTGGGAGTGAGTGCTTGCAATGTTCAACACTGTCCATCATTGTAGGAAGGTGGATATCTGACTATGGTTGCCCCCCAACTTTTTGCCTAGTGTTTTGCTGGTTTTCGACTTAGTTGGCCTGGGATCCTGCTATTCAGGACCCCAGGCTTCCTGCGCTCTCTGTTAAAATGGATACCATGTACTTTAGGTGCATTTACCAATTGGTACTGGGCCACCTTATCAGTCCCTGTCCCCAGGGCATAGGTGTACCCAGGGCCTACCAGGGGCTGAAGCATGTATTATGCCACCCCTGGCTGGCCATCTAAAACGGACACAACTGGCTGCATGACAGCTGGGGCAAGGTGGTGTAATCACCCTTTGCTGTAGATATAGTATACCTATATCTAACCCTAAAATGGACACATATATTCCTATCAGTCACTCCTATGGAAGGCCTTATCAATCCTGAAGGCAGAGTGCTTGGAATTATGTGAGATGATGCTCTGGCATGAGCTGAGCCCGTTTGCAGCTTGCGGAACCAAGTCCTAATAGCTGTTCCATGATAACGCTATACCATATACTCTTAAGTGCATTATCAACCTCGCGGTTAAATGCCAACTCTGGTATAACGTTATCAAAACATGTCGAGTAAGGTGTCATACGATTTGGAATACTACCCCCTCGCCAATTCTGGCGACGGGGGTAGCATTCCACCCTTCTAGAGGGACACAACATGTATGTAACTGTGAACCCCGGTTAAAGTTAACTCGAGCCATGGCATCACAAAATGGATGCTGCCACCACAGACAAGTCTGACCTCCTGCTGCTGGGAGTCCTTCCAGCGAGGGCAGCATGGACAAAGGGTTTCCTGCCTTGGGAGGTGCTAGCACCACCCCAGGCAGGATTTTGTGTATTGGGGAGGATAGGCCTGAAAGGAATGAGACATGCCTGGGGCACACAAGGTGCCCTGTGCATACACCGGTTCAAACCAGTTGCTGGGACACTCCAGCCCCAGCGGGAAACCGGACAAAGGATAGGGGGTGTAACCACCCCCCTTCCTGGTCCTACCCAGGGGAGGGACCTAGTCAGTAAGTAGTGCAGCCCCCTTTAGCAGGATAAAGGTAGGAGCTGGTCCCATTCCAAATTAGATTAATCCTGAACTACTCTACAAGAAGAAACTCTGGACTTCGACGTTCTGCTCCACAGAAGACTGAAGAAATCTCCCTTGTGGGCAAGGAGTGTCCACCCTGCAACTGCAGGCACCATCAAGCATCCAGCGGCTTCACTTTGACGTCTTCCCTCGAGGATCCAGACTTCAGAGCCCGACAAGACCCAGATTCCCAGACCTCTCCGACCTCAACTCACATCTACAGCAAAGCTGAGACCCGTGGGTGCGACGAGACACGTGGGACCGGCCATCTTGAACGAACCTGCACTTCGCTTCCAGCACGACTCCCGAGGTAAACTCGACCAAGTGCTTTGGGGACTGAGAAGCCCCAGCCACGAGCAGCCCCTGCACCGAAGATCAGCCCTCCAGCATCCACGAGATCTGCGTGGGGCCCTTCTGCTTGTTTGCTGCTCGACGCGTTGTTTGGTCACTTGCCGGCTGGCTAGTGACCTCCTAGACGACGAACCTTTGCATCTTTGCTGCTGGACTGGTTGCTCCAGACTGGCCCTTGCTCCCTTCCAAAAGAGGGGCACCCCGGACTCTCCTAGTCCTCACCAGACGTCTTTTCCACTCACCGCGTGGGTTGCCTTTGCCAAGGCCTGTTGACTCCAAACCCGGATCCGACACCGCCGACAGCGAGAGCCTGCGTGGGACAGCCCGTGCCTCCATCCTGGTAGTCGCAGACACCTCCTGGTCCACATGGCTGCAGCGTCAGGCGTCCACTCTTCACCTGATCGCGACGACAGCACCTGGTTCCTTCCTGGTTCCACACCGGTCACTGGCTAGTGACTTTGAACACTGTCCCCTCTGCTTTTAGGTCCTCTTCTTCACCGATCCACCCTTGGATCGCACCGGACATCTTCCTCCTGGTCGCCTGCAGCATCTTTTCTTTCAGGCTCCATTGACTTCAACGCGAGAACCCGACACACTTTGGCACCTATGCACCCGCAGCCCGTGGGTGAGGTAACGAGAGCATTTCGGTGCTCAAGGGTAGTCTAACTGTCCTAGTGTCCAATTCCACAGTCGTTGTTGTCCTACCTAGTCAGGATTGTCCGTACTCACCTTTAACTGGAACTGTACTGTCCATAGACGTTGTTACGCATCTCGCGTGTGAGTTCACACTCTGCACACGCGTTCCGTGGGCCTCCTATTACTTACCTGAAGTTAGTGTAGCGTGGTCCCATCGATCCTACAACCTCTGGACAGCTCCATTCCTTTTATCGACTTTCACATTCCACTTACTTAGAATATGGTTTGTCGTGCCCCTAGGGCACCATTATAATTTTGTGTAACTTGTCGTATTTTTCGTAAGAGATTGTCATGTGCTTAGCCCTCTGACCTCATAAAGAGTTCAGAGGTGTTGTTATTAATAAATATACTGTTTATTTTCATAACAACCTCTGTGGTGTCATTTCATCTGGTATTCAAGGGGTTATATTGTGGTAAAACAGCTGGCTTCACATGCCAAAAGAGTTTAGCCTAAGACTGCTTTGTCCATGCTACCATTAGGATAGCTGGTCTATAAGGTTGACTTACAACCAATCACCATAAGGGTTGTTTGGACTGATACAAGGTGATCACTTGAACCAGTGAGCATCATATATCAGGCCAACTTCTCACAATCATCCCCTTTGGTTTTGCTTTGTTCGCCTTAAGTTGGCAGTATGCCCAGACGTGGGTCCCTTGCTCACTTTGACACTGTATTTAAGTTAGCCTGGTTGATAACGGCTGATAAGCCAGAAACCGGTCCCAGGATGCTTGTTTCTGGTCCAGGGAAGACATGGCTTGGCCGTTCGGGCTGGAGTGTTCCTATGAGGCACAGAGTCAGACTGACTTGCATATGGCAATGTCTGAACTAGGGTGGCCGAGTGAGCTAAAGAATGATGATGGATTAAACCCAGTTCAGTTGACTGGGGGTGCGTGCTTGCAATGTTCAACACTCCGTACATCATCCCCTTTGATTTTGCGTTGATGAGGTGGTAGACTAGGTCGTCATCGAGAGGATTGCAGTCAATGAGAGGTTCATCATCGAGAGATGGTTTTTCGACGAAGACTACTTAAAAAGACCGAATAATCTGCACTGTTGGCGATAATGGAGTCTGACCTGTCAAAAATGATGTTGTCGATGAGGAGATTGCTGCCGAGTGACGGTGGTGACTGTGAACGCCTTTGACGCCACTGAAGCAGTACCTGAAGAGGATCTCCGCGTCATCAGGGATGCTGTCAATGAGCACTCTGTCGGTGGAGCTGAGGTAGGCTTCTTCAATGAGTGTTTAAGCTTAGGAGGAGTAGGAGGTTCTGAAGCTAGTGTTTGAAGGAATTTTTTGGCAGATACTGGCTTTTTGTCCTGCTGCAGTTGGGAAGGCAGCTTAGAAGAAGCACCTGGTGTGTGGGAGCTCTCCGACGATTTTTTAGATGCCTTTTTTGGGGGTTGCTGAGAAGACAGACCTGCAGGGTCATCCAAAGGTCTTTTTTTGAGGCGTTGTAGGGGAGGATCCTGAAGAGGTATCACTCTCCCCATAAGAGACAAGAGTATCTCTGTTTTTAAGCCTCTGCAGTCTCAAGAGAAGCCCCCCTTCACGATCTTTCAAAGTTTTAGTTGAAAACATGTGGCATACGAACAATAGTTACTTACCTGTAATCTGTGGTTCTCCAGTATTAGGGGTGTCTTTCATAGATTCACATGCCTGAATCATTCCCCGTCGTCGGAGTGGGAGTCCCACGGTACATAAAAAAGCAATAAAATGCCATAATAACATAGGAAAAAAACAGCAATTCCCAACCAGGAAGTAAAGTAGCCAAAGCGATAGGAGAAAAAACTTCCACACTCATGACTATCCTAGTCATTTTGTATAGTCAAAACTACAGCCAATCAGGCGACAGCACCCACCAGAAGGTTCTCCCCAGAGGCTCAGGCTCTCAGATTTTCTCGCAAGGAGTGATGGTAAACCAATGTAGCCCAAGAGCCTCTGAGGGGAGGAGAGCGGGTTGCATGTGAATCTATGAAAGACTGGAGAGCCACAGATTACAGGTAAGTAACTTGTTCTTCTCCAGTATTAGGGGTATCTTTCATAGATTCACATGCCTGAATCAGAGTAGAAAGCAGTACATATCCGTGCTTAGCAGATGCTAATGGTAGCATAAGCTTGTCAATATTAGAGGCACATAACAATGCAATATGTAAAAGAACATCAGTAAAAGCATAGTAGAACGCAATCACTTGATCATGTGCATTCCAGAAACATAACAAGCGTCTGACAGCAGGAATCGGAGGTGGGATACAGAGGCTCACCTTAGATGAAAAGATTTCGTAGAACTGCTCGACCCACTGAAGCATCAGTCTCGCTGGCTGCATCCAAACAATAGTGTTTGGTGAAAGTATGGCGACTGGCTCAGGTTGCCGCTCTGCAGATGTGCTGAAGAGGAACTCTAGCAAATAATGCCGTAGAGGAAGACACTGCTCTTGTAGAATGCGCTCTAGGAGCTGCTTGCAGAGGTCTTCCTGCTTGAGCATGACAAAATGCAATAGCTGCAGATGTCCATCTTGCAATAGTTTGTTTAGAAACTGCCTGTCCCTTACGAATTGACCCAATGCAATATGTAAAAGAACATCAGTAAAAGCATAGTAGAACGCAATCACTTGATCATGTGCATTCCAGAAACATAACAAGCGTCTGACAGCAGGAATCGGAGGTGGGATACAGAGGCTCACCTTAGATGAAAAGATTTCGTAGAACTGCTCGACCCACTGAAGCATCAGTCTCGCTGGCTGCATCCAAACAATAGTGTTTGGTGAAAGTATGGCGACTGGCTCAGGTTGCCGCTCTGCAGATGTGCTGAAGAGGAACTCTAGCAAATAATGCCGTAGAGGAAGACACTGCTCTTGTAGAATGCGCTCTAGGAGCTGCTTGCAGAGGTCTTCCTGCTTGAGCATGACAAAATGCAATAGCTGCAGATGTCCATCTTGCAATAGTTTGTTTAGAAACTGCCTGTCCCTTACGAATTGACCCATAAGTGACAAATAGTTGATCAGACCTGCGCAATGTAGATGTTCTTTGCAAATAAAATTTTAGACATCTTTTAATGTACAGAGTATGCAATGCCTTTTCCGCAGGTGTCTGAGGGTTAGGAAAAAATGTCTTTAAAACCACCGGTTCATTCAGATGGAAATCCGAAGGTACTTTTGGAATGAATTTCGGATTGGTGCAGAGCACCACAGTCATTTGTGAACTGTAATAAAGGACGAAGAACAGTAAAAGCCTGGATATCGCTGACTCTCCTAGAGGAGGTTAGGGCCAGTAGAAGTGACACCTTCCACGTAAGAAATTTCAGATCTGCTCTGTGGATAGGTTCGAATGGGTGTCGCATGAGTTGTGCCCAACACTACATTGAGATGCCACGATGGAGGTGGACGACGTACCGGAGGGAACATTCTAAAAAGGCCTTTAAAGAATTGCTGTATAATTCTCGCAGGGTAAAGAGAATTAGTCCCATCTTGTCGATACCGTGAAATCGCTGCCAGGAAAACTTTTAGGGTAGCATGAGATAATCCTGAACAAGCCAGATAAAGGAAAAAAGGCAGGATCTCCTCTGGTTTAGCTGAAAAGGGGTGAATTCCAGCTGATCGTCACCAGACACAAAAATTTTGCCATTTAAGACTGAACGTCTTTCTGGTAGCAGGTGCCCTTGCCTTGGCCAGAACTTCCTTGCAATCCGCAGGGATGTTTAGATGGGCAAACTCACGGTATTCAGGCGCCAGGCCGCTAATTTCAGCGATGTTGGATCCGGATGGTAAATCTGGCCGTTCTGAATGGAGAGTAAATCCGGAATTGGACTCAACTGAATCGGTTTGCACTCCGATAGGAGAAGGAGCTCTGTGAACCAGTACTGGCGAGGCCATCCGGGAGCAATTAGAATCAGCCGACATGGCTCCTTCTTCATCTTCCGCAGGACTCTGCGAATTAGCGGAATTGGTGGAAAAGCGTACGCATATGTCAGAGACCAGTCGATCGAAAACGCATTCCCCTGAGAATCCTTATGGGGATGCCAGCTTGCGAAGAATCGGCATTTGCTGTTGGTCTTGGTTGCAAAGAGGTCTAGGTCTGGATGACCCCATAGATGAAAAATCCGATCCACGGTCTGCTGAAATCCGATCCACGGTCTGCTGATGTAGTTCCCACTCGTGAGTGGACACGGTTTTCCTGCTAAGTGCGTCTGCCAAGACGTTCTCCGTTCCAGGAACATGCACTACTTGAAGATTGATGTTTTGTTGTATTGACCATGTCCATAGCCTTTGGGCTTCCTGAGAAAGGAGAAGTGATCTTGTTCCTCCCTGCTTGTTTACGTAATGCATGCTCGTTGTGTTGTCTGTGCGTACCAACACATTGGCATTCTGGATGATTGCACAAAATGCTTTGAGTGCAAGGAAAATGGCTCTCAGTTCTAGCCGGTTGATGTGCCAACATCTTTATTGAGGGTTCCACTTGCCGTTGATAGTTAGGCCCTGAAGATGAGCTCCCCAGCCCTCGAGGGATGCATCCGTGGTGTTCGTAAAGCTTGGCGCATCCTGGAGGAAAGCGCAACCTTGCCGCAGATGTTTTCTTTGCGTCCACCAGAGGAGGGAACTCCGCATGCGAGGTGTGATCCGGATGAGATCCTCGAAAGAGCCGGAGACCTGTAGCCATTGTAAGCTCAGTTCTTCCTGCAGAGGCCTCATCCTGAGTCGGAAATTTAGTATCAATGGAATAATGCAAGACGATACCATCCCCAGAAAGGACTCGTACTGTCCAACTGAAACTGACTTTTTTTAAAGTAGACTTTCAGCCATATTTCGTATCTTGATTTGTCTCTCGTCCGAGACGAAGGCTTGGAGAAACTGGGTGTCCAAGGTCGCTCCCAGGAAAGCCCGTCTTTGTGATGGTATCAACTGGGATTTGCTGAAATTGATGGAGACCCAGGGACTGAAAAAGGTTCAGACACCGTTGTAGAGGATTGTCTGCTTCCTCGTAAGAACTGGCCTTGATAAGGCAGTCGTCCAAATATGGAAATATTTGAATCCCCTCCAGCCGGAGGTGAGCAGCCACTGGGGCTAAGACCTTTGTAAACACCCTTGGCGCCGAGCGTAGACCGAAGGGAAGTACTTTGAACTGGTAATCCCTGCCAGCCACTCTTAATCGCAGGAATTTTCTGTGGCGAGGTAAGATAGGGATATGGAAATATGCATCTTGGAGATCCAAGGTGGTCATGTAGTCTCCCGATGCTAGAAGATGCAGTATTTCCTGAAGTGACAACATCCTGAATGTTAACTTTTTCAAATATTTGTTTAGGGCACGGAGATCCAGAATCGGACGCCATTCTCCGGACTTCTTCTTTATTAGGAAAAATCTGGAATAAAATCCCATTCCCCTCATATTTTGAGCTACTCTCTCGATTGCTCCTTTGTTTAGCATCAAATTGATCTGGGCAAATAGCTCCTCCAGGTGAGCTGGAGGTGGGCCTTTTGGGGGGACATTCGGAGGAACATGGTCGAATTCTAAGGCATGGCCCTTGGCTACAATATCCAGGACCCACCTGTCTGATGTTATCGATAGCCAATTTTAGTAAAACTTTGATATCTGTCCTCCAACTTTTTCTCGAGAATGGGGTAGTAGTCAGTCAAAATACACTTTATTCGATTATTGTTAAAATCATAAAAGGCAAGATACAATACAGAACAAATTTAAAATATCAGTGAATTTGATTACCAGTTATGACAATAAGTTATTAATCTCATTATTTCATATTATTTACAAATGATTAAGATTAGTTTCAGATAAAACCACATTTAAAATAAAACTAAAATACAACGTTCCGGGGGATTCTTTTGTTCCTTAATCTGAAGGCAGCTGTTAGGAAGCATGCAAGACTAAAAATGGTATGAGTATCCGCTAGTGATTGGAGGAAAATTAACGCTGGCCTTACTTGACTAAAGCCCGCAGCCTTCAGGACAGGTAATAGATATTTTGCCCTCTCTGTGGTATACAGACCACAAAAGAATGGAAAATGGAGGGTATCCTGGTTGGAAAACTGATCACAGGCACAGGGTGGACCGTTGTCTACATACTTGGGATTAGTTAACATGGGGTCATACATGGGATCAGGCGAGCTGCAAAGGGGTCTCTTACAGTGCCTTACAGCCTTTACGCGCCTTGATCATTACGTTCCCCTTTAAACATATACCATTCGAGAAAGCATTAGGTTCCCCCCTTTTTTCAACTAATGGACGGGCACACAGAGCCCAAGTATTCTTCGTGTATCAGTAACACGACACGGCCCCTACCATTAAAAATATTTTTTCAACAAATGGGGTGGACCCAGAGCTCCAGTTAACCTAATTAATCTCCGTGGACCATTAGAACTACTCGGTACTAGGGTAGCGTACATGGTTTACACTAGCAAGGTCCCGACCATTTCTTTTAATTGATTTTCCAGATGGTGTGACTGATCTACACCCTTCTTCCTCCATTAATCTACATCGTTACGAGACACGAGCAGCAATTACCCTTCGGAGGATAACACCAAGTAAGTGCCATTTGCCACATTAGACTCTCAGTCCCACAGAGTCTTTTACATCGTTATTATCCTTCCTAATGGGGTATTTTCACCCACAGAATCAACAGAACGACGTGGTGTATTTTTACCCACAGAATCACCACAACGTCGTTAGTTTTCAACGCGTCTGGGCCTCCACACACACCTACAGTTCTCTTTTACAGAAGAACATAAGTAAGTGTTGTTGGTCCCTTTAAACTTTCATCCATCTTTGGTTGCCCTCCTACATCTTTCCGAATGGATAAATTGTTTTCCTACAGAATCCACATAGCGGCGCGAGTCTCCAACCGAAGTGGGACACCCTAAACGCCATAATGTATGTAGGTACACTTGTGTGCGGGCCATTTATGAATGCCCCTTTTTATCAATACAACTGAGTGATATCCGTATTTATTTCCTTAGGTGCTCTTAACCCCTTTAGTCCTGATGAAGACCCTAGACTGAGGAACAACTTGCCCTTACCATAGGGGTCGAAACGTCGACAGTATCTTCTTCAACATACACGCCAAAACACAATCAGCCATACATGGCTCCCGTGTAATGTTTATTTAGGGAACCTTGTGATCTATTTAAGACTGGAAATGTTCTTAGATTGATGTAGAATTGTTCACAGGACACAATTCCTTTTCTTTGTCCCCTTACCTATTCCAACCACACCCTACCCTACTTATTCAAACCACTCTCTTTGACACCTACGGAGCACTGTATTAAGTGATCATGATATGAACTATGTTGAAAATTACTATGTATTTAATGAAATGAGAAATATAACATATGTGAATGTAATTGATATCATTGAATACAGCTGAATTAAATTCAGTCTTATAAATTTCCTCAGTTTTGTGTACCACTTTAAGCATTCATTGATGAAATTGTACTATGAAATGTTATGTAGCCGACAACTTTTTTGTAATTACAGGGTGGACCGTCTTCTGGTTTTGTCCACACGGGGAAACTACCAAGTGAATAGTGAATCAAGTTCATCCTAAATTTTGTTAACAAGAATCTGTGGAGTGGGTTGGTAATGATTTTCAAATATGGTTCCAGAGAGGGGGTAGTGGTTAAAACCATATAAGCTCTTACAGAGGGTTTCCTCAATTCCAACTCCTCTCTCTCCAGGAAAACCCTCTCCAGAAATTCTTGCTTAATCCACCCGATGTCTTCCCTCCTAATGTTAGTTGGTACGGTAAAAAGCTCCGGTCTCCCAAGCGTAGCAAATGCAAATCTAATGTATTTCAACCAGGGTATTCTCATGGCCTGATCCCTTGAGGTTACATCTTTAAGAATAGCGTGATTAAGTGTTAACTCGGGGTTCAGCCATGTTTTAGCCCAAAACAGAAGTGGGGCTAATTGCAGTTTATCAGTAATATAGGTCAAACCCATTTCCTCATGAATCTTGAAGGTAGGAGTGGAATTGGGGACAGATAAAAATTGTCTAATGAGCCCATTTTCCACCCTCTGGATTTTATCCAGATTTACATATCCCCACAAGGCGGACCCATACATGGCAATTGGGATGCACTTACTATTGTATACCTTTATCACTGCCTCCATTGGTTTGGCCCCTAGTCTTTTTGTAAAAGCCAACAAGGCTGATGTTGATCGGGCTAAACTTATGCTCTTTGCCTTAATCTGGGGGACCCAGGAGCCTCTTTGATCAAAAAGAACCCCCAGATACGGAAAAACAGGGACCCTGGAAAGAACCTCACCCTTACAAGTAAAAGATTTTGCATGCAACTTATTTCCTTTACTGCCTATAATCATAGTGTGTGACTTCATTACAATAATTTTTAAGTCAAGATTCTTCATGAAGGAGCCAAATCGGTCCAAAAGGGCCTGTAGGCCAATGCCAGTACGGGCAATTAACACAGCATCGTCCGCGTATAGGAGTGCCGGGACCTGCTCTCGTCCTATACGCGGCACGTCAGCCATTCCTGCTTCCAGGTATTTCCCCAGCCCATCTATATAGATGGTAAAGAGAAGGGGGGCCAGGATACAGCCCTGGCGCACCCCTTTCTCAGACCTAAAACTGTCCGTGCACCTGCCATTTCTGGAGACCCTTATTTTAGCTGAAAGGTCCTGATGCAAACTAGCAATGAGGGCTACTAATTGTGCCTCTATCCCGATCTCAAGTAGAAGAGACCATAGCTTAGCCCTATTCACCAGGTCGAAGGCCGAAGAGATGTCCATAAAGGCCAAATATACTGACCCCTCCCCGGCCACTGTATATTTAGAGACCAAAAGATGCAGATTGGAACATTGTTCCAGAGTGCCCCGCTTTTCTCGAAACCCATATTGGATATTCCAGAGACCCCCACACTGCTCTAAGTTTTCCCTCAATTTGGCCAATAAGACTCTGCCCAAGATCTTAAAGGCAGAATCGATGAGGGAAATAGGGCGATAACACCCTGGGTCCTCCCGATTTCCCTTTTTAAAAATGGGTACTATGATAGATGTTGCCCATGTATCAGGGAAGATTCCTTCATTTATTGCCCTAAAGACTCTAATTAATACTTTAGACCAAAGTGTCGGGGTGTATTTGAAAAAGTCCGCCGGCACACCGTCGGGGCCAGGCGCCTTGTTTTTAGAAGACTCCATTATTGCTTTGTGGACCTCCTCCTCAGTAAACTCCACTGTGGGTGAGTAGTGGCCCCCTCTGTAGTTCTAGCTGTTTTGGGGTAGTAGTGGTGGCAGGTGACGGGTCTCATTGGCGCTTATCCTTTCCGCAGTAGGTAGTTTTTCCCCTGTTCTGGGAATAATTAGTTCTCCTCTGGCCGTAGGTTTGATAGCGCTGGGTCTGGTAGCGCTGATTCCCTTGTCTGTAGGAAGATTGTTGTGTGTATCCACCTCTGTTTGAGAACGATCCACGTCCTCTCGCTCCTTGAAAGGGCGGCTTGTGAAATTGAAGTGTACCCAAGGATTTCGCGGTTTCTGTATCTTTCTTTGTTTGTAGAGCTTCTTCAACTTGCGGGCCAAACAGAAATTCACCATCATAAGGCATATCTAATACCTTAGATTGTACCTCCTGACGGAAAGAAGTAGATCGTAGCCACCCCTGCCTACGCTACGCAAGACAGCAGCACCAGCTAGCTGCCGGAAACCAGTTGAGGCGACGTCAACCGCCGAATCAATAATCTCCTCTGAGATTCTTTGTCTTTCCTGCAAGATCTTCATCGCTTCAGATTTAGATGACTCAGGAAGGAGGTCTATGTACGGAGCTATGTCCGACCACATCTGCCGGTCATACCTGCCCAGGATGGCCAAAGAATTAGCAGCCCGGACTGTGGTAGCTGCCATCGTTGAAAGGCGTTTTCCAATGGCATCCAGGCGCCTGCCATCTCTGTCCGGTGGGGCTGCAACTGAAGATGAAGGGTTTCTAGCTCTCTTTTGTGCCGCCTGGATGATAACAGAGTCTAGTTTCGGCTGTCCTATAAGGCACGCAGGCGACTTTCCAGGTGCCTTGTACTTCTTCTCAATGCGTGGCAAGACCGGAGGAATGGATGCTGGAGTAGACATTACTTTTATACCCTCCTTCCAGATAAAGTCAATGATCGGTATGGATTTGACTTGTTTTCTAGGCTGGTCTTTAAAGTCGTAAAGAAAACATTCTTGCTCCGTTTGCTCCATATCAATATGGAAACGCTTAGTAGCCCGTTCCATCAAGAGGTGGAAACCACCCACATCTACTGGTGGTGAATCCGAGGTAGCCTGAGGTGATGGAGAGGGAGTTTGCACCGGATATTCATCCCACTCCGACATATCATCCACTTCACCTTCCTCTCTTTGGTCTTCTTCATCTGAAAGCTGTTGATCCTCAGGCTGAGTGGACGGCCGAGGTGAAGGAGACTTTAGTGGTTGAAAGTCTGGTATAGGTGCCTCCGTAGCAGGTGTAGGAGGCACCGAACGTGTAGATTCTGATGGTGGGAACCTTTTGTAGTAGTCATCCAACATGTATTGAAGGTTGGTGAGCAATGCGATCGGCACCTGCGTGGCCGGGACATCTGTTACAGGGGACAGCATATGTTCAGGTGACTGCTGATCATCCTGTTCGTCCTCTTGATACTTGATATTTAACTCGGACGGACTAGTAGCTGTGCCAAAGGTTTCCCCAATGTCTGAGTCTTCTTCACTGTGTTCAAAATCCAGAAATTTATCAGGCACCTGCAGGAGTATCCTTTGTGGAGAAATATGCAGGGGTGAGAGCTCCACGGTCGACCCACGTCTCTGAAGCAAAGATTGTTTGGGCGTCAGGAAAACCGTAGAAGGTGACCAGACCTGTAAAGCGGTACGAGAGGATAGTTGCGGCGTCGACGTTGGTTCCACTGAAGGATTCATTGCAGTGGATTTAGCTTTAGACTAGGTCGTCGTCGACGTGGACAATGAAGGGTCCGTCGACGGTGTTGGTGTCATCGGCGATATAGACTTCGTCGACGGGCCAGGCTTTGCCGCCGGGACGGTCTTCGTCGACGGGACGGACTTCGCCGACGGGACGGACTTCGTCGACGGAATTATTTTCGTCGACGATGGAATCGTCAACGATGGAGTGGAACTCGTCGACGAGCACGCTGACGGTAGCTTTTTCGTCGACGGAAGAGAAGGCGTCGACGAAGATGTCGTCGACACTCTCGTCGACGGGATTTTCTTCAGAGGAGTCAACGACGATGCGCCAACGACGGCAGATGAAAGCTGCGCCGTCGACGAGAGAGGTCTGACAGAAACATAGACCATAGTAGGCGAAGAAGCCGTCGTCAACATGATCATATGAGGGTTAGGAGATAAAAATGTTACAGTCGACGTAGATGTAGCTTCGATGGAGATCCTCGTCGACGAAGAAGTTGAAGATGGCGCCGTCGACGACAGTGGTGGAATCCGAGGCAAATTCTTCTCAGAAGTCAGAGGCAATTAATTGGAAGATTTTTTAGGGGGTGTAGATGGTCCCTCCTTCTCCTTGACTGGGGGAGTAGCCTTGAGAGTAGAAGGCTTGTCAGACCCCTTAGATGGCAGACGTTTCCTAGCCACCTTAGCCTCAGGAGATGTTAACACCTCAGTCGCAGGCCTCTTCTTAGAGGTTGAAGTAGAACCAGAGGCAATACTGCCTACCTCAGACACAGGATTATCAGAATCCTTGAGCTTTTGTAGCCACAAAAGCAGGCGACCTTCTCTGTCCCTGAGGGTCTTTTGAGGGAAGGTTCTACAAATTTTACAGTCCTTGACCTGGTGATCAGGATAAAGGCAATATATGCACTTTTTGTGGGGATCCTCTTTAAAAAGCCGGAGCTTACCACATGAGTCACATGCTCTAAGTAAAGATTTCTTAGAAGACATTCTTGAAAAGTAGAATCCAACTGGAATAAGAGAAGAAATTGAGCAGAGCTCAGGGAGACTCCCTTCACACGACGTGCAGTAGAAAATCTGAGATCCTGAGCCTCTGGGGAGAACCTTCTGGTGGGTGCTGTCGCCTGATTGGCTGTAGTTTGGACTATACAAAATGACTAGGATAGTCATGAGTGTGGAAGTTTTTTCTCCTGTAGCTTTGGCAACTTTACTTCCTGGTTGGGAATTACTGTTTTTTTCCTATGTTATTATGGCATTTTATTGCTTTTTTATGTACCGTGGGACTCCCACTCCGACGACGGGGAATGATTCAGGCATGTGAATCTATGAAAGACACCCCTAATACTGGATAACTTACAATGCTTCGGTGTGCAGTCCGGATAAAGACAGTCTTTGTGAGGGTCGTCCATGTGCAATCCCTTCTTCTTGCAGGTGCCACAGGGTCTGAAGAGGCACCCCCCCCTTTTTTTTTTTTAGGTATGTCTAACATGGTGGGCGTCAGTTTACTACACCTAAACACAGATATACAGATCTGGATTGTATAACTGTGTAGTCCGAAGAAGGAAAAAAACCTGAGGGGCCCTGCTAAGGCACAAAGAGAGCACACATTGCTCCTCACTCACACTGAACAGAACATGCAAGGTCACCATCTAGTTACCCAGGTAGCAAGCAGTTGGATTTGGGTCAGCATCATCTCCACCCCCACCTGGGCATGCAGCACTAAGAACAAAGTGTGGTTTGGTGGCTGCTGTAGCAAGGGGAAAGGAATTGGAAAACCTATGTACCTGCTGGTTGGAGAAATCTGTGCAACTCATCCACATATTGATGAAGTACAATACCAGCCCCGACTGTGCTTTCCACGCAATCTGTAGTATCCAAACCTGCATGGGTAAACTATTTGGCCGCGCCCTGTTTGCCATCAATGGATTGGACCAAAGAGGCTCTAAGGTGATTTGATACTGCCAGCAAGAACTCGCTGCCCCTGCCTCACAGGATATATATGTAGTGAGCCAGCAAAGAGCATTTACGGACTGAAATGCCAAACTGGTGGAAGAAAACACAAGCTTGTCAAAGCCTCAATCATCTTGGATTGTCTGTTTGGCAGAGTGGTTGGAAATTAATTTGGACTCATCTTATTGGTCAAGGCCAGCACAGTCTCTTTGGGGTGGAGTGCTTGGTACGAAAATCCGGGTCATAATGTGTGGGTCTACGTCTGCCCACCTACCTATCGACAGGCAGACAAGAACAAGGCTTCCACCAAGAAGCCATCAAAGTATTAATGGGAGCATTGTTAAAGTGAAGCAAGGGCTAAGGGTTAACTAGCCCAGGATGTAAAATCTCTGGCAGAACATTTGTTTTGGCTTTAAAGTCTGGCAGGTATACATTTCAGTGCATCAGCTGCCCTCCAAATTACCACCGCAAAGGAGGCACTCTTTCGTTGGTGGCTCAAGAGGGGAGTCAAGCTCCGTCTCAGGCAAGGTGTGAAGTCTACTGGCATTTGGTAAATCCATGTAGAAGGAATTCTCACTACTGTGAGGAGGAGCAAACCTTCCCCTGCTCTGGAATAGGATCAGTCAGAATCAAAAAGATTACGGAGCCTCTGCTTGTAAGTGCAAAATGGCAAAGGCACTGGGTTAGATTAAGGTTGCAGGACTACAGGTTACGCGTTTGTGATTTCATAGTGCAACATATTGGGCACCAGACTAGGTAAGTCTGGGGCCTGACAGCTGCTTTTCCAGCGCCAGTAGCTTTGATACCGGAGTTGATGTAGCAAGGACTGGCAATGATGTCTGGGCCGTTGTGGAAATCTGTACAGGAGTTTGTATGAGCCTGGCAATAGGTCGCAAGTTCACAGTGCTGCGGATGGACCCATCTGCAGTAACCCGACTGGAGGCTCCTGCTGGTCCATGGGGCCAGAAGGAGCAGGATGCGCACTGAACATTTAAAGTACTACCTTTGAAGGCCTTGATCTGCTGTGGTGTTGACAATGGCCTGGGAAATTCAAAGCGCTTTATGAACAGCTGAGAAATCTGTTGAGCGACCAGAGACCTGAAGGGGTGTCACTGGCATTGTGACTCCCTTGCTCTTCTCTTTGCAGTCAGACAGGCTGGGTGGGTGGGGTCAAGTCTCACTTCGCTGTCTTATATTTGAGCATGGGCTTCTACTTACCAGAAGACCTCAGGTGGGAGCAGGACTTACGCGAAGGATAAAACTTTTGTGCTCAGAGACATATAACTTTGCTTCCCGGTCTCAGATAACCTTCAAGGTGCATGAGGTCATAGTTATTAAACGACTTAAGAGTCATGGGCCTGAGCCCACACTCACCTTTTGCGGGTCCGTGACAGACATCTCCTTTCTGCAAGTACTGGCATGGTTTGAAACCTGTTTTGGGTGGGAACAGTGTTCCATTGCATACTCGTGAAATAGTTGGGAGCAGAGCTCAAGATCCATGGCAGAGGGCATGGAAAGAACGAAACTGACATCAGCGAGCAGGGACGGTGCATTGCTCCATCACATCAGGGCCAGTGTGTTGTCAACACAGAGCCACCTAGAGGCATGCCAAAACACTACTATGGAGAATGTTTTCTGGATCTAGTCTTGCATCTGAGGATACTCTAAGGTGAGAAACAGATCACAGAAACCCTAGAGCTTGAGAAAACAAGGTTTCTAATGTATATAAGGACATATAGTGACAGGGTGGGGAGAGGCCTGCTGTACCACGATTAGTCATTCTGCATCACAATTATGAAGAAACTATTGAAATCCCCAACCCCACCTCTCTTCGCAGAGTCCGGAACTGAAAGCCAAGCCTGCAGCGTTGGAATTTACGCCCAGGAGTGTTTAAGCCTCTGAGAGGAGACTGCAGTACGATATTTACCGGTCCAATGACAATAGGGGTAAGAGGCCCCACTGATTGGGATTGTGTGTTCCCTGCGGACATCTATTTTAGGGTGGAAATTGTTGCAATTTTTTAGGGTCAATATATATGCCTGGATGTGGATTTTTCACTTCCCGAAGGTGATGGCCCCGTTCTCTCTTGCTTTTTCCATAAGGTCTGCCTTCTCGTTTAAAACGTGTACTCTAGGTAGGTCTGCCGAACCCTTCTTTTGATCCAATGTAGAACAGGCAGTGCATGCAATTCAGTCTAATAGGGGACACTTCCAGTTTGTCTCTGATGTTCTTTAGAAGGCTGCAGACGACCCAATCAATATTGCCGTCCTCCATTACCTTTGGGACATCCCCTATTTGTGAGCTGCTGCAGGAACTTCAATATTCATTGTACTCTTGCTTTATTTGTAAATCAACACTTTGTTCTTCCAGCACTAGAACTCTGTCCCAGAAATGTTTTTGATTTTCAGTCAATTCATCTGCCAGGTTGTCTATTCTGACTTCTAGATTTGAGCTTTCCCCACCCAAATCTTGGATGAATGCTTTGAGGTCGGTCTTAATGGAGATAAATTTGGAGTGCATCTAGTAGCGGAATGGCTTACACTAGATTATATTCTTTTGACCATATGTCACACCACAGAATTTTATTTTTCTGGGAACGTGCACAGACTATCCTGTGATGAGCATCAGCTTCAGGACACTAAGCAATCTCAGTGCCAATTAAAATGGATCCCTCAAAAGGAGAACCCCACATTGCAGCTTTCTGGTCAACTATGGGCTGTCTGATGTTGCCTTACAGTTCCTTGACACCCTAAGACAATTATCTTGGTTCTGTAAGTGATGTGTGGCCCCTTCCAGGTTTTGGAGGGGATACTCTGAATTACCACACCACTGGCAATCACAACTTAGTTTGTTTGCAGTCTTTAAATAAGGGTGTGAACAAGGCATGCTGAATCCATTAGCGCCCTACACTCCTGAACCGGTTCAGTATCTTTGGCTGTAGGGTGTTTCCTAGTGACTTTCCTGTAGCGAGGAGGTAAATGGGGTTTGCAGCCCAGTGCTGGGCAGTGATATCCCTTTTAGCCCAAAACAGACGTTTACCTTTAATTTACTCATGGCCCAGTTGGATAGTGTTCTCGTCAGATTCTCTGTAGCCCCCTAGTTTACGAGGCAGCAAATTAGTTGTGTCCCTCCCTATAAGTATTACTTCTTATTGCAACTTATGATCACTTCTCTTGTGGCCCAATCTTTAATCTGACTCATTTGGGGGGAGGGTATAAATTGGCTTTTAATATGCTGAGAAGTCTACTGACTTGTGCCTCACCACTGCGACTCACAGGAGGCTCTCCCCCAGGTTGTAGTAAGTAGGGTTTCACCGAGTGCAACCTTATGTGCAGTGCTTGTGGGGCTGCCTGGATCAACTTTCACATGGGTCCTGTGCCCATTTTCTGAAGCCACCTGATTCAAAGATATCTACCATAATCTGAG
Source organism: Lissotriton helveticus (assembly GCF_964261635.1). Classification (NCBI taxonomy): domain Eukaryota; kingdom Metazoa; phylum Chordata; class Amphibia; order Caudata; family Salamandridae; genus Lissotriton; species Lissotriton helveticus. The sequence goes on from NC_136060.1 coordinate 387,326,102, forward strand.
AACGCACAACAGACACACTGAGTCGAATTCAAATATTGCCAGGAGTCCAGTTCCTCCGATCTCCATTGCTTGCCGCTACAGCACTTTGCATTATCAGGGAGATGTTACCAAGCAGTCTGATGTGGCGAAGTTGAGAGCTAATTATCACAGAGTGCGCTGGGTCAGGGGAGTAGGGGCACCCAGCGACCTACTTCATGTCTGTGTTGCCATGCCTTTGGCTGCACTTCTTTAAATGTAGTGGAGAAGGAAAGCAGCATTTAAAAAGTAGATGGGCAAGAAAGTTTGTCAGACTTTGTCTGGCACTATCAGAGCTGCAAGTGCATCTGTTCTGTCAAGCCTGTAATATAGATCCCTCAGGGATTCCATGATTCAGATTCTGGAGTTTAACCACAGAGGCAAGAAAGATGCGCTAAAAACTGGCAAGAAAGGAATGTCATCTCAGATATCCTTATCTGGGGCGATTCTCCAAACAACTGATCTGCCTACTGAGTTCATGTTGGCTTGGACGAATACCTTAATCTCCACAAGAAGAATTCATTTAAGGGATTGTAGGAGAGTAGGGTCTGCAATCCTATGATCACCCAGATTTTTGCTTTTTGCTTCACTGGTTTACGACTTTCCCTGGCTGTGGGCCTGCTAATCAGACCCACAGCCTAGCTGTTCTCTCTAATCCAAATTGTACCCAGGTACTGAATTGGCACTGGGCCCTCTCAAGTCCCTGTAACCAGGGCTGAGGTGCACCCAGGAGTCTCCCAGGGGCTGCAGCATGTATTATGCCACCCCTGGGCTGACTAACTAAATCAGACACAACTGGCTGCTTGACAGCTGGGGCAGAGTGGTGTACTCACCCTCTGCTGTAGATATAGTATTCCTATATCTAAACCTAAATGGACACACAGATATCCTATCAGTCACTCCTATGGCAGGCCTTAACAATCCTGAAGGCAGAGTGCTTGGAATCGTGTGAGATGGTGCTCTGGCATGAGCTGAGCCTGTCTACGGCTTTCGGGATCCATCCCTTAGCCGTCTCCATGATATCGCATACCATATACTCTTAAGTGCATTATAATCCTCGCGGTTATATGCCAACTCCGGTATCGCTTTATCAAAACATGTCGAGTAAGGTGTCATACGAATTGGAATACTAACCCCTCGCCAATTCTGGCGACGGGGTTAGCATTCCACCCTTCTAGAGGGACACGACATGTATGTAACCTGTAACCCCGGTTAAAGTCAAACAGAGCCTTAGCTCCACAAAATGGATGCTGCCACCGAGACACAAGTCTGCCCTCCTGCTGCTGGGAGTCCTCCCAGAGCAGGAGGCAAGGACAAAGGGTTTCCTGCCAGGGGCGGTGCCAGCACCGTCCCAGACAGGATTTTGTGTATCCTAGGTAGGCAGGGCTTCAGAGGAAGGTGACTGCAAGTGGCACCCCGGTGCTCACTGTGCATAGGCCGGCTGAAACCAGTTCCAGGGGCACTCCAGCCCCTGGCCTGGGGAAAGCCCGCCAAAGGAGAGGGGTGTAACCACCCCCTCCTAGTCCCACCCATAGGGCAGGACTTAGTCGCGTGCCAGCCCCTTTTTGCAGGATAAAGGTAGGAACTGGCCCCCTTCCAAATCAGATCATCTTTGAATCCTGAACCAACTTTCTACAAGAAGGAACTCAAGACTCTTCTCAAGATTTCTCCCTTGTGACTAAGGAGTAGTCACCCTGCAGCAGCAGGCACCAACCAAGCATCGCGTTTTTTTTGCCAGTCTCTCCTTCGGATCAAGACTGCTCCAGCACGACGAGAACCGGCTTCCCTGGCACCTCTGACCTCAACCTACATCATCAGCCCAGCTGTGATCCGTGGGTGTGACGAGACCTCGAGGGACCGGCCATCTTCAGAACTGCACGACGCTTGTCCAGCACGACGCCTGAGTGACCCTCGACTGAGTGCCTTGGGGTAAGAGAAGCCCCGACCCTGAGCAGCTCCAGCACCGAAGTTCAGCCCCCCTGCATCCACGAGATCTGCGTGGGGCCCTTCTGCTCTTTGCTGCTCACCGCGTTGTCCAGGTCGCTTGCCCGTTGGCTAGTGGCCCCTTCACGACGCTCCCCGACGACAAACACTGCTGGTCTGGTTGCTCCAGACTGGCCCTTGCTTCCCTCCATCAGAGGAGCACCCTGGACCCTCCTGGTCCACTCAAGACGCCATTTTAGGTCCACCGCGTGGGCCTTGCATTTGCCAAGACTTGTTGCCCAATCCTGGGTCCAGCGACGTCGACAGCAAGAACCTTCGCGGGACAGCTCGCACCTCCATCCTGGTCGCCGACAACGCCTCCTGGTCCGAGAGACTGCGGTGACTTCGCCCGGTGCCATCCTGGTGCCCACTTAATCACTGGCTAGTGATTCAGAACTTGGTCCCCTCTGCTTTCAGGTTTTCTTCTTCCCTGATCCAGGCTTGGATCTCTTCAAACTTTTCTTCACTGGCCGCCTGCCAGCAACTTCTTCTTCAGGCTCCTGGTCCGTCAACGTGGGTTTCCGACGCAACTTGAACCCTATGCAGCCGCAGCCCCTGGGCTAGGTAAATCCAGCACTCCGGTGCCCCAGCATAGTCCAACACTCCAAGTGTTCGGATCCACTCCCGTTTTCGTCCCAACTAGTCGGGTTCGCCCGAGAACAGTAACTTTGCAACTGCTAGCCTCCATAGACTTTTTCCCGCCTTACGCGTGAGAGTTCCCACTCTGCACACGACGTCCACAGGCCTCCTGCATCTAATCCCAGTGTTTAGAATTGTAGGCCTAGCGATTCCTGAGTCTAGAAAAGTATTACTTACCTGCTAGCAAGTTCGCATTCCACTTACTGTGTATATGGTTTTTCGTGCCCCTAGGGCATTTGTGTAAATTGTGCGACTTAAAGTATTTTCCGTAAGAGTTTTGTTGTGTGCTTAGCTCCCTGACTCATAAAGAGTTCAGGGTAGACTTGTTATAAATAAATATACGTTTATTTTCATAACAACTTGTGTGGTGTCACTTGGTGTTCAAGGGGTAATGTGATGGTAAAACAGCTGGCTTAACACGCCCTCTAGAGTCTTAGCCTGCTCGTATCCATGCTACTAGGATAGCTGGTCTATAAGGTTGACTTACAACCAATCATCAATAAGGGTTGTTTGGACTGATACATAGTGATCACTAGAATAGTGAGCACTGCATATCAGGCCAACTTCTCACAAGGATCCTGTTTGTTTTGTTCACATGAAGATGAGGAGATCTGGAAAATTAACACAGAAATTCAGACCTTCAAGTCTGAAGGCCTGCAAAGGAGAAATTAATTCCCTCAAGTCCTTAAAGGCTATTCCAACTGTAAACAACAAAATCATGTTACTTTCAGGCAGCGAAAGCTTCAAGAACAAAAAACTGTCCTTTCAGTGAGAATGATCCAATTGTGGAAGATCTGTCCATCAGCCTTCTTACAGCAGCAGAAAAGACATTGGCAAAGCAATGGCATCTCCTGCCCCTGCCGTTTAGTACCGCAGTGGGAGTATTTCAAACAAGCTTCATGTGTGGCATGCAATTACAAAGGCCAGTGGGTGCTAGATATTACGCACAATGTGCCCCAAATGAGGTCTACTAGTTCACTCCCACACATTTCACTGCAGGGGATAAATCTTGCCTTTCTGGGTGGGCTGGCTCAGCAAACTCATTCACTGCTGGAGAAGAATGCCATGGATTTTATTCTTGCTAATTCCTAAACAAGAAGAAGGGTCACAAGCTAGAAGTCCATCCTAATTTTGACCTCAAGATGGGTCATAAGAGAGAAATGTTTATGGTTAGCTCGCCATCAAATCTTTACTTACCTGCAGAAAGACAAATGGATGTGAGCACTAGATCTTCAAGGTGTCCTTTTTCGTTTACCCATTTTTGACAGGCATATTTTTTCTCATCTTCAAGATCGTGAAACAAAATTACCACAACAAAGTTCTACCATTTCTGCTTGAAGTTTGCTCCAAAAGCTTTTTCACGAGACGTGGGTGTTCATCTACCCATATTTAGACAACTGACTAATGAAAGCTTGTGCTCTTCAAAGAATACTACAAGATGTCAAGATAAGAATAGATTTGTTCTTGAAATTGGACCTGCATCTATAAATAATAATTTTTTTAAAGGCCCTAGCTCCAAAGCAGGCATTCAACACTTGGGTGTGGACAAGTATCTTTCTCAGCAGAGATTTCTATCTATCTGCCAGAAATGCATTAGACTACAGATGAAATAGTCTTTTTACGCTCACAAGTGGAGCGTACTCTTGATCAAATGCCTTGTGTGTTTAATTAGTCTGGGATTTAAGTAGGATTGTCACCTTTCCCACAGAAAAATATCTGCCATGTCTTCATGTTTTAACATTCTGCAAAGTACCAGACATAATTTCTAAGTTAACCTTTAACTGAAATTGTCTGTATTCATTTTAACATAGCCTGTCTTTGTTTACTTTCTCATTCAGAGGTCATCAATACAGATGTAGAACACATTTTAAAGGGCTTTCTAAAGGGTTGGGGGGGGGGAATGTGTTTGAGGTAGAAATACTGCTTTAGGTTATTTTCCTACTTTTTTGTACCAGCCAGGACATTAAAATACCAGTCAGAAAAGACAGCATATTAGGCTTCTTAAGGAATATTTAGCAAATCAATTGTAGACTGGGATGATTAAATTCAGTCGACTTCACGCCTACTTCAGTGTTGGTGCTGGCAGTACAGACAAATAAATCTTATGACAGAAGCTTTGGTTCAACCTCTAGCTCCTATTCAAACAATACTGACAAACTCCTCTCTGGTGGACTCATATGAATGATCTCACAACACAAGGATTGTAGTCTCCGATAGAGACAGGTTCTTACATTGAGTCTCGTTTCCAAGCGAAGGCCAGTAAAGTCTAAGTGTCCAAGCAGTCGAAGAGTATCTTGGTTTCAGAGGTGAGTCTTGTTCCACAACAAATCTGTGGACCCACCCACAGGGGAGCCCTTAAATACCCAAGGAAAGATCAGAACAACTTGGGGATCACTCCCAGAGGAGGGGCTAGACAGAGGGGAGGATACTCCCCTGTCCTTTGTCTAGTTTTGCGCCAGAGCAGAAACCCAGGTTCCTGAACTGGCTCTAACTGGTGAATGCAAGGAAGGTACCAATTGCGCCCTTCACTGCAGTCTTGGGGCACTGGAAAGCACCATCCCAATGCACTAAGTCTTGTCTGGGAGGTGGTCACACATCCCTGCAACAGGAAACCTACTGTAATACCTTTCCCTGCTTGAGCTCAGCTCAGCAGCAGGAGGGCTCATTAGCAGAGGGCAGAACAGTCTCTAGTTTGCACTAGCTAGCTTTCAGAACCTGAAAGGTTGTAACCAGGAGCACAGGGTTAAAGGGCCCCCTGTACCATATGTGGATCATACCTCCAACACCGGTATCGGTGTTGGGGTATGATTCCAACATGTTTGATACCAAACATGAGCAGCCTTTATATAGTTAGACATCTCGTAATGACGAATTTCCACTATAGGTCTTAAAATGGCTGATTGCACTTACAAAGCCTGGAGAATCGAATCCGGGGTTTCTAGGGGCGTCCTGCTCATGCAGGGGCACCCTCACATGTATAACTAAGCACTCTGCCCTCAGGACTAAAGAGCCTACCATATGAGTGACATAGGTTTTAGGTGCAGTGATATCAGAAAATGTATATCTGTCGCGAGAGGTGCAAGCACCATCTCACACAGGCTGCAATGGCAGACCTGTAGTCAGAATTTATGTGGACTTCCATGGGTGGCACAATCCATGCTACAGCCCATCGGAGAACCCTAGTGTATCTATGCCCTTGGTACCTCAGTACAATATGCTAGGTACTTATAAGGGTACACTAGTAGCCAGTTGTGAAGTACCAAAGACACTTTGGGAGAGAGAGCACAGATGCTGGGGTCCTCGTTAGGAAGGATCCCAGCAAACGACAGTCAAAACCTGCTGACATGAGGGAAAACGTGGGGGATATCCATATAAGAAAGATCCTAGTTTTCTACGTACGGTAGAACTGTTAGTGATCCGCCAGGCTCCAACATGGAGGTGTGGTGCAGCAGCCTGGGCCGCTGACTTCGGAGCACAGGGTTCACGGTTCGATCCCCGGCTCTGTCGGCAGCTCGGCCTAGCACCATGTGACTGTGGGCAATAGCTCACTTAATTTCCACGACGGCCCCCAGCGCCTTGAGACCCGTCAGGGTGAGTAGTTTGCGCTTTACAAATATGGATTTATTAATAAAATGTTTTCAGCCAGGGATCATGGTCTGTACTTTTCTCATACAGATAGACATGTCCACCATGAACTACCTTAAAGGAGGTTAACAGTACTTTTCCTAAAATCTTTAGTAATTTGGCACTGGATGCTGTTGAGAGGCATTCAGCTTACTGCGATTTACCTTCCAAGACTGCAAAACACAAAGGTAAATGGCTGAGCAGTCGTCCGTTAAAACAACATGAATAGACTTTAAATGAAGTGCTGGAAGATGTTTTTTATTGCTGGGCTTGTGCAGAAGAAAACGTTACTTACAGGAAGTAACAAACAAGGTATTTACCTTTGGTAACACATTATCTGGAAGAGTCTATCTAACTGCAGATTCCTTACCTTTGAATTTTCCAGGCTGCATTAGGAAACCTTTGCTGAGCAATACCCCTTGCGATACCAAAGGGGATGATGGACGGAGCGTTTGAGCAAATTAAAACTCACCCCCAGTCAACTGATCTGGGTTTAATCCATCACCATTCTTTAGCTCACTCTAACACCCCAGTTCAGACATGGCCATATGCAAAAGAGTCTGACCATGTGCCTCATGGGAACAGTCCAGCTCAAACTGCAAAGCCATGTCTTCCCTGGACCGGAAACAAGCATCCTGGGACCGCTTTCGGGTTCACAACCCTCATCAGCCAGGCTATCTTGAATCCAGTGGCAAAGTGAGCAAGCGACCCACGTCTGGGTATACCCTGCAAATTAGGGCTAGCAAAGCGATACCAAAGGGGATGATGGACGGAGCGTTTCAGCAAATCAAACACTCACCCCTAGTCAACTGATCTGGGTTTAATCCATCACCATTCTTTAGCTCAGTCCACCACCCCAGTTCAGACATGGACATACGCAAATCAGTCTGACCCTGTGCCTCATGGGAACTGTGGGAGAATGTTTTGCCAATGTGCAACATTCCGTCCATCATCTTGTGTGTTTTGCTGTTCGCCCTATGTGTGAAGGGTATGCCCAGACGTGGGTCCCGTGCTCACTACGTCACTGGAGTCAAGCTATCCTGGCTGATGACGGCTGATAGCTAGAAACCGGTCCAAGGATGCTTGATTCCGGTCCAGGGAAAACATGGCTTGGCAGTTCAGGCTGGACTTTTCCCATGAGGCACGCGGTCAAGGCTGATTTGCATATGGCCATGTCTGAACTGGGGTGGTGTGGAGTGCAAAAAAACGATGGATGTAGGCCCAGATCTCTGTACTGGGGTGAATGTATGACATTGTTCTGCATTCTTTCAATCAACCGTTGATTTGCATTTGTCACCCCGAGTGGGATGGGTATGCTCAGATGTGAGTCCCATGCTCTCCACACCACTGGAGTCAAGCTATCCTGGCTGAAGACGGGTGATAGCCAGAAACCGGTTCTAGTATGCTTGATTCCGGTCCAGGAAAGACATGGCTTGGCAGTTCGGGCTGGACTGTTCCCATGAGGCACAGGGTCAAAGCTGATTTGCATATGGCCATGTCTGAACTGGGGTGGTGTGGAGTGCAAAAAAACCGATGGATTTAGGCCCAGATCTCTGTACTGGGGTGAATGTATGACATTGTTCTGCATTCTGTCCATCAACTGTTGATTTGCATTTGTCACCCCGAGTGGGATGGGTATGCTCAGACGTGAGTCCCATGCTCTCCACACCACTGGAATCAAGCTATCCTGGCTGAAGACGGCTGATAGCCAGAAACCGGTCCTAGGATGCTCGATTCCGGTCCAGGAAAGACATGGCTTGGCAGTTCGGGCTGGACTGTTCCCATGAGGCACAGGGTCAAAGCTGATTTGCATATGGCCATGTCTGAACTGGGGTGGTGTGGAGTGCAAAAAAACCGATGGATTTAGGCCCAGATCTCTGTACTGGGGTGAATGTATGACATTTTTCTGCATTCTTTCAATCAACCGTTGATTTGCATTTGTCACCCCGAGTGGGATGGGTATGCTCAGATGTGAGTCCCATGCTCTCCACACCACTGGAGTCAAGCTATCCTGGCTGAAGACGGGTGATAGCCAGAAACCGCTTCTAGTATGCTTGATTCCGGTCCAGGAAAGACATGGCTTGGCAGTTCGGGCTGCACTGTTCCCATGAGGCACAGGGTCAAGGCTGATTTGCATATGGCCATGTCTGAACTGGGGTGGTGTGGAGTGCAAAAAAAACGATGGATTTAGGCCCAGATCTCTGTACTGGGGTGAATGTATGACATTGTTCTGCATTCTGTCCATCAACTGTTGATTTGCATTTGTCACCCCGAGTGGGATGGGTATGCTCAGACGTGAGTCCCATGCTCTCCACACCACTGGAATCAAGCTATCCTGGCTGAAGACGGCTGATAGCCAGAAACCGGTCCTAGGATGCTTGATTCCGGTCCAGGAAAGACATGGCTTGGCAGTTCGGGCTGGACTGTTCCCATGAGGCACAGGGTCAAGGCTGATTTGCATATGGCCACGTCTGAACTGGGGTGGTGTGGAGTGCAAAAAAAACGATGGATTTAGGCCCAGATCTCTGTACTGGGGTGAATGTATGACATTGTTCTGCATTCTGTCCATCAACTGTTGATTTGCATTTGTCACCCTGAGTGGGATGGGTATGCTCAGACGTGAGTCCCATGCTCTCCACACCACTGGAGTCAAGCTATCCTGGCTGAAGACGGCTGATAGCTAGAAACCGGTCCTAGGATGCTTGATTCCGGTCCAGGGAAAACATGGCTTGGCAGTTCGGGCTGGACTGTTCCCATGAGGCACAGGGTCAAGGCTGATTTGCATATGGCCATGTCTGAACTGGGGTGGCGTGGTGAGCAAAATAACGGTGGATTAAGCCCAGATCTGTGACGGGGGGTGAATTGTTTGCCAATGTGCAACATCCCGTCCATCATCTTGTGCGTTGAGCAATACCCCTTGGGCGCGGTGTCTCCATTTGGCCCAGTGTGACGTGGTGGTCACCTATATAGGCACCACACAGGCGCATTGACGTCAGTATTTTTCATTTTTTTCACGCCTGAAGGGTAGAGCCAAGAAGTAACTGATGAGAACGTGTGCAAAACTAGGGCTCTGAAAAAAGGATGTAACCCTAGTCCTAACAAAACCAGTCCGCAAAACGTGGAGGCATGGGTGGGCCTGTAAGGAATCTGCAGCTAGATAGTCTATACCAGATAATGCGTTACCGAAGGTAAGCAACTTGTTCTTCTGATAGAGACTTCTAGCTGTAGATTCTTTACCTTTGAATTAGCTATACTCAAGCATTACTATCCTTGCGGTGGGTTGCAGACCAACACCGTACAAAAGAATGGGCCCTTAAAACTCAGGGGGTGCTTCTTAGAAGATCTTAATGCAGAGAACGACCCAGTGAGAGATGGTCCTTTCCTGCAGTGCCTCCTCGTAATTTCCACATACCCCACAAAGAGTTGCTAGCTCACCTGGAACTCCCTTGTGCAGTCAAGGTAGAACAACAACGCTCTTTTTGCGGTCAGACGGCGGAGACGCTCCTCTTCCTTAGAGGGATGTGGTAGAGCAAAGAAGGTGGGCAGCGTGATAGACTGACCCAGATGAAATGGGGTCACTACCTTTGGCTAGAATGAAGCACCACTTTAGCTGGAAAGAAGATCATGTAGGAAGGCATGCAAGATAGCTCCTGCAACTCACTCATAGGCAGATGTTATCGCCACTAGAAATGCTATTTTGATGGTAAGCAGCCGGAGAGGACATGTGTTAAGGCTTGAGAGGAGCACACATTAGATAAGTGAGGACCAAATTAAGGTCCCACTGTGGCATAACTAAGGGCATGGGCGGAAACAAGTGAGCCACCCCTTCAAAAACAGATTTACAATTGGAGACCTGAAGAGAGGGTTGGTCAGACAGCCGCAAAAAAGCAGAAAGATAACCCTTAAGAGTTCCCAAAGCAGAAGCCTGTTGGACAAGGGTTAGAAAGAACAGGAGAACAGTGGAAAGAGAAGCAGAAAGAGGGTCAATAGACATTTCTGTACAAACTTCCAATGGCAGGCGTATATAATCTTAGTGGAGGGCCGCCTGGCCGCAAAATAACGTTGCATACCTCAAGAGAAGGTCAAAAGCCATCAACTGCCGCCGCTCAATTTCGATGCATAGAGGCGCAGAGTTGACCGCTTTGGGTGGAGGACCCTCTCCTGCTGCAACAGAAGATCCTTGCAAAGGGGCAGCCTGATTGGAAGATCAATGCTCACTTTCAAAAGCTCTGGATACCAGACTCTCCTCGCCCAGTCCGGATCCACAAGAATGACTTGGGCCCGGTTGCTCCTGATCTTCTTCAGAACCCTGGGCAGAAGTGAAATGGGCGGAAAGGCATCCAGCAGGCCTGTGCTCCACTTGCATTGAAAGGCATTGCCCAGCGATAACAGTTTTGGAAACTCCAGCACACATTAATGCTGCCACTGCGCGTTCTCTTCGGAGGCGAACAGATCTAACCAAGGCTCTCCCTACTACTGAAAGAGACCTTGTGGCCATTCGTGATCTGCTATGCGTTGACGCCAGAGTTTGTTGGCCTGGCGTTCAGAGAACCTGCCAGGTGTTGAACAACCATGGTTATACCCTGCTGTTTCAGCGCTGCCCAGAGACGCAGGACCTCACGACAAGGGGTCCAAGATCCCACTCCGCCCTGATTGTTGAGGTACTATATGGTAGTGGTGTTGTATGTGAACACTTGTACTAACTTCCCCTTGACAGAAGGAAGAAATGCCTTTAATGCCAATCGAATCGCCCGAAGCTATATGGAGCCCCAACTAAGCCAGAGACCAGTGTCCCCTGTTCCCCACCTTTCTCAGATGGCCGCCCCATTCCAGAAGAGACACATCTGACACAACTGTGAGATCCGGTTGGGGAAGTCAGAGGGGTCAGCCCCTGAGTCAACCACCACTGTAGATCTCTCACAGTTCCTTCTGAGATCTGGACCAAGTCGGTGAGATTTCCCTGATGGTGTGCCCATTGGAACTTCAGGTCCCACTGCAGAGCCCACATACGCCACTTTTCATGCTTTACCAACAGGATGCAGGAGACAATGAGGCCCAAAAGTCTCACCGAAATCCAGGATAGAGGCTGAAACATCGCAATCATAACCTGAATATCCTGGAATCGCTGCTTGGGAGGAAAGGCCAGAAACTGCAGTGTCCAAAACAGCTCAGATGAAAGGGAGCATCTGAAAAGTCAGGTGTGAATTCTGGACTTTTATAGAGGACCCCCAGCAAATGCAGGAGGTCCGCCGTAGTCTGAAGGTGGGAGACAACAGCCTGGGGCGAGGACACCTTCAACAGCCAATCATTGAGGTAGGGGGAAGACTGAAACCGCTAACCTGTGCAGATGAGCTGAGACCACCACCATCACCTTGGTGAACACCCGAGGGGCACTGGGAAGGTCGAAGGGGAGCACGGTAACAAAGTGCTCCTAGCCTACCTTGAACCACAGGGAATACCTCTGGCCCGGCAGGATGGGGATGTGAAAGTACGCATCTGCAGGTCCAACGCCACCATCCAGTCTTCTTGGTCTAGGGAGACAAGACCTGAGCTAGAGTGAGCATCTTGAATTTCCCTTTCTTGAGTCAGAGATTGACGGTCCGAAGGTATGAAATGGAACGCAACCCTTTGTTCTTCGGAATCAGAAATTAGCTGGAATAACAGCCAATGCCTTCTTCTGAACCCTTTCCGTAGCTCCCTTGGCCAAGAGAGCTGCAACTTCCTCTGGGAGCAACTTTAAATGATCCTCTGCCAGCCGGTCTAGATCTGGCAGAATGGGAGGTGGTAAAGAAAGGAAAGCCAGAGAATAGCCCTCCTGAACGATGTGTAAGACCTACTTGTCCGATGTTATGGACCTCCATCGGGGAGATGATGATGGATTCTCCAACCAACTGGAGTGGTGTGGTCTTGCAGAGTCAGACTAGGAGTGCTTGGAGGCTGATGCTACCAAGGGCAGGGTGGCCGACGACTTCTGGTTTGGATGCCTTGGTTGGAATGAAATGCATCCACGTCCACACACAACCTGGGAAGTATGTGCAGGACGGTGGCTGGAAACCCATTCCGTTGCCTCTAAAGGGGCGAAAGCTAGACTGGCCACAAGGTGTAGTAGAGAGGCCCAAGGATCTGACCGTAGCTCGAGAGTCCCTGAACCTCACTAGGGCCGAGTCTGCCTTGTCCCCAAAAAAGACGAGATCCATCAAAGGGCATGTCCATCAAATTTGCCAGCACTTCGCCCGAGAAGTCAGATGTCCTAAGCCAGGCATGGAGCCTCAAGGCCACTGTCGAATAAATCGATCTGCACAGTGAATCAATCGTGGCAAGGCCATACATTATGGTGAATTTTGATGCATCTCTCCTGTTCTTAACCACCTGAGACAACACAGCCTGAGCCGCCTCTGGGACTTGTGGCAGCACTTGCACAACCGTCTCCCAAAGGCAGTGAAACGGCAGCTGGTCAGGTCGTACCCATTTTCCTAGAAGATTTCCAGGAAATTGGGCAAAATTTTATATTCATGAACTTGACTTTCTGGCTCCTACGGTCTTGCAGTAAAGACACTTGAAGCTTCCAACACTAAGCAGTCAGGGAAAGTCCAAATTCCCAGCATTACCCTAGAAGGATAAGTTACTTACCTGTAATCCTAGTTCTCTTCCAGGGGTATCCTCATCAAAGTCATAAGCACTGAATATTCCCGCCCATGGCGGGAACCCCGAAAAGAATATAAGAATTATATATGGAAATCACATATATACAGCTCTACATATACGTATGTACATATATCATTTTTTCTCATACCAATGCAGCTCCCAATAGGAGGCTAAACAATGGAAATTACCCATATAAAGATTATTTGCAAACATATAAAACACCTGAGGGCAAGTAGAACTTGAACTCTGTTTTTTAATGAGCAGAAAAACACTAATATATTATAAAAAGGGGAAAATAAAGTAGACATTGTTAGCCTTAAGGCTGCATTGTAAACCAAAACCATAGAAAATGAAAGCATTTTCAACAAACTGGCAATGTGCCTTTAAGGCAGCCATGACCCCCAGCTTCCCATCATGCCTCAGGGGTGACAGTTAGGTCAGTTGTTCTTTGCATAAACCTGAAAGTCAGGGCTCAACAATATCCATTAACACTCTGATCGTGTCTCATTTACCTGGGGAGGCGGGTGGGTTGCTTATGACTTTGATGAGGATACCCCTGGAAGAGAACTAGGATTACAGGTAAGTAATTTATCCTTCTCTTCCAGGGGATCCTCATCAATAGTCATACGCACTGAATAGAATAGCAAGCCCATCAACCACCTGCAGGTAAATAAGAAAAAACATGACCCAACCAAACTGCAACAGCCGAAATCAGCTGTTGAACATATTCTGCAAGGAGGCCTGGCCTACTTGGGTGTCTGATTCTAGACAGTAGTGTCTGGTAAACGTATGGATGGACCTCCAGGTCGCCGCCCTACAAATCTCAGACATTGGCACATTATGAAGAAAAGCTGTAGTAGCCGCTTTACCCCAGGGTCTTCTGCGCCAATTGGTAAGCAAGTTTGATACATGAAACTATTCATCTGGAAATGGAACGTTTCGAAGCTGCATAACCAGATCTGATCGACCCATAGTTGACAAAACAGTTGATCACATTTTCTTATAGATTTGGACCGATCTAGATAGAATTTTAAAACCCTTTTCAGGTCCAGAGAATGCAAGGCCCTCTCAGCTGGAGTGAAGGGATTGGGGAAAAAAGGTGGGTAGAGAGATGGTCTGGTTCACATGGAAATCTGACATCACCTTAGGAAGAAAAGAGGGATGTGTCCCCAACACCACCCTATTTAGATGGAAAACTGTTTAGGGCTCTTTAGAACAGAGTGCTTGAATTTCGCTCACTCTGCGAGCTGACATGATCGCTACCAAGAAGCAGCCTTCCAAGAAATATGATGCAAGGTTGCTTTGTGAATGGGTTCGAAAGGCGGACCCATCAATTTCGATAGCACCAGGTTTAGCTCCCAGGGAGATGACGGAGGTCGTACCGGAGGGTAGACCTTCAAGCCCTGCAGAAAATCTGTAACAGCTTGTAATTGGAAGAAAGAAGGGTGAGAAGGTGAGCGCCTATAGGCCGTTATAGCTGCTAAATGCACCTTAATGGAAGTAAATTTCAACCCTGCTTTCGCCAGATATAGTAGGTAAGGGAGAATGACCTCTTCCTGACCCTTGATAGGATGACAATTGTTCTGCATACACCACATGTCAAAACGCTTCCACTTGCGTGCATAGCAATGCCTCGTGGAAGGACGTCGTGCTTCTTACAAAATGGACATGCAGTCCTGCGGCAGTCCTAGGTGGCCGTATTGTATGACCTCAGGAGCCATGCTGCCAAGTTCAGTGAAGGAAGGTTGGGATGATGAATCCTCCCATTCATCTTGGATAGCAGGTCCGGCCTGCACGGCAGCTTCCTGTGAGGACACTCCGACAGATGTAGAAGGCCCGGGTACCACCACGGGGCAATGAGAATCATCCTCGTGTACGAATGAGCTAGGTTGTTCACCACCTTCGGGATCATTGGAAGGGCTGGAAAGGTGTACACAAATGCCCCTGACCAGTCTATCAAAAGGGCATTCCCTTTGGATCCTAGATAGTACAACCGCAAGGTGAAGTCTTAGCATTTGGTGTTTTAGTCTTCTGCAAGAGGTCTATGGTGGGACGACCCCATGACTGGAAAATGTCTTCTACGACCTCGTCGTTGAGAACCCAGTCCTCTTTGTCTTCGAAATGACGGCTGAGAGCGTCTGCTCTCACGTTCTGCTCTCCTGGCAGGTGGACTGCTGTGACCAACAGTTTCCGAGCCAGGAGCCAATGCCATAGATTCTGAGCCTCCAGGGAAAGGGTACGTGAGCGTGTTCCCCCCTGCTTGTTCAAGTAGTACATTGTGGTGGTATTGTCCGTTTGTACTAACACTGATGTTGCCTGAATCGAGGGTAGGAAAGCTTTGAGGGCTAGATGACTGCCCTCAACTCCAAAATGTTGATGTGGTAGGAGCGCTCTTTGACAGACCACTGACCTTGAGTCTGAAGATGTTCCATGTGGGCCCCCCAACCCAGTGTCTGGACAGGAGGAGGCTGATGGAACGGAATTCCGACTTGTAGATTTGGACTCTTCATCCACCACGGTATGGACTTTCGAGCCGCGCTTGACAGTTATTTTGTCGTCCCAGCAAGCCACTTGTCCTCCAGATCCTGCTGCAGAGGATGCATTCGTAGTCTGGCATTTGGGACCAGAAAGATGCTGGATGCCATCGACCCTAACAGGGAGGCAATTGGACGCACCGGCAACTTCTTGCTGTGCAGAACCAGTTGGCATTTCTGAATGATGGAACACTGTCTCTCCTCCGAAGGAAACACTTGTCCTAGCCCGGAGTCTAACAGAGCTCCTAAGAAATGTATTTTCCGTGTCGGTTGTGGGACTGATTTGCTGAAGTTCACTTGTAGACCTAGACGGCGACATAGTTCGATGCAGCTCAGGAAATGGGTTCTTATGCTGTCCGGAGAAGGACCCTTTAACAGCCAGTCGTCCAACTACGGGTACACAAAGATACTCCTGCGGAGCAGAGCGGCTGCCACCACCGCTATGCACTTTGTGAACACTCTGGGGGCGGACTTCAACCCAAATGGTAGGACTTTGAACTGATAAGCGGATCCTACACGGAAACGCAGGAATTGCCTGTGACTGAGCAATCGGAACGTGGAAGCATGCATCTTGCAGATCCAACGAACACATCCAATCCCCCTGCCTGAGATATATTTGATGAAGCGCCAACATGCGAAACTTTTCCTTCCTTATGTGTAGGTTGAGTGTCCGCAAGTCCAAAATGTGTCTGTACTCTGCTTTTTGGCCCTTTTTCTTGACCAGAAAGTATCTACAGTAAACTCCCTTCCCTCTCTGAGATATTGGTACCCTCTCGATGGCTGATTTTTTGAGAAGGGTGGCCACCTCTTTTTGCAGGAGTTTCAACTGGTGACTTGATGTTGGCATTGGAGGGATTGAAGGAGGACGATGTTGAAAACGAAGAGAGTATCCATTCTGAAGCTTAGCTAACACCCACTGATCTCTTGTGATAGCTCCCCACTCTACGATATGCTGTGTGATGCTTCCCCCCACTGGAGTGGTAGACAGCGCTGGGGGAAGAGAGTATTCATTTGGATTGCGTCTTGTTGGAGTTGTTTCCCTGACGCTGATTTCCTCAACCTCTTGAGGAACGCCTGCCTCTGTATTGAGACTTTTGATGCCCCTGTTGATCTTGAGTCTTCTGCCACTGAGGGGTTTGAACCCTCTGCTGAGAAAATCGCAGGTTGTAGGGGCGGGATCTTTTATGCAACTCTTTCTTCTTTTCTAGACCAACGGCCTTAAGTGTGTCCAGATCCGTTTTCATACGCTGCATTTCCTCGTCAGTGTGTGAACCAAACAAGGATGACCCAGAGAAAGGCAGGTTGAGGATACATGATTTGCGCTTCTGGTTTTAGTGCGGTGAGGCGCAACCAAGATGATCTCCTTGCACATACCCCATGAGCATATCCA
This sequence comes from Lissotriton helveticus, assembly GCF_964261635.1. Taxonomy (NCBI): domain Eukaryota; kingdom Metazoa; phylum Chordata; class Amphibia; order Caudata; family Salamandridae; genus Lissotriton; species Lissotriton helveticus. The sequence goes on from NC_136060.1 coordinate 387,342,932, forward strand.
TGCGCCGATAGGGTAGCTCCATCAGCTGCTCTGATTGGAAACCTGGCTGTCCTCCTTAAGGATTTCTTCAAAATCCCTGCGATCCTCTTGAGGAAGCTTCTCAGAGAAACGTTGCAGAGAATCCCACAGGGATCTATCGTAGCGTCCCAGGATACTTTCAGCAAGGAAGCCGAAGTGCCACACACCCTCCATCCCCAGGAATCTTGCGTCTTGCTCTCTTTGTTCGGTGGTACAGTGGAGGAAGATGCAACGGCATGGTTCTTTCTCGCTGCCGCGATTATTATAGAATCCGGGGGAGGGTTGGCTCTGAGGAAGTGTGGATCATCCTCTGGTGAACGATATTTTTTCAGAATCCTCGCTGGAGCGGATATAATCGTCGCTGGTGTGAGGAAGACTTCCATGACTGGTTATATGATGCCTGGAACCAAGGGAAGCAGAGGTTTAGCCGCTGTCTTGTGATGCAGGGTTTCAAAGATCACGGTAGACTTGTTTTGGCGATCTGGCATGGGGATACCCAGCTTAAGTGCCCCTCTGCCTAGGATGTCCTGGAATGTGTAGATGTCATCCACTGGAGAAATTCGACGGTGGACTGTCAGTCAGTGTAGGAGAATAGTCCCTATGAGAATAAGGAGAGGAAAGAGTAGGAGATCTGCGCTCCCTGGTCCTGCTCCTTGATCTGGACCTCCGTCTGCTTGAACTCACAGGGTGCGTGTCCGCTCACTGGGCCTCGATCCCGATCCACTTGCTGGAACAAACGAGTACTCCAGCGCCGTGTCCTTATCAGGAGCCCAGTGATGTAAAGGTCTGTACCATCTAGGAGACAACCTGATGGAATGCGACTTCTGACCTTCTCTCCTCTCGGGAGAACGTGCTGGAGGAGATGGGTTCACCTCTTCAAGCAACGGCCTTGCTGGTGAATGCCTGGACACTGTGCTGTCCGAAGCCAAGATCACAACTTCCGGGGACCTGGATGTTGACCCTCGGTGTAAACCCTGAGAGCCTGAAGGTGATGACGATAGGCTCACTGGAGGAGAGGCCTCTCCTGAAGGGCACTTAGACTGAGATCTGGAGTGTCTATGTGCTGCCTGAGACCTGGTCGGAGACATATGTCTTGAGGAAGACCTCCTCTTCTTAGAAGGGGGGCTTGAACGAGTGGTAGAACGTCCCCTAGACTTAGAATGCCTATCTGACGGCGATGTCGCCTCCTTTCTTGACGTCGTTTCATCAGACTTCTGTCTCGACGTCGTCCGGAGATGGAGTTGTCAATCTCGACGTCGCTGTCATAGGCGTCTTCTGTCTTGACGCTGAAGGGGGTGTCTGGTGTCTCGATACTGAAGACCGGTGAACTGCCCTTGGCGGAGCTCTGTGCCTCAAAGTCGAACGCCGCTGCGACTACAGAGCGCTGTGCTTCGACGCCGATCACCGGTGCGACGACGGAGCGCTGTGCCTCGACGTCGATCACCGTGGCGACGACTGAGTGATCTGTCTCGACGTCGTATGCCCTGCTGGCGACGACGGAGACCTGCTTCTCGATGATGAACGCCGCCTGTTTGACGTCAATGGAGGAACCGGTACCTTCGACGACGAAGTCTTCGCCGTCAAGTGATGTTTCGATGTCATCAAAGTCTTCGATGTTGTTTTTGTCCCCGTAGGCAGCTTCGACGCCGATCCCGATGGAGAACAGGTCGGGACTTCTCTCGACGTCGACCGGGTTCTCCTCTTCTGCTGCCTTTTAGGAGACCTACCTCTATCAGAGAGGCCATAGATACAAATGCTCTATCTGTCTTTAAGAGTTCTCCTTGACAAGCTCTTGCAGTGATGACAGCTGTCTGCAGAATGTGTCTCAGGGAGACAGAGGATACACACAGGTGTGTGTTAGTCCTGGCCTCCTTCTTGCCATAGGAGGGGCATGGGTCGAAAAGGGAAGGCATTTTTGACTAAAAATAAACCTTTTCTGAACACAAAAAAGGCAGCACTAGCACTCTGAGGTCAAAAGACGTTGAGTGAAAGTGAAAAACTTCAAGATTTAAAAGATATTTTTGACAGAAAAGTAAAAAAAGGTAGGAGTTGAAAATCCAGGGTCCTGACTGAAGGAGCTGGAAAGAACAACTGACCTAACTGAACCCTGAGGCATGATGGGAAGCTGGGGGTCATGGCTGCCTTAAAAGCACGGTGCCAGTTTGTTGAAAATGCTTTCATTTTCTATGGTTTTGGTTTACAATGCAGCCTGTAGGCTAACGTCTACTTTATTTGCACTTTTTATGATATACAAGTGTTTTTCTGCTCATTAAAAAACAGAGTTCAAGTTCTACTTGCCCTCAGGTGTTTTTATATGTTTGCAAATAATCTTTATAAGGGTAATTTCCATGGTTTAGCCTCCTATTGGGAGCTGCATTGGTATGAGAAAAAATTATATATGTACATACATATATGTAGAGCTGTATATATGTGATTTCCATATATAATTTTTATGTTATTTCCGGGATCCACGCACATGGGTAGGAATATTCTGTGCTTATGACTTTGATGAGGATTCCCCTGGAAGAGAAGCCATCTACCTATTGGACAGCTAGGATACATTAATAGCCTTGTTGCCCGTTTTGTAAACTCAACGATAGAACTTCAAACAAATCAATTTTGATGCATTGCGTGCCATCTGCTTCAGTGCTGTCCTATCTGCCTCCAGCTGGTGGAGCAATATGGTGTTTCCACGTACAATAAGTGTATGCTTCTGTTCGCGGTGTATGGTCTCCAGTGTGGTTACTACCAACTCTCTCTACTTGTCTTTGCAATCGAAGTAGGCATTTACCGTCTGAATCATAACTTTGCCAGCAAGCAAGAATTTTTAGACTAAATGTGCAATTCATATTTAGTCAGAAGTAGGTCTCAATTTATGTCTGCCTGTAATTGACCAGACATCATCTGTGCTCGCCCTTCCTCTAGTGACTCAATCTCAATTTAAACGGTGAGTTGATTGCCAATACTTTAGGAAGAATACAAGACCCCTTAACCTGTAGAGAGCTCTATAGACAGCAAAAATAATAATTAAACTTGGAGAAGATCGCAAAATACATATATGCCCTCTTTCTAGAATGCTAAGTGGGCCTACATCAGACAACCCAGGTGACATGAGCCCTGTTGAAAGCAAATGATTTCAGTGGAACTCCCATTAGATGTAATGAATGCTTATTAGTGTAATGATCATGTGATAAAATAAAGTTGGACTTTGACCCAAGATTGGGTTGGAACAATATTAGTATGGAATATGATTAATAATGTTTAAAAATGAAAGATTTTGTAAAAAGTACAATATTAATAAGAAGCTCAATGCTCACAATGATGGTAGGCACATTCCCACTAACCACATCAAAAAAATGACTGCGTGGCTAGTAACATCAGTCTACCCTTTTTTTGACCCATCTTTTCAGACTTGACATTTCTTCTTTCAGTGTCCTTCCTTTAAATGCGCAGTTATTCTCGGTCTAGTTACAAAGATTTCTCGAATTTCAGGGCTACTTCTTGGTTCCCATTTCTCTCCAAGATGCATGAACCTATTGATTTGTCATCTTTCCTCAGTTCAATAAGGCTTCCATCCGACCATTATGCAGAGACCTCATTGCATGACCTCCAACACTGTACTTGATGTTCGACAAACATTCTTCAATTTTCATCTTTCCTGATTATTGTTACTTTTGACATAATAATCCATATATCCTCTATTTTGTTAACTATTTCCATTTCATCCTTTGGCTTAAGCTTGCATTATTATTCTGACTCAGATCTATTTCTTGATTTGTGAGCTTTGACTCCCACAATCATGGGCTTCTTCTTGGTTATCAAAGGTAAGGGGTAGTGGCAGTTCCTCCTGACCCGCTAGCTCGCCAGAGGCCACTGTATTGAGCCTGTGCTCCAGCCTTAATGTGCTTTGTGATTTGCTAAATTGTTTTATCTGTGACTGAAAACGGAAAATTTTACATTTTTAAAATTGCACTTCGCATTTCTTGCACACATTGCTGAAAATCGCCACACTCATCCTATTAGTGGGCAGTAGCCTCATTTCTGTTTGTTTATTCGGTTTCCCTCTGAATAGCAAGGGGGAGGACACCACTTCCTGTCCAGGATCTGCTTGGCGGTTAGCGCTCTAGCGCCTGGGTCTCTCGGGGCTATTTAGGCTGAGCCTGACATCTGCGCGCTGCGGTAAGGGGTAGTGGCAGTTCCTCCTGACCCGCTAGCTCGCCAGAGGCCACTGCATTGAGCCTGTGCTCCAGCCTTAATGTGCTTTGTGATTTGCTAAATTGTTTTATCTGTGACTGAAAACGGAAAATTTTACATTTTTAAAATTGCACTTCGCATTTCTTGCACACATAGCTGAAAATCGCCACACTCATCCTATTAGTGGGCAGTAGCCGCATTTCTGTTTGTTTATTCGGTTTCCCTCTGAATAGCAAGGGGGAGGACACCACTTCCTGTCCAGGATCTGCTTGGCGGTTAGCGCTCTAGCGCCTGGGTCTCTCGGGGCTATTTAGCCCTCGCCCCCTGTTGAGCGCGCAGCGATCGCGCGCAGTGGAGCCGAAGAGTAGCCAAAGAGTAGCCCGTCTGCGCCCGTCCGCGACAGGACGGGACCAGGGGCCACTCACTCTGCTCATTTTTCTACTCATTACCATGGCCCTGTCAGAAGACACACGTCTCAGGTACACTTCTCAATCCTTAATAGCTCTTCGACCTCTGGGGCTGCAGAGGTGCGCCCGTGATAATTGGCCATGTCCAGAAGGTCCCTTTTCCTGTCTGCTATGCCGGTTTCAAGCCACATCCAAAACGGTTGTTAGTCAACCTCCTAAGGTATTTACTCCAGAAATGAAAGGCTGGAAAAGCTTCCTATTAAATGTTCGATCACTCCCGCGACACCATGTCGAGATATGGGACACTATCCAGAGTCTCAAACCGGAAGTATGCTTCCTTACGGAAACATGGTTAAAACCACATACCGTCCCAACTATCACTTTGGGGATTCCCCTAGAATATAAAATCCTGCGACAGGACCGTCCGGAGAAAATTGGTGGCGGGATCGCCATTATATATATAAAGAAAGGCTTCACATTACAGTGATAGAACAAATTATACAACCTTCCATGGAAATAATGATTTTTAAAATAAAAACAGGACCCAGGGACCACTGGAAAGGTGCTTTAGTGTACCGGCCCCCTGGACCCAATGCTGGCTTCACGTTAGCCCTAACCGAAATATTAGCCCCACACATGAAGGCCAAAGAAAATTTTATTTTACTTGGAGATTTTAATTTCCACGCTGATGTATCACAACACTCTGACACAAAGTCCCTCTTAGCTGACCTCGCTCTTCTAGGTCTTCATCTGCGTAACTGTGGCCCCACTCATAGGGGAGGTCACACCCTGGATTTAATCTTTACCAATCACTCTTCCATACACTGCCACCCCCCCAAATTCATAAACTGGTCAGATCATAGTATGCTGGAATTCTCCTTCTTGCAGTTAGCCAAATCTACTGACCCCCCTACCAATCTGAGTATTAAGCTGAGATCTTGGCATAAAGTCACCCCGGACACATTTGAGCAAGTCTGGAGAGAGCCAATAATATCAGACTCTGATAATATCGAGTCGGCTCTATCCAAACTTAACAATGCACTTCTGGATGCTATCAATTTTTTGGCCCCTCAAAAATTAATTAAACAATCCTCCACTGCCAAAAAAGAGATATGGTATACTGAAACATTAAAATTAGAAAAACAAGGATGCAGAAGGTTGGAAAAACTCTGGAGGAAAACCCACACCATCGCTAGTAAGGAACACTACCTGCAGGCAATGTCCACCTATTATAAAAATATTTAAAAAGCTAGAAAAACTTGCTTAACATCACAGCTAGCTGAAGCTGGCAATTCGACCAGGGAATTATACAAAATTCTGCAGACCTTTACTAATCCTTTGGTATGCGAAAGCCCCGACACATTCTCCCAAGAGTTGTGTAATAATATCTCTCAATTCTTTGAGGATAAAATTGAAACTATTTACAATAAAATCACCTCGGCCAAATACCCCATGGACATCGACGTCCTTAGTACCCCTCGCATGGAGACTCAAAGAGACACCTTTCTTGACATTCCTGAAGCTACTGAGAGCGACATTATAGCACTATTAAATAAAATGAAAACAGGCTCCCCTCTTGATCTGCTCCCTGCTAGACTGGTGACCACTTTGAGCAGAACATTATGCCCAATCATTTGTAAAATCTTGAACCTCTCCTTCAAAGAAGGGCAACTCCCTCAGCAATGGAAAGAGGCAGTAGTGAATCCTATACGGAAAAACTCAGCTTCACCTTGGACGGAACTCTCTAACCTCCGTCCCATCTCTCTTCTGCCCCTCCTGAGCAAACTGGCTGAGAAACATGTCAACACCCATGTTTCCAGTTTTATAGAGGCGACAGGGGGCCTGGACCATTCACAATCTGGGTTCAGGCCCAACTACAGCACCGAATCAGCACTCCTCTCCGTGACCGACAACATCAAGATGTCACAGGATAGAGGAGGCTCAATGATTCTGGTGCTGTTAGACCTGTCGGCCGCTTTTGATACTGTGTCTCACCAAATACTTATGGGCCGTTTGCAGGGAGTGGGCATTGGAGGACAAGCCTTGTCCTGGTTGGAGAGTTTCCTTTCCGGGCGTTCACAATCTGTCAGCTTGGGCCCCTATCGTTCCACCTCAAGGGTGCTCACGAAGGGGGTGCCACAGGGCTCATGCCTAAGCCCCACATTGTTTAATGTGTATGTGGCCCCCCTTGCTGAGATTGTGAGGAAGTATGGATTCACTCCAGTGTCCTACGCCGATGACACCCAACTTCTCTACCCTTTCCATTCTCTGAACTCTAATGTCAGGGAAAATTTTGCTGAGGGTATGAGGGCAGTATCAAATTGGATGGCTTCCAACTGCCTCCAGTGTAATGTCAGGAAGACGGAGGTAATGCTCTTTGGGAAAGCTACTATACTCTGGTCCCCCGATTGGTGGCCTATGGATCTGGGACCAGTGCCCTCCCCAAAGCTGACCGTTAAAAACCTGGGTGTGAAGTTAGACCAAAACTTAACCTTAAAGGAGCACGCGAATGTAATCTCCGGAGCATGCTTCCGCACCATTGGCCTGTTAAGGCGAGTTTTCCCTCTCCTGCCTGATACGTATAGAAAGACTCTTGTACAGGCCCTGGTGATAAGCCGGTTAGACTATTGTAATGGGCTCCTGATACTAGCTAACGAGGATGCCTTAAACCGGCTACAGGTGGTCCAGAATACGGCGGCAAGACTGATACTGGACGCCCCTTCAAGAACTCCCTCCAAGCCCCTATTGAGGGAACTTCACTGGCTACCGATACGGCAACGTATCAAGTTCAAAATCTGTTGCACCATTCATAAATGCCTTTTTGGAGATGGACCCAAATACCTAGCCCAAAAATTCCAACTCTATAAACCAGATCGCTCTCTTCGATCAAGTAACCAACTGTTATTAAAACCCCCACTCATTAAGAAAACCAGACAAGGTGGTGCGCCCTCTCCCTTGTGGGGCCGACCTTGTGGAATAATTTGCCCTTCGGTCTCAGACAGAACACTAACCACCTATCCTTCAGGAAGATGCTCAAAACAAACTTATTCCTGGAAGAATAACGGTCTTAGCTCATCTATTTGAGACCCTAGCCCATCCACAGAGCTACATTCTTTACCAACCTGGCGTGCAAAGCGCAGAGATATCCCGACAGGGTCGATTCTGGCACGATATAAGAAATTAAATAAATAAATAAATAAAGTCTAGAAGACACTGCACCTTTTAAAACTATTTTGCTGAAAACTGAAATCCTTTTTTGTACCTTTTCTTTCTGTCTGGTCAGTGACAGGGACAAATGCAGTACTATAAAACAATAAGTAATAATGATTGGAAAGCCATGTTCGACCCACAAATTCCCAAGTGAAAGAGCAAACATGGAACTTAAACCAAACTTGTATTGATATTCCAGAAGACAGACATCCAGTCCAAAATGTAGAGTATCTTCAAAACATGTTTATATACATACCTTTGGTCGGTCCCCAAGAAATCCACTGCAGTTTGGGGCACCACACCTGCAGACAGTTTTTTCATTGCCCAGACAGTCCAAATTGTAATTAAACGTAAGTTCCACTCCTAACAGGGGTAAAGACATTCAGGTCTATTAGTTAAATTTGCTTTAGGAGTAACACATGTACACAGAACTGTTTTCTCTCCCATCTACAGTATTAACTAACAACCACTACACTGTAATTAATAAATACAATTCAAAAATACAGTAAACTAATCACATTGCTCAATGTCTTTTTATGGATTGGCTACAGACTTTGGCAAGACCCTGGTGTTCCCACCACTCACAAAACATACTGTATTCTATGCAATGTAGAGGTAAAGAGTTACAGGTAGTTTTAGCTGTCTAGAAGATATAATATTATCAATATTTCCAATACATCAATTACAAAAAGAAACAATACAAATTGATTGAGCTTTAAATCAGCCCCCTACAACTACTGGCTTTCCTGTGCTTGTCCTGCTTTGCTGTTGCTTGAATGACATTTCTGTCAAACAAGAGAATCGGCGAGAGTCCTGACATCTTAGGACCCAGGACTGTAACAAACTACAGACACCGATGATTGCCGATCCGCATTCTCCAGTGCCTGACCTCAAGATGGTCGCCCGGGGCACAGAATCACAAACTGAAAAACTCGACCTAGATCGGTGAGCCCCTGACCTCACTCCATGAAGCTCTCTCACCACCTTAACCATCCTCGATCTGACCCTGCTGCAACGAGACCACCTGCACCATCAAGACTGACGCACAAGTTACTACTTGTGTAACGATCTATCTGTAAGAGACATTAGTTAGTGATAGATTCCTTACCTCAGAATATCCCCAGGCGTCAGACTGGATCTGGAAAGTTTTTGCTTAGCCGGACCCCTGCGCGTCAGTAGGTGGTGTCCTGCGGCTCGGAGAGTACTTAGGTGCCATCCATGCGCGCTGACGTCAGTTCTGTACACGTATTTTCGCACCAGGAACAGAGAGCCATGCAAGATACTGACCATTGGTGTATAAAACTAGGGCCTTAAAAGGGGATGAACTTAACCCTAGTAATCAGTTCACAGAACAGGGAGGATGGGTGGGGCAGTAAGGAATCTATTACTAACTAATGTCTCTTACAGATATATCATTACACAAGTAGTAACTTGTGCATCTGAAAGAGACACATTTGTGATAGATTCCTTACCTTAGAATAGATACCCCAGCTCAACAAGGAACACCTGCAATGTGAAAACTGACTGACAGTGGGGGTGATTTATTTGCATGCTATTGGATGATCTGGATCGGCTTATGGCCCCGCTCATGTTTTACTGTTGCCATAGGATCTGACATGTAATATCTGCTACGTTATAACTATGTGAGAAAACACCTTAACTATGTACCGCTGTAATCATTATTTTCTTCCATGTATGTATAAAACTGAAAAATAAAGATACATATATAAAAAAATGAATAGATACCCCAGCAATACCAACCCCTGTGGGGTGTGTGCAAACGAAATGACACCAGGAAGTCACGGAGAACAGAACGGACCTGACTGTCAAGGCAGTAGTGCTTTGTAAACGTGTGCAGCGAGGCCCACGTAGCTGCCTGACAAATGTCCTGCAAAGAAACGCTGCGTCCCAAGGCAGTAGCGACTGCAGTTGCCCTGGTCGAAATGCACGCAACCCCACAGGAGGCTCCTTTTTGGCCCAAGGAGTAGCATGCTTTAATGCACAGAACGACCCACCGTGAAATAGTCTGTTTGTGCACAGCCCAACCTTTTTTGGTACCCACATAGCCAACAAAGAGTTGATCATCCACCCGGAACAGTTGTGTACGCTGCAGATAGAAAGCAAGAGCACGTTTTGGGGCCAGACGGTGGAGCCTCTCCTCTTACCTGGAAGGATGCGGGGGCGGAAAGAAGGTGGGCAAAGTGATGGTCTGCCTGATGGGGAAGGGCGTGACAACCTTTGGCAAGAAAGAAGGACGGGTCCTTAAAACCACCTTGTCCAGGTGAACAGAAAGGAAAGGAGGTTTAGAAGAAAAAGCCTGGAGCTCACTCTGCTCTTCTTGCAGAGGTGATAGCTACCAGGAAAGCCGTCTTTAAGGTGAGAAGATTTAAGGGACAGTTATGAAGGGGCTCAAAGGGAGCGCACATCAGGTAAGTCAAGACAAGATTTAAGTCCCACTGAGGCATTATGAAAGGCACAGGAGGAAAAGTGTGTAATGCCTTTGAGAAAACGGTTAACAACCGGGGACTTAAAAAGAGAAGGCTGATCAGGAAGCCTCAGAAAGGTGGAGATGGCAGAAAGATAACCTTTGATAGTGCTCAGAGCAGAGCCCTGCTGGGCCAAAGACAGCAGAAACAGAAGAACCTCAGAAAGAGGGGGAGAAAGGGGATCCACAGCTTTTGCTGTGCACCATGTCACAAATTTGTTCAATCGGCAGGCGAATACCGTTTTAATGGAGGGACGCCTGGCTGCCAGAATGAAATTACAGACTTTGGGAGGAAGGACGAAAGCCGTCAACTGTCGCCGCTCAATCTCCACGCATGAAGGAGGAGGCTAAACAAGTTTGGGTGAAGGACCGTCCCTTGCTGCTGCGACAGAAGATCCTCCCAAAGAGGCAGTCGGATCGGGGGATCGATGCTCATACTGAGTAGCTCGAGATACCATACTCTTCGGGCCAGTCCGGAGCCACAAGAATAACTTGGGCCCGGTCGCGCCTGTTCTTCAGCACTCCGGGCAGAAGTGGTATTGGCGGAAAGGCGTACAACAGACTGCAGCTCCACTTGAGACGAAAAGCGGCGCCGAGCGAGTGAAGCCTTGGAAATTCCAACGTGCAGAACTGATGACATTGCGCGTTCTCTTTGGTGGCGAATAGATATAACCAAGTCTCTCCCCACTGCTGAAAGAGACCTTGCGCCACATCCGAGTTCAGACGCCATTCGTGATCCATCAAGCACCGGCGGCTGAGTTCGTCCACCGTGGCATTCAGAGAACCTGCCAGGTGTTGAACCACCAAGTTCCAGCCATGTCCAGAGGCTCAGTGCCTCCTGACATAGGTTCCAGGACCCCGCCCTGTTTGTTGTAATACCACATGATGGTGGTGTTGTCCGTGAACACCTGCACTACACTCCCCCAGACAGAGGGAAGGATGCCTTCAGTGCAAGTCGGATCGCCCGTAGCTTCATAAGGTTGATATGGAGCCGGGACTCCGCCAGAGACCTGAGGCCTCTGATCTCCGCCTCTCTCAAGTAGCCTCCCCATCCCAGGAGGGACGCATCCATCACTACTGTGTGCTCCGGTTGGGGAAGCGAGAGGGCATGTTTCACTAACAAGATGCATGAGGCCCAAGCGCTGAAGGGTCATCCTGACTGAAACTCGGGATAGAGGCTAAAAGATCGGAATCATAGCCTGAATATCCTGGACTCGCTGCTCGGGAGGATAGACCCTAAAATGAGTCTAATCCAGAACCACTCCGATGAAGGGGAGCTTCTGAGAGGGACTCGGGTGCGACTTCGGCACGTTGACGGATAACCCCAGCAAGTGCAGGAGGTCGGCCGTAGTCTGAAGGTGGGTGACGACTGCCTGGGGCGAGCCCGCCTTCAACAACCAGTCGTCTAGGTAGGGAAAGACTGATACCCCTGACCTGCGCAGATGAGCTGCAACCACCGCGATCACTTTTGTGAACACCCGAAGGGCGCTGGTAAGGCCGAAGGGGAGCACGGTAAACTGAAAATGCTTCTGGCCCACCATGAATCGCAGGTAACACCGGTGGGCCGGCAGGACGGGGATGTGAAAATGTTTAAGTTACTTACCTTCGGTAACGATATATCTGTAAGAAACATTAGTTAGTTAGATTCCTCATCTTAGAATAATCCCCAGGCGTCAGACTGGATCCAGAAAGTTTTTGTCAGCAGTATCCCTGCGCGTCGCTCGGCGTCTTCTGCGGCTCCGTGTCCGTCGTGATCGCCGGGATGACGTCGGAGTACTTAGACGCCGCCCTCGCGCGCTGACGTCAGTTGTGTACATAGCTTTCCGCGCCAGCATCGCAGAGCCATGATAGAAACAGACACTGATGCCATGAAACTAGGGCCCTGAAAGGGATTTCCTTAACCCTAGATATCGGTTCGCAGAACGGGGAGGATAGGTGGGGCTGTGAGGAATCTAACTAATGTTTCTTACAGATATATGGTTACCAAAGTTAAGTAACTTATGCATCTGAAAGAAACAAGGTAGTTAGATTCCTCACCTTAGAATAGATACTCCAGCAATACCAACCCCGGTGGTGGGTCTGCGGACCAAGATCACACCTGAATGTCCTGGAGAACAGAACGGCCGAAAAAGCCATCTCTCCGGACTTGGCTGTCCAGGCAGTAGTGCCTAGTAAACTAGTGCAGCGAGGTACACGAAGCTGCTTGACAAATGTCCTGCAGAGGAACTCCCCGACCCAGGGCAGTAGTAGCCGTCGTGGCCCGAGTGGAATGGGCGCGCAGCCCAACAGGAGGCTCCTTTTTCGCCAAGGAGTAGCAAACCTTGATGCACAAGACGACCCATCGAGAGATGGTCCGCTTTTGCACCACCCGTCCCTTCTTAGCGCCCACGTAACCAACAAAGAGCTGGTCGTCCACCCGGAACTGGCGTGTGCGAACTAGATAGAAGGAGAGCGCACGTTTTGGGTCCAGACAGTGGAGCCTCTCTTCCTCCTTCGAAGGATGCGGAACAAAGGTGGGCAAGGTGATCGACTGCCCGATGTGAAAGGCCATGACTACCTTGGGCAGGAAAGAAGGACGAGTCCTCAGAACAACTCTGTCCAGATGGACAGAGAGGAAAGGAGCTTTAGAAGAAAGAGCCTGGAGCTCACTCACTCTCCTGGCAGAGGTTATGGCAACCAGGAATGCAGTTTTAAGAGTCAGAAGACGAAGAGGACAGTTATGAAGTGGCTCAAAGGGAGCGCACATCAGATATGTCAGAAGAAGATTCAAGTCCCACTGAGGCATCACGAAGGGAACAGGAGGGAACATGTGAGTGATGTCTTTCAAGAATCTATTACAACAAGGGACTAGAAAAGAGAAGGCTGATCAGGAAGGCTTAAGAAGGCTGAAATGGCAGAGAGGTAGCCCTTGATAGTGCCCAGAGCAGAGACCTGCTGGGCAAGAGAAAGAAGGAAAAGGAGAACCTCTGAAAGGGGGCATAGAGTGGATCCACAGCCTTTGCTGTGCACCATGCCACAAATTTGTTCCACCTGCAGGCGTATACCGTTTTTGTGGAGGGACGCCTGGCTGCCAGAATCACATCCCAACTTCAGGAGGCAAGTCAAATGGCCTCAACTGTCGCCGCTCAATCTCCACGCAAGGAGGTGGAGACTGGACAGGTTCAAGTGGAGGACGTCCCCTGCTGCTGCGACTGAAGGTCTTCCTGAAGAGGTGTTCCAGCCATGTCCAGAGGCGCAGAGCTTCCTGACAAAGGGGAGCACGGTAAACTGAAAGTACTAGTGGCCTACCGTGATCCGCAGGTAACGTCGGTGGGCCGGCAGGACGGGGATGTGGAAATATGTGTCTTGCAAGTCCAACGCTACCATCCAGTCTCCAGGGTTTAGGGCAGCTAGGACCTGAGCCAAAGTCAGTACTTCTCCTTCCGGAGGAAGCCGTTGAAGCTCCGTAGGTCCAAGATAGGGCGTAGGCCTCCTCTGCCCTTCTTGGGTACCAGAAAGTAGTGGGAATAGCAACCACATCCTACTTCTGGCCCAGGAACGCGCTCGATGGCCCCCTTGGCCAAGAGGGCCATAACTTCCTCCTGAAGAAGTCGCAAGTGATCCCCGACATGTGGTGGTACTGCGGTGGCATGGCTGGAATGGTCACCTCAAAAGGGGAGGGAGTAGCCCCTTCAGACGATTTGCAGCACCCACCTGTATGACGTGATGGTACACCAGTGGGGGAGGTGATGGCGGACCCTGCTCCTCACTGGCGACTAATGGGCCTGAAATGCCAGACTAGGAAGGCTTAGAGGCAGATGCTGCAAGGGCGGGTGTGGACTGTCCCTGCCGGCGTCCCCCGCTACCGCCACGGTGGTTACTACGTCCGCAACCGCGTTGGGCCTGGGTCTGCGGCTGGAGGCGCCCCTTCCCTGGCCGCGAAAGGCGGAACTTTGCTGGCGTTGGCCGAGGCCCGGGGACTTGGCCCGGGCCTCCACCGGGCACTGTGGCAGCACCTCCGCAACCGTATCCCACAGAGAGTGGGTGTTACGGCCCAAAAGGCAGGCGGTGTTGACCGACCACAGCCCCAAACTCAGGGAGGGGAACAGTTTCTTCGCAAACCTTTTGGATTCCCGATCCGGAGGAGTGGTCGGGAATGCAGTCTGGGATGTAGAGGCCTGGATCCCAGGCTCTCGGGGTGGGGTGAACGGATAGGAAGCTGGGGTCGCCCGGAGCCGGCGTTGGGCCACGTTCCGATCTACAGGGAGGCCTGTAGAGGGCTTGGACCAAGTGCCCAACAGAACGCCGGTGAGGGCTTCGTTAAACGGTAGGAGAGGCTCCGAGGAGCTTGCCTGTGGTTTGAACACCTCAGGGACAAGGCCCGGCAGTCGGGGCACGACTAGTCATCATGGTCGGCCCGAGACAGTAAAGGCACCGACATCAAGCAGTGACAGTCCTTGCAAGGTTTAAACCCAGGCATCCCTACCGGCACCGCGAGTCAAAGGTCGACTCGAGATGTGATCCAAAATAGAACAAAAAAGTTAGTCAAAAAATGACTAAGAGTACTGCTCTTCCCGGATCTGTGCTTGCTGGCGCGGAAAAAAGAACTGACGTCAGCGTGCGAGGGCAGCGTCTAAGTACTACGACGACATCATCCCGGCGATCACGATGCAGACGACTGACGCGGAGCCGCAGACGACGCCGTGCGACACGCAGGGGTACTGCTGACGAAAACTTTAAGAATCCAGTCTGACGCCTGGGGATTATTCTAAGGTGAGGAATCTAACTAACGTGTTTCTTTCAGATATGTGTCCTGCAAGTCCAAACCTACCTTCCAGTCTCCAGGGTCGAGGAGACTGGAACCAGGGAGAGCATCTTGAACTTCTCCTTCCAGAGGAAGCGATTGACGTCCCGGAGGTCCAAGATGGGGCGCAGACCCCCTTTTTCCGTCTTGGGGACCAGAAAGTAGTGGGAATAACAACCACTCCCTACTTCTGGCCCAGGAACGTACTCGATGGCCCTCTTGGCCAGGAGGGCCGTGACTTCCTGTCGGAGAAGAACCATATGATCTCCCGAGATGCGTTGGCACGAGGTGGCATGGCTGGAGGGGAGGACTGAAAGCCTTTGTCGCCAAACAAGCGGATGCCATCAAAAAGCATGTCCATGAGTGAGCTCTGGACATTGGGCGAGAACCCAGTCGCACGCAACCAGGTGTGGCGCCGCAACGCCATAGTCATAGAAATCGCCCTTCCCAATGAGTCGGTGGTGTCCAACCCACACCGAATGGCGAATTTAGCCGCATCCTTACCCTCATCAATCTCCTGAGAAAGGGCAGCCTGCACCTCCTCAGGACACTGAGGCAACACCTGAGCAACGGCACCCCACACTGCGTGAGAGTAGTGGCCCAACAAGCAGGCAGTGTTCACTGACCGCAGCCCGAGGCTGGCAGAAGAGAACAACCGCTTCCCAAACAGGTCCAGCCTTTTAGAGTCCTTATCCAGGGCGGCCGTGGGAAAAGACTACGTTGAGGCCTGTATAACCAGGAGACCAACTCCAGGGTGCTGCAGGGAACCATCCTGCCTCCTATACCTGCCAACTCAACCCCCTTTCTTCCCCCAAGAACCTGCAACTAAGACCTGCCGTCCATCTCCCCCAAGATAAGCGATGTGGGGAAACATGGTGGCAGCGAGCTGAGCTGCCGCGGTGCTCAGAGCTCGGGCCTCCGCCATGGGCGGTTCTTGCTAAATTTGGGAAAATAAAGCGGTTCAGCGGCAGGATTATTTCCCCAGCTACACATGGATATGTTTCTGAGATTTGAAATTTGAGAACTTAGTAAAAACTTACTGTGTTTTCATCAGGTTGCTACCTTTCTTCTTTTGACCGGGCGAGGCGGCGTTGGTTCTTCTCTCTCCATGTGTTTGGAGGAGGCGTGTCTTTCCTCACTCGAGCGGCTGCAGCCTTGTTCTCAGAGTTTGCTGAGCCCACCGAGCCTGCCATCGGCTCAGTCAGGCCTGCGGCTTTGGTCCCGGGCCGCCCTGGAGCTCAGGAGGGGAAGAAGGCTCCGCAGTCTCCTCCTAGGCACCCGCAGTATTCCTGCAGGGTCCCTGGGGAGTGGAGGAGTTCCGAAGACAATGGAGGAGGCAAAGGATTCACCTCTTCGGTGCCCAGAAGAGGTGTCTGAAGATATAGAAGTCGGACAGTCTGGACATTCTGGTGAGGCTATTGTTTCTCATGCTTTAGCGCCACTTTTGCCTGCACCTATCAGAAGAGGTAAGCGAGGGCCCAAAAGAAAGGAGGCTAGAGGGGATAAAAATACTGATTCTGTGGCCATTCTAGGGTTGAACATTAAAGGGGTAGCCTCAAGACCAAGTTTGAGTTTAAGCCAGACTAAGCCCTGACTTAACTGTGGTAAAAAAGAAAACCTCCACGTTTTTATGCGCGGAAGTCAAAGGCAAAGGTAAACGCACAAAAATCTGCAGGGCAGTTCAGGGTCTTAAGACCTCGGTAAACCTCGGCTCCAAGATCACACCTTCTCTTCGGTCTTATTTTAAGGTAGTCCCGCAAGTATTAGATCTGTTAGAGGACCGTACTACATCTGGTTCAGGGTATTCAGGACGCTCAATCTCTTCCAGTTCTCCTATGGATTTAGAGCAGCTTTCTCTAGTATCTGAGACACCTGTGGTTGTAGATATGAATAAAGTAGATCCTTTGAGGCAAGCTGCAACTACCGCAGATACCGTGGACACCGAAGGGGGTGCAGTGTTATTAGCCTCTGTACCTACACAGTAAACCTCAAAATCACCCTCACAGTTACCCCTGTTAGATGCACCAAACGAGGTGGACACAGAGGCATTAAGTGAGGCAGTTACAGAGGCAGCTTCAGAGGCAGTAGCACAAGGAACAATCCCACAGGGTGATACGGTCATGCTCTCTAATAATATCATTGAGGGCGATGGTAGTGGCTCAATGGCCGCGTCTCTGCAACATATGTTCTCCTCCCTGTCTATGGAAATTAAAAATGGTTTTGATGTGTCAACTGCAAACCAGTTGGCGATCAGGAATTTTTGTGAATCTCTTGAGAACAAGATCGATGGCCTTACTTCTAGAACTGCGGTACTTGAAGAAACTGTGGTTGGCCTATCACTGCATTTAGATCAGGCTAAAGATGACATCGCTAAGCTCAAAAAAGAAGACCTTATGTTATCTGAAAGAATGGAGTAGTTGGAAGATAATGCCAGACGTAGTAATATTCGTATTCTTAATGTGCCTTAGGGGAGTGAGGGTACAGATATCAAACAATACATCATCTCACTACTAAAAGACTCATTAAGTCTTGAGCAATCAGTTGAAGAGCTAGGCATGGATATCCAACGTATCCATAGGGACCCCTTTAGAAAGAACCCCCAGACGTCTGAACCTAGAAAGATTCTGGTCAACTTTCACACTTACACTCTTAAGGAAGTAATCTTCAACTTAGCTTTGAGGCAGAAATCGTTGAGTGGGAAGGGGTTCAACTTCCAGATCAGGTCAGATCTATCCAGGGTTACCTTGGACAAGCAGTGGGAGTTTGGGTGACGGCTCGATGCATTTAGAAAGTTAGGAGCTGTTGCACAACTCATGTTTCCTGCCGCGCTGAAGATTGTGCATAATAATAAGATGTATAATATTAGATCCATTCAGGCGGCAGATGAGTTGTTAATAACTTTGGGGAATGAAAAAGGGTCTTCTGGTTAGCCATAATCATAGCTTAGTATAAACGGAGCGCACATAAATAACCTACTTTATCTGTCTAACCTTCTGTCCCGGGTAAAAATAAGAAAAAAAAATAAAAAAATAAACACTATTGGAAGTGGGGATGGGAGAATTACTATCTAGGTAAATCATTTAAACACTGTCACTTATAAATTGAACTATTTGGTCAGGGGAAATATTAAGTTATTAGTATATTACTTATTCCGCTGTCTCTAGTCTGTAATAATTAGATGCCTGGCGGGACATTCGGGTTGGGGCACTATCTTTCTGGACTTGTTCCGGATAGATAGAGCAAGGGTTTCCAAAGGGTGTTTAGGGCACTGGGTTAGGGGGTGGGTCTGGCAAGGGAGAAAGTTAAAAAAAAATCCTCATTTTCTGCTTGGTATTGATTTTTCTTAGTGATGATAGGTTTTTTCATGGTGGAGTAGTGTCACCGTTTTTGTTGGTTATTGCCGGTTTTCTTTTGTTAATGGGAGGGTTGAAGGCGGATTGTTCTGAATCTTATGAGTAGTTTGAGAATTCACTCCTGGAATATCAATGGCCTTCGCACCAGACCTAGAGGGGACAAGATTATGCAGTACCGGAGGGATTCTGATGCGCAGGTCATTGTTCTCCAGGAGACGCATCTTATCGAGATCGAAATGCTCTCTTTGGCGGAAAAGAATAGGTGGATTGACTTTTGTGTTTCAACAACACAATCTATGAACACCAGGGTTGTGACGATTATCTTTAAGAAACCGTTAAAAGCATGACTAGTTTCCAAACTAGTAGACCCAGGTGACAGATGGGTCATTGCGACGGTAATCATTGCTGGGGCTCAAATCACTATTGTAGGTTACTATGGACCCAATCAGGACGATCCATCGGTCCTGAAGTCTATTTTTTCTCACCGGTTATCCTTCCCGGAATGTTTATCTTGGCTGGGGATTTTAACAGTTTTGGACCCCCTTCTCGAAAAAACCCCTAATAGCCGGCCTTTAACTCTTTCTAAAACCAGGGTCTTCTTGCTTAATAATGTGAAGCAGTATGGCCATTTGGAGAGGTAGGTCGGGTCAACTTCAGAGCATTTCTTTCCGTAATAACAAATATCATCATCAGTCAAGAATCGATTTTATTTTAATTAGCCAGAAATTGGCTGACTTGGTTAAGAATATCTGCTACCTTCCCTCCCATTTATCGGATCATTCAGCCGTGTTTATGGAACTTGTTGGTTTCCCAAAAGTTTCCCCTAGAATTTGGTCATATGACCGCTCATTACACTCCGCATCAGAAGATATTGCCTTTCTTATAGTTGCAGCTCAGTGCTTTATGAATAACAATATTGGCTCCGCTCCATCAGGGAGTAGAGTATGGGACTCTTTTAAGGCCTTTTAAGGGGCCTAATTACTAACAAGGTTTCATATTGGAGGAAACGCCATAGAGAAGAGGTAGCATCTATTGAAGCTGAGATGGTAAAGACGCAGGCTGAAATCGATTTGAATGCTACATCATCTGACAATCCCTACAGCTATTGAACAGCAAGTTACTTACCCTAAAGGGACAGCTGGGTTCAGTCCTGAATGGACGTATTCTTGAAAAGTGGGAAGCAAGTAAAATAGCCCATTTCCAATATGGAGAAGGGGCGGGGAAACTATTGGCCTGGAAGGCAAAAACAGATCAGGTCCGTTATAACATAGATTCCATTCCACTCTTCGGATGATGACATTAGAAGAATTTTCCGACAATTGTTTCAAAACATCTATCATGAAAATAAGCAAATTGAATCAGATCATATCGAGGATTGGCTGAGTGGGATTTCTCTCCCCTCATTGACTTTAGAACATCGCACTTCTCTTGATAGCATCATCACGGAGGAGGAGGTCAGAGCAGCTATCTTAAGTAGTAAGAAGGGGAAGGCAGCAGGACCTGATGGCCTTCCGGCCGAAATTTACAGGGCATTGGAACAGGCAATTGTTCCCTTTCTTACTATACTATTCAATCAGATCCTTTAGGAAGGACTGCCGCCCCCTGTCTCTTGGGATAGTGCATCTATAACTTTGATTTTAAAGCTGGGGAAACCAGCATCGTGTTGTGGGTCATATAGACCAATTTCTATCTTAAACGTCGATTACAAAATCTTTGCTACTGTCCTGGCGAAGAGATTAGGGGCAGTGGCTGCCGACATCTTACATCAGGATCAGAGAGGATTTGTCAAGGGCTGTCAGCTCTATGAATTGACAAATGATCTGATAGGGGCTATCGACATGGCAACAACTGATTCCCTCCCTCTGGCTGGCCGGGCTGACGCTCGACGCAACCAAGGTTTCGACAGGGTGAATTTGTCATACCTGTCGGGGGTCTTGGCTAAGTTTAACATCGGTGACGGTTTCCGTCGTGCAATCAGATGATTATATCAGAATCCCACAGCTTGTCTGTTGGTGAATGGAGAATTGCCAGACCCGTTTACCATCACAAGGGGAACACGTCAGGGCTGCCCTCTTTCCCCTCTCCTATTTGATTTATATATCGAACCTTTCGCACAACGCTTGAGAGACAATACCAACATCAAGTCCTTTAAGTATTGGGGTTGGGAGAAGAAGGTGGCCCTGTACACTGATGACATTTTGATTTTTTCTTCAGAAATACGTACAGCCCTTCCTTCTGTTATTAAGATCGCTTTGGATTTCGGAGAAATCTCTGGATATGAGGTCAATGCCTCAAAAACAGAGATGATGGTTTGTAATGATACTGACCTCGGGACTGGGGTTCAGCCTAGTCCAACTTTGCTCTATCTTGGTCTTAATATTATCAAAGATATAAATAAAATTGCCTCAATTAATTTTTCTGTTGTAGCTAAAGACTGTCGCAGACTTATGCGATCTTCGTCACAACTTCCATTGTCTATCTTGGGAAGAGTAAATCTGATAAAGATGACTATTCTACCAAAGGTTTCTTTTTTGTTCAATACTATTCCTCTTTATTTTGAACGTTTATTTTTTTCAAAACTACAGAATGAAATTAGTTTGTTTATTTGGGATAAACATATCCCAAGGATTGCCTGGAAAAATACTCAGGCGCCGCAAGGAAAAAGGTGGTCTAGCAGCTTCAGACCTCCAGATATATGCGTGGGCATTCCAGCTTTCTCATGCTCGCATGTTACTAAAGATGCCCACAGATTTTGGTATCGGGTGCATGTTGGCAGCTTTGCTTAGGGGGGGAAGGAGTAGTTCAGACCAGTTTCCTGTTTAAATTTGGAGATCCCAAATTTTTTAAGAAGATTAAAATGAAGATACTGCAGGGGATGGCGAAAACCTGGGCTAAAGTCAGGTGCTCCAAAAAGTTGGGGTATTTTTCTAGTAGGTCACCACTATGGGATTCTCCTGGGAGCCCTGGGTGGTTGCAAGACAGTCTAGCTGTGCCTTTGAGAGCTGCAGGGTTGGAGGTTTGGGGTGACCTGTTTGTGGAAGGTTGTCTGTTATCATGGGAATCTCTGCAAGCTAAATCTTGTTTAAATCTCTCTAGATTCAAATACCTCCAGATTGTCCGTTGGGCTCACTCATATACCTCACACAGGAGTAGATTCCCTCTAGGAGGGGGCTGTCATCTCGAGTCCCTGCGTGATAAACCACCAATTAAAAAGGAAGTTTATCGGGGGCGTGGCCAAGCCGGCGAACATGGCGGTCGTCTAGAGCCTGAGCTCCGACCAGCCTGACAATACTCACAATTTATCCTGGCCCTGGCCTTCACAGAGGGTTTCCTGCCCTGGCATTCGGTGGCGGACGCATTGGGCAGCACTCGGCGGCGCTTCCGGCCCTGCAGCTGCCCGGGAGACGGAGCTGCGACGTGGCGAGATCCCGCAGGGTCCGTTGAGGCCCAGGCAGCCGGGGCCTCGATTTTGGGGCTGCTGGGTCCGGGCGTGTCCGCTGCCGCTGTAGTGGAGAGGGGTGCGGCGCCAGTGCCTGGAGCTGGGCGCGGATCTCCGCCGAGGGTGCTCCTGTGGCGGCCCCTGCGCAGACGACCCCCCTGGGAGGTGCAGCTGGTACGGAGGAGCTCGGTGGGGCCTGCACAGCCGGGACCTCAATTTTGGCGCTGCCCGGCCTGGATGGGCTCACTAACTCCGAGGTAGGAGAGACCTGGCGCCCGTTCTCTCCCGGGGGCCCGAGTGGCCCGAGACCCTCCTGCGCCTCATTGCCTCCCTTGCCCTGACTGCTGCGGGGGCGCACGACTGGACAATCAGCGAGGGCGCGCCAGGGACAGCTGCGTCGGCGGAGGGCCGCCACCATATATCCCCATGCCCTGACGGATGTGGCGCATGGCCTGGGACTCAAGGCGGAAGGCTGGGGACAGTCGGCTGCGGCGGTGAGAGCTGCCGACCCACCATAACAGGCCCAGAACGGGCAGCTCCAGCCGGCGCAGGACAGGAGAGACCCTCATTGTGGAGCAGGCTGAGCCCTGGTGGGGCTGACGACTTGAGCCTCCATCTTGAACCACGCACCCATCGCGGCGGCGGTGGAGAGGAAGGTGCTAGGTGCAGCCCTGCCTGGAGACGCTGGACGGCGGAGACCAGTGGTGAGTGACGCACGCCCCATTTGGGAACTCGGGGGTCAGATCGGGCCCCGGTGGGAGAGAGCCCGAGGCGGTGTACGGCCAGGGGGACGCTGCGGAGGGTCAATCCGGGCAGGGGGCGCCTGGGCGAGGGTCCCTGAGACAATTGAGTACGCTGTCAGTGAGCCATGACACGAGGAGGAGCCGGAGGGGGACAGGGTAAACAGGGGCCCACTGACAAATACACAGCGGCGGTGGGACCGGGCGGGCCCCCGGCGCCCACTCCGGACAATGCGACGTTTCTAGCCGCGATCACGCAATCGAGGGATATGCTCGGCGCGAAGATAGGGGCGGTCAGGGCTGATGTTACCCTTCTCCGGCAGGACTTGAGGAATGCAGTAGAGCGCATTACAGGCGCGGAGACTCGAATATCCGCAGTAGAAGACGACGTGTCCACCCTTAAACGGAAGGTTGCAGACATGGAGAAAGTGCAGAAGGGCCTGGTCCGGAGGGTGGAGGATGCGGAAGGACGGGCCATACGCAACAACCTGAGCTTTGTTGGCTTTCCGGAAGGGTGCGAGGGAGGCGGCGCGAAGGACTTCATAGCGCAATGGCTGGCGAGCTGGATCCAGGCGGATGCCCTATCTTGATGCTTCGTGGTGGAGAGGGCCCATCGGGCACTAGTGCAGAAGCCCCCGGTCGGTGCGCGCCCGAGACCGATCACAGCCAAATTCCTGAACTATGCAGATCGGGATGCTATTCTGCGGCAGGCGAGGATCAAAGGTACGCTCACACACGACAACGCCACCATTATGATCTTCCCGGACTACACGAGGCTAGTGCAGCAGCAGCGCCAATCCTTCCTCGCCGCCAAAGCCCGTCTCCGTGATCTAAAGCTCCAATATGCGCTACTTTACCCAGCGCGGCTGCGGGTTGTCTACAAATCCCACACGCTATTCTTTGACACTCCAGAAGAAGTGGGTCAGTGGACTGAGGAGACGGTCAAAATTCGGCTTAACACCGCCAGGGAAGGAGAATCGGACTCTTCCTCGAGTGGCTTTGCCAGGGAGGGTCTACGGAGTCAGCGTCGGCGAGGCAGGGGATCGCGATCCGGCGGGGGTTCGCGCTCAGGCTCGGCCACAAGTCAGGCCGACCCGACACGGGATCAGCAGGGAGAAGTGCCTTGATGACAGAGAGAAGTGAACGTTGACTAATCTATGTGATGTTAATGGAAGCCCAGGTGCAATGATGATTTAGGCTGGGAGCCCGTCCTGTTTAGTATGGGAGGGTGGGAGTGACAGCCTGGTTCTTATGGGTTGTTACTGGGGGATTCATTGGAGGATGAGGCGCTTGCTCCCCTGTTGGGAGCTTGGCCGACATCCGTCCGCGATAGGTGCTTCCATGTTTGGGAGGTGCGGGGTGGGGGGGAAGGATGGGAGGGGTGTTCGTGGGATGTTGGGGGGGGTCCTTGCTTGCGTGCGCTCTGTTGCCTGCTGTTTGCCATGTACCATGTTGGCTGGATGCTGGAACTTCTAGTACTGTACTCGTTGTATTGCTCAAATGTCCACTGTTAGGGAGGGTGGGCGGATAGGCCCCGGATCGCTACGAGTCATGAGTTGGAATGTGAGAGGGATGCTAGACCAAGTTAAGCGGGGTGCTGTGTTTCAGTATGCCAAAAGGGTGGGCGTGGATGTTCTTCTGTTGCAGGAAACCCATTTGCTAGGCACCAAAGCACTATGCCTGCAGCGTTCAGGTTACACACAGACGTTTCACTCCGGATTTACGAGGGGCTCAAGGAGAGTGGCGATCCTTATACATCGCAGGGTGCCATACAGTCATAAGCGCGCCTGGACAGACACACAAGGTAGATACGTGGTGGTACAGGCGGAGACAGGGTGACTTTTGGTAGCATCTATGCCCCTCTGCCACTTCAGTGGCCACTGGTTGAAAAGTTCATATCCCTGTGGGTTGAGGTGCCTGACTCCCTGTCTGTTCTCGGGGGGGGGGGGGGGGGGGGGGGGGGGGTGTATACTGGAACGATTTTGTAGACAGAAGCTGTGATAGGTGGCGGAAGGTGGCAGCGGGTCAGGATCAGGGTAGTGAGGGACCCACCACCAGACTGTCAGCGTTAATCACAAGACTGGACTGGCTAGATGCTTGGCGATACAAACATGGCGCACGACGGGATTATACATACTTTTCGGCGGCGCGAGACTCATTCTCCAGCTTGGACTACATTCTTATCCCTAGGGGGTGTGCCTCCTGCATAGCCTCGGTGGAAATCTTGCCGCGGGCCCTGTCAGATCACTCGCCGGTGCTTGCGGCGCTTCGGGTGGGCCCAGCTAAGCAGCCGTTTCGGTGGCGGATGTCGGCCTGGCACTTGAACCAGGATTATAAAGCGCACCTTGTGGTGGAAATTGACCACTACTTATCTGCGAATGTGGGTAAGTTGACTCCCCGACTACTCTCTGGGAGGCCTTGAAGCCTACTTTGCGTGGGGTGGACATATCCTGGTGCCCGGCGGCCCAAAGGGAGAGACGGAGGGACTTAGTGAGACGGGAGGCAGAGCTGGAGGCACTGGAGCGCAGAGCCCGAGAGGTGGATGGCGGGCCGGCACGGCGACAGCTGGTGCTAGCGCAACAACAACACGCATCGGTTTTGATGGACGAGGCGAGGCAGGCTTAGTTGGCGACCCGCAGTCGGGTTTACCAGTGGGGCGGACAAGTCCTGCAAAATGCTGAACCGTCTTTGCCAGGGAATCATGCATGCCCAGCCGTTACCGTGGATAGTAACCCCAGAGGGGGAGCCCTTGTTAGATCCAGTGGAGATTGCAGAGAGTTTCGCCGGGTATTACGAGTCTCTATATGACCCCTGTGAGTGCTTGAAGGCGGATCCGGCCAGCGCTTTATCGATGATCTCTTGCCGAAAGCCGTCTCGGATGAGGTTAGGGACCTGCTGGATCGGCCACTGACCGACGAGGAGTTGGGTGCCGCTCTGGGCGAACTAAACCCGGGCAAGGCGCCGGGTCCCAATGGATTCCCCAGTGAATTCTTCCGGAGGTTTTCAGTTCATCTGGGCCAGCTTCTTCGGCCGGTCGTTGAAGAATCACGCGAGAGGGGGTCACTGGTTCATCTGGGCCAGCTTCTTCGGCCGGTCGTTGAAGAATCACGCGAGAGGGGGTCACTCCCACGGGATTGGCGCCATGCGGAGGTGGTGGTGTTTCTGAAGCCTGGGAGACCCCCGGAGAGCCATACGTCTTACAAAATCTTGGCGAAGGACCTTGCCACCAGGCTAAAGCCGCATATTACAGACTTGATACATCCGGATCAGGATGGGTTTATGCCGCAGCGGGCCACTCGCCACAACATCAGACGGGCTCAGGTGGCGGTGTCAGCTTGGAGAGGATTGGGCGAGCCGGCCGCGCTGTTCCTGGCAGATATGGACAGGGCATTTGATTCCCTCAGCTGGACATATCTCTTTGCCCTGCTGAGCCGCCTAAATCTCGGCCCACGCTTCTTGGCGTATGTCCACTTGCTGTATACTGGTCTTACGGCGTCGGTGCGTGTTGGAGGCGCGGTATCTCGCTCGTTCCCAGTCCAGAGGGGGACGCGACAGGGCTGCCCCCTCTGCCCATACCGGTTTGCTCTCGCCATGGAACCTCTCGCGGCATGGGTGCAAATCGATGCTCAAATCAAAGGATTCCGATGGGTGCCAGGTCCTACCAATAAAATAGCGTTGTACGCTGATGATGTCCTGTTTTTTCTCACTGCCCTGGACCGTTCCGGGCCGCGACTGCTGCGCATTTTGCAGATCTTTGGTGAAACCTCCGGCCTGTACATGAACCCGGGCAAATCCACGCTTTAGCTGCTGGGTGACCGGCAGAGCGTTGGGGACTGGGCATCGGGCCTCCGGTTGGGGCGAAGTACCTGGGAGTTATTTATCCGAACATGCGGCCATATCCCGGGAACGCAACATCACTCCAGTGTGGGATCGGGTACGCGAGGACCTTAAGGTCTGGGCGCGGATGTAGTTATCTATTCTCGGTCGGTCTGCAATATTTAAAATGGTGGCGCTGCCATGCCTGGTGTACCAACTACAGAATCATCCCCATGTGCTCCCCCCCCGCTGGTTCCAGCAGCTTAACTCAGCTCTGAGCAGATTTTTGTGGGAAGGGGGCGTGGCTCGGGTGGCTCTACGGACGTATTTTCTGTCAACCTACACCGGTGGCCTGGTCACGTCGGACGTGCTTTCGTATTATCAGGCGGCGCATCTTCTGGTTTTAAATGACTGGTGGTATGGCAACCGAGATACTCTTAAATCCTTTGCGAACCTACAAGAGGATTTCAGGATGCCCCGCACCCAGTTCTATAGATATCTCCAACTCCGCCATGCCCTGGCGCCCTCCCTGGTTGGCCTGGAGCGGATCCCTGAATTCAGTCCCATCGAAGCGAAAGTCTTCATGGGCGAACTGCCAGACAAAACACTTTGGCAAATCTATCAGACTTTGGTGCGGCACTGCTCCTCAGATTTGGGTGGTCTTAGGGCCCACTGGGAGCGGGACGTCGGGGACCTGGACGAGGAAGATTGGGTTGAGGCCCTCGAAAGCCCCAGAGGAGCGGCCATATCCACGCGCCTGCGACTAGTCCAGTTCAGATACCTGCACCACACATTACACCAGACAGGGGCTGTGGAAGGCCGGACTGGTAGCGTCCCCCGACTGTCTTCGCTGTGGGCTAGAAGTTGGCACACTACTACACACGGTTTGGGACTGCACATCGTTGCGAAGGTTCTCGGATGGGGTCCATCGTTGCCTAGACGAGGTCTTAGCCTGGAAGATACAGAGGGACCCCAAACTTGCACTGCTACATGTCATGGCTGGGGTCGGGGGAAACAGGTATAAATGCCACTTAATGTTGTTAGGACTTACATTGGCCAAACGGGATATTGCGAGAGCGTGGAAGGCCCCCCAGGCCCCGTCACTCACAGCTTGGAAGAATGGGATGGATTACTGCATGGGCATGGAACAACCAGTATTCCTAGCTAGGGGCTGTCCCCGGAAGCATTTCAAAATCTGGAAACGGTGGGCGGACTACCGGGGTCTGGACCTAGACCTGCCTCCCGAGGAGGACACCCTCCTGACGACATGAGGACACGGACTATGAACAGTGGCAGCTGATATGGATCATACATGGCATGATAATGTTTTCCTATTTTATGCGACAGGTGGGCGAGTTGGCACGCAGGGAGGGTGCGGGAGGGGGGAAAGGGTGGATGAGTTGCATGTTTAATTACATCCTGTGGTACTATCTCTTTAGGGGGGGGGGGTATTAATGGATATTCATTGTTATACTTTAGGGGGGGGGGGTATTAATGGATATTCATTGTTATAAATGTGACTACAGATATAGCTGATACAGTGATGCTGGCATTTGTCTTTGGGTGACAGATGTGCATAATATGTGAGTTCACACAATAAAATCTGTTTAAAAAAAAAAGGAAGTTTATCTATGGTACAACTTAATTCTAGAAGAGGTTGACGGCGAATTCCAACTGCCGGAGAAGTTGTGGGGTCCCTCTCTACTTGGTCAAAACGTGGAAAATTTGTGGTTTATATCGTTTAAAGTGTTGTGGGACATTGTCAAGCCCGTCTGGCTTCGGAGAAACCACCTTTTCACTCTTCATAGAGCTTATTATTCTCCACAGAGACTGTCAAAATTCTCCAAAGACTCCCCGGTGGCATGTGCTAGATGTGGTTTGGTAGCTGCCTCCGATGTCCATATGCTTTTTGAGTGTCCGCCTCGGTCTTCGTTTTGAGACTCTATAGGTGTCTCACTTACGGCTTCTTTGGGCTTCCAAGTTGTGATTAACCTCCCTCTTGTAATCTTTGGGCTTATGGATGGGGCCCAAAGTCCAGCTAAAAATCTTTTTTATTCCATATTACTGGCAAGGAGGGAAATTTGTAAAAAATGGAAGGACTCTACACCACCTTCCCTTCTAGACTGGCGAGCCTCTGTTTTGCAGGTGTCAAAGCTGGACTTAGTCAGACCTGGAAACCGAGAGAAAAGAGTCTTTTGGTTCTTGCTGAAGTGGGATCAATAAGGAATATGGCTGTGGGTCCACCCCCTCCCCCAATGGTTCAATGATTATGCTGCTGTGGCTTTTATTCCTCTGCATTGTCGGGTGCACCTAGGTATTGCGGTCCGATTCTAGTGACTGATATGCTGGCAGCAACTTCTCACTTTAAAGGTTTCGGAGTCAACAACACTACTGATGGTTGACGCTGAACTAGATCAGGCGGTCCCTACCAGTGCATTACTGTGACAGTATGTCGTTCTCTGTTAGCCTAGCACTTGAAACCATGGTGGAAATGAGGACCAAAAAAAAAAAAAAAAAGATGTTGAAGGAGTTGACTGGCTGCTGTGAGCACTGCTGATGGGGATCACGAGGTAATGAGTGCTGTGCCTGCTGAGTGATAAGCTACAAGGCTCCTGCAACTGTCCCCCAGCGCTGTGCGGCCTCGCAACCTGTCAGAGCTTTCCAGCGCTGCATAAGTGAAACGTTGTGTGCCTTTTAAGCGCTGGGCCCTCTAAGCGCTAATTGCTGAAAATCATCGCTGCTGGCCCGGTAACTACATGCGAGCGCTTTGCATCAGGGAAGCAGTGTGGCTGTAATCACCACCGCCGCCAAGGCCGCTACCAGAGAAGAGAGCAGTCCTTGGCCCGCTGCGGCCCCCGCAGCGAAGGGACGGCCGCCGTGGGTGCTGGGTAGGCTGCGCCAGGCTTTCGGAGCAGCCGAAGAGCGTTGCGGGGCGCCGGCAGCGTCATAGGCCGCACCCCCGGTGAGCCGCGCAGCTGTTGGTGGAGGAAGGCAACAACGTGATTGGTTCCCGGGCTGGGGACGGCGTGTGGAGGCCCGAAGCCGGTCCAGGCCTCAGTGCGGGGCTTCGAAAAGAGCGAGAGCCCCCCAACCTCTCACGGCCCAGTTCAGAGTGTGTGGAGGCCTGGAGTGGAAGCGCAGAAGCAGCGAGGGCCTCACCGAGACCAGAGTCCAAAGGTAATCCCCATGGGGGAGGGCAGAGTTATCAGTGGGAATAGCGGGGCTGCCGAGGAGCCTCACCAGATCAGAGTGGCATCCCCGTGACCGCCCTTCACCCCAGGAGACTGGAACTGGGCCGCGAAGGCCCCATTTAACCCCATTTCTGGAACTGCTAGGGGCGGGGCCTTTATTAAACACTAAACTGAACCTGTATTAATGTTACTGAGGTTGCATTCACGTTACTGATGCTGTATACATGTTGATGCTGTATTCATCCCCCCAAAGTGTTGCCCAATTGCGGAAGTACAGTGGGGATGTTACCTGTATTAGTGTTGCATAAGAGATGTTGCCTATGAAGTCCCTGCACAACAAAAGTGTTATTCTTATTGAATTGATGTCCGAGGGATGTTGACTCCATTAGCCTAGTATCCAAGAAGTGCTACCGCCCTGAACTAAAAATTAGATAGAGTCTTGGTTTATAAAACAACCTGGTGTGGTGTCATTCTATTGTGTGCGAGTTACTGTCTTAGTGCAAGTGTGTGCTGCACCACTGCTTTACACATTGCCTCTGGGTGTCTTCCTGCCTTGCACCAAGCTACCGTGTCGGAATTGGTGACTCCAGTTCTAACAACCAGGCTCTCAGGTGTAGGGTGAGTGGTCAAGAAAGCGGGGTCACCGGGGCCCCCGTGGCCGGTCTCGACCAAGTGCCCAAGAGGACCTCTGTAAGGGCGTCAATAAAGGGAAGCAGCGGCTCCGACGAAGTAGACGCCAGCTGGAGCACCTCGGTGAGGAGGTTGGTCTTGAGGGCCACTGTGGGAAGGTCAAGGTTGAGGCCCTCAGGAGCCTGACGGAGCACCATCATGTAGGAGGCACTGTCCTTCATCGTAGGCGGGGGAGAGGCAAACCCCGGGTCAGAGGAGACATCGAGGTCGCCGGCATCCTCCAAGTCGTCCACCCAATCTTGATCAGAGTAACATTGCCGAGCAAGCGGGTCCTCGGACCCTTCCCAGAATTCGTCCGCCTCTGGCGTAGAGGAGGCCGGTCGCGGGGACAAACGGATTCAGAAGCGGCGCCGGCCGGAGCCAGTCCGGCTCCCAACGTGGATACCAGGCTGGAACAAAATGGTCCGGGAACCAGGGCAAAGGTGGGATAAACAGCACCGAGTGCAGCGCCGGCGCCAGGGCTGGAGCAAAGGGTGGCGCTGGGGCCGGAAACGCCCCACCTCGTAGCGCTGGAGCCAGCGGCGCAGGATCCTGTGGCACCGGGCCAACAGGATCTGGACACGGGATTGCGGGACCCGAAGGCGCGCCGGCGGGAGCCCGAGGCCTGTAAAGGTGGTCCAAGGCAGCAAGGAACTCTTGCATTTATTCTGGAGTCGCCTACAGACCCGGCTATGGCGGGTAGGCCGCGGGACTCCCAGGCTCCAGAGGAGCCGCAGGGGCGAGGCCCCGGTCCCCCTCGTCCGCCTCCGAGGAGCGACAGGGAGACGTCGGAGAGCGAACACGCTTCTTCGACTTCTTTTTTTGGCAACGCTTACCGTAGTCCAAAGGTGAAGACTTGGAGTCCGAGGAGCGACAGCTCCGGTCCCGCGAGCAGTCCCAGGAACGGCCCCTAGACCCGGAGCGGCGACGTGACGAATGCTGAGCCTCCAGCAACTTCCGGCGCCGCTCCTGCATGGCCGTGGGAGCCATGGCACGACAGTCACGGCAGTCCCGGGAGTCGTGATCGGTCTCCAAGCAGTAGAGGCAAAAATCGTGGGGTCCGCCACTGACATATTGTGGCGACAGGCCCCACAAGACTTATAGGTGGGCATCCCTACGTGCACCAGGAGAAAAAGTGGGGAGACAAAAGTCTGAAAATAGCAGTCAAAAAGTGACTAAACTACGTGCTCAATCCGGATCTGCGCATGGTTGGGGCCTAAGTACTCTCCGGGCCGTCAGCTCGGCGCTGACGACGCCAGTGATGGACGCGGAGCCACAGGACACCACTTACTGACGCGCAGGGGTACTGTTAAGCAAAAACTTTCCGGATCCAGTCTGACGCCTGGGAATATCACTAACGTGTCTCTTTCAGATATTAGGTTCTGCACACCATCAATGCCTGACAGCAAGATGGCCGACCGGGGCACCGAAACCTCCCCGATAACCAAAGTCTCACTGGTGAGTCACTGACTCTTCTAATAGTAGTGATCTCAACTCTGGATTCAACCTTGCCTCAAAAATCTGCTCAAATTTAAAGCGAAGTGAGCCTGCACACCCTTGAGACTGCCAGCACTCCATTCGATAAGCCTGACCTTAAGACCTGACTTTATTCCTGGGACTCATAACTTCCTCAAATCTACTCCGGTGAGTCACTAATTCTATACTAAAAAAAAATAGTAGTGTTCTCACCTCCTGAATCTGCCTCGCCTCAACCCTCCAGCCACAACATCACTGCGACGAAAACATGTGCACCCTCGAGGCTGTCAGCTCCCCACTCTACTGTGCCTGACCTTATGATGGCCACCCGGGGCACATAACTAGCACCATCAAACTATCCACACAGGCGAGAGACTAACTATACACAAAGAGGTGTTCTCACCAATCTCTATCACCCTACCCTGACCCACCGGCACTGCAGAGCCTGCCTCTTCACTTTATGGACTGGAATACTAGAGTCCATCACCCTATGTGCATGAACATTTGATGGCCACCCAGGTCCAACTCTCTAGGGCACAGGTAATTTGCACCGGTGAATCACTGACCAACTCCACTCTTGTGGTAGGGTCTCAGCTTCAACTCGCCCTGTCCCGCTGGGCCCAGAAAGTAAGTCATCTTGACCCTCACCTTCAGGACTGCCATTCCAATTCGCATCGGCCCAGTGCCTGACCCTTGATACCTGACCGCAAAATGACCTCCTAGGAGTAACTCCAAGCCAAATGCACCAGCGAGTCACCGACCTGCTCAATAAGAAACAGCACAAATCTCTCTACTACTCGCACATCACCCTCATAGGACGGCTCTGGAAACTCTATCCCACCTTTCCCAAAGTGAGGCTGCCCCCCATACTACCTAGTCACAATGCCATCCGTCACGTCAGCCTACACCAACCGATCAAACACCCTGAATCTCTATTCGACGACATCTACCACTGCTCCTCCAAAGGACGGATTAAAATGGACCTCATTTCCCCGCACTGAAAGACCCGAAAAATGGAACTCCATCTTCAGTTTGCAGCTCCACATTTCCCAAACGACTAACACTTCTCATAGCTGCAAACTGACTTTCTCAGACCCCAACTGCACTAGGCGAAATGGGAACACCTCCGTGACCATCTACTTCAATGGCACAGTCCAGATACAAGCCAACAATGACAATCTAGAGTCATTTGATGCCCTTTTCCCATCTCGCCGGACAGTCCCCTGTCACGCACTCCTCCCTTGCCCGCCCCTCCTCCTCTCCCAGAAGAGCAAGACCCGCCAGCAAAACTCACCGACCAGTCCAAAGTAGCTTTATTCGAGATATACTCATAAAAGCACAAAGCAAACAAGATTTAATTATACACACTTCAAAAATGTCTTGGCTGGATATTACATAGACCAAACGATTAAAAGACCATTTAAAAACTGAAATCTGAATAAATGGAAGATGTAAAAATTTCATATCAACGATTTCCCTACATTAAAAAAGTTCATTATGACTGCAAATAAGAACAATTTAATATTTAATCAATCACATTCTATGACCAAACTGGGGAGGTGAAAGGTATTGCTCAACGCAAAATTACCCAGATATTAGGTTCAGCCTTATTACCCAAACCCATCCTAGGTATTTGGCTTCCGCTATTGTAATAAATGGCAAAGTACTGGTGCACATAAGCCTTTCAGCTTCAGCACTCCTATTTGTGCCAAGTAGTTTGGACATAGGGGTCAGCCAAACTCTCCTAGGGATGGCATAGGCAGGGCAGGCAAAGAGCATGTGGGCAACTGTTTTGTTGCGACTCACAGCCAGGCAGATGTTATCACTTATGGGGGTCCACCTGGAGGTAAAAGATCTTAGTGGTAATGAACCTGCCCTAAGTTGGAAATACAGTTTCCTATCTCTCGGTTTAGTGATGGTATCCCAGTAAGATTCAAATCCGGCGGTGAGTTTTGTTTCTAACAAAACTCACCTACCATTCCGGTGCACCCTAGTAACAACACCTGCCTCGCACCGCGAGACTCCAACCCCAACATTACCAGACAGAACAAGGCCCCACTACCCCCCTCTGGCAATCACCCCTACCCATCCCTTGCCCTCCATCTCCCGCAACCCACATCGAACAACCTCAACACACAATCTGTGACTCCCAACCACCTCCCCAGACCCACATGCAATCAAACGCGGACGCCTCAACATGCCTCAAGCCACCCTGCACCCATGGCCTGCCCAGAACCCACACGGACAGCACACTCACAAAAAGGCAACTTAACGTCAGGCTCTCCCCCTCTAGGTTTAACATACCCGCCCAGAAATTCCTCACCGACAGACTGGGCAGTGGCTCACCCTGCTTGAAAGCCAGATATCAATCATAATCGAGGGCTTTAGCGGAATCCTAACCAACCTTGCCCCCACCCCGAAGCCCAACCGAATACCCTCCTTCCTCAACCCCACACAACAAAAGCCTTCCGAAGCTCCCCACCTGAGATGGATCTCAACACCTTTCTCTAATCAGACACAGAGACCCAAAAGAACTAGAAATGCTATGTCTGCGAGTGAAGCGGCAGATCTCGCTTCCTCGTACGACACTTCAATTACTGTCACCCTCCAATCCAAAATTCAGGTGATCACCGGACTGGGCCTTTCCAAAATCCCCTAGACCCCCGGCTACCCGCACTATCATCCCCACAGCCCCCCGAACGAAGAAACCCAAACAGAGACGACCCTCACCAACTGCATGATCATGAATTCAGATCAGCCACCAACCATGCCACAGAGCTAGCAGAATCCATCCTCACCCACGACAGACATAGCATTCATCACCGAGACATGGCTAAATTATTCTTCCTTACCACTCATGGATACTCTTGTCCCCCCAGGCTTTGAAATCACGAACAAAGAAAGATAGAAAAGACCAAAGAAGTGGATGCATAGCTATCATCTACAAAAACAACATTTGACGGAAATAAACTCCTTCAACTACAACCCCTTTGAATGCCTAGCCGCCAATATTAACACTAGCAATAACAAAACACTAATCTCCCATCTTATTTACCACCCCCAGGCAACACCACCACATTCACTGAGCACCTGTCCGACCTGATTTCCCACTGCTCTCTCCAAGATGCGAACAACCTAATTCTGGGTGACCTCAACCTACACCGGAATGAAGAAGATAACCCGCTAATCCAGAACCTGAATGAGCTGCTACACAACAACAACCTTACCCAACACTGCCCAGAGGAAACTCAGAACAAAGGAGAAATCCTAGATGCCATTATCGCCCAACGCAACATAGTCACAATAGACCACTCCCTGCCCGTGGATTGGCCCGACCACCACTTCATCTTATTCTACTTCACTCAAACGATCACACTCCAACCCCCAAACAAGACTCCCCCAAATGGACGAGAACGCTTACTCAATCAACCTGACCTGGAGGAAAGGGATAACTCCCTCCTCACTGCCTCCACAGATGATCTATCCACAACAGCCCACTACAACACAACCATGACATCCATTCTAGACCAAGCAGCCCCCTGAAGCTAAAAAAAAAAAAAAGGAACATCCCATCCAGATCCTGCTTCAACACAGACATTAACAACGAAAGGAGACAACTAAGAACGACTATGGAGTAGCAACCCCTCCACAAGACAACTCCAACAACTCAAAGCAGCCCGAAGGAAATACAAAAAACACATCAGCTACGAAAAAAACCACTTCCTTCAGCACCGCCCTAGACAATGCAAAAAACAGGCCCAAAGAACTGTTCAAAATCATCAGGAAACAAACCTCCAAGCCCCCTGAATCCTCAATGCAGGCTTCCAAGGACCTGTGCGAAAACCTCAACTTCTTTGACGAAAAAATCACCAAGATTGAGTACTCACTGGATATCAACGTCTTCCCCGCTTGCATAAGCTTGCCCCCAGTGACAGAAAACAATAGTCGCAAGCACTCCACGAAAACATGGAAGTCCTTCAACCCCATCCTGGAAGCCGAGATACTCAAACTGATTTCCACCTCCAAACCCGCTTCTCAAGTCCTTGACCCTATAACCACCCAATTGACCAAAAAACAAACTCTCCATAACCCCGTTCAGGTGCAAGATTATTAACAGCTCCCTGAGAACCAGCGTCATTCCGGACTGCCTCAAAGTTGGCCAAGTCACGCCACTACTAAAAAAATCCTGCCTTGACTCCAAGGACCTGAATAACTTTAGACCCGTCTCCAATCTCCCCATCCTATCCAAATTCCTCGCAAAATGAGTCCTCCTAAAACTGACTCAGCACATGGACAGCCTCAAACTTCTTGATCCCCCACCAATCGGGTTTCAGAAAAGGCTATAGCACCGAGACCGCGATCCTTAACATCATAGACTATATCCACAAATCCCTCAATACCGACCAATGTTACCTCCTCATTCTCCTGGACCTATCAGCAGCCTTTGACACGGTTGATCACCAACTACTCATTAAGGCTTTACAAGAAAGGGTAGGTGCTGATGAGGTGGTCCTACATTGGTTCTCCTCCTCCTTACACAGCCGCTCACAAAGGATACAAAATCAAAAACTTTACTTCCGACTTACACCCAACAGCAGGGGCGTCCCCCAAGGTTCAGTGCTCTCAACTCAAATGTTCAACATATATATGGAACCCCTTACCACCATTCTTAAAAATGACAATATCCCTTTCCACCTATATGCGGATGACACCCAGATCTATATAGAAACCTCCTTCATAGACGACATTCACAGACTAAAAGAAATCCAACACTGGCTGTCTCTAAACCACTTAAAACTCAACCAAGACAAAACAGAGATCCTCCTCCTCTCCAACAAAGAAGAGAACCCTCAAATCTCCGAATGGCTAAAAGCAGTGGATGCTCTCAATGGCAATCTCAATCTGGCCAACTCCGTAAATTCATTAGGAATCACCCTAGACCCAAAACTGGACATGGCCAAACACATTGAGAACCCCGCAAAGAGTGCCTTCCTCAATCTGAAGCTACTCAACAAAATAAAACCATTCATCCCAACCAAAGACCTCAAACAAACCACCCAATCACTGGTGCTATCCAGACTGGACTATAGGAATGCAACACTCACTGGTACAACAAAATCTCACCTAGCTCCCTTCAAAACAACTCTCAACGCTGCAGACAGAATAGTCACTGGAGTTAGGAAATAGGATCACATCTCCCTAGGACTCAGAGATCTAAAATGGCTCCCAGTCGAATTGTGTGGCAGCTTCAGAACTGCCTGCCTCACGCACAAAGCCTTGCACACAGGAAAACGTGACTACCTGGCAGCCAAACTCAAGAGGGCCGGTCAGACAAGGAACCTCATGAGCGCCAATACCCTACTACTCATCCCTATGAAAACATGCAAACAAAAAAACGCCGCACGGTCCTTCGCCGGAAACGCTCCCAAAATCTGGAACTCCATCCCAGCAGATGTCAGGACTATCCTGTTCTTCACAAAATAAAAAAAACACCTAAAAGACCTCTTCCTCAACCGCTCCCTCCCGAACGGATATATATATATATATATATATATATATATATATATATATATATATATATATATATATATATATATATATCTATCTATATATATATATATAGATATATATATATCTATATATATATATATATCTATATATATATATAAATAAATATTTTTAAGCCATCAATACAGCCTTTTAGACACAGCAGGCTAAGCAATACTGGTCTTTGATTATACATAAACAAACTAGGAAGAGCAAAAGACACTTGAACTGCTTTTAATGAACAGCAACAAAGTAGTCCTGCAAAGAGAAAGGCAGGCATTGTTAGCCTATAGGCTGCCTTGTAAATTCAATCGCATAGAAACTGAAAGCAAATGTAGGGAGTCAAAAAACTGGCACAGTGCCTTTAAGACAGCCATAACCCCTAGCTTCCCATCATGCCTCAGGGGTGACAGTTAGGTCAGTTCGTTGCTGAGACCCGGAGGTCAGGGCACCAAGATATGACAATTTTGGATCATTTGCCCGGGGATGTGGGTGGGTTGCTTATGACTTTGATGAGGATACCCCTGGAAGAGAACTAGGATTACAGGTAAGTAACTTACCCTTCTCTTTCAGGGGATCCTCATCAATAGTCATAAGCACTTGTATAGAGTAGCAAGCCCATCCCCTCTTCCTGCAGGCAAATGAGTACCATAAAAGACAGTAACATCTAAGAATCCAATTCAATAAAAAAATTTAGCATTAGAATAAATTCCTCAAGGAGGCTTGGCCTACTTGAGTATCTGCTCTGGAACCAGAATCGAGAAAATAGTGTCTCGTGAAAGTATTTACAGATTTTAAAGTGGCTGCCTTGCAGATCTCAGCCATCTGTACATTGTATAGGAAAGCCACTGTAGCTGCTTTTCCCTTAGTGGAATGTTCTTTGGGAGAAGCTGGAAGGGGTTTATTTGCCAATTGATAAGCCAGCTTGATGCAAGATACTATCCATCTGGAAATGGAACACTTGGAAGCTGGGAAAACTTCTCACGG
Source organism: Lissotriton helveticus (assembly GCF_964261635.1). Classification (NCBI taxonomy): domain Eukaryota; kingdom Metazoa; phylum Chordata; class Amphibia; order Caudata; family Salamandridae; genus Lissotriton; species Lissotriton helveticus. The sequence continues at coordinate 387,381,247 of NC_136060.1, forward strand.
CACCATAGTTTAGAAATAACTGATCAGATTTTCTAATGGTCTTGGACTTATCCAAGTAGAATTTCAGAACTCTCTTATGGTCTAGTGAATGGAGAGACATTTCTGCTGGCGTAGATGGGTTGGGGAAAAAAGAAGATTGTTTGGTTGACATGGAAATCTGACAGCACCTTTGGAACGAAGGAGTGGTGGGTCCTTAAAAACACACTGTTGTGATAAAAAAAAAAACGTGTACAGTTCTTTGGAACAGAGCGCCTGAATCTTGCTTACTCTACTAAGTAATCGCCACCTAAAAAGCGTCTTTCCATGTAAGGTGCTGAAGGGTCGCTTTGTGAATAGGTTCAAAAGGGTGACCCATCAGTTTGCAAAGAACCAGGTTTAACTTCCAAAGAGGAGAAGAAGGCCGAACAGGGGAGAAAACTTTCTTTAAACCATGAAGGAAATCCTTAACCACCTGGAGTTGGAAGAAAGAAGATTTAATTGGAGACTTTCTGTAAGCCGTAATGTCAGCCAAATGTCCCTTAATGGAAGTAAACTTTAGATCCGATTTGGCCAAATGTAGGCGATAAGGTAAAATTACCTTCTCTTGCCCCCTGGTAGGCTGGAAACAATTATGTATACACCATAAATAAAACCTTTTCCATTTAAAAGAATAGGAATGTCTTGTGGAAGGTCTTTTGGGCTCTGTCAAAATGTTCATACAGTCCTGAGGGAGATTTAAGTGATCGTACAGGAGGTCCTCAGGAGCCATGCTGCTAAATTCAGCGAGGAAAGGTTGGGATGATGGATCCTCCTGTTCATTTTGGATAGAAGGTTCGGTCTGTATGGAAGCCTCTTGTGTGGATACTCCGAGAGATGTAGCAGGTTCGGGTACCACCACTGCTGTGGCCAGTCTGTTGCTATCAGAATCATTCTCATCCTGGAGTGTGTGAGTTTGGCTATTACTTCCGGGATGAGAGGAAGAGGCGGAAAAGCGTAAACAAAGGTTCCTGACCAGTTGATCACAAGGGCATTCTCTATCGATCCTGGTCAGCAAAACCTTGACGCAATGGCGTGACGTGTTTTGTCTGCCACCACTTAGTTGTTTAATACCCAGTCTTGTTGATCTTTGAAGTGACTACTTAGAGAGCCAGCCTGTGAATTCTGTTCTCCTGGCAGATGGACCGCTGCCTGGCCAGGAGCCAATGCCAGTTCGCCTGAGCCTCCAGGGACAGTGGGCGAGAGTGAGTTCCCCCCTGCTTTTTTAGGTAGTACATGGTGGTCGTGTTGTCCGTTTGTACTAATATTCACTTGGACTGTAGCGACTGTATTCCTTGAGAGCTAGATGTACTGCCCGTAGTTCCAGCATGTTTATATGATGTGTTTGTACTTTACTCGACCACCTGCCCTGAGTCTGCAGAAGACCTATGTGTGCTCCCCAACCCTGAAGTGAGGGGTCTGTGATCAAGAATTAAGTCGGAGGAGGTTGGTGGAAAAGGACAACCACCAGGAGATTTTTTCGATGAGCCCACCAGGGAATGGATGCTCTTGCAGACGGGGAAGGATGAATCCGGTCTTCTCGTCATGTCAACATCTGATCCCATTTGTCTTCCAAGTAGAGCAGAGGGCTCATTCTCAGTCTGGAGTTGGGGACCAAAAAAATGCAAGATGACATCGACCCCAGGAGTGATGCAACTGGCCGTACTGAGGACTGGTGAGTTTGAAGGAGATTGCACTTCAGCTTGATTGATAATAGTCTCTCCTCCAAAGGAAACACTTTTCCTGCTCTGGAGTTTAGAGTAGCCCCTAGGTAGATTCGATAGTGGTTTTTCACCGTTTGAGGAGATGAGCCCTATAGAAGCCAGTCGTCAAGATATGGATAGACGGACAGACCTTTACGACGTAAAGCTGCCACTGCCATGCATTCTGTGAATACTCGAGGTGCAGATTTCAGGCCGAACTGTAGGAGTCTGTACTGATAATGCTTGGAGCCTACCATGAAGCGCAGGAACTTCCAGTGCAGTAGTGCAATCGGAACATGGAAGTAAGCATCCTGGAGATCTATCGAGAACATCCAGTACCCTTTCTGAAGATGCTGAAATATTTGTTGTAGCACCAGCATAAAAAACTTTTCTTTTTCGAGGACTTTGTTGAGGGAACGAAGATCCAAAAAAGGCCTGAAACTCTCTTTTTGATCATTCTTTTGAACTAGGAAGTATCTGGAGTAAACCCCTTTTCCTCGTTGTAATGGAGGAACCTCTTCTATGGCCAATTTCTGTAGGAGAGTGGATACCTCCTGACGCAACAACGGCAGTTGGTGAACTCTTGACTTTACTGGGGGAACGCACTTTGGAGGAGCACAAAAACGTAGTGCATATCCATTCTGTAGTATAATCAGCACCCACTGATCGTTTGTTATGTTGCGTCACTCTTTTACATGTCCGGCGATACATCCTCCCACTGGAGTGGGCAACGGCATCAGAGGAAGTGAATCTTCATTGTTTGCCAGTGTTCTTCGCTGTTGACGAGCCCTGTCGTGGCGCCCCTCTGACTCTGGAAGAACGCACATATGCCATGCAAGTATGAGTGAGCACTCTAGCTGCCCATCAGCTGCAGCACTGATGATTTGATTAGCAGCAAGAGCTCCCTCAAGGAGAATCTCCCCAAAATCTTGGCTGTCCTCTTTGGGTAGTTTTTCTTTGAAATGTTCTAGGAAGTCCAACAACACTATCATAAATGCCCAACAGGGCTGAAGCACTAAAAACTTTCAAAGATGCAGCTGCAGAGCCACAAGCTTTTCTCCCCCAAGAATCTTGGGTTCTGCTCTCTTTGTCCGAAGGAACCGTCGAAGAAGAAGCCCCTGAATTAGTCTTCTTTGTAGTCACAATAATCACCAAATCTGGTGGCGGATCTGACCTGAGGAACAGGGGATCTTGTTCTGCTGGTCTATATTTCTTTAAGATCCTTACCAGGACAGTTTTTATCATTGCTGGGGTAAGAAAAATGTCCATGACTGGTTGTAAAAGACCAGGAACCAATGGCAGAAAAGGCCTCAACGCGGACCTCTGATGCAGAGTCTCAAATATAACAGATGTAGATGTCTGCGGTGCGGACATCTCTATGTTTAACTTTTGTGCTCCTCTTGACAGTGCATCATGGAAGGTGTTGATGTCGTCGATAGGAGAGTGGTCTATAAGAGTGGGAGAATAATCCCTCATCGAGGTGTGTCGAGGACGACGACCAAGAAGGTGATCTAAGTCTCCTATGACGGCCATGAGAAGCGGATTTACGTGATGGAGACTTGTCCCTGTGGCAACCTCTGGATGGTGTGGTGGGTGATCGGTCAACTGCCTTCACCAGCCAAGCCAGAGGAGATCTATGCAGAGGACTTGAATAGTCCAAAGCAAAGGCTGCTGCACCTGTGCAGAAGTCTTTCTGCCAGTGATGGACTGGGAGAAGCCACCTGGGAAAGAGATGAACAGAGGGAGATCTGTGGTCTTTTCCTTGTTGCGTAGGAAGAGCTGTGATCTGCGGGGTGGATTTCTGCACCAGCCGTTCTGGAGACAGAGAAGGCTAGATTCTCGACGTCGAGATGACTTGTGGAGATCCTGCAGTTGACAGTGAAGGTTCGGGGAGATTTTTTGACGTGGAATGGTGTCTCCCTGAGGTCGAATGATGTGATGACCTCGGTAATTGTGAGTGTCCCGACGTCGCGCAGCTATGCGCCACTAGGACCTGCGAGTCCATTGAAGGAAACCTCAGCCACGGCTGTGTAGATTCCTTCTGCCTTGACATTGACCGATGTCCCAAAGACAATGACTTGTGTTTGGTCGTAAGAGGAGTATCAAGCCTCGATGTGGAATGAGGAGAAGGTGAAATCCTTTTTACGTCGAACCTCTCGACATAGTCGATCTCGGTCTTGACGTTGATCGTCTTGTGGGCTGCAAAGGAGGAGTCTGCCTCAGAGTCTAATCCCTTCTCGACGTCGCAGAAGATCTGGGCCTCGACGTTGAGTGCAGTCTTGAGGGCTGCAACGGAGGAATCTGCTTCGATGTCAAACCCTTTTTTGACATCGTTGATGACCTAGGCCTCGACGTTGACCGCCGTACCCACGGAGAGCTATGTCTCAACGTTGGGCGAACCCGCACCAACGGGGAGCAACTCCTCAAAGCCGACCATCAACGGGTTGATGGAGGACTCGATGCTGATGATGTACCTCTGTGTTTGAAAGCCTGCGACGACGACCGATATTCTCTCGACGTCGAGCCCACTGTCGATGGGATTGTCGTCGACGTCTTCTTCGCCGGTGAAGGCATTTTCGACGCTGATGAAGAACAGACCAGGATTTTGCTTCTGGAAGATGATCTTGGTCTCTTCTTCTTCGATCTCACAGGAGACCGGTCTCTACAGGTAGAAGCTTCCCAGGTTCCAAGTCAGCTATTGGCCGTTAAAACAATGGAAGACAAACACTGATCATGAATGTTAAGGCAAGGATGGATGGGGGACCAGATGTTGGGAGGAGAGTAACATCTGCTTTTTGGTTGTAATGAGGTGAGTAAGTTTTGGTTGTAATGAGGTAAGTAACATCTGCATTTTGATTGTAATTTACCATGGATCTAACTATTAGAGGTCTTTCTGTTGTGGTCAGTGTAATAATCATCTTATGGTCTCTGTGCACACCCAGAATGTCCATGTAAGTGGCCAGGTTATTTGCATCAGTTTGTCGTATCAACGTCCTGCCAGATTAGGCACAGAAATTGGATGAAAGAGCAATTTGGTCTCTGAAATAGTTACCATAGTGGAAGAATTGTATACCTCTAAATAGGGCAGAATTGTGCACCAGAATTCAAGTGGGATTAGTTTCAAATTCCCTTTCATCTACTTAAAGGGTGTTACTGTTATGTAATGTTTGCTAGTACATTTTTGCCTGGATTAGGGGAAGAGGGAATACAATCTAGGTGTAACTGGTGGTCTAAAGAGCAAACTCGCCCACAGACGCACGTGCAGGGATTGGGCAGGTTAGATGCAGGTACCAATTCACCACCACGTTGGGTATTGTATTCCCAAATATACAGTCTAAGTAGTTGGTCTTTAAAAGTCAGAAGGGGGCATGCCACTGGGATCCCAGTTGAACTGGGCAATTCTAGCTTATGTACTGTCAAAGTTCAAATGCTGAATTCCAAAGAATGCTTTTGATTAATGTCAATACAAAAATGTTTTGCTTGAAAACATGTAATGAGGGCGAATTTCTCGACACCAACTTGTTCACTGCAGCATTAGGCCTGGGCGGTGAACTCCGCTCCGTTTGCTGAGGTTTACGCACTTCGCGGAGTAAGCAGAGTTAAAAAAACTCTGCTCCGTGTAGTGAGTTTTTTCCTCACTCGCTAATGACAAATTGGCAAATTAGGAAAATCCACTTTCCGGCGAGATTTCTCAACGCGGTCAGGTTTCTCTACGCGGGCAGTCGTGGACGGTTGCGATAGCTTGCGCTGAGATACCTTCCGCTCCAGTTGAGAAAGCTGCCTCTCCGGTAGAAAAACGAACTGAGAAGCAATAAAAGTAGCAGCACCCTCTTGCACTGCGAATGATACTGTTCGCACTGATTTAACAGCGTGGGACAAACACCCGGTGCAGAAAATTAAAATGAATGGCATGACCAAACACACACTGCCGCATGCGGAACATCACATAGCGCAGCAGAGTTTTTTGTCACTCTGCAGACTTCTGCCTAGAGGAACTCCACCAGGCCTATGCAGCATATCGATGGCAATTAATGTCCATTGTCCCAATTGAATTTTTATGTAGCCTTATTGAATTTTGTCAATGCACTAAAGAACGTAAACACTAAAAGGGATACACTGGCAAACTAGTGAATACACAATATTAATGTCTTTTCTGCGTATTTGAACTTTTTGGGAATTAATGTTCAGCTATGTAAGATATTTGTAGAATTTTTATTATCTGTTTCTCGGACATAGATTAAGTCTAAAATTGATGGTTAATGGAAGTCAGTAGAACATCACTGCATCTTTATCTCGGGTGCATGCCACAGTGTTGTGTTTTAGTATCCAATAACTTTCCATCTGGTATAGTCTTCCGTCATGGTCCCGGTAAGAAATAGGATTATTTGGGGTGAGTGACTACCCACCTCAAGGAATATTCACAATCCTGTCAGGGTGAATGCTCAAAGTCACTAAGTCAACATTAGCTCTATCCCCCTGATAGCCATGGCACATGGCTGACAGGCTTAACTGAAGACAATGTATAAAAGTATTTCTGCATTACTAAAATGGGAATAACGTCCACTTGAAAAACAATATGAATCACAAGTTAAGTACGAAATAGTGAGTAAGATTTAACAAACAAAATGACATCAAAAGAACAAAAAATCAAAAGAGGGGAACTGGGGGATATGAATTTTTAAAATTTTAAGTAGGAAAAATGCCAAGAAGCACTGTGACAGTTAATGGTCACAGTAGCCCAGGCATACAGGCACAACTGGACGCTAACGATGATGGAGCACTGGTCTGATATTCCAACCAGGTTTGTCCTGGTCAAAGATTTTACCTTCTGAATTAGTCCTTTAAGTCCCAATCCACCACAGGAGGACACTGACACTTCTGAAGCAACCTAGGGCCTCCCGTGAGGCACTTAGAGGCTCCCAAGATGTTAAGCTGAGGCCAACGGAAGGGTCTAGTCCAAGCCTGGTTGCCACTTGTCAGCGGAGTACTACCAGGGCCTTTTGTAGCTTCTAGTATTCCTGTTACTTGAACAGGAGAACATTTTTATGCCCCTTAGACTCTACTTCTTTGTCCTGGAGGGAGCAGGTCCAGTCCCTTCAGGGCTCCTCTCAGGTCAATGACAGAAGATCCAATCCTTTAGTTTTTCCCCAGGTCCAAAAAGTGTTCTGAAGAGAGAGCCTAGAGGTGCCACATTTAAGCCTACATAAGCCAGCTGGTGGGAATGACCCCATGGCACACCCCAACCAATGCTATAAAATTCCCATGTTCAACACCACCGACTTTGTCCATTTTAATGCGTGCAAAAGTCTTCGGCCACACTAAACCTGGGCCATGAAGGCTGACGGTTTGAGTGTGGAGGGTACTACAGTAATCCTACATCTAATACTAAAATCCAAGTTTAAGCAGCCATTGTATTCCCAATAAATCCAGAGACAGAAGTCTGTTAGGACAAAATAAGGGTTTTCCAGCAACTAGACAGTAGGTGCACAAGAACTGTCTTTGCATCCTGTGCTCTACCTTTCAAGTGCACTCTATCTGTTACATACAACCTGTCAAGTAGGATTCAAAACTTCAGCAGGATTTGACACCGTAGAGTCAAAAAAGATGCCCACAGCCCCCACCTCTATATTCAGTTAGAGTCAGAGGAGTCACCGCTGGCCACTTAGGTCAGCCTGTTTGCTCTTGGTAGACATTTTCTACCTTTTCCCACAGTTATTCAAATGCTAATCACTGTCTGGGAGTTGGCGAGCAAATGCAAATTAGCCTTCAGGAACTTCAGGCAAGGAAAGGTAAAAAGTTACATTCCCTTAATATTTATTAAAAATCCAACTTCAACATAGAATTGTTTTTTGTTTTGAACTATTAAAAAGAATTGTTAATTTTTCTAGTTAGTCCCATACGCGAGATACAGTGGTGCGATTTTATTCTGGTTTATACATAGGGCAGCGACAGTAAAAAATAGCTTTTGGGTGCTAGTCGCTGTAAGGACATTATCAATAGATTTCTACATATCTTGCTTTTAAATACCATGCACCTTGCCATGTGGGCTACCAGGCCTATATGGGGGTGAGTTATTAAAAATGGTGGTTTTGACTTTTTAAAAGGGTTTCTTTTGACAGTTCGAATTGCAGTTTTTACACTACTACTGTTCGGCGACACAAAATAGGCCTGAAGCCATGTTTGCACTAAGACTGTAGGTGATGGCACATTAGGTGATGGAGTCCACTAGTGACATTTAACCTCCTGGTCAAGAGTAGATATTGTACTGAATACTAGAGACCAATAGGCAAATTAAATACACCAAATGGGAAGTTGTCAATTCTACCATGTTTAAAGGGAGAGCACAGACACTATCATTGGTTAGCATGGTAAAGTGCACAGAGTCAAAAAGCCAGCTCAAATATAGAGTCCAGCAAAAAGGGAACACATCTGGGATGACCATGCAGAAAAGAAGAATTTCCTACAGGCCCATCCTATTGTAGCTGTCAGGTTAGCCTTTGGGTGATTGTTGGCTTGCTTGATAGATTTTCAATAATGTTCTTGCCTTCCGTCTTAAATTGTTTGACAGAACCTCTGACATCCGATAGCAAAAAGTGGCAGAAAAGGAGGTATAACAAGTGTTTCCACAGCTAATTGCTTAACTCTGATACTTTTAAGATCCTCCCTAACAGATTTTAACTTCTTCTAGACCCATAATAATACCAAGAAGGTGCTTACTTAAGCACACACTTTTGAAACTATCTTATGCAACCCTCATCAGCAATACCAATTACCCAATAATTTATAACACCTGCTCAGTAAACCTCTCTTAATGACTCTAAGAAAGTAATGCACAAAGCTTTCATTTAACATGACTATCACTTAAGAGAGACGTCCACTATATTCACTTCCTAGAATTCTCAAGGCCCATCCATCTACCCATAATTTTGACCAAATGCTCCGCTGTCTTTCAAGAGAGCCTCATTCTTCCAAGATGTGGCCATTCAGCCCCCTGATTCTCACAGGCAGAGTTAAAAATCAGATCCATTACACAATATCATATCAAAAGCACAATCCAAGCCAACATCAGACCAATGAACAGGAACTTAGGATATCAACCTATCAGTCCAAGTACTCCCCACAAAAGTTGCTATGCTAATGAAATCACATTTATTGCACACACAATTTGAGGTACGATTAGATTTTCTCTTCCACATTGAAACATTTAAGCTCTCTTTCACATCCATTCTAGACATTCCCATCCAAATACAATCTCAATTCATGCATATGCTGCTCTATACAATTACACACACAAACACACACACAAACAGGGCTAATTCGGTTTGTCTCAGACTTTACCAACTTTGTCCTGAACGAAAATTACTAGAAGGCAAAAGGAAAATGCTACTTACCCAATATGCATCTGTTCTTGGCATGTAGAGCTGTAGATTCACATGCTTGTGCTTCTTTGAAGAAAACAAAGTGCAAACATCCGAACCCAAAACTAGATGGCAGGCTATGCAAAGCATGTGATCTACAGCTCACATGCCTCGAAAATGACAATTACTTCATTAATTGGAGCATCCGGTAGACATATTTGGGCCCTACAAGCCTCTTTCTTTATAAAGTTCCACAAGTCTTCAAAATCTCCACTTTCTCCTAAGGGGAGATTCTTTACCTCTTGATTTACAAATTGCATAAAGTAGAATGTGTAGGTCTTACTTAGTGGGTTGACCCAATCATCATTAGTTACACAACTCCTGCACCTTAATATACCTCCATCCAGAGTACACTTCCCTTCTGTAATTACATTTAAGATATGGAACATGTGATTTGAGTAGTCATTGGCACTAAATAACATCATATCAAATACTTTAATCAAAGAAGTCAATGTGAGAAGTTGGCCTGATATATGATGCTCACTAGTTCTAGTGATCACCTTGTATCAGTCCACACAACCCTTATGGTGATTGGTTGTAAGACAACCTTATAGACCAGCTATCCTAATGGTAGCATGGACAAAGCAGTCTTAGGCTAAACTCTTTTGGCATGTGAAGCCAGCTGTTTTACCACATATAACCCCTTGAATACCAGATGAAAGGACACCACACAGGTTGTTATGAAAATAAACGATATATTTATTAATAACAAACACCTCTGAACTCTTTATGAGATCTGAGGGCTAAGCACATGACAATCTCTTAGGAAAAATACGATAAGTTGCACAAAATTACAATGGTGGCCTAGGGGCATGACAAACCATATACTAAGTAAATGGTATAAGGAAATCGATAGAAGGAATGGAGCTGTCCAGAGGCTGTAGGTTCGCTGGGACTACACTATCCTAACTTGAGGTAAGTAATAGGAGGCCCACGGGACGCGTGTGCAGAGTGTGAACTCACACGCGAGATGCGGAACAACGTCTATGGACAGTACAGTTTACGAAAAAGGAGAGTACGGCCAATCCTGACTAGTTCGGACTAAAACGACTGGAAATCTGGACACTAGGAGAGTTAATCTACCCTTGGGCACCGAAATGCTCTTGTTACCTCACCCACAGGCTGCGGGTGCATAGGTGTCAAAGTGTGTTGGGTTTCCGCGTCGAAGTCTATGGAGCCTTGAAGAAAGATGCTGCAGGCGACCAGGAGGAAGATGTCCGGTGCGATCCACGGGTGGATCGAGGAAGAAGAGGACCTGAAAGCAGAGGGGGCAGTGTTCAAAGTCACTAGCCAGTGACCGGTGTGGAACCAGGAGGGAACCAGATGCTGTTGTCGCGATCAGGTGAAGAGTGGACGCGTGTCTCTGCAGCCACGTGGACCAGGAGGTGTCTTCGACGACCAGGATGGAGGCATGAGCTGTCCCACGCAGGCTCTCGCTGTCGGCGGTGTCGGATCCGGATTTGGAGTCAACAGGCCTTGGCAAAGGAAACCCACGCGGTGAGTGGAAACGGCGTCTTGAGTGGACCAGGAGAGTCCAGGATGCTCCTCTTTTGGAAGGGAGCTAGGGCCAGTCTGGAGCAACCAGACCAGCATGTAGATTTCAAGGTTCGTCATCTAGGAGGTCACTAGTCAGCCGGCAAGTGACCAGACAACGCGTCTAGCAGCAATCAAGCAAGGCCCCACGCAGATCTCGTGGATGCTGGAGGGCTGGTCTTTGGTGCAGGAGCTGCTCGGGGCTGGGTCTTCTCAATCCCCAAAGCACTTACTCGAGGATGCCTCAGAAGTCGTGCTGGAAGCGAAGTGCAGTCTCTTCAAGATGGCCGGTCCCACGTGTCTCGTCGCACCCACGGGTCTCATCTGTGCTGCAGATGTAGGTAGAGGTCGGAGAGGTCTGGGAGTCTGGGTCTTGTCGTGGTCTGAAGTCTGGATCCGGCAGGAAGGACGACAAAGTGGACTGCTAGGACGCTTGATGGTGCCTGCAGTTGCAGGGTGGACACTCCTTGCCCACAAGGGAGATTCTTCAGTCTTCTGTGGAGCAGAACGTCGAAGTCCAGAGTTTCTTCTTGTAAAGTTGTCAGGATAAATCTAATTTGGAATGGGACCAGCTCCTACCTTTATTCTCCTATAGGGGGCTGTACTAGTGACTAGGTCCCTCCCATGGGTGGGACCAGGAAGGGGGGTGGTTACACTCCCTATCCTGTGTCCGGTTTTGTGCCAGAACTGGGGCTGGAGTGCCTCAGCAACTGGTTTGAACCGTTGTATGCACAGGGCACCTTGTGTGCCCCAGGCATGTCTCATTCCTTTCAGGCCTCCCTACCCCAATACACAAATTCCTGTCTGGGGTGGTGCTAGCACCTCCCAAGGCAGGAAACCCTTTGTCCAGGCCTCCCTCGCTGGAAGGACTCCCAGCAGCAGGAGGTCAGACTTGTGTCTGTGGTGGCAGCATCCATTTTGTGATGCTGAGGCTCGAGTTAACTTTAACCGGGGTTCACAGTTACATACATGTCGTGTCCCTCTAGAAGGGTGGAATGCTACACCCGTCGCCAGAATTGGCGAGGGGGTAGTATTCCAATTCGTATGACACCTTACTCAACATGTTTTGATAATGTTATACCAGAGTTAGCATTCAACCGCGAGGATTATAATGCACTTAAGAGTATATGGTATAGCGTTATCATGGAACAGCTATAAGGACTTGGTTCCGCAAGCTGCAGACAGGCTCAGCTCATGCTAGAGCACCATCTCACATAATTCCAAGCACTCTGGCTTCAGGATTGATAAGGCCTGCCATAGGAGTGACTGCTAGGAATATATGTGTCCATTTTGGGGTTAGATATAGGTATACTATATCTACAGCAAAGGGTGATTACACCACCTTGCCCCAGCTGTCTTACCAGCCAGTTGTGTCTGTTTAGATGGCCAGCCAGGGGTGGCATAATACATGCTTCAGCCCCTGGTAGGCCCTGGGTACACCTATGCCTTGGGTACCTAAGGTACACTGTACAGGGACTGATAAGGTGGCCCAGTACCAATTGGTAAATGCACCTAAAGTACATGGATGTCAATTTAGAGAGAGAACAGCTAGGCTGTGGGTCTGATTAGCAGGCCCACAGCCAGGGAATGTTGTAAACCAATGAAGCAAAAATCTGGGGTGACCATAGGATTGCAGACCCCACTCTCCTACAGTCAATATATCTTTAATCAGCTACAAGAAGACTATTCCAAATTCAACAAACTACTGCATCTGCCAAAAAGCCATTCCAAACAGGTATGACTCTAATAATGCTGTTTCTACAAAGCTCTCCTTCACCGATTGCAACCCAAATGTGATGAATTTGTGGGCATTTTCCCACCAAGATACATTTTATGAAGAATATGTAGGCTTAAAACCCAAGTAGTCTTGGGACACGCAAATAGCTAGTCCAGCGTCACCCAAATTTCTTGAGAATAGTCTTCCAAACATTATACACAAACAGCGGACAGGCTACCCAAGGCTTTGGCTGTTCTCCAGCTTGCAGGACGAGCCACTCTGTTGCGATTGTCAAGAGAGGAGCCGAGGACAGGCAGGGTATCATGTCAAAGTCCACAGACCTGCGGCAGTTCTCGCAAGGATGTGACTTCTTCCTCCTTCTTCTCTTGATCTGTCCAATCGGAGTTCTTGGATTCAGGTGTGCCACCTTAACACTGAATTTACGGGCGTTATGAGGAGTGACAGATAGTAGCCAATAGTTTACATACCTTTAGGGTGTCTTCACCCTTTATGTGACCACTTTCTGAAGGAGGTGAGCATAACCCTGACCCTAGAATGCCAATCCCCGTCCAAAAGAAGATGGAGGAATCTGAAAAGTGGGGTCCACATAAGCTGGCCCGCCTTGGAGTGGTGCTGGCTGAATGTGGGCACACCTAATCTAATTTTCCTGCCTGTTTTGCCACCAAAAAGTTGGGTCAGGACAGGAGGTGGGCCTCTCCACTATCTGGAGAGGCCTGGGTCGCATAACAAGGGTGGCAGGGCCTCTTAAGCTTCCCTCCCTGAAATGCACATCCTGCGTGAGGAGGTGTGAACACCTTCGCCCAGAGCATGCTTTGTACTGGGCCTCCGGGATTACAGGCTCCCACCTCAGGAGGTCAGAAACCGGTCTATGGTGGCTGGCTGGTCGTGACTGGTCAGTCAACACACTACTAGTCAGTAAGGGGGCACCTCTAAGGTGCTCTCTCAGTCCGTTTATTAGTAAATCCAGCACTGGCATCAGGGCAGTTTTATCATGACGAGGTGTTTGGTACCAAACACATTGGCGTACAGTGCAGCCACCATGTAGCTGGAAAACCTGTAATGACGAGAAACCAGCCCATGTACTTGTTATGGTTTCCCTGTGCACTGGTGGTATCCAAGGGTGAACTTAGATATCCCTGGGACACATCCACTTATACAGATATGCCCACACATGGGTATAGTGCACCCTACCTTATGGCTGTTAGGCCTGTTGTACTTCTACCGCATGCAGTGCTGGGTAGGCATGGCACACCTAGTTAGCAGGAACCCAATACACTTTCAGTCAAAGTGGCACCAGATACCAGTCAAAAAGTGGGAGTAACCATGTCAAAAGAGGCACGTTCCTATACTGCTCTACTGAAGATGCCCCTTGATGACTTCAATTATATGGCCAACTAGTCTCCTCCAGCACATTTCCTATGGTTGGGCAAGGCCCTAAAAAGTTTGTAGCCATTCAATTTCCAGGTCTTATTAAACGAAACAATCTGCTAACCCCATAGATCAGTGTTTCACAGTGGCCGTAACACTGTAGCAGCCATTCTCAGGACCATATACATTAATTATTACTTTTTTTCTAAATCAGTGTGTGGCTTTCAATATGTTGAACATTGGAGGCTACTTGAAGTCCTGGAGTCAAGTATAAGCAGTGGGATGCTGGCTAGTTCTTCTCTTTTCTTCCCAACTGTAAACTGTTGGAATGGTTGGCCAGTTTCACCTTGACAACTATCCATTACATGTGTTGTGCCCCACGGCTTGATACGTACTCCTTTATTGTTCAACCTTAATATGGAGCTGCTCAGAGTCTTGATAGCATGTACAGATGTCTGATGAGCTTGTTATGTTCAGGACATGGTTACTCTGCAAACGTGTTTATCAGTGCACCAGAACTTAATGTTGCCTAAGCTCCAAAAGCATAATTGAGGGGAAAGCCTGAATTAATTTCCTCAAATCTGAACCTACGGTTAGATTTGTAATTATTCATGTCAAAACAGATCGAACAAGTAGCAGTCAAATGAGTGCATTGCACAGCATAAGACCAGTATACCTCAACTAGACCCTTCAATTCCACCAACCCACCAGACTCCTACACTCAGTCTCACTCGCAAGGGTGCACTCCCCCACCCAGGCAGCCTAGCCTTATCCTACATCGCACCGCCATCATGGGATGACCTCCCGCCACACATCAGGTCCACCTCCTCGCTTCTTGAATTCCTCTGAAGGCTGAAGACCAGGCTCTTAAAGTAAGCCCCAGCAGGTGGACAACACACTAGCTCCAGCACCTGAATACCCTTTGGGTAATAAGTTGCACTCTACAAATCCAAATAACAAAGAAATTCAATCCTTTTTTCTTCCTAATGATTTCTGCTACATCTTCCCTGTTGCTCAGGTTCTCGCTACTTGACTAGGGAAATGCCATTGTTATGGTTGGTTCAGCTTCTTCCCTCACCCCCACCAAAACTGTGCTCTACTCCACTGCTAAGGGAATTTCTGTTCCGAAAAAAAAAAGACTATTATTCCTGTAACAAGAGAACTGCATGGACTACTTCTTGAAGCTGGGATCGACAGAAGGTATTGTGCGATATATCAGAAGACCTACAGCTGCAGTGACCTGGATACCTTCTTAACTCGCTCAAACTATCCGGGGAAGAATACATCTTACAAAAGGGCAAATCCTAGCTTTGATAAAGCGCAAATATATAACTCAAACAAGTGGTGCAGCAGCAGCACACTGGAATTCATTTTCAGTAAACTGGAGTGCTGCAGAATCATTATTGTAGTTTCAGGTACAAATGAAAACGTACTTGATGTTATATCTTGAATAGATGTACCCCCTCCCAATGCCTGGACAGTCTCTCTCTCTTTGATACTGCACCTCACCCTCCTCCACTTCCTGGCTCTCTGCGCGCTTCTTAGCTGTTCCTCCCTCAGTTCTATACTTTTTTGGGCACTCTGTTTGCCTTCCATTGTACTAATTTCTGGATTTGCTCAAGAATGGCTTGATGCCTGGTTAAATGATAGTATGGAATGGTTACAGTCTGCTGTCATGCATCGCTGGTTGTGCAAAAGAATTGCACTCAGGTAACTTGTAGGTGGTTGCAAAATTCAAAATAAACAATGATGTGGTTTTCTTTAGTTCCAATTTGTAAATCGAACAATTTTGACATGCCAAGAAGCCTCGTGGTTTTCTTGCAGTATTCTTAAACTCAAACTGTCAGGAATAACAATGACATTCACGCAGTGGCTGTTGATTAAGACAATGACATACTAAACATCGAAAGGTGGAGGAAGTGTCTTTAGCCAGACATAGTAAAAAGTAAATCATGCTCACACAAAATACATCGCCTAAATGTTAGGTGTAAGGAACTGGAGTAATATGGCGTATGCAAAGTCGCATTTTATAATGAACATGCAGTTTAGCTATCAAATTCAGGCAAAGTTATCCAGCAAGGGCAAGGCATTTGAATTGCAACTGTGCACAAGGACATCTCTATTCCAAAGCAGCTGAAATAATTCACAACCTACATTATGAAACTTTTTTATATTAATTACATCAGAAACGTTTCTTCATGTGAATTTAAAAAAAGCAGTTTATTTTAATTTCAGCTCAGAAAAAACAACAGCTGTAGTAATAAAGTGAGATATAACTAAGTGAAATGTCTGCACATACAAATACAAGGTCCAGCACCCTGCCTTACCGGCTGGAATATCACACAGCGCGAACAGTCCCACGCGAGTGTTTCCATTAACTGTCCATTTCTGGGTTTCGCAGTTAGGCTGGCAGCTGTGATTCATGAAACGAGAATAATTCCCTTTGGGACCAGCATCAATTATACGATCCTGAAACAGCAAACATTGAGTCAGTGAAGTAAAGGCACTCATGACAGATGAACTGGAAATTGAGAGCCAGCTGCAATGAAACTAACCATGTACTATGACAGTACAATGTCACCAGCTCAGATGGAAGAATTAGTCAAGAGGGGATAGGTCCAGCACATACTTTGGTTATTTATATTTTAAAAATTTTATTGCAAGATTATGCTATAAAACTTTTAAAAGCATGGAGACGCTAAAAGGTAGCGGTCATATGCATACAATAACATTGAAATTAAAAACAAATGAATGATTCTTTAAGATTTTAATGCAACAGTATAGACGCCACATTGCAGTAAAGTGTATTTATAACCGCTATTGCAATAATGTAGTTTTATGCAGGAAAATAAGATTCTATTTGGCCCATAAAAAAGATACTATTAGCTTGGAATTACTTTAACTGGAAACAGCTCCAAACTCACGGATGGCTAAAAATAGTTTTAAAAAAAAGAAAAAAAAAAGAGAAAATGAGCAATGGAAAGAAAAAGGCATTGGCAAAATATTGTCCTTCCATTGACACACACTCTTCAATTGGATGTTTACATATGGTAAAGCAAAATTACAACACTTACGGTGCAAGACAACCACTGCTTCATGCTGCGGTGGGCAAAAGCAAATGTGATCGCACTTGACTAGACCAGTGGATAATGAGGGCTGATCCAAAGTGCTTTAATATGCAAGTATTGTTTATTTGTGATTTATTTTTATTATAGGAGGCTGGCGAAAAAAGCTAAAGCACAAGTTACTTACCTTCAGTAACAATATATCTGTAAGAAACAGTAGTTGGTGTTCGATTCCTTACCTTAGAATCTCCCCAGGCGTCAGACTGGATCCGGAAAGTTTTGCGTAGCAGTACCCC
Source organism: Lissotriton helveticus (assembly GCF_964261635.1). NCBI lineage: Eukaryota > Metazoa > Chordata > Amphibia > Caudata > Salamandridae > Lissotriton > Lissotriton helveticus. The sequence goes on from NC_136060.1 coordinate 387,398,383, forward strand.
TGTGCGTCGGTAGGCGGCATCTGCGGCTCCGCGTCCGTCGTCGGGATGATGCCGGAATACTTAGACGCCGCCCTCGCACGCTGACGTCAGTTCTTGTACATAGCTTTCCGCGCCAGGAACGCAGAGCCATGGCAGAGACCGACATGGTGCTATAAAACTAGGGCCCTCAAAGGGAATACCTTAACCCTAGATGTCGATTCGCAGAACTGGGAGGATGGGTGGGGTGGTAAGGAATCTAACACCAACTACTGTTTCTTACAGATATATTGTTACCGAAGGTAAGTAACTTGTGCATCTGAAAGAAACAGGTTAGTGTTAGATTCCTTACCTTAGAACAGATACCCCAGCAATACCAACCCCGGAGGTGGGTCTGCTATCCAAGATCGCACCAGAAAGTCCTGAAGAATGGAACGGCCGAAAAAGCCATCTCTCCGGACTTGGCTGTCCAGGCAGTAGTGTCTAGCAAACATGTGCAGCGAGGCCCACGTAGCTGCCTGACAGATGTCCTGCAAGGGGACTCCCCGACCCAGGGCAGTAGTAGCCGCCGTGGCCCGGGTGGAATGGGCCCTCAGCCCAACAGGGGGCTCCTTTTTAGCCAAGGAGTAACAGACCTTGATGCACAACACGACCCACCTAGAGATGGTCCGTTTGTGCACCGCAGGTCCCTTCTTCGCGCCCACGTAACCAACAAAGAGCTGGTTGTCCACCCAGGAACTGGCGTGTGCGATGAAGGTAGAAGGACAGCGCACGTTTTGGGTCCAGACGGTGGAGCCTCTCTTCCTCTTTCGAGGGAGGCTGAAAGAAGGTGGGCAAGGTGAAGGACTGCCCGATGTGAAAGGCCGTAACCACCTTGGGCAGGAAAGACAAACAAATTTGTCCGGATGGACAGAAAGGAAAGGAGGCTTAGAAGATAGAGCCTGGAGCTCACTCACCCTTCTGGCAGAGGTGATGGCAACCAGGAATGCAGTCTTAAGAGTTAGAAGACGAAGAGGGCAATTGTGAAGTGGCTCGAAAGGAGTGCACATCAGATAGGTTAGAACAAGGTTCAAGTCCCACTGAGGCATCACGAAAGGAACAGGAGGAAACATGTGCGTGATGCCCTTCAAGAATCTATTTACAACAGGGGACTTGAAAAGAGAAGGCTGATCAAGAAGGCAGAAATGGCAGAGAGGTAGCCCTTAAGAGTGCCCAGAGCAGAGCCCTGCTTGGCAAGAGAAAGAAGGAAGAGGAGAACCTCTGAAAGGGGGGCAGAGAGAGGATCCACAGCCTTTGCTATGCACCATGCCACTAATTTGATCCACCTGCAGGCGTATACCGATTTTGTGGAGGGACGCCTGGCTGCCAGAATCACATCACAGACTTCAGGAGGCAAGTCAAATGGCCTCAACTGCCGTCGCTCAAACTCCACGCACAGAGGTGGAGGCTGGACAGGTTCGGGTGGAGGACCGTCCCCTGCTGCTGCGACAGAAGGTCCTCTTAAAGAGGCAGACGAATCGGGGGATCGACTAACATGCTGAGTAGCTTGGGATACCAGTACATTTGTGCCCAGTCCGGAACCACAAGGATGACTTGGGCCCGGTCACGCCTGATCTTCTTCAGCTCTCTGGGCAGAAGTGGTATAGGCAGAACGGCGTACAACAGACCGCAGCTCCACTCGCGACGAAAAGCGTCTCAGAGCGAGTGCCGCCTTGGAAATTCCAACACGCACAACTGATGACATTGCGCGTTCTCTTCTGTGGCGAATAGATCTAAGCAAGGCTCTCCCCACTGCTGAAAGAGACCTTGCGCCACGTCCGTGTTCAGACGCCATTTGTGATCCATCATGCACCGGCGGCTGAGTTTGTCCGCCCTGGCATTCAGAGAACATGCCAGGTGTTGAACCACCAGGGTGACGCCCTGGCGTTCCAGCCATTGCAAGAGACGCAGAGCCTCCTGACAGAGTCCACAACACCACCCCGCCCTGTTTGTTGGAATATCACATGGCGGTGGTGTTGTCCGTGAACACCTGCAATACAATCCCCCGGACAGAGGGGAGGAATGCCTTCAGTGCAAGTTGGATCGCCCGCAGCTCCAGAAGAATGATATGGAACCGGGACTCCGCCGGAGACCAGAGGCCTCTGATCTCCGCCTCTCCCATGTGGCCCCCCCCAGCCCAGGAGGGATGCATCAGTCACAACTACGTGCTCCGGTAGGGAGAGGGATCTGCCGCTGACCCAATCGCGGTTCGTGAGCCACCATTGCAACTGTCTTGCAGTGCCCTCCGAGATCAAGACATGGTTGGACAAGTTGCCCTGATGCTGGGCCCACTGAAACTTCAGGTCCCACTGCAGAGCCTGCATCCGCCACCTGGCGTGATGCACCAGAAGGATGCAGGAAGCCATCAGCCCTAGAAGCCGCAGCGTCAACCTGACCGAGACACGGGATAAAGGCTGAAAGATCGGAATCAGAGCCTGAATATCCCAAACCCGCTGTTCGGAGGATAAACCCGAAACTGCACCGAGTCCAGAACCGCTCCGATGAAGAGGAGCTTCTGAGAGGGGCACAGGTGTGACTTCGGCACATTGATGGAGGACCCCAGCAGGTGCAGGAGATCGGCCATAGTCTGGAGGTGGCTGACGACTGTCTGGGGCGAGCCCGCCTTCAACAGCCAGTCATCGACATAGGGGAAGACTGACACCTCCGATCTGCGCAGATGAGCTGCGACCACCGCCATCACTTTCGTGAACACCCGAGGGGCGCTGGTAAGGCCAAAGTGGAGCACGGTAAACTGAAAGTGCTCGTGACCTACCGTGAACTGCAGGTAACACCGGTGGGCCGGCAGGATGGGTATATGGAAATATGCGTCCTGCAAGTCCAACGCTACCATCCAGTCTCCAGTGTCTAGGACCTGAGCTAAGGTCAGCATCTTGAACTTCTCCTTCCGGAGAAAGTCGTTGACACTCCGGAGGTCCAAGATAGGGCGTAGGCCTCCTTTGCCCTTCTTGGGTACCAGAAAGTAGTGGGAGTAGCAACCACGTTCTACTTCTGGCCCAGGAACGCGCTCGATGGCCCCCTTGGACAAGAGGGCCGTAACTTCCTCCTGTAGAAGTTGCAAGTGATCCCCCGACATGCGGTGGTACTGCGGTGGCATGGCTGGAGGGGTCGCCTCGAAGGGGAGGGAGTAGCCCCTTCGGACGATTTGCAGCTCCCATCTGTCCGAAGTGATGGTGCGCCAGTGGAGCAGGTGATGGCGAACCCTGCCCCCCAATGGCGTCGAGTGGGCTTGAAAGCTCGGACTAGGAGGGCTTTGAGGCGGATGCTGCGGGGGTGGATGTGGACTGGCCTTGCCGTTGTCCCCTGGCACCGCCACGGCGGTTCCCACGTCCGCTGCTGCGCTGAGGTTGGTTTTGCGGCCTGTGGCTGGCAGGACGTGAAGGAGCGCCCCTTCCTTGGTCCCGAAAGGCAGAAGTTTGATGGCGCTGGCCCGACAAGCCCAAGGACATGGCCTTAGCCCTGGAGTCCTTGAAACGCTCAGCGCACTGTCTGCCTTGTCGCCAAAAAGGCGACGGCCATCGAACGGCATGTCCATGAGCGTGGCCTGGACATCACCCGAAATGTTGGCGGACCTGAGTCAGGCGTGGCGACGAACCGCCACCGTCAGGGAAATTGCTCTACCTAGCGAGTCTGTGGTATCCAATCCACATTGTATGGAGTAACGCGCTGCATCCCGCCCTTCCGCAAGGGATTGAGCGAGCTTTGCCCGGGCCTCCGACGGGCACTGTGGCAGCACGTTCGCAACCATATCCAACAGAGAGTGGGTGTAACAGCCCAAAAGGCAAGCGGTGTTGACAGACCGCAGCCCCAAACTGAGCGAGGAGAACAGCTTCTTATACCTGGCGGGGCGGTCGGGAATGCGGCCTGGGAATTAGAGGCCTGGATAACCAGACTCTCAGGGGTGGGGTGGGTGGACAGAAAGCAAGGGTCGCCCGGAGCCGTCGCCAGGCCACGTTCCGATCTACAGGAAGGCTTGTAGCGGGCTTGGACCAGGTGCCCAGCAGAACGTCCGAGAGGTCTTCATTAAACAACAGGAGAGGCTCCGAGGAGCTTGCCTGCAGTTTGAGCACCTAATTGAGGAGGTTAGTCCTCACGGCCGCGGCGGGGAGCTCAAGAGCCAAGGCCTTGGCCGCCCTCGTTAACACCACGCTGTAAGCAGCCCCCTCCTCCGTAGCCACGGTAGGTGGGGAGACAAATCCAGTGTCGGGCGAAGTGTCCAGTCCACTGTCTTCCCCTAGCTCAACTGCCCAGTCCTGATCCGACTGGGCAGAGGGACCTCAGATCCCTCCCAGTCCTCCCCGACATCCATCTCCTGATAGTCAGCGTAAAATGATGGTGCCGGATCATAGATGAATTGCTCATTCATCGGCTTCGAAGCCGGCGCAGGTCCAATGCCGGATCCGGACCAGAGTCGATGTCGTCCGGAGACGGCGCCGGCGGAGGGGTCGTGAGGTCGACCGGCGTCGTCACGGATCCAGGCCTGGATCCTGAGGGGCCCTGCCGCGTCAGGACAGGAGTAGTCTACGGCGTCGAAGTAGATGCACCCGACGGGGCCGGACCGCCGGCCCGCTTGCGCTCTTAAATGGATCCGCAGGGCCCAAAGGGGCCTCAGCGGGATCCGGCGGAGTGAAGCGCGACCTCATGGCCGTGAGGAAGTCGCTGATCCACAGTGGCATTGCAGACCTGCTTTCAATCGACATATTGTGGGGGAATGGCCACATCAGATGTCCAATCATACTATATAGCCTCACACCTGTAAGTACTGAATGAATGGTGGTACGGGGACAGGTCGGATGGCGCATATGCGGTGGAACGACGATGCATCAGGGACTCTACCCTACATACTATCCTATACTCTGCTCCCCTGCGTAACTCCTTACTGTCGGCCACAATTGTAGTATTCCAGGTTTAGAAACAGGCCTTGCGTGGGATGGGGTGGTGGGGCAGATTAACGGGGGAAACCACACTATGGTTTGATGGGCAACTGACGCAATTAGCAGCCCTGTAGGGATTTCGAGGCTGGGATAATATAGAGAGCTCCGTCCTAGTGTATGTGATGCGCGGTACAGTTCTGAAGTCTTTCCAGGACCTCCAACAAAAATATCAGATGCCGATGACCCAATTCTACAGGTACCTCCAATTTAGGCATGCCATATCCCCCAGTATTGCGGGCCTGGAGGCCCTTCCCGAATTTGACCCATTGTAGCCAAATTTTTCATGGGAGACTTAAAAGATCATAAAATCTCCAAAATGTATCAGTCCTTGGTGACGAATAGTCCCACCACATTAGACAAACTTAGAGTGGCATGGGAGGAGGACCTCGGCCCACTGGATGAGGATGATTGGACAGAGGCACTGGCCTCACCGCGGGAGGCAGCGATGCGACTTCCCCAAATTCAATTTAAATACCTACATCGGGTATACTATACCAGGGCAAGGCTGTGGAAGGCGGGTCTGGTGTCATCCCCAAAATGGATACGATGTGGCCCGAAGGAGGGCACGCTCATCCATACGATTTGGCATTGTACAACTCTTACAAAATTTCGGCAAGTGGTCTTGGCCCGCCTTGCAGGGGGACTGGGGTGAGAACTCCCCGCTTCACCTAAATTGGTAACTGCTACATATAATGGAGGGTGTCGGGAGAAATATTTATAAACTGCATTTGTTGTTATTGGGGCTTACATTGGCTAAGAGATATTGCACAGAAATGGAAAGCGGAGGCCCTGCCCTCTTTATCAGCATGGAAAAATGGTTTAGATGTCTGTATGGGATTGAAGATTCCAATATTTAAGGCTAGGGACTGTCCGCCAAAACATCCCGAGATCTGGAGGCGAGTGGCTGACTATCGGGGTCACTACCTCGGAACAGTTCCCTCCGGGGATGCCTTAATCCTGTGATGATCATTCAGAATTGTGGAGCGATAGACCGATGACTCAGTGCTGCTTTATATGAGAGGAGGTGGGACTAAATGTGGTATTTCAACTGTGGTGCTACAATAGTGCAACAGGGGTTGTTCTACAGCTCATGTTTTATTGTTTATTTTTGAAAATGTCGATTCTAAATGTCAATGCAATTCTTTTGTATCTTTCACTGAGGCAGAAGCCTTCTGGGTTACCGAGCCCTGCACTGTATTTGACGCCTGACACAATAAAATCTGCTTTGAAAACAAAAATTAGAACCTCTCCTCCCCACTTTTCTAGTATTTTGTAGGGAGGTGTTGCAGTGTTTTCCAAGACACGATGGAACAGAACAGCAGTTCCCTGACCATAACCAACAAAACAGTTTGCCTTCAAAAGCCAAATGTATTTACTTTTTGTAACACAATTCCAGGTGGATACTATCTAACGCAGTTTGGTCAACGTATGAATTTCCGGATGACAGACTGGAGCAAGAAACTCATGCAATAGATCCTGTGAGCCAGCAGGTGGCATCAATCTGTCTTTGCGACTGTCCCACCTCCAGACATGACATGGAGCCACATATAGGCACCAACCCTGCACAGTCAGTTTATTCACAGGTATTTTTTTATGTCACCGGATGCAGAGTGTAACTCACATATCGAGATCATTTAGAGTGTGCAAAATGTAACCTGGAACTTTATTAACTAAAAGTCCACTGGACTGGGTAGTAGGTGAGTAATCCGCTTTTAGAGTTTTAATCGGAAACAGAGTTACAAAAGAACTAACATTCTTCGGATGGATAGTTTTAAAAGCAGATGAATAGATACAAAAGCAATGCTCCATTAATCTGTTTATAGCCGACCTCTCAGCTGAGCTAAATGCCATAAAGTCATCCCTCCAAGATTGGTAGTGTTCAGTTTAGCAATCTTTTGTATGCAGACGACCTTGTCCTCCTCAGCCTTACGCGAGTTGGGCTGCAACGACTGCTAAATAAATTATACAGTCACAGCCATGAACAACTTGGACGTAAATTTAAAGAAAACTCAAAAGGTCATATTTGGCAGGAAGCACCAGAGGTGGTGGCTGGTCACATAACTCTGTACTCTCAGTAGGAAAATCATAAATACTTGGGGATTAACATCGACTCTAGGGGCACTTTTGTCAAGTATAGCAGCGACATCGCTGTGAAAGGGATGGCTCTTAAAGTTAACCTTTCAAAACTTTCTAAAAAGCAGACATGTCCGAGCCTAGCTCCAATGTTGGAAGTCATGAGAGCTAAAATAGGCCCCACATTGTCGTACAGCTTAGAAATTGATAGGTAAGCTCAGTACTACACTAAACCAACATGTGACCAAGATCTATAAGGGATCCTTCAGCTGTCAAACTATCTGCAGCCCAGATTCGATTACAGCTAGGCCCCCTAAACTATGAAATGCTAAGCGCAGAAGCTTATTTAAAAATGTGCCATAAGTTAAGGCAGGCCAAAGCGGGTTCCCTCGAGTCTTTGTTACGGTTAGATATCAGCTCCAGCAATCCTTGCGGGTCACACAGTCGATTCTTTCACGAATGCGTGTAGCAATTATCAGCAAGTGACCTCTGGAAACTCAACACAAGTAACACAGCTTTTAAAAAAAGCACCAAGAAGTGCACCCAATTGTGTTCCTACTCTTCTGACAAAGTGCCCCTTGCCAAACGCAAGCATGCATGGGCAGTAATCAACTCTTATCAGTTGGCCTCTCTTCCATCATACCTAGCTTGTAAATACCCCTTGTATTTAAAACAGAGGTTCATGGCACAGACTGTGGGAGGGGCACTTTTTGAAACATCTACCCCTTTGGAGACACCCATCAGAAAAGCTTCTGTGCAGGGGGAGCATGTTGTATGTCTCTGCCCAGCATTGTTGTTGTTGTGTAGATCAAAACTGAGGCCTGAATGGAACAAATTGGGAGTCCGATCTTGTAAGCAGCTTATCATTGTGGCATTGAACCCTGGGAACATTGCTTTAAACATTAGGTTTACACTCTTCATCCTTTTTAAAAAAATATTTTTTTTATTAAAGTATCATTGACATAACATACCATACTTAACATGCTGAGGAGACATAGTACATTTCATGAGCATCTCACTAAGGATGCGGTGTGTAGTGCGCCAATAAGTTTGTATTTGGTCACACTCCCATATGATATGTATAAAGGTGCCGTCTTTCCCACATTTACGTCTACACTCCCCACTTTCTGCTCTACCCATACAGACCAGACATGGTACCGTTACATAGATTCTGTAGAGAATTTTGAACTGTACTAAGCGCAGTCTTGCCTGAATTGCACAGACCTCAGGGAGGAAACCGCCTCCTGCCAATCCTCCTCGGCAAGCTCTAGTCCATTTCTTATCCATTTCTCTTTAAGGGATGGAGTGGGTCTTCTATATTATTAATTTGTTTTTTTATAAATCAGGGAGATGGTCTTTCCAGGCAGGTGGCTGTCCAATATTCTATCCGCTAAGGGAGTGGCATCAGGGAGGGAAGACCCCCTAGTGAGATGGGTCTGGAGGGGATGACGCTTTAGAGATATCTTAAGCGTTCAGTGTCTGCTAGACTATAATGTTGTTGGAGGGAGGCAAACTGTATGATCTCACCTTTGACCCAGAGATCCTTGATCTGGGAGATCAGATAAGATCCCACGTATCAAATCCCTGGGTTCTCTATAGGTTCCCCAGTTTTTCCAAATTCCATAAGGGGGTTGCCAGAGTGAGCCTGCGGTCCCAGCCCAGATGTTTGTTTAAGACCTGCCATATCTGGACCGAGTGGTAGGTTGGTCCTGTTAAGGGGTATTTACGAGGTCTAGAGTAGAGCGCTCTACTGTAGTTCCCTCCCGGCAAAAGCCATCTATCCACGGCGTATCCCAGGTTGTCTAGACGACCATAGGTCCCCCGGTTTATGGCTGCTAGCTTTGTCGCACAATAGTATTTTTTGATACCCGGGAGGCTAATGCCTCCATCGTACCAATTAAGGTGAGTTTAGTCAGAGCAATCATGGGTTTTCCATCCCACAATAGGTCTCTCTGGAGGCTCTCGATTTCCAGAAAGTATGATTTGGGGACTGGATCTAATGAGTTCTGGAAGGGGTATAGTACCGGGACAGCTCCATCATTTTAAAGAGAGCAGCTTTGGCCAGCAATGAGAGTGGCAAAAACTTCCAGCTCCCTAGGTCGCACTTCAATATTTGTATTGGTGGCAGGAGGTTCCGGGTATAACGGAGTGTGGGATTCAGCGAGATGAAAATACAGAGGTATCTAAAGCCCTCAAATGTTGTTTGAATTGGGCAATTGCTCGGCGGGACAGGCGGCTCTCCCTTAAGGACATAAATAATGGATTTGGTCCAGTTTATTGTAAATCCTGAATACCTGCCAAACACTGCCAGTATATCCAATGTGCACACCAAGGAAGTTTTCGGAGACGCCACATGTAACAGAATGTCGTTCGCATAAAGAGATATCCTATCCTCCCAGTCAGGAGACCAGCGTAGACCGCGAATGACCAGGTCCTTGCGGATCCACGCAGCTAGGGGCTCGAGAGCCAGAGCAAACAGGAGCAGGGACAAGGGACATCCCTGGCGTGTCCCACGGCCCAGTTGAAATACCCGATTTCCTATTGTTCACCAGCGCCATTGGTTTCGAATATAAAAGTCGGACCCGGCCTATAAAATTGGGCCCAAATCCCATGTTTTCGAGTACTGCAAAGAGGTATGGCCATTCTACCATGTCGAACGCCATGGTGGCGTCCAGGGAGACCAGTATTGCAGGATGTTGGATAGTAGCTGCTCTTCTCAATACCCCGTGCATTCTACGCAAGTTCAAGGCAGTGTTGCGATATGGCATAAAGCCCGACTGATCAAGATGCACTAGGCTATCTATTACTTTCACTTACCAAACTCTTTATCCTTCTTGCAAATCGCAAGCTTAATCAGAAATCCCAGGTCCTGTGTCAAAACTAGGAAACAAACACAGGTGGTCATAACAATGGTACATCTGCTTTCCAGTAAGACCGGTGTACCCTGACCCAGCCTCACAACAAGGAACCTGAATCCATCTTTTATAGACGCCGTGACACCCTGATAACAGCAGAATCTTGTTAAAGGGCCCATGGAATTTTTAAGTTGTGCGGCTGAGGAAGGGACGGGGCATCAACAATTTGTTACTGACTCTTGATTGTTGTAACTCTGAATCTTACATTAAATTTGGGAGGCCATAACACGGATTAAGTTAAACTCTACTTAGAGAACACATTCAGCAAGTTATGACTGAATTATTGGATCATACATCTCTAAGACCGCCAGCTTCTTAACACTCCCCGACTCCTCATTGGCCCTTGATTATGTTTCTTGCCTGTTGCGCTGCGTTTCACGCTCTCCAGTTTGGTGGCTTATCGTTGTTTTTTAGAAGTGACCTCTATTTTTATTAACTGTATTTATTGATACCATGCCGCCAAGTTGTTGTATTTAAGTGAAGGTTACCCTGTCTTAGAAGAAAACTTTTATATTAATAATTTTACTGTCTTATTTTTATTGAGAATAATGGAAGGAGCCCAGTGAAAATTATTTGAATAATGTTTTTTAAGTCTTGTCTCTTATGTGGATTATAATGATTGACACCCTGAACCGCCGCTAAACCTTGTTGAGGGAGGTGCTGCCTGCCGGTCCACACACGCTGCCACGAACTTCACCTGGTTGCTGGAGGAGCTGCCCTTGCCCGGTCCCGGATCCACCGCGCTGCTGCTCCTGTGAGGGGCAGGTCTCAGCTGTTTGCAAGTCGGACGCCCGGAGGAGGAAGATCCACTGAGAGCAGTCAGAGGGAGCGCGCCAGCAGGGACTCGTAAGACCAGGAGTCCCTGCTCTGCACAGGTGTGCACGGCCACGCCCCCTGACAGACACGCCCATCCGCCTGCAACGCCCCTTTTTACCAACGTGCAGGGCGCTAAGCGGGACGCGAGCGGGACGCCGAGCGAAGCCCGAGCAAAGGGCGGGCAGTCTGTGGCAGTCAGGGGCTGACAGAGGCTGGGCCACGTCTTTTTCATCCAGCCCTGGGCCCTGGTGGGTTGCGTGTCATTCCCTAAAGGCGTACCTCTTACCATGTCAACCCGTTCTGGTAAATTACTTAGGAGTGAGGGCGAAAGGGGAGGCGCTGTTGGGAGCCCAGTGATTGGAACCATGGACCGTTTTATAACCAGAGTGGCGGCGGTCATTGATAAGGAGATCGCCATGTCTGAACGCCGTCTCTCTGAGGTCTATCTCCCTTCTAGACGCTCCTCACTGGGGGCTGTAGCCCAGGCCTTGTCACCGGCCTGTGAGCGGGTCCAATCTGTTCCCCCTGTTGTCCCGGATGGCTCTGTAGATTCCCCCCAGATGGTAGTAAAAGGGAAAAACATAGAAAGGTTGGAACATCTGGTTGCGCTTCTACCTAGTGGCGTGTGGAAGAGGGTGGCGCAAGTATATCACATTCACCTGCACCCCCAAACTTAGGCACAACTCAAATATTATTGCCAACTCCACCTGTTCCCAAAAAAGTAAACCTAGCTGGGGTGCCATCTGTGTATGACTCGAGTGGGCAGAGTAAAAGGGCCAAAAATAAAAGGGCAGCCAGCTCTAGTAAGGGTGGGCTGGTGAGACAGGCCGCGCTCTACAAGCGACCGAGGAAGCCTCTTGGGCAGGGCGGGAAGGACGTAAAGGGGTCGGTCCCAGAGGATAAGGCAGTGGTGGAGGGGGGCTCTGTGGACACACCCACGGGTAATAATAATTGTTCGTCCCCTAGTAGTAGTGCTGTTAATGTCTCCACATTTATTGACCCCAAGATTATTGACAGCATTATGGAGAGGGTAAACAGTCTCTTGATGCCCCTGTTGACCCAGGTTAAGGGTTTGGGGGCTAGAATAGATAAACTAGAGCAATCTACCCTCGACGGCTTTTTCTCACTTAAATCTACAATTAAACAGCATAAAAGAGTGAGTGAGAACCAGGCCATGGGACTAAAGGGGAGTGTGCCCCCAGTAGCTTCCTTGCCACTACAGGCGGATTCTAATCCTCCAACTAGGGCAAATAAGGTAGATACTAGCAAAGTGCAAGTTCCAGTACCTGTAATTCCTCCCCCAACAAAAGTAGGGCCCCAACACAAGGGAATGGAAACATCTTCTGAGGTTGCCAAAAGTACACCAAAACTAACACCCCAATTGCAGCCCCCGACAAGTAGAGGGACGGTAAAGGTTAGCCACGCCTCTGGTACACAAGACAAAGGCAAGAGAGCAGCGACAGAGATGGTCGCCAAAAATGCCCCTCAACCTACAGCCCCAGTTGCTACCACAGTGGCCCCCCGCAAATTCCCACGGAGGACCCCCCCGATAAATCTCCCACCAGATTGTCATCCTTTTGTTGCTGTACTAGTAAACGTTCCCCCACTGAAGGAATACCAGTTGGAGAATCACCAGGCTCTCAAGAATAAGTGTATCCACTGGCTAAAGTTAAACAAGCCAATCCCGAGTGGTGTGGATGGACTAATTCTAAGTGTTCGCAGAGTAGGGTGGGTAGGACAAGGAAAAAAAACACAGGAGGGGGATTGTGTAATAATAAACTTTCAAGATCCCAGAGTGGTGAGCTCCATCTGTGGCCCTATAAAAAGTATGGATGTGGTAGGGGTTAAATTAGTGGATCTAACCTTTTTTTACCCCAGGCCCAGTTATGTCGCCCTGGGCGGGCCCTAGCACATCTGGCTTAGGCCAAAACCGGGACCCATGTTGGGTTGGGGGTCTTGGGTACAACGGGTTGAACCCCCTGTGGGGGCCAGGGAGATGTTGACTGGAGGGGGGTGATACGAGGGAAATTGTAGTTTCTGACATGGTAACTGGCAATAGAACAGGTTTAATGACAGCACCACCACCCCGAATAGTTTTACCTATAAGTACAGGCGACAGTGGGTTGGTAGACCCTCTGCCCATTTCTTTGGACTGTAATTTGCCTGTTCCCCCTGTGAGGCCTGTGGACAGGAGTGTTCTAGAGGTCAGCGACACATCAGCTGTGACGGACCGTGTTTTCAAGGTTTTCAGCTGGAATGTCGCAGGGATCGCGAGAAAGTTGGCCCTCCCAGACTGGAATACTTTGGTTGATGAGCATGCCATATGCATCTTCCAGGAGACCTGGAGTTTGGAGCCGATACATAGGGTGGGATTCTCCTCCTACTTTGTGCCTGCACTAATCTCGGAATCAGGGAGAGGAGGCCCTTTGGGTGGCCTGCTCATATGGGTGGCAGCTTCCCTGGACTGCAGAGTAGAGGAGTCTCAGACAGGCTGTCCAGATATTCAAAATATTATTCTAAGAGATTCCAGGGGTCGTACAATATTGAATATTTATAACGTGTACGCTAGAGGGACTAAGGGCGGGAGGAAGTCCACTGTATTATCTCTTCTGGAGAGTCTTCTTAGTACAACTTTACATAAGTTGTGTACCCTGGTCGCGGGAGACATGAATTGTACGTTCGAGCCTTTGGGCTCGGATGTTGCCTTAGACCAGGATGAGGAGGACGCTAAGATAGGGATCCCAGCCCTGGAGATTCCACCCATTAGGAGATGGTCAGAGGTGGCGTTACAGTTATACACCCTGAGTATCGAATTAAATCTAAGGGCAGTGAATGGGAGGACAAACTCAGATAGGGGGGGGGGGGGCTCATACCTATAATAGACCAGGACACACTTCTAGAATCGACTATATCTTATTAGATATATGTCTGTGGAGCCAGGTGAGGGACATGGTTGTGGTCCCGAGGGTCGAAAGCGATCACAATCCACTTTCCTTGACTATGGTCCAGTGGTGGTGTTTTTCTAAGAAGGGTCCCATTAACCCAACATTAGCTCCCCTTGATGAGTCGGTAGTCTCACTCTGTGGAAGGCGTCTAAAATGGGCTAAATTGGTCCTCTCAGAGGAAAGGGTTGGAGAAATATCAACCCTTTTAGATCACGCACTGTTAAACCTGGGGTCCCTCCCGGAAGGGGTGGGTAGGGCTTGCGGGGTCTTTGTCTCCCTAACAGAGGCTCTGACAAATGTGTTTACCATCCCCTCGAGCAAGGTAGGGAAGAAAGGAGGTGTAAAGCAAGGTAACGGTTGGTACACACAAATATGTAGGGTACACAAATCAAGACTTGTAGAGGCAGTGAAACTCAAATCCCACCCTGATATATTGGAAGCAAGGAAGGCTTATAATAGATCCCTTAAATCTGCTAAGAAGGAGTGGGAAGAGAAATTTTGGGAGGACCTACTTGTTGCCAGCAAAAGTAAAGACTCTAGGGGTTTTTGGAACCTTGTAGGCTCCCGGAACAGGCCCGACGAAGTTATGAGACCCTGTAATATCCCCCCACAAAGCTGGGTAAAACATTTTGGGGCTTTATACCTCCCGGCGGATGGGGCACTAAATGTCAGGGTGCTCCCCCCACGAGTATATGAACCTCACGGCTACAATCTCTTTTCAGCTCTAGAGATTGAAAAGGTAATTGGGTGGGTAGCCCCCCGGAAGGCAGCAGGCCCAGATGGCTTACTGGGGGATCTCATGCGGGCATATCCAGTGGCCTGGGGTAGGGTTATTGCAGCACTCCTCAATGATATTATGAAGGGGGGGGGCCAGTGCCCGATTCCTGGAAAGGGGCGGTGGTGGTCCCTATTTACAAAAAAGGATCTAGAGAAATCCCGGGGAACTACCGGCCCATAAGCCTCATTGACTCCACCCAAAAGATAGCAGGTAAAGCTATACTTGGTAGGATTCTTCATTGGGTGGAGGAAAATAAAATACTATCAGACTTCCAGGCAGGGTTCCGGGTAGGAACAGGGACGATAGAGCAGGTGTTTAGGCTAGCACTCCTTGGCTGGAAGGTGCTGGAGCTAGGCAAGGGCAGTCTATACTTGGCCTTTATAGATCTGAGGACTGCCTTTGACCTAGTTCCTCGGGAGGAGTTATGGAGGGTGCTTTATGGGTTGGGATTGCCTCCCTACATTTTGTCCCTCCTTATTAGCCTTCACGCCCATACCTTTGCTCAGGTTCGCTGGGGGAGAAATGGAGAGCTAACTGAGAAAATCCCAGTGTCTAGGGGTGTGAGACAGGGATGCGTCCTAGTGCCCACCCTCTTTTCACTATATGTTAAATTACGTGGTGGAATATCTCCAGCAAGAACCAGCCGACGCTCCTTGTCTCGGGGGAGTGCGGATTCCAACCCTACTTTTTGCGGACGATACGCTTTTGATTTCTAAGACTCCGCAAGGCCTCCAGAAGTTGCTAACCCGTTTCCAGAACTTTTGCGTTTCAAGGGGCTTGGTAATCAACGTGGATAAAACCACGTTTTTAATTCTAAACCCTCCAAGGAAACTGGGCCGCCCACCTATTCTCAACTCTGTTCCCTTGGAGAAAGTATCCGAATTTGATTATCTTGGAATACGGATTACGGATAGCATGAACTGGTCACCTCACATTGCCAAGATGGTCTTGAACCACAAGAGAGTAGGAGGTGCCCTTCTGAGGGAATTCCGGGCATCACCGAGGAGGTCGCTTGCCCCAGCAATTGACATTTACAAGGCTAAGGGAGTAACATCAGCCTTGTATGGGGCAGAGCTGTGGGGGCATTGCTGCCTGGATTCCCTGGCGACAGCAGAAAGCAAGCTTTTGAAATCTTTAATCGCCCTTCCTCCGAGCACTCCAACAGTGCCTGTGCTGTTGGACACAGGTTGTAAGAATATCAAAGACCAAGCCCGGCTTCGTCCACTCCTTCTATGGGCACGTATTTGGAGGGGTGAAGAGCTAAAATCATACGCTGAAGGGTTGGCTGAGATAATGAGCCTGGGCGGTTGGGCGAAGATTAAGTGGCTGAGAGACACCAAAAAACCTTTGGAGGAACTTGGGCTGGGGGACTGTTGGTCATCAAGAACGGCTCCACCAAAAGATGTTCTGAAAAGATTATACTGGAATTGGGTTGCGGATCAGTTAGTTATAAATTCTAGTCATTGTAAATCTACAGCTGCCTTTCTAACAATAAAAGATGTAGCAGTTTACGAACCTTACCTGTACCTATTTACCCTTCCAGCTGATCGAGCACTATACTTCAAATTCAGAGTGGGCTCCCTTCCAGTAGGGGCCCTGGTGTCAAAGTGGAAATCAGGTGCCCACAAGTCCCCCTTTTGTGCCCGTTGTACCACTAGGACAGAGTCTATACCGCATATCCTGTTTGAATGTCCGGACTATGCTAAACCCAGGAGTTTTTGGCTCAAACCCCTTTGTTGCAATATGGGTACGCGTAGTTATCTGGTAGCCCTTCGCATCCTAATGACGGACACTTCCTCTCCCATTGTTTGTGGTATAGCCAAATTTTTAAAGCATTTCTGGTTGATTCGTTGCAAGAGATTGTCAATAGCGTTTAATTCTTTTTTAACTAACTTATTCTGGCATCACATGTCTTTTTATCTTTCTTAAATGTACATTCAATATTGCTTCTTAAAAATGTTTTTTCTAGTTTTGTAAATGCTGTATTTTGTGTACGCTTTCAAGATATCTTGCATATCGAATAAAAGCTTCAATCAACGATCAACGAATGATTTAATTAATCGAACAATAAAGTGTATCAATGTTCCATCCAAGCAAGTGGGTCTTAAGAGGGGGGGCCTGATTCACAGAACTAACTTAAAGACAAAATCCTAAACTTACTACCATTTTCGTATTCACTGAAGGCACTTACTCATTTTGGTATTCACAGAAGACACTTACTCATTTCGGTATTCACAGAAGTTAGGAGTCCTAACTTTAGGACTCCAAAATGCCTTCTGTGAATACCAAAAGTCCTAAAGTTAGGATTTTTCTCAATTTAGGAGTAGTAAAGTTGAGAAAAATCCTAATTTTAAGACTTTCGATATTCACAGAAGGCATTTAGGAGTCCTAAAGTTAGGAGTCCCAACTTTACTACTACTAAATTGAGAAAAATCCTAACTTTAAGACTTTCAGTATTCACAGAAGGCATTTAGGAGTCCTAACTTCTGTGACTATCAAAATGAGAAAGTGCCTTCTGTGAATACCAAAATGGTAGTAAATTTAGTATTTTGTCTTAAGTTAGTTCTGTGAATCGGGCCCGGGGACTTTACACCGCAATGTCCTGAAGGACTGAGAGGACAAGATGATCCTCCTTGCAGGCCTAAGAATATATACAGTAGTACCTGGTTAAAGAATGCACTAATGCTCACTTGGTGTAGAAAACAGTGACCCCTTCGAAACAGGGATGTTAAAGTCTTTGCCCTGGTGGACTGACCTTCAAGGCCAACAGAGGGTTCTTTTACAAAGGCATAGCCGTTTGATGCAAAGAACAATCCATCTCTATAAGATCTGTTTTTTAAACCACCTTTCCTTTCTTTGCACTGGCGAATCCAATGAAGAGCTGATCATCCACTTGTTACTCTTTAGTACACTATGTAGAAGCTAAGGGCCCGGCATGGACCCAAATGGAGTGTTCTCTTCAACTTGGAGGGATGGGTCAGAAAGAAGTGTGTAGGGAGCATGTTGGACTGCCCTCACACAGAAGTTCTGTGAACTAATGCAGTAATATTGGTAGTTATATGCACAATCGCAATAAACAAGGGTTACATCGATATCCAAAGGAGAAGAAACCATACACAACTCAAAATGTAGTATTCACAATCAGAATTTATGTATATAACAACAATTAAAAAAATACTAATTCATATACAGTGAGAAGTGTACCAAGTGAAAAATGGAAACTACAGTAATAGTGACATATTGTGACATAAACAGAAGGGGTTTCCAAAATGAAGTAAAGACGACCATGAAACGATAAATGATAGAGGCAGCCTCCTTATGCAATCATAGAGGCTGTTAGATGGTTCGCTTTGAAAGATTGTCGACAGCGTTTCAACCCCTGTAACAATACGGGGTCTCTTCAGGACCTATTGATGTAGGGACATCTATGAATAAAGGAAAAGAGGGATGGCATAAGTATGAGCGCAAGAACAACTGGTAGGAGGTATGGAGTACACTTAGGGAGGCCTGTACCTGAAAGATAAAATGGTCGCGTGACAAGGATGCACCACAGGGAAGGGGTTAAAAGGAGGGGTTACTCATATGGGACCCAGCCGGGCACTGTATATGTGAGAGAAGGGATAATGTAACAACTGTCAATTAGAGGACTGTACTGTAAAGACGATTTTTGCGAAGAAAAGGAACTTACCCCAGTGAGGGGAGCTGACAGAGAGGGATCCGTTGCATTGGTCCTCCAGGTAAAGTGAGGCGAAAAACACTACTGATAGATCACAGCGGTGTGTGTGTGTGTGTGTATATAAAGAAATCTGAAAATAAGTGAAACTTGCATAAGAAAAATGACAATTGGGATAGGGAGGCGTGGCAAACGGAAGGGAATTAGGTAGAAGGATTCCTTACCCAATTAAAAGCATTTAATGCTTAGTGCACTTTATATAAGCCACTCCGACCAGCGGGTGTGCTTGTTTGTTTATTTTCATAGATGCCTGTACACGAGAGTCCGTGTAGACCTACAGATAAACGGAGAATGCCAATGAGGGAATTATCCAGTGTAATGATCCTCTGTTAAGGAGGGGAGAGTACCGGCAAGGATACTTTGTTGTATTAATAAAAACTAGGCGGTGAAGGATTCTTACCGGTAAAGAGGAAACAAGCTGCCTTCAGCGCACTTGGAACACGCGTGCAACCGCTACGTGTCGAGGTAGAACTGCACATGTCAGTCTAACTTGTACTGTGACAGGGAGCCGGAACTTGGTTGACAATATAAAGGATGCGTTTACCTGCCAAAACTGGACGTCACTGCAGACATCACTTAGGATAGCTGCCTGACAGTTGGATTTATTTATCTGTTTTCCATTGTTATGTTGCAGAATGGAAATAGAACACAGCCAGAAGATACCAGGCCGGTTCTTTTAAAAGAAAAAAAGGGAAATCCTAAGTGTATGTGAAGAGAGAGGAATGTACTCTTGGATGGCATGTGTTTAAGGATAGAGAAGGAAATGTAAAGGAAGCGTCACTTAGAATATGCATATGCAAAAAGCTAATAAAGGAAGGAGGCAAGTAACCACTTATGAATACAGTGGTAATTCCAGGACAATAAGGATTAGTTGTAACTACAACGAAATAATATATTACAAGCGTATCATTACAAATGACAAGATACTTACGAGTGACAAGATAATGACTATATTTAGCGTAGTAATGTGGAATTGTAGATGTATATGCAAACCACATTAAAGGGGTAATATTACAGATTACAAAAGTCATTTGAAGCAAAAGGCTAACAGGGGAATGAGGCAAGTAACCAATTATGAGTACAGTGGTGCTGTCAGGTCAATAATGATTAGTTGTGACCACAATTAATTAATATTTTACAGGCGTATCATTACGAGAAGATAATTACGAGTGACAAGGTAATTACCATATTTAAAAGAGTAATGTGGAGTTACAGTTGATTATACAAACCACATTAAGGGGGTTTACACAATGTTAAAAATTACAAGAGTCATTTTGAAGTAAAGTCACACAAGTAGTTGAAAAAACAAACAAAACTGGTGTGTTGACTTATCAATTCAGTAATGTAGCCACAAAACTTTGCCACTCATCAGCTGAAATCAAACCTTGCACAATGGAGGTAGGCCTCTCAATCCAGCGGCACTCTAGTCTTTGTAAGATTTGAGTCATATCACCGCCTCTTTCAGGGATAACTGCTTTGTCAATGACCTGCCATTTGATATCATCCACTGTATGCTTTTTTAGGTCTCGCCTACGCAGCATAGGAAAAATACCTTTTGGACTGGATTCGCTTTTTGCCCTGAAAACGTGCACGCGTTGCATTGCTTTCAATGGCAACACGTGCCCGTTTGGCGATTCCCTTGCGGGAGCGAGCTTTGACACCATATGTTTGTAATTAACTTGCAAACACACGGAGTCCCTGGCTCGCTCCAGCAAGGGAAACGCTTTGTTTGCTGTCGGCCGCACTCCCTTCAATCCTCGGCGTGCGCGCTTGTTTATATATGTAACACATTTAGTAACAAGTAATATATGTATGCAATGACCTATTGCATGACTATATCATTGTAAGCAATCCTATTGTACAGATAGAACTTCACTACAATCTAAAACAAATTTGGTATTTCACAAACTCTAGGATCACATCTCTCCTTCTCCAGTTATCTCAGTATTTTTCATATCGCGATATAGACAATGTGAAGTGTTGTTTTATACTGGAAAAAGCGCGGTTTTAAGACTTTTGTTATTATTAACTTTCATTGTGCACATCTGTTTTTATGTGGCAACATATTTTTGGCCATAAATGACTTATTGAGAAGTACTTATCGCTTTCAGTGCTAGAAGCATTAAACCCGTATCAGTGAAATACATATGGGGCAGCGGCCCTGGTCACTCACCCGTTGTCTTGTTTCTGCTCGGCTACACCATGTCCAGTCAAGAGCAGCCTTGTATGGACCAGACGCCCTCTGTTGTCACTGCCCCAGGAGCGTGGGGTTCCCTGTGGGACTCGCTCCCCCTCAGCACCGTTGGACGTGGCGCGCTCCCAGGGGAGGGGGCCCAGGTCAGGCTTGTGTGGGGCAATGCGGCTGATCTGTGCCATCCACTCCACAGACAGCAGGCCCTTCCGGGTCAGAGGCGAGGCTGTCAGCATTCTTACACTTTTGAACTACTCCACGAAACTGCGAATCACTCCCCGAGCCTCCGAGGCAGTAGCTGCTTTCACACACTGGCTATTCCTTTCACCAGTGCCTGGCCCTTAAATGGTCGAGCCCAGGAAATGATGCCTCGGAAAATAGCCCGAGGAGCGTGCCCTTAATCTCGTTGTGTTCAGGTGATTGTCGCATCCGACTAATCCCTGAATTCAGGTGTTAACAAGTGCCAGGGTCCTGAACCTGGCGCCAAGTTCATCTACGAGGCGCTCTGGGGCGGAGTAATTGCAACTGGGCGCTTCTATCGCTGCACAAATTACTTTAGTGTTTTAACCATTCATTGACTCCATTTTTGCTGGACAAGGAGGGAGCAGGGAAGTGATGTGTCGCTGTTTGATAGGACACACAGAGACTTTCTGCCAGCCCCCTACTCAACTTTTAAAAAGTACTTGCACAGGAAGAGAAGCTCTCTCTGGCGTGTGGTCTGCTGAGGCGAAAGGTGCTGGAGCCTGGTGCAATGGGCAGTTGGAAGGAGGACACCCCTGACTGCCCCCCAGGCCCCTAACAGCACCAGAAAGAGAGCCCAGGACCGGTGCGCAGAAGGAGAGGCCTCTGCGCAGGGAGAAGAGGGGCAGGGAGCCAGTGAAGACCGCTCCCTGCAGAATGCACCCTTTTGGAGACCCGGAGGACGAAGGAGAGTGCTCCCAGTGGCTTGGGAACGCCACCAGGAGCACGAAGACGCGAAGATGGGGCAGATCGGACCCCCAGGGGCTGAGATATGGCCCCCGGAAGGTAGGCAACCGTTGACCCCTAAGAAGACCGACGACGAAGCGCGTGGGGCTCCGCTGCCGTTCTCAGAGAAGCCCCCAGGGTGAGTCAGGTCCCGGGGGCTTCCCCAGGAGGAAGCAAAGCCGAGGAGCGCCGTCGCGCCCCCCCTCCCCCGTGAAGATGCCTGAAGGGGGCCTGGAGCCCACACTGGCCCCTGGTGATGAGAAGGAGGGGGGCGGGGGAGAGCCAATGCTCCGCCCCCTTGAAAATAGCCCCCAGAGGTGCACCAAGAGCCCACCCGCCGCTTCGGGTTGCGGGGAGCACCGGCGCAACCCCCCCCCCCCCCGAAGAGGTCGAGGGGCCCGGGACCCCATCCCCTGAAGTCATGGAGGGGGCCCGGGATCCAATCTCCGGGCCCCGAGGTGGCGGAGGAGGGGGAGCGCCGTCGCGCTTCGCTTACTTTACGAGCAGA
Source organism: Lissotriton helveticus (assembly GCF_964261635.1). NCBI lineage: Eukaryota > Metazoa > Chordata > Amphibia > Caudata > Salamandridae > Lissotriton > Lissotriton helveticus. The sequence goes on from NC_136060.1 coordinate 387,420,275, forward strand.
GGTAATTGCGACCAAGAAGGTCACTTTCCAAGATAAGTGCTGCAAAGAAGACTTGTGTATTGGTTCAAAAAACTGCTCCCATCAGCTTGGTTAGGACCACATTGAGCTCCCACGGAGGAGAAGGAGCTCGAACTGGTGGATACACCTTTTTTAATCCTTCTAAAAAATCCTTCACCACTGGCATCTTAAAGAAAGAACCCTGTGTAGGTGATTTTCTGTACCCTGTGATGGCTGCTAAGTGTACCTTAATGGAGGAAAATTGCAGCCTCGACTTAGCCAGATATAACAGATATGGTAGAATGACCTGTTCCTGTCCTGTAACTGGGTCATGTCTGTTATTCAAACACCAGATGTAGAAACGCTTCCATTTGAAAACATAGGAAGCTCTAGTAGAAGGCCTTTTAGCTTCCTTGAGGATGCTCATACAGTCATCTGGTAAGTCTAAGTGCCCATACTGCAAGACTTCAGGAGCCATGCTGTCAGCCATATCGAAGGAAGGCTGGGATGGAATACTCTCCCTTGGCTCTTGGACAGCAGGTCCGAACGGCAAGGCAACCTCTGGGGTGGAACTTCAGAGAGTTGGAGAAGGTCACTCCGGAGCTATCAGTATCATCCTGGAGTTTGTCTTGTAAAATTTGGTTATCACCACTGGAATGAGAGGTAGTGGGGGAAAGGCATAGAGCAAGTTCTGGGACCAGCTTATCAGCAGCGCATTCCCGCTTGAACTTGGTTGGGAAACCTGGATGCGTAGACGGGGCATTTGTTGCGTCTGCTAACAAGTCTATGTCTGGAAAGCCCCAGCGTTAAAAAATGCCTTGAGCAACGTCGTTGTTGAGCACCCAATTGTGCGCCTCTACAAACTCTGCTAAGGAAGTCCACCTGGACATATAGACGTCTTGCCAGTAACCACTTCCAAATTGCTTGCGCCTCCCGAGACAGAATTCTGGACCTGGTGCCTCTATGCTTGTTCAGGTAAAACATTGTTGTAGTGTTGTCTGTCTGAACTAATAGGGAGTTGGATCTCAGAGACGGGAAGAAGGATTTGAGATCTAGCTGGACTGCCCTCAGTTCCAGGAAGTTGATATGGTAACCATTCTCTGTGTCCGACCACCAAACTTGCACCTGGAGGTGATCCATATGGGCAACCCAGCCCTGCAGGGAGGCGTCTGTCAGGATAGTTTGCGTTGGCGGCTCTTGGTGAAAGGGAACACCCTGCAGTAGATTCGATCTCTTTGCCCACCACCTGATGGAGTCCTTGGCCAACTGGGGAAGGGCAATCCGATCCTCCCACTTCCCTGAAGCCTTGCCCACTGGTCTTCCAGAGCCTGCTAAAGAGGACGCATGTGCAATCGAGCATTGGGGACAATGAAGATGCACGGGGACATGGACCCCAGGAGAGAGGACACTTGTCTGATCGAAGGGCGGAGAGTCTGTAGAAGCTCCCGAGACTTTTTCCTGATAGATGCGAATCTCTCCTCCGAAGGACACACGCTTCCTTCCACGGTGTCCAGCGGCGATCCTAGGTAGTGAGTGGGGTTGAGAATAGATTTTTTTTAATTGACTCATAGACCCAGTTTGTTCAGAATGTGGAGACTATAAGACAGATGCGACTGAAGCAGAGATGGAGTGGAACTCTTCAGAAGCCAGTCGTCGAGGTATGGGTAAATGAAAATTCCTTGTTTGCGCAGAAAAGCCACCACCACTGCCATGCACTTTGAAAAGGTTCTTGGGACTGACTGGAGTCCGAATGGCAGAACTCAAAACTGATAATGATGCCGAGCCACTTGGAAACGGAGAAACTTTCGACGCTTCCTGGACACTGGAATGTGGAAATAAGCATCCTGCAAATCTATGGAGCACATCCAGTCTCCTTGATGTAAATGGGGGAAGATCTGGCGCAGAACCAGCATCCAGAACTTTTCTTTTCGTATGTATCTGTTTAAGATGCGAAGATCCAGAATAGGCCTGTACTTCACAGAAGGACCTTTTTTTCAACCAGGAAATAGCGAGAGTATATCCCCTGGCGTCTCTGATGAACTGGGACACGTTCTATGGCTTCTTTTAACAGAAGACTGTTTACCCTCCTTTTGTAGGATGGGATGACACAAACTGAGTTCCATCGGAGGAATTGAAGGAGGTGGGGTCTTGAAACGTAATAGATATCCATTTTCGACAATATTGAACACCCATTTGACGCTTGTTGTATTGTGCCACTCCTCCAGAAAACCAGCGATACTTCCTCCTACCGGAGTGGACAACACGTTTAGAGGAAGTATCTCCTCATTGTCTCGCTGGCTGTTTTGAGGTAGAGGCCTGTTTATTGTTGCCTCTTACCCTCCCTGGTCGTCTTTGTTGGAAATGAGACCTTTGCTGTTGTTGACCCTGCGACGACCACTGGTTCGATTGACCTTTTTGTTGGAACTGGCGTTTCTCATTGGAGCGAAAACGCTTACGAAAGTCTTTCTTTTTCTCCAGACCTACCGCTTTAACTGTGACCAGTTCCGCTTTTATTTTTGTCATCTCTTCGTCTGCATGAGGACCGAAGAGAGAAGATCCATTAAACGGTAAGTTAGTAATTTTTCGCTGCACTTCAGGTTTAAGGCCAGTTAATCGCAGCCATGCAGAATGCCTTGAACAGCTAAATCAGCCGCACCCGCTGAGGCGCTAATAACTTGGTTAGCGACAAGACCTTCGTGTAAGATTTCTCGAAAATCTTGCTGATCTTCTTTAGGAAGCTTATCTACAAAACGACCCAGGGAATCCCATAAGGACCTGTCGTAACTTCCCAATAGAGCAGAGGCAATGGAAACCTTCATGAAAGAGGCCAATGTATTGCACATTTTCCTGCCCATGGAATCCATTACTTTGCTGTCTCTATCTGGAGGAGCTGAGGAGGAAGACATAGATGACTAAGTCTTCCTAGCCACTGCCACAATGATAGAATCTGGAGGCGGATCAGAGCGAAGAAATAAGGGATCCAGATCAGGGGCCTTATATTTCTTAGCTATTCGTGAAGGCACAGAACTCACTTTTGCAGAAGTTAGAAAAGTCTGAGTGGCAAGGTCAATAATGCCAGGAACAAGTGGGAGCAACGGTCTGGCTGAGGAACGGTGATGCAGGGTCTCAAAGATTACTGAGGTAGACACAGTAGGAACCGACATCGTTATATTTAACTTGCTCGCTCCTCAACATAACACCTCATTGAAGGTAGTGAGATCGTCCACAGGTGAAACTCGTGATGGAGGTGTAGAGGTACAAGTAGGAGAGTAATCTCTCATAGAGGTCTTAGTAGACGAGGAAGACCAGATGCGAGGTCTTCGTGGTCTCCTCCTTGGTGAAGAATGAAAATATCTAGATCTATCCCTTGAATGACTATGACGGGATCGCGGAGTTCTAGCGTGATCTAGTCGGAGTTCTTCTTCTTGAAGATACCACAGTGGGTGTCCTTGATCTTGATCTCCGTGGAGATCTCAGAGGTGTTTGAATTGGAGATTTTGACAGGCGGGAAGGAGAGTAGGTATGGGAGTAGTCCACACCAGGACTGCTTATAGACCTAGCTTTCTTCCGGTGAAACCTGTACAATATGAAGTTCAGGTGACTAAGATCTTGAGGGGGAGTAAGATGCACCGGCAACCTCCTCCGAGGCCCGAGAATGTTCCTTGTCCCTCGACGTTGACAAATGCCTCTCCCTTGACGTCGAATCATTGGTGATGCCCTGTAGGAGTCAAGGGCTGTGCAGATTTCGACGTCTTCAAAGGGGACCTCGACCTGTCATGACGACTTCGAACAACCTCGACGTCGCGGTGATCTCGACGCCGAATGGTGATCTGCTCTCGATTTCGACCAGTCTTCAGGTCTCTTCGACGTCGGCAAGCTTCTATTACAAGTTGTCTTAAGTAATTTATTACTAAACAAGTATTGCGGAGTTGTTTTCTGGCTGTTTGTCCCTTTTTTAGCTTGGGATTTTATGGGGCTGCATAGTTACATTGGTCTACATACATATTTGAGTGTATGTATAAACTTTAGTGTCTTGACATACACCTGTATATGTGTGTGTTTATTATATATATACATATATATATACATATATATATATACACATATATACATACATATATATATATACATACATATATATATACATATACATACATATATATATACATATACATACATATATATATACATATACATACATATATATATACATATACATACATATATATATATATATGCGGTATGTAGCGCCAACAGCCAATATCTGTAAAAGACGAGACGAGACCCAATGGTTGGTGTTTCCTCAGAGATTTATTTTGCCCAACACCAGTTTGCCACGACGCGTTTCGGCTCTCGTGGAGCCTTGATACATATATATATACATACACACATATATATATATATTCACTGAAAAAACCATAGGTTATAGACCATATATAGTTAGGAATTAGCATTTACAAAACCTTGAAAATTCACTGAAAAAACCATAGGTTATAGACCATATATAGTTAGGAATTAGCATTTAAAAAACCTTTTTTTACTCACACAAAACCATTGAAATTCCATATATAGTTAGTAGTACTAACTATATATCGCGCACCCGCAATCCATTGCTGATCATGTCACATATTACATCATTCATGACATGGTCAGTGACATCACTGATGACATCACTGATGACATCTCAAATGACATCACTGATGACATCTAAAATGACATCACTGATGACATCAAATGACATCACTGATGACATCACTGATGACAACATCCAGTGACGGTGTATTTCTGTAAAGTTAAAATATGTCTTACATATTGAAGAATGAGTGGATGTAGAAGTGTCTGGATGAAGGATTTAGTAGGTGCATGACTGACTGTATGAGTGAGTGGTTAAATGTGTCTCACTGAGTGCATGGGTTAGTGACTGAACTGTGTTAATTTGTGCATCATTATGTTTGTTGTTCTGTAAACTGCTCCATGTGTTCATCAGTAGCATTATGAGTAAGTATATGGGTTATTGATTGGTTGCTCAAGTATTTGTATGGGAGACTGAGTGTGTGTGTGGGTGGCTGGGAGGTGTATGACTCTGTGCATTGGTGAGTGAATGGATATCTCAGTGCTACATGTCAAAGTAAGTACATATGTAAAACACAGTACATGTGAGAGTTGGCATATATAAATAACTGTGCATAAGAGCCAGTGAATGTGTGAGTGGCTGTATGGATGATTGTGAACTTGTATCAGGGATTGTAAAAGAGAGTAAATATGTGTTAGTATATGTTTGAATAAGTAAGGTGTGTATAACTGTATAGTTGAGGAAATGGAAGTGTGATTGATTCTTTGCATGACTGACTAGGTGTGTAAGTAACTCCATGGATCAGTGACAGTCTGTGAGTGTCTGTTTACACTGAGTGTATCTAAGGTTATATTAGAGTCTGAAGAGGTTCATCGTATTATCACATGAATGATGTCATCAGTGATGTGATCAGTAATGTCAAATGAGATGTCATCAGTGATGTCATTTGAGATGTCATCAGTGATGTCATCAGTGATGTCATTTGAGATGTCATCAGTGATGTCATTTGAGATATCAGTGATGTCACTGACCATGTCATGAATGATGTAATATGTGACATGATCAGCAGTGGATTGCGGGTGCGCGATATATAGTTAGTACTACTAACTATATATGGAATTTCAATGGTTTTGTGTGAGTAAAAAAAGGTTTTTTAAATGCTAATTCCTAACTATATATGGTCTATAACCTATGGTTTTTTCAGTGAATTTTCAAGGTTTTGTAAATGCTAATTCCTAACTATATATGGTCTATAACCTATGGTTTTTTTCAGTGAATTTTCAAGGTTTTGTAAATGCTAATTCCTAACTATATATGGTCTATAACCTATGGTTTTTTCAGTGAATTTCAATGGTTTTTTAATAGCAAATATCATAAGCTGTCGAATGTCAAGTACGTGGTAAGAAAAAACATTTTCGTGTTTATGCACACTGATCTGCTTTGAATGCTGCCCCCCCCTCATTTCTATTAGGAGTACTCTCTCTTTGCAGATAGTGAAGGGTAGTTAACGCAGGCCTTTGCCCCCGTTGTAATCCGTCGTGCCTGCTTCTCTCTCCATTTGATTGATTGTTATCCAAGCATTTACTGTTTTAGAATTGGTTCTCTTTGGTTCATTCTCTATTTACAAACAAGCACAGAGTCGCAATACTCTGTTTAGTCTTTGCAGATAGCGAAAAATCGCGTAAAAAAACAAAAGGAATCGAGCAAAATCAGTAGGCCACTAATGGGATCTCTTTTTGACCTCGCTAAAATAGAAACATTAGGAACAACCCCTCATGACAAATACGAAACTAGTGAGATGTACTGAACTCCACACCATGATGGCTGCAAGACAGCTCGGCTCCGCCACCCACCCCGCCCAAAATAACGATAAACTCTATGCAAATATATACAACACACCAGCAAAGTAACAGGGTAAAACATTTTATTAAACAACTATTTACATAACTATTTTAAACTTTTTGTTGCCCGATCCGGCTAGCTCAATCGATCGAGCATGAAACTCATGCACTCTGATGATTCAAAGTTTTGAAGAGTGCTTGTAACACTGTCTGAAGCCTATTTGCACTTGCTTCATCTTCACTATTCTAAAAGTAAGTGGGGGCTGTTTGAGTACGTTACTGCATTTGTAAACAATGTGATGCGGTGCCACCCTGAACCGCTTAACGGAGGCCCCTGAGGGACGGTGTGATGGCGCGGACTCGGAGGGGGCGCCTGGCTCCGGCCCCCTCCCAAGTCGTGTTCTCCTAGTGTGGCCTGAGATCGCCCCCGACATAGGTGGCCGGCTCCCGGGATCAAGCGGAACTTTTTGCCTTTTGGTAACTCTTCCATTCTTGACCTTGTCCCACAATCCGTTTCACCTAAAGACACGCTGTAGTGGGGCGCCCCTTTACCATTTCAGTTGCCATTCCGCCCGCTTTTGCTACACTGTGCCTCTTCCGCTATTCAGCTGTTTACCGCCCGCTCTTTCGACTACAACGTCTCGCTCACCATGTAGTTGAGTTGCTCCCGCTCTTGCGGTGCAGCGATAGGCGGCTGCCACAGGACTCTCAAAATGGCGGCCGGCTCTTCAGATTTGGGCGTGGTCCACTAAAATGGCCCTGCGACACCTTGGAACTCGGACGCTTGTCTGCTAGAGCTTGGGCTCCATTCTCGAAAGCGTCCCCTCAGCCTTGAAGATTCTACAAAAGTCTTGGGGGCCCCCCGACTCCCGCAGGATTCTGGTGGGGAGCGGCTAGCATGATTGCTCGTGGAATGGCCACGACGGAGCTACGAAATGGTGGTGCTCTCATGCTAACGCCAGCTTCAGTCTGAAACATCCAGAAACTCTGTAGACTACCAATTCGATCAGTTCCGGTAGCGCCCCAACGTGACCCGGTAGAGAAGAACTTGCCCTCCGCTCTTTGACTGATGGTTCTTGTTGCCTGTCCCTTCTGTTGTCATTTAACAGAACTATTTAGCCTGCTGAAAGGGGTTGTGTTCCGACCGCTGGTTGGTGGAGACATTTTGACTATATTCTGGACCTGCGTTGTCGCGTAATGCGTCATATGACGCGCCGCGTTAGCGCATCCGGAAGTGATCCGGCGCGCAGCGCGTAACGTAAGCATAACAGATCATGTAACTTGTTAATGAAACTTTTCATTGGTTCATTTTACTTTTCTTATTCTAATGATGAAAGGCTTGGTCATATGACCTAAAAATTACGCTTTTTATTACTTTCGAACATTATTTTTTCTTAAACATATGTTATAATGTTCCAGGCTAATGTAGTTTCCCGTAAAATTTACAACTGTCCTGCAAGTAAAATATATTCCTTTTTCGAGAAAAAGGGCGTTTCTTCGTCCCATGACGGAGCCGTTGAGCAAAAGAGGGTCGGCCTGCTGTCTTAGTCGCCGATACGCCAGAATATCAGATTCTTATCGATCACTTTATGTTGCAGGAGTAGAAAACACAACAACCCTTGACCATTTATCTTTACTGCGTTCCTGCGTATTATACCTTTTACCCTTCATGTAATTCGAATGCTTTATTTCACTTGCCTTTTACTGATTCTAAAACAGTGACTATTATTAAAAACTTTACCAATGTAAATACTACTACCATGTTTTCTTTTAAAAACCTTTATTGTGAAAATGTCAGTATACAAATACGGGCCTATAACCACGTGGGCCGGCCACGGAGCAAACTGTAATCGTATATGATGAGTAGACATTTACACTGTAGAGGAACGTAACGGGCGGGCCATTAGGTTGCAAGAACTAAGGTGTCTAACAGTTGCGGAATCGGTGGACGTACATTTTATAATTAAAATACGACAGGGCCAGTTACAATAAAATTATCTAGATATACATTTGCGGGCAAGTACCATGGGTGACGTTAATTCGAACTTTCAATAGTACAGTAATCAATAACACATCAGAACTTAATATCAATAGGGATGTCAAAATATTCAATCAATTCTCGTCCCCGCCCGCCATGTGCTTCAAAACTGCATACGTATCTCGTGATTTCAAGGTTCTGCAACCAGTACACAACAACGAGTTACGAGTCCCATTTATTCCGGCGCCATTTTGGGCGAGGACGGGCAGGTCCAGGATATAGTCAAAATGTCTCTACCAACCATCGACTATGATGATGTTCATATGCTGTATTTATTAGAGTAACACTCATCTGTCCACATGAAATTAATTTGCCACAATCTAAACATGTCATTTTAATCTTTCCAAAGTTCTTCTAAATATTTGGGACCGTTTCCCTTGCCTCTGATGCTGTCAGTGCCAGTTCTTTGATGAATGTACTGGCAGGTCGGGGGTTCTCCTCCAAATCTCTCTTTTATGCAGCACTATAATTAATCGGTGCCACCTCTCCATATGACGATGCATGGTATAGTTACCATAACTATATTTTTTTTCGGTTCCTCTGGAGAGTACATCGTGGCAGATGAAGCGTGTAACGTACCGGGAATTTACCTTTTTTGCATGTAGAGGAAAGGAAAAAAAATTCGAGCGTCCGAGTTCTAAGGTGTCCCAGGGCCATTTTAGTGGACCAGGCCCAAATCCAAAGGACAGGCCGCCATTTTGAGAGTCCTGTTGCAGCCGCCTGTCGCTGTAGCATCAAGAGCGGCCGAAACTCAGCTGAATGGCAACTGAAACGGTAAAGGGGCGCCCCACTACAGCAGACGAGCCTCCACCTGGCAAGGCCCGTTCACGCCGCCTCCCCCCCCCCCCCTTCGGACACCCCACGCCGTTATTCGGAGCAGGATTGTAGGATGGCCACACCAATGCGGCAACTTACTAGACACCACCTCGGTGCCAACCGAATCTCAGCGCCTTGTGGTATCTTCTATTCAGAAAACATTGTTGTGCTGCCTTCGACCTATTCGCCGCAAGTGCGCACGCAACTCAGCTGCATAGCTTGCTAGACACCACCTCGGTGCCATCCGGATCTTGGCGCGTTGCGCTGCCTTTGGCCCCATTCGCACATCGGTCCGCTACTGACGCCACCTCACAGGCCAACGGGGCGCCCCACGCCGACTTTCAGCATTGTAGGATGGCCACACCAGTGCGGCAACTTGCTAGACACCACCTCGGTGCCATCCGGATCTTGGCGCGTTGTGCTGCCTTCGGCCTATTCGCACATCAGTCCGCTACTGACACGAACTCACAGGCCAACGAGGCGCCCCACGCCGACTTTCAGCATTATAGGATGGCCACACCAGTGCGGCAACTTGCTAAACACAACTTCGGTGCCATCCGGATCTTGGCGCGTAGTGAAGCTGCAGCAGCTGCAAATAAGCTTCAGACAGTGTTACAACCGCTGCTCAGAACTCTCAACTATGACACCACCTCGGTGCCATCCGGATCTTGGCGCGTTGCGCTGCCTTTGGCCCCATTCGCACATCGGTCCGCTACTGACGCCACCTCACAGGCCAACGGGGCGCCCCACGCCCACTTTCAGCATTGTACGATGGCCACACCAGTGCGGCAACTTGCTAAACACAACCTCGGTGCCATCCGGATCTTGGCGCGTTGTGCTGCCTTCGGCCTATTCGCACATCGGTCCGCTACTGACGCTGCCTCACGTGCCAACGGATTTTCTACGCTTTTTATACCCTATGCCGCATAACAGGTCATGTGACTTGTTTATAAAACTTTTCATTGGTTCATTTTACTTTTGGTTTCCTAATGATGGAAGGCTTGATCATATGACCTAAAAAGAACACTTTTCATTGGATGAAAACTTTTTTTTTTCCCCAAACGATGAAAGCCCCACCTTGTTTCTGGATGTTTCAGACTGAAGCTGGCGTCAGCATGAAAGCACCACCTCGTGGCTCCGTCGTGGTCATTCCGCGAGCAATCATGGCAGCCGCTCCCCACCGGAAGCCTGCAGGAGCCGGGGGCCCCCAAGACTTTTGTACAATCCTCAAGGCTGAGGGAACGCTTTCGAGAATGGGGTCCAAGACCTAGCAGACTAGCGTCCGATTTCCAAGGTGTCCCAGGGCCATTTCAGTGGACCACGCCCAAATCTGAAGAGCCGGCCGCCATTTTGAGAGTCCAGCCTATCGCTGCACCGCAAGAGTGGGCGCAACTCAGCTGAATGGCAGATTTTGACACAGTGGACCAAAAGCGGACGGAATGGCAACTGAAACGGTAAAGGGGCGCCCCACTACAGCAGACGAGCCTCCACCTGGGGAGGCCCGTTCACGCCGCCTCACACCCCCCCCCCCCCCGGGGCGCCCCACGCCGTTATTCGGAGGGCGGCAACTTACTGGACATCACCTTGGTGCCATCGTTCTGCTGCCTTGGAACTAGTCGCACAACAGACCGCTACTGATGACCCACCCCCCGCGACGCCCCACGCCGGATACCGAAATCAGTGCGGCACCCAGGCAACATCACCTGGGTGCCGTCCAGAAATCTGGACGTTGTGCTGCGTTGGGACTATTCGCACAACCGACCGCTACTTCCTTCTTTTTCCCTAAAAATGTTTAAATGTTTTTACTGTTTTTGTTTTGTTGTATATATTTATAAGTTATTAAAGTTTTATAATCCTACTACTTTGTTGGAGTGCTATATATTTTTAACGTGACACATAATTGTAAAAACTTTGATGTACAAAGAGGCATCCCTGGAATCTTCCGCTTCAGGCTCGGTCCCCTCCCCAATCACAATACAGAATGGTTTTCAGATAGTAGGAACGCGTGTGGTGTGACGGATCTCATCGGGTGTGGGCCTTGATCTACTATAACTCCTTTGAAGAGGGGTGATTCTTTACAGCTGGGGCCATAAACTACATCTGCAGGGCTAGCTGATAGCCTGGGACCGGCCTGGACCATCGGACACAGAGGAAGAGGAGTGTCAGAGGGTGCGGTAGTGAATAGGGCGAAAGGGAGGTGTCGGACAGGCACAGATTGTGATTCTCAGGGAAGAGCAGCGCAGATGGGGGGAGGTTTATTGCCCATGCGTAAGACAGAGAGCGGGGGTGACCAGTGCCTGGGGGAGATGCTTGCGAGGGTGGGGAGCCATGCTAAGGATCGACAGCGTGCAGAGAGTGGGTCTGGTCAAGGCATCTAAAATGGCTGCCGTGCACGACAAAAGTGTGGCATTTGAAAAAAGGCAAGATGGCGCAGACAATGTTTATCAACACTTCCTGATTTCCTTCGAACGAACGTTAACAGACGTTATCTCTACCACACTACCGGTCCCCCTGGGCTTAAACGCCGAGATGGTAGGGACTGCATCCCGTGGAGATAGGCCGAGACGTCACTCAGCAGAAAAAAAAGAAAAAAAAAAGTCTATAAACATACAATAAGTTAAAAGTCAATCATTCTTGTTTCCTTGTAGTACGCTCCCCAGGCCCGCGGGGCCCTTTTAAAACCTCCACATCAAACCTAGGGGGTCAGGGAGGATCTACTATGCCCCCTTATGGTCATTTGCCCCTTCGATCCTACCGAGAGACAAGATGGCGGCCGCTACGGACTGTTTGGAATGTTTACAGACGCCGGAGAACCAATCAGCTTCGCTTCACAAAGCTCCGTAACGCGAAAAGTACGCGAAGCGGAGCGCTGCCCGGTCCGCTGTCACAGATATATATCTTTTTTTGAACGTTAATTTCTCAAAATCCACTGGAGCACATATATTGAGACATAGCAAAGGCACATCGGGCTACCAGTACCTACAATTTTGCCAAGTTTCGTGCAAATCCATTCAGCCGTTCGATTATTATTATTATTATTTTTTTTTTGCCCCGCGGGGCCCTTTTAAAACCTCCACATCAAACCTAGGGGGTCAGGGAGGATCTACTATGCCCCCTTATGGTCATTTGCCCCTTCGCTTTGGCCTCCTCTTGTCTCTCGATCCTACCGAAAGACAAGATGGCGGCCGCTACGGACTGTTTGGAATGTTTGGAATGTTTACAGACGCCGGAGAACCAATCAGCTTCGCTTCACAAAGCTCCGTAACGCGAAAAGTACGCGAACCGGAGCGCTGCCCGGTCCGCTTTTACAGATATATATCTTTTTTTGAACGTTAATTTCTCAAAATCCACTGGAGCACATATATTGAGACCTAGCAAAGGCACATCGGGCTACCAGTCCCTACAATTTTGCCAAGTTTCATGCAAATCCATTCAGCCGTTCGGGCTAAAAGTGAGGCCAACCGCCCTATGGAAATTAACATTGGAAAAACGCGTTTTGGGACCCCCCTTTTTTCTCGGCCCCCCCCTTGACGAACCCCCCCCAAATTTCCAGGGGCTGCTCAGAAACAAAATGTTCCATTTTCCTGAAAATTTCTGCCAATTCCGTCCACAAACGCCAAAGTTATTAGACATAGAATTTTCAAAAATCCCATAGAGAAAAAATCCTAACTATATATACCTACTGGCGACCGCCAGTAGGTAATATACATATACACACACACACATATATATACATATATACACACACACATATATATACATATATACACACATATACATATGTGTAACATAGTCCTGGTCTGCATCTGGGTCTGACTCGTCGTCATGGACCTCGCCTTCTTCCTGGTCTCTCTCCTCGTCGTCAGACGAGTGAACGTCTAGTGTTGGCTCCTGGTCTTTAGTAAGCACCAGTGGAGGTTGCTTGTGTCGAGACAAAGGAGTAGGTACCTGTGCAGCTGGAAGTGCTTTTATATATACCGGAGGCTCCCGTCTCGACGACGGGGAATGATTCAGGCATGTGAATCTATGAAAGACACTAATACTGGATAACTGCAGTTACAGGTAAGTAACGCATTTCTTTCTGTCCCCGTCCGCTGAGGCCGCCTTGCAGGGTCGGGGGCCCCTGTCGACAGAAAACTGTTTGCAAATGTTTTATGGGGGGGCATGACCCGCTTGCTTCTACTTGTCCACAGAGGATTGCCCTGGAAGTACGCAAAGTTCGAGGCAAGAAAAGGAGAAGGGAGAGGTTTTCCACCTCTTCCTGGCAATTCCGGACTTTTGCACGTTTGCATGGAAATAGTTCTGATGTGGCAGCCGGACAGTTAAAGAGGTCGGTGAAAACACTGTCGAGAATGAATTTAAAAGTGCATGACACATTTCATTTTTGCATTTGAAGCAAACTAAATTGAAGGACTTTGTGGGTCTAAAAACGCTATTTGCAACATTAGAATCGATGTCACAATACAGCAAGTTTCTCGAGGCAGTAAAAATGCATTGTGGGACTTGCATGCACTAAGCTACGTCACGTGGGGGCATGGACATAAAAGCAACTGTGCCAGGTTACCTCTTCACCTATGATTAAGGCATCCCGCCGAAACGCGTCAGGATTTTGTACCTGCAGCCTCATTTTGCATTTAAATAAACGCTGCTAATGTTCCGTGAATTGGCCTCTGCATCACTTTGTTGTGATATATATATCTATATATAGAGAGAGATATATATAACGCCCTTCCGCTCCACCTCAGACAGACAACATCGCTCCCCATCTTCGCAAGAAACCTCAAAACCTGGCTCTTCGACAGACCCCCTCCTTGATGGAATGGAACCTGCACCCCCCCCACCCCTAGTGCCTTGAGACCCTTACGGGTGAGTAGTCGCGCTTTAACAAACTCCTGATTGATTGATATATATGTACACATGTGTATATATATATATATATATATATGCCAGGAACTTCGTCTGCATACCATTTTTGCTGGATATAAAGAACGAACCGGACCCAATCAGGTGAATTTGCAGGTTTTTATTTAGTGCAACTTTGCTTCCGCCATGACGCGTTTCGGGCCCTAAAGCCCTTGATCACATGACATGGTCATTTAAAACTCGTGATTTTAAAGTGCATACAAGGGTCACCTGACCCTGGGCCTATAGATATAAACAACAGACTGCTGCCTAATCCACAAATTTCAACCATAACAAGATGATGCTCAAAACGTCAAAGAATATACTCAGCAATATTGCTAAAATATATACATTGGATCAATTTCATTTGAGATTCTCCCCATTAACAACCCAGATTAAATGTTGTGCAAATTTCGCAATAAATAGATAAATACAGATAAATATAATAAATATTAAATATAGCCCATTTCATTTTAATACTACATCGAAATGTAAAATCATGGCTAATATTTCATTATATATGCAAATTTACCAAAACGACAACAAATAACAATTTCATTGAATTCATTAATACAAGTTGATAAAAAATATGTGCAAAATCTGCTTTAACTGTGCAAAAGTATGCAGTTTTTTTCTTTTTATTGTGTTTAGAAAGAAAGCGGAGGATTTACAATGACAGCCCAAATGGGCTATATTAGTTTGTGGATAACTGCTTCTACACTGCCCACATGGTCATGATTTACCCAATGCAAATATAAGTGAGAGTAATACGATTGTCCCTAGTGAAGAATAGATAAATTAAATTAAGTCTTAAAAGCAGTTTCATTAAGTTTAGATGGCACATCCCACAGAGTTTCTCTAAAATCTTCCTTTTGTTTGTACTCATGCATGTATATTCCACATTTATATTCCAGTTTACAAGCATGTGTACAAGTCCTCTGTCGCATTGAGGCCATTCGGTGTCTTGGTATTGAGTTCAAGAATGTATCTAGTCTCAAGTAATCTCAGGCGTGCTTCCCAGTTGCCTCCTCTGCGGAGTGGCGGTACCATATCTATGGCATAATAACTGAGGCAACCCAGATCACCCTTGTGGCAAGAGTTGACATGTCTCGCCACAGGGTATGCTTCATCCTTGTTGTTAACCGCCCGCATGTGCTGGAGTATGCGTTTGTGGACCTGTAGCTTGGTGCTACCCACGTACCGTAGCCCACACGCACACTCCAGCACATATGTGACGAAATCTGATTTGCATGTCATTTTCTTAGTAATCAGATTTGGAACCTCACAGAATGGGGACATATAGGTCGTTTTGTTTTTCCCTATGGTACATGCCTTGCACACAGCGCACTTAATAAAGCCCTTACTTTGCATGACCCAATTGTCTCTGCTTACCACCTCCGGGCTACTTTTCACAAGCATATCGCTCATTGACCTGGCACGGCTGTAAGTTATGGCTGGATAGTCAGCCAGTGTTTTGCCAATCACGGGATCGCCCCTGACTATTGGCTAATTCTTACGAAAGATTTTTTGTAATTGCTTGTGTTGGCGGCTATACGCTGTAATTAGCCTCGGTTGGCCGCCTGCGCTATCTTTCACCTTTGATATTTCATTGGATTTCCCCTCAGTGTTGAGCAGAGTATTCATTCTATTGGCTCTTGTCATGGCTTTTGCAACCAATACCTCCGAATAGCCCCTTTCCAAGAACCTTTCCTTGCTGCTTAATAGTGTTGCCAAGCCGGATTCATCTGTGCTACATATTCTTCTGATCCTCAGCATCTCCCCGTAGGGGATACTGCGGATCAGGTGGCCTGGATGCTGGCTGGACGCATGGAGGACCGTATTGCCCGCGGTCTCCTTGCGGTGCAACTTGGTTTGAAGCTTGCCTCCTTCAACATAGACTTCAACATCTAGAAAATTGACTTTATTATCACTGATCATGCTGGTAAATTTTAGATTCAAATCGTTGACATTAATCTCCGAGATAAACTGTTCAGCTTCTATAGTTGACCCCCTCCAGATTATAAAAAGGTCATCAATGAATCTATACCATGACACAACCTTATTAGTCATCACCTCTGCATGCGCGACTCCCAGGACCTGCTCCTCCCACAGCCCCATGTGCAAGCACGCGTAGCTGGGGGAGAAGCAGGCCCCCATCGCAACTCCTCTCAATTGTTGGAACACTTGGTTTTGAAATAGGAAATAGTTATTATTCAGACAAATTTCCATCATTTCTTTGATCATATCATTGTGTTCCAGCATGCATACCGGTCTCTTAATCAAGAAATGTGTAACTGCTTTCAAACCGTCCGTATGGTTAATGCTAGTGTATAAAGCAGTCACAAATATATATATATATTGCTCACGTGAGCAAGATCGAAAGATTGAAACGCGTTGGTTAACATTAAACCTGCTTTAAAGAACATCCTGGTGGAGTGCGAGTATAATTGTTTTTGGTGGATAATTAATGACAGGGAATACCCGTCCCTGGCACTCGCACCAGCTGTGAAAAGCGTGCCCTCAGTAACGGGTTTACTTTGGTGGTAAAAAAATAAATAAAAAAAATACATATATATATATATATATATATATATTCATTGAAAAAACCATAGGTTTGACACCAGTTATAGTTTGAGATATCAGTGATGTCATCAGTGATGTCATTTGAGATGTCATCAGTGATGTCACTAACCGTGCCATGAATGATGTAATATGTGACATCAGCAGTGCATTGCGGGCGCGCGAGTTATAGTGAGTCCAACTAACTATAACGTGGGAATTTCAATGGTTTTATGTCAGTAAAATTTCCAGCTAACTATGACTGGTGTCAAACCTATGGTTTTTTCAGTGAATTTAATAGGTTTTTAAATGCTAATTCCTAACTATAACTGGTGTGAAACCTATGGTTTTTTCAGTGAATTTCATAGGTTAATAGCTAATTTCTAAAGCTATGAAATATAATGAATCCTATATTGTATATTTATGTAATACTATTTTTTTTATGTATATTGTTCATGTTTATTTTTTATTTTTTGACCTAGAGCGCTCCCGGTGCGCGTACCGGTTAACGCACCGGTAAGCGCAGTCTTGCGGCGCGCCCCGGTGCGCGTACCGGTGGGCGTCCCGTTAGCGCTATTTCCGCGAACGAAAACAACATCGTGACGTATCGCGTAGCCGTGTGATGCGTCTTATGACGCATGGCGTAAGCGCCCCCGGGCTCGCCCAGACGCGCTTATGCTACGCGCCCCGGTGCGCGCCCCTGGGCATGTAGGGTAAGCGCGTCGGGTCATGTGACCTGAAAATAACACTTTTCATTGGTTCAGAACAGTTTTGTTTTCCAAATGATGAAAGCCCCCACCTTTTTTCCTCATTCTCACTTTGTTCTTTGAGTGAGGAAGACCTGCTTCTATTCATTGAGAAATGGCTACAGTAGCAGCAGGAGCATCTGCACCACGACCACAAGGACCACCACAACACCACATTGGTGGTGAAGAAGAAGAGGAGGAGGAGGAGGAGGAGGAGGAGGAGGAGGAGGAGGAGGAGGAGGAGGAGGAGGAGGAGGAGGAGAGGCAGTTCCTGCCTGAAGATAATACCTCCTATTAACCTAAGGAGCACTTTGTGTGGGAGTTTTTTAAAATCCCAAAGGACCAAAAGAAAGTCAATGCGCCAAAGGTGACATGTCTCATCTGTGATACTGTACTTTCCAGGGGGAACCCTGCCAAAAAATATTCATTTGGGAACCATACAATGCTTCGCCACATGAAACGCAGGCACCCCAACAACTATGCTGCGGCAGAGGTCAGAGAACTGACCAGAAACCCTCCCCAATCTTCTCCGAGCACCTCCAAACAACCCACTCCATCGGGTCCAGAGACAAGGGAGATGGTCCCAAACATCCAACGCCAGTTTGGAGATTACAAAATTATTTGTATATTTTGCGGGACTACAATTTCTTATGGGGGGGAGCAGAGCATCTAACTTATCAACCGTGCTGGAGACAACCACAACTGCAGAAAGAAACCTTAATTTTTTCCTGATTTATTTTGCTCCAGTTGAGCCGTTTACAATTCCCTGTTTTTTGTTTGTCCCCATAAAAAATACAAAAAAAATATAAAATTGTTCATAAAAGCCAAAAAAGTAAAAAATGTTCCAAAAAACAATTAAAAAAATATAAAACAACAAAAAGAATTAAAAAAAACAGTTCTTTCTATAACTACCTCCAATTTATAAAAAAAATGCTTCATTTTTTAAAAACTGTCATTCTTTTTTCTCCAGGGTACGCGTACCGGTACGCTCCCCGGTGCGCGTACCGGGCGCTCCCCCGCGAAAATAGTTGGTTTTTTTTGCCCCGCGGGGCCCTTTTATGGCCCCCACATCAAACCTAGAGATTCAGGGGGGGTCTACCCTGCCCCCTTTTGGTCATTTCCCCCATGTTTTTGCCACCTCTTGTGTCTCGATCCTACCGAGACAAGATGGCGGCAGCTCCGGACTGTTTGGAATGTTGACAGACACCCGAGAGCCAATCAGCTTTCCGCTCGTGAACTCGCGTTGCGCGCTGGTACGCGCCCCGGTGCGCGCTTATAGATATATATATTTTTTTGAACATAAATTACTCAAAATCCACTGGAGCACATATCTTGAGACATAGCAAAGGCACATCGGGCTACCAGTCCCTACAATTTTGCCAAGTTTGGTGGAAATCCATTCAGCCATTTGGGCTAAAAGTGATTCCAACCGCCCTATGGAAATTAACATGGGGAAAACACGTTTTGGACCCCCCTTTTATCTCAGCCCCCGCTTGACGAATCCCCCCCAAACTTTCAGGGAAGGAGCGGAGCTGGCCATTTTCTTGTAGAAATCCAGCCAATTCCGTCCATCAACACCAAAGTTATTCCCAATAGAATGTTGCGGATTTCCTATGGAAACTAGGTCCTAACTATAACTACCTACTGGCGACCGCCAGTAGGTTATATATATATATATATATATATATATATATATATATATATATATATATATATATATATATATATATATATATATATATATATATATATATATATATATATACATATATATATATACATATATATATATATATATATATATATATACATATATATATATACATATATATATATATATATATATATACATACATGCATACATATATATACACATACATATATATATATATATATATACAAGCGCTCCGGGGTCCCGCACATGGGCGGGGATAATTCACTGCTTATGACTATTGATGAGTATCCCCTGGAAGAGAACACCCATAATGCCTTCATTTTCATGGCTTGTGGTGGCCCCAGGAGAACGGGGCACCACCCTACATGTGCAAAGGTGCTGGGGGAGCTGCTGGAGAAGCGCAGGCTCCCCCAGCTCAAAGAGGAAAGTCTCACCCTAAGTGCCTTGGAGATTTAAAGGAATCAACCCCTCAAGGGCTCAGCAACCATTTTAAACCTTCTGGGCCGGAACTTTGGTTCTTCAGCTGAGGGTGATTTGAAAACTGCTTCATGGAGTGAAGGGCTGAGGTGGTGGATGTCTGGAAGAAGGTATCCCCTGGAGGTGAAGAGGGGTAATTGCACTGAAATGCATTCATTAATAGTTATTTCTTTTAGAGGGACTGACTTCAATGTGAAGTACTGGTGTAAGGTGATGTCATAAGCAAAGTGGATTTAAGTGGCTAGACACTCCTGCTAGAGTGTCGGACTGCATTTACAACTTAATCTGTTATGCCTTTAGGGGCTGTGATTGCAATACATTCTCATGATATCCAAATGTGCTGAGTGCTGTCCTTCTAAAGTGATTACAAAAAGGGGGTGGTGATGGACAGAGTATCTGAGTTAATCAGAACACTCCTACCCAGTCAACAGATCAGGGCTTGATCCATCACCGTTTTTTAGCTCACTGCACCATCCCAGTTCAGAACCTGGCTATATGCAAAATAGTCTGTCCCTGGCCCAGTGCATCATGGGAACAGGGCAGACCAAACTACCAAGCCAATTCTTCACTGGAAAGGAAACAAGCTTCCGGGGACCGGTTTCTGGCTTTACAGCCGTCTTCGGCCCGCTTGCTTGAATCCTGATGGTGCAATGAGCAAGGGACTCACGTCTGAGCATACCCTTCCACACTCATGGTGGCCAAAATAATTACAAAAAGGGGGTGGTGATGGACAGAGTATCTGAGTTAATCAGAACACTCCTACCCAGTCAACAGATCAGGGCTTGATCCATCACCGTTTTTTAGCTCACTGCACCATCCCAGTTCAGAACCTGGCTATATGCAAAATAGTCTGTCCCTGGCCCAGTGCATCATGGGAACAGGGCAGACCAAACTACCAAGCCAATTCTTCACTGGAAAGGAAACAAGCTTCCGGGGACCGGTTTCTGGCATTACAGCCGTCTTCGGCCCGGCTTGCTTGAATCCTGATGGTGCAATGAGCAAGGGACTCACGTCTGAGCATACCCTTCCACACTCATGGTGGCCAAAATAATTACAAAAAGGGGGTGGTGATGGACAGAGTATCTGAGTTAATCAGAACACTCCTACTGTTCCCATGAGGCACAGGGTCAGACTGATTTGCATATAGCCATGTCTGAACTGGGGTGGCAGAGTGGGCTAAAGAACGGTGATGGATCAAACCCAGATCTTTTGACTGGGTGTGAGTGTTTGATTGGTTCAGATGCTCCGTCCATCACCACCCCCTTTTGTCCTTCTAAAGTGTGCGTAAACATGTATTCTTTCTGCTGTGCTTAGGTGAAGACCCCAGACTGATAGCACTTAAGATGTAGGGGTGCATACTGTATGGTCAGAAGGAGATGTTCAGTCAGGGTCATGCTCGTTGAGGTAATGGGTGGGGGTCGCCACTGGGATGGTGCCAGTGCGCAGGGCCTTCGCTCCAGGTTAAGTCCAATTCACTGCATTGGGGGCAAGATGAGGTCCATACATGGGAGTGGTGGTACTAGACCCCACCCCCCACGGGAGGGGTGGAGATGTTCTGCAATGTCACAAAGCAATTCCAATAGCTTATGTATATTTGTAAATTGGTGCACAGTATCGAGTAGTGCGTGTGTTTAATAAATGTACTCTTACTTTTATAAAGCAAAGTACAGACTGGACAATCAATTATTGAGTGTTATTTTTGCGCACATTCAAATGGCGATTACTAGCCCACACCAACTGCCTTGAGTAAGCCTCAGACTGCTCTGCAACGCTATCCTCTGAGAGTCTGGTGCTACAACTGGGTGTTTGATTCCCAGTGAAGGATAAATGTAGTCATGTTATTTGTGCAGGCCTCACAGATGCTGCCTCGTTTTCCAACAATCACCAGCTACAAAGATCTTGCAGTTGAAGCCTATGAGGAGGGTAGGAACCCTGAGCCCCTACACCTGATTGGTTAGATTTTGTGTCATATGAGGTGGATGGTCTAAGTGGTATGGAAATGCTTAACCATTTGTTTTTATTGTCAGATGTGTATATTTGTAGGAAAATGCTCCTTTCTGACATGACCACCTCTACTTTTTGCCAGGTACTCGATTCAATTTTGATGTGGATGCCAGTGTATCGTAAAGATTTATTTCATGCATATCATGCTAGATTTTAAACAACAATTTGAATTGTTTCTCGTATAAATCTATAATATTGGGAGTTTAAGGTTTCATGTTCTTGCTGATGTACCGTCGTTCTTTCCCTTCTGTGGTGACCGTAAGGATTTATTTTCTAATGTCTGTCAAAGGGTTCAAACCTAGTTTCTTATAATGTTTTTCTTCTTTATTCTGTTTATGAATTTCAACGTCATAATCTTTGCGGTCCTGAATCACAATGCCGCCTCCCTTGTCCGCAGATTTGAGTATTATTGCCGTATAATTGTTTTGGGCAGTAAGGCTGGTCTTTCTTGTAAGGTGATATTGTAAGGTATCAAACATTTAGTAGTTTTTAGATTGTCAAGACCATCTAACACAAGTTGTCCAAAGACTAATAGCTCCGGTGGCATCATGGAGTTGAAAGGGTAAAAAGTGGATGGAGGTTTTAAACCAGTCACTGAGTCTTGCTGTATGAAATCTCTGTCTTTGAAGAAAATATGTAATCGTATTTTGCGAACAAATTGGAAGCGCTCAGTTTTCATATTTAAAACGTTGGCACGTTCAGTGATTACATAGGACAGGTCTTTACTTAATAAGGACACCTCAGCCGAGGATTCTACATGTTTAGAAAGATTACAGATGCGTATAACATTACTCTCCATTGTCTGATCTACTATGGTTGTGGACCCCATTGGTAATGTTTCCTCCGTGTCTGACGTTTCCCAGAGTACTGATACCATGTCTTGCCCTTGCCACCTTTCTAAAAAAAAAAAGGCTGACCTGGGTGGTTGTCTGAGCGACTCGGGCCGGGTTGCACATCCGAGTCTTCAGAACCTCCCGATGATTCTGAGAAGGTGATGGGTTGATTCCTCCGGAATCTACTCCACGTTTTCTGTCTGTTTTCTGTACCTATTGTGCTGTAGTAGGCTTCCCTGAGATAGGGGTAGGCCTTTTCTTTGGTGAAATTCTTTATATCCTTGGTAACCTTATCTGCCTTTTTCTTCAGTTTAAACATGTTAACACCTTGCCTGCGTCGAACGTTCAGCTCCAGTGCTGAACGTTCGAAAAACGGGTGGGGCACCGTCAGCCAACGGACGTTCGCACGTGACGACCGTTGGCCGACTGCAGCAGCCAAGGGGTTAAACTCAATTGTTTTATTTAGTTTGTCTAGGAGTGCCTTAGCTTCTGCTATTCCATCCCCTCCTAGAAGTTCTTTTTCTAGTTCTTCTATTTACTTTAATTCAGCTTTAGCGTGCTCTACAGCAGTTTCAACACCCAACACCATCCAAGCATTCGAGCATGAAGCTCTGTTCTGACATGTTTTGTCTTTTCTAATTTTTCCAACAGCCGTTTGTTTTGGACTCACAGATGCGCATGGTTGTGTGGAAAATAAGGATGGTCAGAACAGAGCTTCATGCTCGTATGATGAGTATCTTAAGGCAGGTATAATTCCACAGGGATTACAAGTCAAGAACGTTGCTGGTATTTTACGGGAAGATCCAAAATTTAAAGGGAACTTCAGTCACATTTCAACGACCTGCTCATGCCATTGGTGGAGGGGGTGGGGTTAAGAGTGTTACAGTCTACAGTAGAGGGTTGCTATGGTCAAAGACATAGAAAACAGCTTTGGGAGGTAGTAACTCATTGGGGGTAATGGAGGATGAACCTCACAGAGAAAAGAATAGGATGTGGAAGGAGATAATGATGTAATCATGTTCTACCTAATGGCGTACCTGAAAAAAAAAATAGGTAGATCCACAACATAAAATATACAATTAGCCAAATTATGTATATGCTTTACGGGAGGGGTTGTGAATTTTATCATGAACGCAATAGAAAAATGAAGCAAAACCAATGGACACAACTGCCAAGGCTGTTATCACTTTCAGTAAACTTTTTTCACAATGTGAACCAAATATTTGGAATGACATCACTATGTACCTAAACCATTCATCTACTGTAAAAAACAAATACCAGAGTTCGCAATTATAATAACTATTTTGTGGCATATGTATAGAAAATACGTAATATTAAAAAGGGAAAAAGTAATGTATGCACATTATAAGAACTTAATCCATTACATTATATACAACACATGAAAAGTAATGACATTTTAACTTATTGTTAAGGGTTCATAGATAAATTGTTGGCTACCTCCAGTTTGTAAATGATGGCACATCTTTTATGAAAAAACTGAAGTATATTTGAGATAGTTAAAACTACTAGAAATTAACAGAAAAACAACAAACATACCTTATCAACAGTGAGCATGTAGAAGTGACTAATGTCATTCTCTTGTGCACGCTTAATTCTTGACATGCACTCCTCTTCATCTATTAGTTCACCAACATATTCATTGACAAACTCTCCCTGTACGAAAAAGCAGCACACAATAAGAGCAATCTGTAACTAGAAAATACTTGACAGCAAAAAGCTACTTCCTTTTGTAATGCTACTTTCATTTTTTTTTTTTAACCCTTTCCACTTTCATCGATACTTTACACATTTTGTTCATCCTTTGAAAGAGTTATATTTGTTCGGCTAGAACATCAAATTCTTTACACAAACTTGCAGCAGAAAGAATGGAAAAACACTGTGCCAATGATGCATAACAGATAAAATTAGATATGTGCCTATGGTACAGCTATTTCCCTACTTCTTTAAAGACATCACTGCACAAAAAGAGACCGAACAATTTGCGAAAACTGACACGGCTAAGCAAGGAACCTGCAGAATGAAACAAGTATGCATCTGAACAAATGTCATTAAAGGCGGCAACATTTGTCTTATAGATGCTATTTTCTTTGCAGAATACTCTTCTTGTGAAACCTTCCCCAGCAATATATAATATTCGAGTGAGACTTCACCAACTTATTAGAAAAATGCACCACAAAAAACCATACATAACGATATTTCCAAGAACGTCTCTAAATAAGTGTGAGGAAACAGACTTATTGCAGATTTTACCCCCACTTTTCCCTCCTTTTGACTACTAGGTCCAGGTGTAAAGTTTTTGAAATGTCCTAAAATGGTGTATGTTTAATTGGCTTGTTCACAATTTGCATAGTTCAGCTTACTTGTAAGTCCCTAGTATACGGTACCAGGAGTGAATCATGCTTTCCGGGCTACCACTGCAGACTTCTAGTATAGTTTTTAACTGATAACTCGACTTTGCCACTTGAGGTAACGGCCATGCCCAGTCCTCCCTTCTTTATATATTTAATATCACCCCTAATTTAGGCCTGTAGTGCTTTAAGGCAGGGTGCTGTATATTAAGGCTGAATATGTATACCATACATTTTTGTTTTTACTGTGGAAAGGCTCATAGCTCCATTGGCAAGTAAAGTTACAGGCTAGCTTCTATAGTTCACCAGCTTCTGAATGAGACTACTAAAGTTGGTACAGTAATATATCAAAAGATTCAGTGCATTAAGCCCGATTTAATGGCCACATCAAATTTGATCTCATTGGTGGGCAAAGTGCAACTTTAGAAGACAGACCGGTTTATGACCCCCCGGAGGTGAGAGCCTGCATTCTGGGCCCAGAAACAATGCCTGCTCCAAAGGAATTTGGTAACACCTCCTCCAGGAGGATGCCTAGTGATTGAGCATATCAAGGCCAGAGGCTTAAAAGACTCTACCGCCTTTGATATGAGGCAACAGCTTCCCCCCTTGACCTGGGGAATGCCACCCCCGTCCTGGGGCCCATTTGGCACCAGAGCAGGCAGGAAAATAGATACTCAGTAGGCGTGTAACACTTTCAGGCTAATGTGAGCCACCTGAAGTGAACAGCCAGGTAAAGGTTCCATCATTTTGGATTTGGTGAAACTAGAACCTCTGGGTCAGGATTATACCCACTCTCCCCAGAAGTGGTCATATAGGGGGTGTAGCCATCCCAAGGGTAAGTAGCCTATTGGTTACTACCCTACACTTCCCCAAACACCCCCAAATTCAGTTTTTGGGAGTTGCCGTGACACCAGGGAATCAAATTTGTCTACCTAGGAACAGAACAAGGACAGAGAAGAGCGAGAACTGAGAACTTATCCTGATCTTGGCACCAAACCCTGCCTTGCTAGTGCAACGACCCGTCTCGTCAAAAAGCTGTGCATCCTCCTAAGTTTTGGGAGGACTGTTGGGCACTTTCTCAACCCAGAGTATCTTTCGTGGGATGGACGAGACATCCCCCTGCATCTGTAGGAACCAACTGCACTTGCCTGGTTCTTGGTTTTGCTGGTCATCGGGCCCACCAAGGAAGAATCTCACCAGGAAATGGTCACCGTGGTTCCAAGAGGTCAGCCCAGTCTCTCCAGCGAGTTTCAAGACGCTAGGCGCTCCAGGATCCTCCCTGCACCAATACCCTGGATACAGGAGTATTTGCAGCAACCAAGGCTTGTTGGGTGTCCAGCCCAGACATCACCACCACTGCACCAAAGCGGACCTGCTGTTGAGGGACTTAAGGACTGACTAGGCCTACACAGAATGGCCCTGCTGTCTTGCTTTCTTCCCCACTCCAGGTCCACCCAAAATCCGTGGAAGCCTCCAACACAAGTTGCTAGTCGGCCTAACACCTCTGCACCAGAGCCACACAGCCGAGGATCATGGAAATTATAAATTTTGGGGGGGTCTCTAGTTGACACAGGTAGGTACTTGTGACAAATAGGGACCCTTGCCTCTAGTCAGGATAAGGGGGTTGCACTCCTAAAATAACCCCTGCTCACCCCCTTGGTAGCTTGGCACGAGCAGACAGGCTTATCTCAGAGGCAGTGTGTAAAGCATTTGTGACCACATACAGTAACCGAGTGACAACACTACAGATGGACACCACACAATGTTTTATATCAAAAATAAGTATACTTTATATAGGTTTACCACAAGACCATAAACGGAAAATTACACAATACTTGTAGATGGTAGTTTTAGCTTAGTTAAGTTCAGTTCTTAAGATGCGACACTTTGCGCCAATGTACCTTACGATGCGTTGCGCTTCCACGACAAGCAATGTCGCAGCGAGGGAAATGCAGCAAAGTTCAGGTGCAAAGAAATAAAGACGTGAAGATCTTCCAGATGCGGCACGCTTCTCGGGGGATGCGAGAAGTTCAGGGTTCAATGTGTTGACTGCAGCGGCGACACCCTTGTTCAGAATTGCGACGGCAACAGCTCCCACTGCGACACTCTTCTCCCACGATGCGTGAAGCTTCCGCACAATGCGACAACTACAGCGGCGACCTTGTTCAGAAATGAGACAGCAGCAGCTCAGACGGCGGCGCGGTTCTCGGGGATGCGTGGCGCTTTCCTCGATGCGGTGCGATTACAGTTCCAGTGGCGACACCCTTGTTCAGAAGTGGGACGGCGACACGCTTCTACCTCGTTGCGGCACGCTTCTCTCGATGTGGTGCAGTGAGACAACTCCAGCGGCGACACCCTTGTTCAGAAGTGCGACGGCAGCAGCAGCGACACGCTTCGATCTCGTTGCGTCGCGCTTCCAGCTCCTTGCCACATGCAGTTCCTCAGAAGGCCCAAAACAGCAGCAGGCACTTCCAAAAGAACTCTGGGGAGCTGGGGGTTGAAGCCTGTTGTTCCTGAGACTTCAACAGGAGGCAAGCTCTTTTCCAAACCCTTGGAGATCCTTCACAAGTTGAAAGCCAAGTACACAAAGTTCCTTTTCTCCTTACTTTGGTAGTAAGGCAACCACTGCAGGCCAATCCCCCAAGCAGCACTTCAGCTTGGGAACAGTCTCTCCTCAGTTTCTTCAGGTTCCTCTCCTCAGTAAAGGTTTCTTCTTGTAGTCCAAAGTGATCTAATTTCTTGGGATCGGGTTCCCAATATTTATACCCAAAAATCGTTTGTTCTCGGAGGGAAGAGGGGCCTTTGCCCAGTCCAAACCAGTTCTGAAGAACTCTGTTTACCAGACTTCTCCTTTCCTTTCACAGTGCAGGACAGAAATATCAGACGCCCCACAGGAGGTGGAGCCAGTATTGTGGAAGGCAAGTACCACCCTGGAGCACTTTGTTGACAGGACTCCTTCTCTTCTTTCAGTGTGCAGGGCAGACATATCAGCCACACCCCAGGAGGTGGAGCCAGCATTGAGGAAGGCAGGCACAGCCCTATTCAAGGTTGAGGTGCAACTCCTCCCTCCCATCTAGATGCAGATCTCTCTATTCACCACTGGGCTGACTCATCCTGTCTCTTGGAATCCCCCAGCCCTGTCACTCACAAATTCCAGACAAGGAATACACAACCTCGCAGAGGCAGGCTTGAAAGGTTAGGCATGAAAACACCTTTCTAAAAGTGGTATTTTCAGACACAGAATGTTAAAACCAACTTCACTAAAAGATGCATTTTATCATTCTGAGTCCAGGCATACTAAACTCAAATTTCTACCATGTTCTCTGAGTCAGTTAGGATTATAAAATGTAATAATTCTAACAGCCCATTCTGGGCTATGGAGAACAGGTAGCCTTGCAATAGTGAAAAACGAAAATGGCTGTAATTCACTATTAGGACATGCCACACACACCAGGGCATGTCCTACCTGGGCATGTCCTACCTTATAGTTACAGTGCACCCTGCCCTTGGGCCTACTATAGGGGTGACTGATATGAAGAAAACGGAAGGTTTAGGGATTGGCAAGTGGGTGCACTTGCCCAGTCAGCATGACAGTACCAGACTGCACACAGGCTCTGTAATGGCAGACCTTAGACACATTTTACAAGGCTGCTTCTGTGGGTGGCACAACCAGGGCTGCAAGCCCACCAGCAGCATTTGAATTTACACGCCATGGGCACACTCAGTGCACTGTACTAGGGTCTGACAAGTAAACCAAATAGCCAAACATGGAAATACTGATTAAAACATCAATTTACAATAGGGAGCACTTGCACTGTGGCACTGGACAGCAGTGGCACAGTGCCCAAAGCATCTAACACCAGCAAAAATAATGGAAGGGAGACCCACGCCAATGGTGCCAGGTCTAACAGAAACCAACTGCATCTTCTTGCTCCAGAGACTCTCACGAACTGGGTTCGACTTTGGGTTCAGCCGAACTTGCCCTCAAACCCCCCTTTGCAGCCTCTGTTGTTTTTGACAGGTCCCTTAACTTTTTCACCACGCTTGAGGCACCAATAACAACCAGCACATCTGCACACAGACACATCACGGCAAGTAAACCATAACTGCTGGTGGTACTTTGGACCTTGAGCCCCAAGCACCTTAAGTACTAAAGGGTGACCTCTACAACCGCTTGCAAGTATTTATTTGCAGTACATTACTTTTTCTTCCACAGGATAACATTACCGTGTCTGAGGCTCGTGCCTCAAATCCGACAGCTCTATTATTTTTACTGATTTCTCTGTAAAAATGGTAACACCTAAAGTACTTGCATGATCCCGAAGATCTTGGCTTCTAAAGTATGTAAATATATATGTTATTTTTCTAAATTGGTCTTGGATTTCTTTTTGAGTGCGTCTCATTTATTGACTGTGTGTGTGCAACAAATGCTCAACTCTCCACTACGATCAGCCTAAGCTACTAGAACACACTACCACTAATAGAGCACTTGGGATTCTTAAAGTAAGCCCCTGTAAACCAATAAGGGTAATCTGGACTTTTTGCATGGCACACCCCTACACTGGTATGTTATATAAAAGGCCAGGATCCTACACACTGCGCCTGATGTGCCCTGCTCATGGAGAAGTAGACTACTGAGCCCAGTAGACGCAAGAGACTGTCTGACAATGGAGCAGCCCCTCTACCAAGTGTTAGCCATTTGCCCTTAAAAGGCGACTTGTCCATGGAAGCTCGCCTTTTGGAACAACACCTGTGTGGCTTCCTGCAGGAGGGAGGTGACACCTCCTTCTAGAGCAGGCCCCTATTGTATGCTAGCCTAGTTGTCATTAGCAGGTCTCTCCAGGAGGGCAGAAAGCTGTCTCGCTGACAGAATCCCATGTGCTAACAGTATGGGCAAAGTGGCAACTTTGCTAAACTTGCACACAGCAACTTGTAACTCTGCACTTGCCAATTGAGTGACCAAGCTTGTCCACAGTCAAAATAGTTTCGGGTTTTTACTAACCGAACATGTAAAGCTACATGTTCTGTCTGTGGAATATTTTGCACCCTGCCTTAGGATTTTGAAAGCCCTTTCATATGGGTGACTTACACACATACCAGGGGGAAGTCTGGCTTTGCCATTGCTTTAATGGCAAAGTTGGGCCAGCAGTTAAAACTGCTCTTCCAGACTGCAAATGGTGCGCTTTGAGTCTTGTTTTAGTCATGTCCCACCCAGGGTAGCACAACCAGTGTTGCAACACCTTGGAGGGGGATCCTCTGACTTACATGCCCTGGGTACCATTTAATAGGTACTTACAGGTAAGTTAGGACAGCCAATTGGTAAAAATCCAATTCAACATATCAGTTTAAGAGTAGGGCATAGGCACAGAAGCCTCAAAACACTCGGAGTCTAAAACCAGCAGCATTAGTCCAAAAACTTGAGGGTGACCATACAAAATGAGGCATTTCCTTATAGGCTACCAGAGAAGTCACAAAGAAACATAATTAAGTGTTATTTTGCCTTCCATGACATTTAAGGATCCAATTATACCGTGCATTTGCTTAGGCAATGCAAATCTACAGACCCCAGGGCCCACGCACACAATTCAGCGAAGCCATCGCCGACTTCATCAGCCCGCACGCCCTCGCCTCCGCAGACTACATCCTCCTATGGGACCTGAACTTCCACCTGGAGAACTTCAACGATAACCACACCACCACCCTGCTCGACAACCTAGCCAACCTCGGACTCAAACAACTGGTTACCACCCCCACCCACTACGCCGGACACCCGCTCGACCCCATCTTCTCCGCCAGCAACCACGTCACCTACAGCCACACCACCTGCCTCCACTGGACCGACCACAGCTGCATCCACTTAACCTTCAAGAAGACTACATCCCACCACCACCTGCAGCAGATCCCCCGCAGAAGCTGGAGAAAAATCACCACCGACCAGCTCACAACGTCACTAAGCCAGAACCCGCCACCCGACACCACTGAGCCCCAACGCTGCCGCACGTAACCTCGCACAGTGGATCAGCAACTGCCCTAACACCCTCGCACCACTGAAGAACCCTCCTGGCAAGCCTGGCAACAGAATAGCCACCTGGTTCACGACGAACTCAAGGACTAAGAAATCCTGCCGAACCCTCAAGAAGTCCTGGTGCCGCGAACAGACGGCTGAAAGCCATGCAGCTCTCAACAACGCCACCCGCATACACCACCAACTGATCCGCACCAACAAGAGGACTTCTTTCAAGGAGCGCCTAGACAACAACGTACACAACAGCAAGGAGCTCTTCAGCATCGTGAAAGAACTCTCCAACCCCAGCGCCAATTCCAATGAAATCCCACCATCGCAAGACCTCTGCGACGCCCTCGCTACCTTCTTTCACCACAAGATCGCTGACATACACGACAGCTTTGGCGCCCAGACTCTGCCATCAGCCACAGAACCATCACCCCCCACCGCCACCCTCAACACCTAGAACCCCATCAGCATTGAAGACACCACCCACGTCATGAACACCATCCACTCCGGCTCACCATCCGATCCATGCCCCACCACATTCAACAAAACAGACGCCGTCATCGCACCCCACCTCCGGAACATCAACAACAACTCCTTCTCGACCGTCACCTTCCCAGAGAGCTGGAAACACGCAGAGATCAACGCTCTACTGAAGAAACTCACAGCAGACCCTAAGGACCTCAAGAACTTCCGGCCCATCTCCCTCCTTCCCTTCACGGCGAAAGTCATTGAGAAGACCGCCAACAAACAGCTGACCGCTTTCCTCGAGGCAAATGGCTCCCTCGACCCATCCCAGTCCGGATTCCGCGCCAACCACAGCACCGAGACCGCCCTCATCACAGCCACAGACGACATCAGGACCCTGCTCGACAACGGGGAAACAGCCGCTCTCATCCTCCTTGACCTCTCAGCCACCTTCGACACCGTCTGCCACCGCACCCTAAGATCTCGCCTCCACAAAACAGGGATCCAAGGAAGAGCCCTGGAATGGATTACATCATTCCTCTCCGGCAGAACCCAGAGAATCCACCTCCCTCCCTTCCACTCTGCGTCCACCAAGATAATCTGCGGCGTACCCCAAGGCTCCTCGCTCAGCCCGACTCTCTTCAATGTCTACATGAGCCCCCTCGCTGCCATCGTCCGCGAAACACAATCTCAACATCATCTCCTACGCCGACAACACCCAGCTAATCCTCTCTCTCACCAAAGACCCAGCCACCGCCAAGACCAACCTCCAGGAAGGAATGAGGTACGACGGAAACTGGATGAAGCTCAGCCGCCTGAAACTGAACTCGGACAAGACGGAAGTCCTCATCCTGGGACAATCCCCATCCGCCTGGAACGACTCCTGGTGGTCCACCGCGCAGGGCACCGCACCGACACCCACGGACCATGCACGCAACCTGGGATTCATCTTGGACTCCACGCTCACACTGTCCAAACAAGTCAACGCCATCTCATCCTCATGCTTCAACAC
This sequence comes from Lissotriton helveticus, assembly GCF_964261635.1. NCBI lineage: Eukaryota > Metazoa > Chordata > Amphibia > Caudata > Salamandridae > Lissotriton > Lissotriton helveticus. The sequence goes on from NC_136060.1 coordinate 387,452,595, forward strand.
CCCGGTTGGACTACGAGAACGCCCTCTACGCAGGAACCACAGCAAAACTGAGAAGCCTCCAGCGCATACAGAACGCCTCCGCTCGCCTCATCCTCGACATCCCTCGCCACAGCCACATATCTGCCCACCTGAGAGACCTGCACTGGCTTCCAGTCAGCAAGAGAATCACGTTCAGGCTCCTCACCCATGCACACAAGGCTCTCCACGACATAGGCCCCGACTACCTCAACAGACGCCTCACGTTCTACACTCCGTCCCACCAGCCTCGCCCTCGCCACCACCCCACGGATTCGCGGAACCAGCACAGGAGGAAGATCTTTCTCCTACCTGGCCGCCAAGTCCTGGAACTCCCTCCCCGTCCAACTTCGACTGACCCAGGACCACCTCAACTTCAGGAGATACCTCAAGACCCGGCTGTTCGAGCAGTAGCAGCACCTCCCTCTCCCCCCCAGCGCCTTGAGACCCTCACGGGTGAGTAGAGCGCTTTACAAATGCTATGATTGATTTTATTTATTTATTTATTTGTTAACAGTTTTCTATAGCTCGGACATGACCCATGGGTATCAAAACGCTCATCATATGGTATGGGTTACAAACACAATGTACATAGAGCAGTAAGATCGTACAGACTTAAATAATGTCGTTTTAGACCTAGCAACTAAAAGGCTAATATAGGGGAAAACAATGAACGGATCGGTATTGATTAAGACATGAGTTAACAATGTTCTGAGGTAGTATTTCTTTAAGGATCAATCAATTCTAATCCCATATTGGGTATCTGGTCATAAAATCCATGACAAGTCTTCGGTAGCGCTTATCTTGTTTATGGGAGGAACTTGCTCATAAGAAAGTTCTTGATTTCTTTCTTGAATGTTGTAGGGTTTGTAATTTTTCTGATGTTTGCAGGAAGGGAGTTCCAAATCCTGGGTGCTACGCCTGAGAATGTCCTCTCATATGTTTTTTTCTTCTTAAAAATAGGTGGTTTCAGGAGCAGATAATTGGCACTCCTGACAAGTCTGTTTCTTCCTGAGATTTCTATTTTGTGGGCGAGATATTTAGGTGTGTTGTGATGAATCGCTTTATGGGTGATGCAAGCCATTTTCATCTGTACTCTGGCTTCGTACGGTAACCAGTTTAAGGCCTTCAAGTGAGGCGAGATATGGTCAAATTTCCTTGACTCTGAAATCAGCCGTGCTGCTGCAATGAGGCAGGCTTTTAGGGGTGCTATTGAAATTTTTGGTAGACCAGCAAGTGTGGTACAACCATATTCGATCCTAGAGACAACCAGTGATTGCACAGCTAGTTTCAAGTCTGTCTCCGTTAAAAAAGATTTCATCTTTCTCAGATAGTTCAAGTGGAAACGGGCATTTTTTGCTATAGATTTAATGTGGGTTTTCATATCAAGGTTCTCATCCAGTGTGATTCCGAGCCATTTCGCTGAGTCAACTAGAGTAGGGATGCAATTTAATGCTATGATCATTTTGGACCTATCTTTCACTAAGGATGGATTTTTTTGTGGAGTGAAGAGTAGGAATTCTGTTTTGTTAGCGTTAAGCTTGAGATGATTGTTAGTTAACATTTTAGCAATATTTTGAGGGCATCATTCATTGTGGTTATGTCTTCCAGGCTAGCAATCTTGATGTAAAGTTGCATGTCGTCTGCATACATGTGGTAGGATATTTTTGATTTCCGCAGAATTTCTGTAAGAGGTTCGATGTATAAGTTTAACAGGGAAGGAGATAAGGTGGATCCTTGCGGTACTCCGAGTGTGTTTGGGCATGATAGCAATAGTGCTTGGTTTACTAGGAATCTCCGAGTTCTGTTCTTTAAAAATGAAGTCTGTTCAGTAATTTTTCATGGTTAACTGTGTCAAATGCTGCTGACAAGTCTAGGAGGATGAGTAGACAAGATTGATTGCGATCTAGAGCTTGAAGTGCATCATCGACAATGTGTAGGATTGCTGTTTCTGTGCTATGATTTGCTCTGAATCCCGATTGGCAGTCATCTAGCAAAGAGAAGTTGTCGATATGTTTACTCAACTGATTCTGTACACATTTCTCTATCAGTTTGGCAAGAAAAGGGATGTTGGTCACTGGGCAATAGTTGTTTGGATCTGATGGGTCCACTGTGGGTTTTTTGATGATCGGGACTACTTGTCCAGTCTTCAGGCTTTCTGGCAGGCACCGCTGTGTGAGTGAGGCGTTTATGATATCTGTCCATATTGGAATCATAGTATGGCTGATTTCTTTCAGGCATTTCGATGGTAGTGGGTCGTTATAATGGTTGTTGGGTTTCGTGATTGATTGCAATAGCGGCTGCATTTATTTTCATATGCATTTATCCAGTGTTTTGAGAGTATGTTTCTAGTTAATATATTAATTTGAATAATTTCACTTATAAGAATTTGATTTTTAAATTTATAAAGCGCAATGAATGCCCGGGGGCGTCTTGGTGCTAAAGGACTTGGCTGAACACATGTAAGAGGAATGCGCTGAAGCATGTCTTATAGATCGGTTAGAAATAACCATGTTTTTAGTGATTTCCAGAAAAGTCTGAGTGTCATGCTGTTTTTGATAGTCAGTGGCAGGCGGTTCCATATTTTTGCAGTTCCTAGCAAAAAACTCCTACCTCTCCAACGTGCCTGTCTGTACCTGGGGATTTGCAGCAGTTATAGGTGAGGAGATCTCAAGTTCCCGGAAGGCACATAATATTTCAAACGTGATGTCAGGAACAAAGGGCCTCTGCCTTGGAGCGCCTTGAACGCAACACACAGTGACTTAAAGACTATTCTCTTGCTCACTGGCAGCCAGTGCAGCGCTCCTAATTGTTGTGAAACCGATTCATATTTGGGAATGTCCAATATTATTCTGGCTGCTGCGTTCTGCAGGCGTTGAAGTTTTTTCAGGCGTTGGGTCTGAAGCAAAAGTTACTTACCTTTGGTAACAATATATCTGTAAGAAACAGTAGTTTGTGTTCGATTCCTTACTTTGGATATCCCCAGGCATCAGACTGGATCCGGAAAGTTTTGCGCAGCAGTACCCATGAGCGTCGGTAGGCGTCGTCTGCAGCTCCGCGTCTGTCGTCGGCATGACGCCGGAGTACTTAGACGCCGCCCTCGAACGCTGACGTCAGTTCTTGTACATAGCTTTCCGCGCCAGGAACGCAGAGCCATGCCAGAGACTGACACTGGTGCCATAAAACTAGGGCCCTCAAAGGGAGATTCCTTAACCCTAGATATCGGTTCGCAGAATGTAGCTGCCTGACAGATGTCCTGCAAGGGGACTCCCCAATCCAGGGCAGTAGTAGCCGCCTTGGCCCTAGAGGAATGGGCCCTCAGCTCAACAGGAGGCTCCTTTTTCACCAAGGGGTAACAGACCTTGACGCACAACACGATCAACCGAGAGATGGTCCGCTTGTGCACCGCCCGTCCGTTCTTAGCGCCCACGTAACCCACAAAGAGTTGGTCGTCCTCCTTGAACTGGCGTTTTCGGTCTAGATAAAAGGAGCGCGCAAGTTTTGGGTCCAGACGGTGGAGCCTCTCTTCCTCTTTCGAGGGATGCGGAGGCGGAAAGAAGGTGGGCAAGGTGATGGACTGCCCGATATGAAAGGCTGTAACCACCATGGGCAGGAAAGAAGGACGAGTTCTCAAGACAACTTTGTCTGGATGGACAGAGAGGAAAGGAGGTTAAGAAGATAGAGCCTGGAGCTCACTCACTCTCCTGGCAGAGGTGATGGCAACCAGGAACGCAGTCTTAAGAGTCAGAAGATGAAGAGGGCAATTGTGAAGTGGCTCGAAAGTGTAGGAGAGTAGGGTCCGCTTCCTATGGTCACCCTCACTTTTTGCTTTTGCTTCTCTGGTTTTCGACTTAGATGTGGCGGTGGGCCTGCTAATCAGACCCACAGCCCAGATGCACTCTCTCAAAATTTAAACCATGTACTCTAGGTACATCCACAATTGGGAATTGGTTCACCTTATCAGCCCCTGTACAAGTGTACCCTAGGTACCCAGGGCATAGGTGTAACCAAGGCCTACCAGGGGCTGCAGCATGTATTATTCCACCCCTGGCTGGCCACTCAAATAGACACAACTGGCTGATCACTCAGCTGGGGCAAGGTCGTGTAATCGTCCCTTGCTTAGGTATAGTATTCCTATATCTAGTCTTATATATAGACACACAGTAACCTATAAGTCACTCCTATGACAGGCCTTAACAATCCTGGAGGCAGAGTGCTTGGTTATGTGTGAGATAGTGCTCTAGCATAAGCTGAGCCTGTCTGCAGCTTTCGGAACCATGTCCTTATATCTGTTCTATGATATTGCCATACCACATACTCAAGTGCATTATGAACCTCGCGGTTAAATGCTAACTTTTGTTTGACTTAATCCAAACATGTCATGTAAGGTGTCCTACACTTTGGAATACTACCCCCTCGCCAATTCTGGCGACGGGGGGTAGCATTCCACCCTTCTAGAGGGAGAAGACATGTTGTTGCTGACTATCCCGGTTAAAGTTAACCAGAGCCCCAGCGTCACAAAATGGACGCTGCTGCCACCGACACAAGTCTGACATCCTGCTGCTGGGAGTCCTTCCAGTCACGGAAGTTTGGACAATAGGTTTCCTGCCTGGAGAGGTGCGAGCACCACCCCAGACAGGACTTTGTGTATTGGGACAGGGAGGGCTGAATAGATTGAGACACTGCCTGGGGCACAATAGTGCTCCATGCATACCCCAGTTCAAACCGGTTGCTGGGGCACTCCGGCCCCAGCTCTGGCGCGAAACTGGACAAAGGAAAGGGGGTGTAACCACCCCCCTTCCTGGTCCCACCCATAGGAGGGACCTAGAAAGTAATCCAGCCCCTTTTAGTTGTATAAAGGTAGGAGCTGAGTCCTGAGAGTTTAGATTAGATCCTGAATTGAAACTTGACACGAAATTCTGGACCTTTGACGTTCTGCTGAAGCTGAAGACTGAAGAATCTCCCTTGTGGCCAAGGAGTGACCACCCTGGGCAACCAGGCACCATCCAGCAAATCAACGGCTTGCTTTGTCTTCGTGTCCGCCGGAACACGAGCACAGAGCCTGACAAGACCCAGACTTCCAGACCTCTCTGACCCTCTCTTGACGACTGCAGCATAGCTGAGATCCGTGGAGGCGACGAGACACATGGGACCGGACATCTTGGAAAGCCTGCAACCTGCTACCTGTGCAACTCCTGAGGCATCCTCGAAGCTGTGCACTGGGGATTGAGAAGCCCCGAATCCGAGATCCATCTGCACCGAAGATCAGCCCTCCACACTCCACGAGTTCTGTGTGGGGCCCTTCTGCTTGTGTTCTGCTCGACGCGTTGTCCGGTTGCTGGCCCGTTGGCTAGTAGCCTCTGTGACGACAATCCTTTTGAATCACCTTGCTGGTCTGGTTGCTCCAGACTGGCCCCAGCCTCCCTGCAAAGGTGAGGCCCCTCAGACCTTGCTGGTCTGCACCAGAAGCCTTCTTTAAATCCTGCGTGGGTTGCCTTTTCCAAGGCTTGTTGACTCCAATCCGGCAGTCGACCCCTCCGTCTGCGAGAACCTTCGTGGGACAGCTCGCCTCCAGCACCTGGTCGTCCTCGACGCCTCCTGGTCCGCGTGGCTGAAGAGACAAGCTTCACGACAGCACCTGATTGCTCCTTGACGTCGTCTGGTTCCTTCCTGGTTCCACCCGGTCACTGGCTAGTGACCCAGACTCTGTCCCCTCTGCTTTCAGGTCTTCTTTATCCTCGATCCACCCTTGGATCCACCCGGACATCTTCCTCCTGGTCGCCTGCAGCATCTTTCTCCAGGTCTCCATAGGCTTCAATGACGAAACCCAACACATATTCACACCTATGCACCCGCCGTCCGTGGGTGAGGTAACACGAGTACTTCGGCGCTCCCAAGGGTATTGACTATTCAAGTGTCTAGGTTTTTAGTTGTTTCCTCCTAGCTAGACCGGAAGTGTCCTACATCCTTCTTTATCTAACTCTTAAGTTCCCATTGACTTTGCATTGACTCACGTGTGTGTGTAAAGACACTGCACGCGCCGCCTGTGGGCCTCCTACTTCTAAACTAAGGTTGATAGTGTAGCCCCAGCGATTCTCTATGCCCTAGGCCTTTCCTCTTCTCGTGACGTGGCACTTATACCACTTTCTTAATATATGGTTTGCTTCGCCCCTAGGGCCTAACTGTAAATTGTGCAACTTAACGTATCCTGATTAAGTAACTTGTTATGTGCTTTGGCCTCTGATCTCATGAAGAGTTCAGAGGAGTCTGTTAGTAAATAAATACATATATATTTTATATATATCCTGTGCGGTGTCCTTTCATTTGATATTCAAGGGGTTACATAAGGTATAACAGCTGGCTTTACACTCCCTCAAGAGTCTTTTAGCCTAAGACTGTTCTGTACACGCTACCACTAGGATAGCTAGTCTATAAGATTGACTTACAACCATCACCATAAGGGTTGTTTGGACTGGTGCAAGGTGTTCACTAGAATAGTGATCATCATATACCAGGCCAACTTCTCACAGAAAGGAGTGCACATCAAATAGGTTAGAACAAGGTTCAAGTCCCACTGATGCATCACGAAAGGAAAAGGAGGAAACATGTGTGTGATGCCCTTCAATAACCGATTTACAACAGGGAACTTGAAAAGAGAAGGCTGATCAGGAAGCCTCGAGAGGGCTGAAATGGCAGAGAGGTAGCCTTTGATAGTGCCTAGAACAGAGCCCTGCTGGGCAAGAGAAAGAAGAAAGAGGAGAACCTTTTAAAGGGGGCAGAAAGTGGCTCCAAAGCCTTTGCTGTGTACCATGCCACAAATTTGTTCCACCTGCAGGGGTATAACAGTTTTGTGGAGGGACGCCTGGCTGCCAAAATTACATCACAGACTTCAGGAGGCAAGTCAAACGGCCTCAACTATCGCTACTCAATCTCCAAGCATGGAGGTGGAGACTGAACAGGTTCGGGTGGAGGACCGTCCCCTGCTGCTGCGACAGAAGGTCCTCCTATAGAGGCACACGAATCAGCGGATCGACTGACATGTGGAGTAGCTCGGGACTCATTTGGAGACGCTTTTCGTCTCTGCCTCTCCCATGTGGCCCCCCCACAGCCCAGGAGGGACGCATCCGTCACAACTACGTGCCCCGGTTGGGGAAGGGAGAGGGATGTGCCGCTGACCCAATCGCGGTTCGTGAGCCACCACTGCAACTGTCTCGCAGTGCCCTCCGAGATCCAGACGTGGTCAGACAGGTTGCCCTGATGCTGGGCCCACTGAAACTTCAGGTCCCACTGCAGAGCCCGCATCCGCCACCTGGCGTGATGCACCAGAAGGATGCAGGAGGCCATCAGCCCCAGGAGCCGCAGCGTCAACCTGACAGACTCGGGATAAAGGCTGAAAGATCGGAATCAAAGCCTGAATATGCCAAACCGGCTGTTCGGGAGGATAAACCCAAAACTGCGCAGAGTCCAGAACCGCTCCGATGAAGAGGAGCTTCTGAGAGGGACACAGGTGTGACTTCAGCACATTGATGGAGAACCCCAGCAGGTGCAGGAGGTCGGCCGTAATCTGGAGGTGGCTGATGACTGTCTGGGGCGAGCCCGCCTTCAACAACCAGTCGTCGAGATAGGGGAAGACTGAGAATCCTGATCTGCGCAGATGAGCTGCGACCACCGCCATCACTTTCGTGAACACCCGTGGGGCGCTGGTAAGGCCGAAGGGGAGCATGGTAAACTGAAAGTGCTCGTGGCCTACCGTGAACCGCAGGTAACGCCGGTGGGCCGGCAGGACGGGGATCTGGAAATACAGGTCCTGCAAGTAAAACGCTACCATCCAGTCTGGGTCCAGGGCAGCTAGGACCTGAGCTAAAGTCAGCATCTTGAACTTCTCCTTCCGGAGGAAGCCGGTGACTCTCCGGAAGTCCAAGATAGGGCGTAGGCCTCCTTTGTCCTTCTTGGGTACCAGAAAGTAGTGGGAGTAACAACCTCGTCCTACTTCTGGCCCAGGAATGCGCTCAACGGCCCCCTTGGCCAAGAGGGCCGTAACTTCCTCCTGCAGAAGTTGCAAGTGATCCCCCGACATGCAGTGGTACTGCGGTGGCATGGCTGGAGGGGTCGCCTCGAAGGGGAGTAGTCCCTCGGACGATTTGCAGCACCCACCTGTCTGATGTGATGGTACGCCACAGGAGGAGGTGATGGCGAACCCTGTCCCCCACTGGCGTCGAATGGGCCTGAAATCTCAGACTAGAAGGATTTAGAGGTAGATGCTGCAGGGGTGGATGTGGAATGACCTTGCTCTTGTCCCCCGGCACCGCCACGGCGATGCCACATCCGCGTTGTGGTTGGTTCTGCGGCTAGCTGGACGTGTGGGGGCGCCCCTTCCTTGGCCACAAAAGGGCGAAAGGCGGAAGTTTGCTGGCGTTGGCCGAGGCCCAAGGACTTGGCTGTAGCCCTGGAGTCCTTGAAACGCTCCAGCGCACTGTCCCCCTTGTCGCCAAAGAGGCGACGGCCATCAAAGGGCATGTCCATAAGGGTGGCTTGGACATCCCCCGAAAAGTTGGCGGACTTCAGCCAGGCGTGGCGGCAACCGCCACTGTTGTTGCAATCGCCCTACCCAGCATGCTGCATCCCGTCTCTCCGCTAGGGCTTGGGTAAGCTTTGCCTGGACCGCCACCGGGCACTGCGGCAGTACTTCTGCAACCGTATCCCATAGAGAGTGGGTGTAACGGCCCAAAAGGCAGGCAGTGTTGACAGACCGCAACCCCAAACTCAGGGAGGAGAACAGTTTCTTCCCAAACTGATCGTACCTTTTGGATTCCCGATCCGGAGGAGTGGTCGGGAATGCGGTCTGGAATGTAGAGGCCTGGATCACCAGGCTTTAGGGGGTGGGGTGAACGGACAGGAAGCTGAGGTCGCCTGGAGCCGGGCGGTGGTGTCGTGCCACGTACCGATCTACGGGAAGGCCCGTAGAGGGCTTGGACCAGGTGCCCACCAGAGCGTCAGTGAGGGCTTCATTAAAGGGCAGGAGAGGCTCAGAGGAGTTTACCTGCGGTTTGAGCACCTCAGTGAGGAGGTTAATCCTCATGGCCGCGACAGGGAGCTCAAGAGCCAAGGCCTTGGCTGCCCTAGTCAATACCACGCTGTAAGCAGCCCCCTCCTCCGTAGCCATGGTAGGAGGGGAGACAAATCCAGTGTCGGGCAAAGTGTCCAGACCACTGGCTTCCCCCAGCCCGTCTGCCGAGTCCTGGATAAACTGGCACTGCAGTGCCAGAGGGTCCTCAGACCCCTCCCAGTTCTCCTCGTCATCCATCTCCTGATAGTCAAGGAAAAATGATGGAACCGGGTTGTCGGTGAAGGGCTCACCGATCGGCGTCGAAGAAGGTGCCAGGTGGCGCCGGTCCGACACCGGATCCGGACCGGCGTCGGGGGCGACACCCTTGGTTACGGCGCCAGCGGAGGGGTCGTAAGGTCAATGTCACAGATCCAGGCCCAGATCCGGAGGAGCCCTGCAGCGGCGTGACCGGAGTCGTCGACGGCGCCGGAGCACCAGACGGCGCTGGAGCCTTCGGCCCCGCAGGCGCCTCGGCGGGTACTGAAGGAGGGAAGTACAACCTCATGGCCGTGAGGAAAGCACTAATCTCCTCCGGCACCGCGTGCAGCCCAGGGACTGGCGGGTATGGAGCTGGTCGCAGCGATTGCGGCTCCAGCGGAGCCACGTGGGCAGTGTCGCCCGAGACCCCAGCCGCGTCTCGCGTCAGGGGGAGTCGGAAGAGCAATGACGCTTCTTCGACTTCTTTTTTGAGTGCCTCGACTTGCCTGAGGACTTGGAGCCCGACGAGTGGTGTTGACTCGTCAAGCGGCGAAGACTGAAGCCCTGCGACCGGTCCCTCGACCTCCTCCTGGACCTCGAGTGGCCGACTGCCGGAGCTCGAGTCGCTTACGGGACCGCTCCCGCCTAGCTTTCGAGGTCAAGGCCCGGAAGTCGGGGCACGACTTGTCATCGTGGTAGACCCCGAGACAGTAGAGGCACCGACGGTGGAGGTCGGTCACCGACATCAAGCGGTGAAATCGTCACAAGGTTTAAACCCGGGCATCCCTACTGGCACCGCGAGTCGAGGATCAAAAATAGATCAAAAAGTTAGTAAAAAAATGACAGAGTACTGCTCTTCCCGGATCTTTCCAGTTCCAGTCTGACGCCTGGGGATATTCTAAGGTAAGGAATCTAACACTAACCTGTTTCTTTCAGATAGGGAACATCTCTGACTTTAAAAACCTATCTGCAGCGCAGGGAGGATGGATGAGGAATCTGAGGCTAGATCATGTCTCTACCAGATAAGGTGTTACTGAAGGTAAGTAACTTATCTATCTGATAGAGACTTCTAACCACAGATTGCTTACCTTTGAATAGATACCTAAGAAATACCATCCACGGAAGAGGGACTGCGGACAAGTTAAGACCAGGAAGTCCTGCAGGACAGAGCTGTTAAAAAGCCTGCCCCTTCTGACTTGACTGTCCAGGCAGTAGTGTTTGGTGAACATGTGCAGGGATACCCATGTTGCTGCCAGACAAATGCCAAGGACTGGATCACCACATTGCAACGCCATAGTAGCAGCCTGATCTTTGGTGGAATGAGCCCTTGAACCTTCAGGAGGTTGCTTCTTGGCAAGAGAATAGCAAATTGTGATGCAGAGGACGGCCCATCGTGAAATAGTCCTCTTTTGCACCACACAACTTTTCTTTGATCCAATGTACCCCACAAAGAGTTGATCTTCCACCTGGAAATCTTTAGTGAGGTAGAACGCAAAGTTCTTTTTAGGTCTAGAAGATGGAGTCTCTGCACTTCTTTAGAGAGGTTAGGAGGAGCATAGAAAGTGGGCAAGGTGGAAAGGTGTTACCGCTTTCTGTAAGAAAGAGGCCCTAGTGCAAAGCACCAACTAATCAAGGAAGGTCAGGTAAGGAAGCTTGGATGATACAGCCTGAAATTAGCTGATCCTCCTGGCAGAGGTTATTGCCTCTGGTAAGGCTGTTTTGATGGTAAGCAGCAGGAGGGGGCAGTTGTGCAGAGATTCCAACAGAGCACACATTAGGAAAGTGAGAACCAAATTAAGGTCCCACTGAGGCATGATGAAGGGGCAGGTGGAAACATTTTTACAAGCCCCTTAAGAAATCTATTTACAATAGGAGATTTAAATGAAGAGGTTTGGTCTGGCAGCCTTAAAGAAGCAAACCGGGCCAAAAGGTACCGTGTGAGAGTGCCCAGAGAAAGCTCCTGCTGGGCAAGGATGAAAATTAAAAGAAAGATTTGAGAGAGGGAAGAAGAAAGAGGATCAATAGATCTTTCTGTAAAATATTTTACCAAATTCATGCCATCGGCAGACATTCATGGTCTTGGTAGAGAGCCGCCTGGCTGCCAAAAAAACATTATAGACTTCGGGAAGAAGGTTGAATTCTGTCAACTGCAGAAGCTCAATCTCCACGCAAAAAGGCGTAGAGTTGACAGGTTTGGGTGAAGGACCCTCCCCTGCTGCTGTGACAAAAGATCCTCTCGAAGGGGCTGCCTGATTGGAGGATTGATGCTCATCTGTAGACTCTCTGTGAATGTTCCGGGAGCCACAAAAATGACTTGGGCCCGGTCACTCCTGATATTCTTGATATCGGCGGAAAGGCGTACAGGAGGCCTGAGCTCCACCTGAAACAAAAAGTCAGTGCTGCCTTGGAAACCACAGTCCGCTAAACTGCTGACATTACGCGCTCTCAGCAGAGGCAAACAAATCTAACCAAGGCTCTCCCCACTGCTGAAAGAGACCTTGCGCCACCTCTAGGTGGAGACCCCATTCGTGATCCGCTAGGCATCGACAGCTGAGTTATTCCGCCATTAAGTCTATAGAACCTGCAGGTGTTGAAGCACCAGGGAAATGCCCTGCTATTCCAGCCATGTCCAGAGACAGAGGGCTTCTTGACAAAGGGACTACGACCCCACCCCACCCGGTTTGGTGAGGTACCACATGGTGGTGGTGTTCTCCGTGGACAGTTGAACCAGCTGTCCCTTGATTGCAGGAAGAAAGGCTTTCAATGCCAAGTGAATTGTTCAAAGCTTCCACAAGTTGATTGGTCTTGGGTAGAATCCAGAATACACAAGTCCTCTGTCCTCCACCTCTCCCAGATAGCAGCCTCATCCCAGGAGTCACACATCTGTCACTACTGTGTGGTCTGGTTGGGTAAGGGAGAGGGGTCTGCCTCTGACCCAATCGCATTCGATTAGGTACAACTGCAGGTCCTGTGCAGTTCTCTCAGAGATCTGGATCAAGTCTGAGAGATACCCCTGAAACTGCGCCCACTGGAACTTCAAGTCCAACAGCAGAGCCTGCATATGTCCTCTAGCATGTGTCATTAGCCCAAAGTAGGAGGCCTGGAGACCTAGCAGCCTCAGAGTAATTGCCGATGAAATCCAGGATAGAGGCTGAAACATCGGTATCATAGCCTGACAATCCTGGACTCGCTGCTCGGGAGGATAGGCCCGAAACTGCACAATATCCATAACAACTCAGATGAAATGGAGCGCCTGAGAGGGAGTCAGGTGTGACTTCGGCACATTGATAGAAAACCCCTGCAAGTGCCGAAGCTTCACCGTTGTCTGAAGGTGGGAGACTACAGTCTGGGGCGAACTCGCCTTCAATAGCCAGTCGAGTTAGGGGAAGACTAACACCCCTGATCTGTGCAGATGAGCTGCGATCCCCTTGGTGAACACCCAGGGAGTGCTGGTAAGGCCAAAGAGGAGTAAGGTGAATTGAAAGTGCTCGTGGCCTACCGTAAACCGCAGGTAGTGCCGATGGATAGGCAGGGCGGAAATGTGAAAATAGATGTCCTGCAAGTCCAACGCTACCATCCAGTCTCCTGGTACCAGGGCAGGGAAGACCAGAGCGAGTGTCTGGAACTTTTCCTTTTTTGAGGAAGTAGTTGAGGGCTCGCAGATCTATGACAGGGCACAGGGCTCTTTTCCTTCTTCTGGACCAGAAAACAGCAACCACAGCCTACTTCTGGCGCCGGACCCTCTCCATGGCTACCTTGGCCAAGAGGCATGATTTCCTCCTGAAGCAAAGCCAGGTGATCCTCCGTCAGCCAGCCATGAGCTGGAGGCATGGAGGGAGGGGTAGCCTCGAAGGGGAGGGAGTAGACCCTTCGGACTATCTGAAGAACCCACCTGTCCAACGTGATGTTTTGCCAGTGGTGGAGGGAACGGCTGATCCTGCCACCAACTGGCCGCGGAGATCTTGAAGTGCCAGACTACAAGCGTTTAGAGGCTGAGGGGGCAAGGGGTGTACTGACCCGACCTCTGGCCGCCTAACTCACTGGGTCGGAACAAACCTTGTCCACAGCAGTGCAGAAGTTGCTGAACTTCATAGTGGCTGAGGTATAGCTGTCACAGATTAAAGTCCCTTCCGTAGCCACAAAAGGGGCTAACAGCAGAAAGGGAACGTATGGCCAATGAGAGGCCCAAGGATTTTGCCACAGCCCTCGAGTCGTTAAAGACCTCTGGGGCCATGTCTACTATGTCTCCAAAGAGACCGGTGGCATCAAAGGGCATGTCCAAGAGGGAATCCTGGACATTCCCAGAAAAGCCAGAAGTTCTCAGCCAGGCGCGGCATTGAACAGCCCCCGCCCATGACATCACTCGTCCCAGTGAGTCGGTCATGTCAAGCCCACAACAAATGGCAAACTTTGCTGAATCTCTCCCATCTGATACTGCTAGGGAGAAGATGGCCCAGGACTCCTCAGGGACCTGTGGCAGCACATGCGCAATAGTTTCCCACATGGAGTGGGAGTAACGGCCCAATAAGCATGCAGCGTTCACTGACGGCAGTACAAGGCAGGAGTAAGAAAACATTTTCTTACCCCAACTATCTAGTCACTTGTATTCCCTGTGTGGAGGTGCAGAAGGGAACATGCCATGGGAGGTAGAGGCCTCAGGACCTCCATCAAGATGTTTGACTTGACGGCCACAGAAGGAAGCTGAAGATGCAAAGTTTCAGCTGCCCTTCCCACCACCATAGCTTATGATGCTCCCACCTCCTTTGCCACTTTAGGGAGAGAAAGCAAATCAGAATCTGGAGAGGTATCCAGACCACTGGCATCACCCATTACCGCATTTCGTGCTCTGGCTGGTCTTGTAAATCGTCCAGCAACCCGTCCCAATCTTCCTCCATTCCTAGCCCTTCAGAATAAGGCAGGAGAACTAACCTAGGACCAAAGGGTTCTGTTGGCTCCGGAAATGGTAGGCGCCGATGCGGCTATGGGTCATCGGGAATGAGAATGGGGCTGGTGCCATCGGGAGTCTCGGCATGGGGCCCAGCACCAGGGCAGGTCACAGTGGCACGACAGGCGTCGGTCCAGATCCATGGAGTGTCTTCGGGGCTGGAGCAGCCGGTGTGGAATCCGATGGATCCTCCTCAGAGTCTCTGGGCCCAAAGGCACGCCAGGAGGGTCAGGTCGCCTAAATAAGATGTCGGAGTACGACTATGTATCGTGGTTGCGCTCCAGGCACCAAAGGGTACCAGGTGTGGATCCGTTATCGACATGGCACAGTGACGAGCGCTACACGGCTTGAATACAGAAGCCTTCTTGGACATCATACACACCAAAAAATAGTCAACAAAACATCGAGGTAGCTCCCTTCACAGATTTCCTCTAACTGCAGTGGAAAGAAAAGAACTGACGTCCGCACGCCCGGGTTGGCGCTTCTATAGGTGACGCAGAATTCACAATGGTAGAGACGGCGCCGATGTCACGTGGAGCCGACTGATGCCACCTACTTGCGCGCAAGAGTATTGCTTGAAGAAAAATCTTCCTGACCCAGTGTGATACATGGGAATTTCAAAGGTAAGGAATCTGCGGATAGATGTCTCTATTAGATTGCCCTAGACAGTCTTCTCTTGGGGGAAAGAAAAACAGCATGGTGTCCAATGACACCGAAGAGGGGGAGTCCGGTGTGACTTCTGCATGTTGACAGTAAACCCAAAAGATGTTAGGAGGTTCATCGTAGTCTAGAAGTGGGTGACCTATGCATGGGGCGAGCTTGCCTTCAGCAGCCTATAGTCGAGGTAGGGGAAGACTGGGACCTCTAATCTCTAAAGATGCACTACAACCATAGCCATAGCCATTGCTTTTGAAAATACCCCAAGGTCACTGGTAAGACCAAAGGGGAGCTCAGCAAAATGGAAACGCTCCTCGCCCACTGTGAACTGCAGGTAACATCTGTGGGTCTGCAGGACTGGAATGTGGAAATTAGGGCTCTGCACGTACAACGCTACCACCCTGTCAAGGGCAGCCAAGGTGAGCATCTTGAATTTGTCCTACGCAGGAAGGCATTCAGACAGAGAAGGTTTAATATAGGACAAAGGCGTCCATCCTTTTTCAACACCAGAAAGAAGCAGGAGAAGCAACCACAGCCTATTACGGATGACAACACAATCTCTGTTGTTTTTGGCTAGAATGGCCTGCACTTATGCTGCAAGAGAGACAGACTGACCTCAATGAGTCTTTCTGAGGATGGTAGAAGTTGTGGCTGGGTGGCAATAAAACATAAGGCATACCGCTGCTGCCCAATTTACAGGACCCACTTGTCTGCAGTGACTGTTTGCCGCCCTGGCAGAGAATGCTGGATCCTCCCTCTGACACAGTGGCTGTGTGCTGGTAAGGACACAGGTTTTGTGGTAGCTGGGGAATGGGTTGGACTGTGCTGCGTTGGGGTACATTTGGTGTTTCAGTGCCGCTGCCTCAGCCATGAAAATGCTAGGGAGTTTGCCAGACTGTCTGTATCTGTTGGTGGTATTGGAAACACCTACCATAGCCCTGCAGGTGACAAAACTGCGGATACGCGCGGCGTGGTGAAGCATGATGTCATGAGTGATGTAATATGTGTGGTCAAAAGCAGTGAATGGCGGGGATGCAAGTTATAATTAGGTCTGCTAACTATAACTGGTGAATTTCTGTGATGGTTGGAGTTTAAAACGTTAATGCCTTCACTGACGTATGGCCCTCATCATAAAGCTACTTTAACTTTTGTTTTTTTTCCAGTGAATATTTATATGTGTGTGTGTGTCTGTCTGTCTGTCTGTGTGTGTGTGTGTGTGTGTGTGTGTGTATATATTACAACACGTATCAACTAATTCCAGTTGAAAGTATGGCAAGCACGCTGGTATCCGATTTTGTGGAATCTTTATTGCAAACCCCCCTCACCCCAGACAGACGCGTTTCGCTATACAAGCTTCGTACCTGGTTCAATCGCACTATCCACTGAAAATACATTTTAAGTTTGCCTATAACCTTAGACTCCGAGGGCAGGTCTGCATGACATTTGGAAATAATCGGTTGGGTTAATCAGCTTAAGGTCCTGCATGCCTATTTTTGCACAGATCGGTGCCTAGGGAACAAAGTTGTAAGAGAGTGAAAAAAGGTTGTTTTTCCATTTTTAGCACCCATAGGAATTTTGTTTTCGCCTACAGCCCAAACAGCTAAATGAATTTATAACTCAATTGGCATGAAAGTATACCTTTGCTCAAAGCATGCTTTTGTTGGCTTGGTGAAAATCTATTCAGTTGTTTTTTTTTTTAGATATAAGCTATCAACTGGACTACTGTCCAGTTAGTCATAATTGATGAGCTAGCGCCTTGACACCTTCGGGTGAATGTTTCGTGCTCCATACATTTCTTTTTCATTTCATTTAAAAAAAAGTTGAGTGCCTTTTGGAATCTACAGATCCCCCAATCTTTTGAAGCAGCCATTTGTGGACATGGGGCAAGGTATTCTCTTCTAAAAAAAAATGGCCATATAAGAGGTTAGGTTTGGCACACTTAGACCACAAGACAAACGGAAGAGCACGCCGAGTGACACCCTTTAAAGCCATAGTTAAAACAATGTTGAATCAGCACCAGGATTCTTTTAGGTAACACAGTGCTTTACATATCCTATTCACATGGCAAGAAATTTTGTGAGCTGCAGTACTTTTTTGAAGATTCGTCAAGGAGAACTGGGTCTGCTGTTTATTGTGTCATGGCTGACAAAAGCAGCGTTGGGGGTCTTGCATTTCCTTCAATGGTACCGCGGGTCCAGGTGAAGATTCATGCCTTGAAGCAAGCTTCAGCAATACGAGTCATTGAGGCTTCCTCTGGGTTTGCTGTTACTGGGTGTAAACTGAATTCACAGTTCCCAATAAAAAACAGCAAATTAAATATTTTAAAATACTTGCAGGCCAAATGCCAAGTAGTGGAATCCAGAGGACAGGTTTTGCGTGCAGCCCCACTTCAATAGTGTTAGGATGCCCACAGTGGTTTGGGACCCTCAGGGCAATCTCAGCTACGCACGGACAATACTCCCATGCCTTCAATGAGGTAGGCAGTCTGTAGCTGGTTATGCAAAAGAAATCTATTTTTTAAAATATTTTATTCAACCATTAAAATTGGGTCTGAATTAAATCTGTTTGTAAAAAACTTTAATTTCTTTATTTTTCTACTTTTTGGTAAAAATAAAACATGTAACTGAAACGTGAGAAATAAAACGTCTTGCACATTTTCTGGTGGCGCATTCTCTCACCTTGCTCTCCAAAAGAGATGACCCAAAGTTTGCAAAGAAAGGATCAGTCTTGTCTTGTTCCTGCTGCAGGAGCTCTCGCACAATTTCTCTACAAGAAAGATCACATGTTGCAATGTTGAAGTAGATTTAGTTGCTTCTTCTGTTCATGCCAAGCACTAAGTTGCTTGTGGATAGAGGTCCCAAAGATGTACTTTCTTCAGATACCTCTGCTCAGCTTCTTGTTGTGCAAAAGTGCACGTCACATATTTCAAGGATATTTTTTGCTCACTAGGTGGAATTGTAAAGAATTTCCAAACAAGGGACTCTCTTGGTGCTCCTATATTTTTGGTGTGGACACCTTCCAGTGTTTCATTTCTGTTCTCCATACAATCCTCTTGATTTTCCCTCTTCTGCTCTTCCTGTCCCGAAGTCAATGCAAGAAGCAAAAAGTTTAAAATCCCCTAAAAACAAAGCACAGGAAAAAACTTAAACGAGTCCTGTGATACAGAGCCCTCCTAGGGCAAGGAGTGTAACAGTGGGCTCCAACATTTTCTGAACAAGAGAGCTAATAATATTATTGTTGTAATAGTGACCACTCCAGACAAGATTGCTTTAGTCGTCACCATTTTTTAAGATTACTATCAGTGACCACCTCAGTCCCTCGGGCAGGATTTCCAGCAGTAATGTTAAACAAGCAATGGCATAGCCAATAGGTCTCGCCTTTGGGACCTTATAAGTATTTAATTATGCAGCACAATATCTTTGGCGCAATATCAACTGTTGCATGGCTAAACATAATGTCCCAAAGGCAAGACCTAATGGCTATGCCAATGCTTGTTTCTTTACGTTTTACTCTGATCCCTAGCCCCCTTTCAACTTCCTTTTGTATTTGTTTTCAAGGTTTTTATTTTATCGGGCTAATTACCCCAAGGTTTTTGTATCCAGGGGTAATTGATCCAAGAAAACATACCCAGTTGACATCGTCAGCGCCAGAGTGGCCGAAGTGTCTGGATCTTTGAACACCTGTAGGTACGGTACACGACATGGGCGGATGTGGAGGGTGGTAGTGAACAATCTCCAGATTATTACAATAGGTGGAGGAAGTGGTAAATATGCAGTGGAATCCGCAGGCGGAATTAACTCCAAATAACCTGTAAACTGGGCAAGCTTTCTCTATAACCACCCTACTCTTAGACAGGCCCTTATCTTTATTGTGAAACAGAAGTTCACACAGTGGTACTCCATTGTTTAATCCACACTCCCATCCTGCCCCTCCACCTCCACCCTCAAGTGATGTCAGAACAAGAAAATGCAAAATAAATCAGTGTAAAGTCTGCAAAAGCCCAAAAGTTACCAAAAGTTTTCCCAATTTCAGCAAGGAGTTGAGGTTGAATTGACAACAACAAAAAGCATAAACCCATCTAAAGTCCTAAAACATGTCTGAGTGATGCTGGCACCCCCTCACTTGGGGGAGATGGGTGGGGGTGACCGCTTTATGGTAAAAAGAAAAAAAAAGCTTTGCTAAAATAATTTCCCTTTTATTTCTTTAGAACTCTTCCCTGTATAGAACAGCCTAGCTCCGATTTAAGGCTGTTGATCCTGGGGGCCAATGAAAGGCCGGCGATCAAAGGCGAAGATCGCCTGGATGCCGCCACAAGCAAGAGTGCTTGAAAAGTGAAGACCAATTCCTAAAGGCCCTCTCCTAGAGCAGAGCATGCGGGCTTCCCAGGCGAGACCTAAAAAGGCGATTATCAATTTCGAATGCCTCACCATAGGTATTACATAGCATCAATAGCTGCAATTCCCCTGGCACCAAGGTAACATCAGTAATAAGTCTGCGCTACGCCACATGATTTTTCACTCAAATATCAGCTTCTTTTAAAATTATTTTATAAAGAATACAATCACATCCACTGTTACAGGGTTAGCCAAGAATGGATAATAGTCTCTTATACATTGGTGTATATAGTTAGCCCCTATTGTTTTTTGAGAGCGAAAAGGGGAAAGGACAGAAAAATTAGTGGTGAAACAGAAGAGGAATAGGACAGACGAGGAGAGAGATACAGTCTCTGTACATAACATCGGCATCAGCTATACATACCGCATTACATTTGGCACCCTTTCAGGATGCTTGAGCCCGCATGCAGGCCCACCCATGCTCTATTAGGGAGCACATTTTGGGACGAGGGCCGACACGTTGTTTGAGCATACCCACTGTTTATGGGGGTTCATACGAGTCTAGGTAAATGTCCGGAGCTTCCCACATCTCTTTCGAGGACGCTTTCCAGGGTAAGCACTGTAGCGCAATATTGTCTGCTCCTCCGAGAAGCGTGACCCAGTTGATCCATCCTTTGTAGCTAGTTTTGCTTGAGTCTTTCCAGTTGGTTAGGACCATTTTCACAGCTGCTGTCAGTCGAAGGTCCATTAGGTCCTTATCTCGTTCATTTCTCAAGCTTGTGCGCATAAACGCCAAAGTGAGGGTGGGGAATTCCATTGCTAGTTTGCACTCAAATACAACCTTAATTAAATCAATAATTTTCCCCCAGAAGGCCTTGAATGTTGGGCATTGGAAGATAAGGTGTGCTAGGTCCCCTTTTTCTTTGTTACAGTTGCAGCAGAGTGAGTCCTCCCTGAGACCTAATGAGTGTAATCTTGCTGGGGTCCAGAATGCCCTGTGAAGCAGCCAAAATGTAGTTTGTGCCAGTACGGGGGTAATCTTATTA
The DNA here is from genome assembly GCF_964261635.1 of Lissotriton helveticus. Lineage (NCBI taxonomy): Eukaryota > Metazoa > Chordata > Amphibia > Caudata > Salamandridae > Lissotriton > Lissotriton helveticus. Next base: position 387,472,896 of record NC_136060.1, read on the forward strand.
CGCGAGGTCGAGGACCACAGAGTTGCCCATTCCTGTTCGTTGAGAGGTGTGCTAGATTGCTTATCCCAGTAGGCGATTGTTTTTCCATTAAGTTTGTTTGTTTTGGGGCGTAAGAGTTTGTATAGCTGTGAGACTTGGTGTCCAAGTTTGTTAATGTTTGAGACATATCAGAAGATTGAGGGTTGGGGGGTATTTAGTTTGGTCTTTGATATGGCACCTCTTATTTTCAGGAACTTTTAAAGTTCGATGTCTTAAGGTGGTGTCTTGCTTGGAGGTCTGAGAAGGTAATGGGGTATTCCCCATTTGAGTTGGTGTGGGTAGTAAATGCCTTTCTCTATCCATGTATCGACGGTAAGGCTTTTACCTTTGTATTTAAACTTGCTATTAGCCCAAAGTGATTCTATCTTAGACCCTTTGATAGTAACCTCCATCTTCTTGTCTACTTTTAAAAGCGCGATTATTGTGTTTTTAAAGATAGGTTTGGATGAATGTGGATATGTGTTAGCTGTTAGGAGGGCCAGTGGACTCAGATTGTTCAGGATGGCCTTCTCTACCTGAAGCCACACTGGTATGTAGTCTGTTTTCGGGGAAACCCAGAATAATCCCTGTTTTGCTAAAAAGGCTAGTTGGAACAACCTAAAATCTGCTAGGTTTACCCCTCCTTGGGATGTCTCCAATCTCAGCTTCCTAATGCTGATCCTTGCCTTGTTTCCACGCCATAGGAATTAAGTGAGCATGATATCTATTTTCCGGTGGAAATCGTCTGTGAGTAGGAGTGGGAGCATGCTTATCAGGTAGTTAATCATTGGTGTGATCATCGTGGTAATAGTTTCGATTCTACCCCATAGCGTTATGAATTTTGGGGACCAGGAGTCCAAAAGTTTCTTAATTTTTTCTAGTAGTGTCTTCTCATTGTAGTGTAGAGTCTTCGTTAGGTCGCTACCGAAATATATGCCTAGGTATTTAATATGCCCCGTCTGCCAGGTCCGTCCCGAATTCCCTAGAATGTCTTTCGTGCTGTGAATGTTTAGCGGTTTACATTCGGATTTGTCTTTGTTTAGTTTGTACCCTGAGAGTCTTGAGTATTCTGCTATCGTGGTCATCAGTGCCCCAATTGAGGGCTTCGTTGTTCCGTTACAATCAGTATATCGTCTGCGTAGGCAGCTAGTTTTACTTAGACTCCATTGATATCAACCCCTTTTATGCTAGTGTTCAGCTTTATGTCCTGGATGAGCGGTTCCAGAGCCAGAAAGAAAAGCGCCGGCGATAGTGGGCAACCCTGTCTGGTTCCCTATTGCAGTGTAAAGGGGTCGGAGACTGTGCCATTAATTGCAATACGGGCTGAAGGGCCCCGATATAGGGCCATCCGTATGTATGCCTCACCCAGGTTGAAGGCTTGCATGCACCGCTCTTGGAAGGCCCAGGAGACTTTATCAAAGGCCTTTTAGACATCTAATGCTATAGCTATAGCAAGAGGATTCAATTCAAGGCCCTCTGCCTTTCATTTAAAATCCTGAAATTCGCATCTCCACCTATGCTCTGTCCTCTCCTGACCCCATATGTCCCTCGGCGAACTTTGCGATTGGAAGGCCAGCACTTGGTAGTGGTCCTTCGGATAAAGCGCTCGCGGATGGGCGGCCGCTCCTTCCGCTATCTGGCGGCGAAATTATGGAACGCCTTACCGTTCCAGTTACGCAGCTTAAATGATCTTTTGATGTTCAGAAAGGCCATTAAGACCCATCTTTTCCTTTAGACTTTTCTGTTATGTTAGAGCCACCACACTGTGCCAGAGGCAGCCCTGTTTCTTAGTTTTAAAGTGCCGGGACGCCCCTTAGCTGGGGCAGCTGTGCGCTATCTATAAATATGTAACATAACATAACATAACGTAACATAGCTACCGTCGGTGCAGGAATCAGACCTGGGAGTTACTTATTAATTTGGGGAGGACCGTATTTAGTCTGACAGCCAGGATTTTGGCGTAGGTTTTGCAGTCCACATAGGTGAGGGATATGGGTCTGTAATTTTTTTGGTAATAGGTGGTCTTTACCCTCCTTTGGGATGACTATTATATTAGCTTCTGTCATGGATTGAGGCACTTTCCCCTTAGTTGCAGCCTGGTTATATACCTTTTTCATGGTTGGTTTAAGCTGGTTTACGAAGGTCTATAGAAATCGGCTGTGTACCCGTCTGGCCCTGGGGCTTTGTTTTTCTGTGATTTGACTGCCATTTCAATTTCAGAGCAGTTAATTTCCTGACCTAGCCCGATTGTGTCTTCAGTGCTTAGCTTAAGCAGCCCGATTCTGTTGAGGTATTTTGTACAGTTGTCTTGGTTGAGGGTCGTGTAATTCCTGTAGAGCTCCGAGTAGGACTCTTGGAATGTCTTTGTGTCTTGTGTGGGTTTTATTGCTTGAGCCTGTGATAGATGAAACCGCAAATAGGTTGCGTTTGTGTTTTAGGTAGGAAGCAAGAAGCTTCCCAGCTCTGTTGGCTTCGCATAGGCTAAGGGCTTTGCACTTGTTTAACCACAACCCCTCTATCTCCCTCAGGATTTTGTTTATATTCATATTTGTTCTGTGTTAGTCTTGCTAGGAGCTTATTGTCCTGTGTGGCGTTTACATGGTCTAATTCCAACTGCTTGATCTCGTGCTCGAGTTGGTTTAATCTCAGGTTTGTATTCTTGTTTATTTTTTACTTAATTCCAATTATTGTGCCTCTGACTGTCCCTTTTAGGGCATCCCGTAGTGTGTTGACGCTATTCTACGGGGAATCATTATGCCTTAGGTAGTCACTTATGGCCTTCCTCAATATTTTTTATGTTCTCGGGTTCTGATAAAACTTCACTGTTAAAACGCCACCTCCGGGGGACGGCTTCGTTGTGGCACCCGCTCAGTTTTAGACTGATACATGAGTGGTCCAAAACTAATCTTGACGCTATTTTGGAGTGTTTAATTAGGTGTGTGTGCGTTCCCGAGATGAATATGTAGTCTATCCTGGTGTAGGAGTTGTGTGGGTTAGAATAGAAAGTGTAGTCCCTAGTATCGGGGTGTTGTAAGCACCAAGCGTTCTTGAGATTGAACTTGGAGCAGATGTTTTGGAGTGTGGCGTGCGCGTTAGTGGGGTGGTATTGACAGGAGGATTGCCTGTCCGTTATGTGATCTAGTGGGATGTTAAAATTCCCTGCAACAACCATGAGTTTGTTTTGGGGTAAGCTATCTAGTGTGCGTGACACCTCCCCCCGCTTCTTTTTGTCGGCTGGTGAGCAGGCCATCTGCGCAATCCTGTTGCCTCAAACTAGTTTGGCATCCTCCATGGAAAGTTTGGTTTCCTGTATGAGTACTATATCGCCTTTAGTTTTCACCAGGTAGTCTATTATCTTCCGGCGTTTAACAGGGTAATTCAGACCTTTGACATTGAGGGATAATATGTTGAGGTCCGTTGTCAAGGTGAGTGTGTTGTTAAGAGTCATCAGTTATAGTGTGGTGTGGTGATTCTGTATGCCCAACACTCGGGTGCATCTTGCCACTCATACTTCTCTATCCAGAGGTGAACCTCCTCAGATGTATTAGGCTGGGTTGCCCCCCCCCCCCGTGTGTAGGTCTTCATGATTTGTCAGATACCATATGAAGTGGAAATGAAGGTGTGAAACAAAGATAAGAATGGAAAATACAGAAGACAGAAAACTGAGAGATCCTAGTGCGGTTTTCTACTCCCCTCCCCGGAATTACTTGTATGTCAGAGGTGCGACGGCAGGAACGTCGTTCCACCTCACGGAGAATTGTTGTCGGGTAGTTGGTGAGCATTACTCCCATACAGGCATTATCAATATATAATAAGTCTTGTTAACTACGATAAGTAAATGCAGGCGTTGTGGGCATGGGCCCTATGCACTCTGAATGTTCAAAAAGGATATGATACTGTGCTTCTAGTGGCTCTTTTAGGTTGGGTTCCTTTAGGTTGGGTTATTAAGGCTGGTCTTCCCTTTTTGCGCAGTTGTTGCAAGCTATAACTTAGTATGTTGATGGCTATTGCTGCTGGCCGAACGAGGTAGATGTTGCATCGATATTGAGGTAGCTATCGGTCGGTAACCCTTGATAGCTCTGAGGTAGATATGGTCTCAGTTTCTTACTTGAAGCTGTTTTTTTTTTCGGAGCTGTTGTTCACCCGGTATTCGGCTCCGGTCTTCTTTTGGCGGAGCCGGGTTGTGACGTTTCCATGTCTTGAGCCGCTGGGCCGTCCAAGAAGTTCGCCAGGTCTTTGGGCTCTGTGAAGAAATGGTTTTTGCCTTTGTCTGTTATCTTGAACTTTGCAGGGGCCACAAATGAGAATTGGATGTTTTTTGCTCCATAGGGCAAGGAAACCTTTCCTGGTGTCTACAGTGGGTTTAGAATAATCTTGTGACCTTTCCAGCTGAATAGGTGATTTTTCCAGGCATAGTTAGAATTGTCCTCCGAATGCGGAGATCTCAAAGGTTTACAGATGATAGGGGGTTCTGTTTGTGTCGTCAAGGATTTGTAGGTGGGGATTCTGTGGGCCTTATCCAGCTCAAATTGGCGATCGAATTTTGGTGAGTTTGGGGATCAGGACTTCGAGGAAGGCAATGCAGGACCCGGCTGCGTCCTCTGAGCCTTCCGGGATCCCTAGTATGCAGATGTCCCCCCTGCGATTTCGGTCTTCCAACTCCGCTGTCTATTTTTGGAGTGACGCAGTCATTTTTTATATTTTTACCTCCTTGTTTGAGCTGTGGTAAGAGTCCTCTACATCGCTGATCCTTTGTTCAGCTGCTGTGAGTCTGATGTTCACTGAGTTCAGGTCTGCTCTGACTACTGCAATCTCTAGTTGGATTGTGTCCGTTGTGAGCTTTGTCGTTTTCGCCAAGTCGTCTACCTCGGCTTGCTTTTTTAGAATCATTTCAAGGGTGCTACTATCGGGTGTTTAGTATCACCCCCGCTGGGTGGACCAGGGTGGGCCTGGGCTCCTCCTCTTTGGTGTCCAATGCGCTCCACTCTACCAGGTCATGCTGTGTTGTATTGATTAGTACCCACTTCCTAGCGCCCGTGATCGTGATCCAGCGGTATTAGGTTGCGCAGTGCCTTTGTCTCCTGATTAATCCTTTTTTCTGGGCGTCGCCACTTTGGTGTGTGTGTGCTGGGATGAGATTTGTTTCGGTTTTCACTCTGCTTGTTATGGACCACGTAGACCTTTCCTGTGTTCTGTGCTTTTAGTGATTTATTGTCTGCAGTGCTTAATACCGTTTACTTCTCAGCTTGCTTTGTTTTGCGGTAATTCGTTGCTCCCCAGATACCTCTGGGCTAGTGGGCTTACACTGGCGTACCAAACATACTGGCAGGCACAGGTCTCTGAGCCTACTGCTGTAGCGGCAAGCTTTTTCACCAGTGCTGATGTTCTTGGCCCCTTAAAATCTTTTGTCTCGCTGCCGCTTAACCCCTGTTTAGCCTGCTTACTCTTCTTGTGGAGCAGCGCCGTCTTGATGCAGTGCTATCGTGGCGGCCGCCATTGCTGATGTGTTGTTTTCTGAGCCTGACTCAGTTTCGGTTTCAGTTTTGCTCACATAACGTTAGCTTCAATAACTTTGCCCCCTTAATGCCACAATATCTCTCCGAGGGGTCATGAGAGCCCGTTCCCGCCACTGACCTTCCGGTTCTTAGCTCGAACCTCTGCAGTTCCGGGTATTTAAGCGAGCGTTTTTCGAGGTCTCTGTTGCTGTGCTTAATCTCCTTCCCATTGTGCACTCTCGCTACATGCCCTCTATCTTTTTTTGCGCTTGCCAGGGAATCCGTTTGCTGTCACCCGTACCTGCTTTTAAGAGGAGCCAGGGTTGGTCCCTTTGCCTCTCACCCCGATGCCGCCTTCTATTACTTGATCGATTTCGGTTTTGTTGCGGCCGGTGAGGTAGTCATTTTCCCTCTCCTGTCCTCTCCTCGGGATTTCGGTTTTCTTCGCTCCTCTTGATGCCTCCCTTGGCCAAGAGAGCCCGCACTTCCTGATGTGGCAAGGAGAGGTGGCCCTCCATCAGCTGGCCAAAAGCTGGTGGCATGGGTAGAGGGGTGGTCAGTCTGGTATAGAACTCCAGTGCGGCAGGTGATGGCGTAGCCTAACTCCTCTAGATGCCCATGGTAGTAGGAGGGTAAACTAAAGGAGTGTGGCTGCTGCCACAGGGGTGGTTGACAGGCCCGACCTCTGGCTGACTCACGAGGTCTGCTGGGTACCGAGTCCTCGGCCACACAAAGGCAGAGAAGCTTGCGTACCTTGGTAGGTGGGTGTCTAAAGATGTGGTTGGAAGCCCCTTCCAGTGCCCCGAAAGTAGTGAAAGTGTAGGAGAGTAGGGTCCGCTTCCTATGGTCACCCCCACTTTTTGCTTTTGCTTTACTGGTTTTCGACTTAGATGTGGCTGTGGGGCTGCTAATCAGACCCACAGCCCAGATGCACTCTCTCTAAATTCTAACTATGTACTCTAGGTACATACACAATTGGGAATTGGTCCACCTTATCAGCCCATGTAGAAGTGTACCTTAGGTACTCAGGGCATAGGTGTAACCAAGGCCTACCAGGGGCTGCAGCATGTATTTTGCCACCCCTGGCTGGCCACTCAAACTGACACAACTGGCTGATCACTCAGCTGGGGCAAGGTCGTGTAATCACCCCTTGCTTAGGTATAGTATTCCTATATCTACCATTATATATAGACAAACAGTAACCTATAAGTCACTCCTATGGCAGGCCTTAACAATCCTGGAGGCAGAGTGCTTGGTTATGTGTGAGATGGTGCTCTAGCATGAGCTGAGCCTGTCTGCAGCTTTCGGAACCATGTCCTTCTAGCTGTTCTATGATATTGCCATACCATATTGTCCATTATGAACCTCGCGGTTAAATGCTAACTTTGGTTTGGCTTTATCTAAACATGTCGTGTAAGGTGTCATACGCTTTGGAATACTACCCCCTCGCCAATTCTGGCGACGGGGGTAGCATTCCACCCTTCTAGAGGGAGAAGACATGTTAGTTCTGACTATCCCGGTTAAAGTTAACCAGAGCCTCAGCATCACAAAATGGATGCTGCTGCCACAGACACAAGTCTGACCTCCTGCTGCTGGGAGGCATTCCAGCGAGTGAGGCCTGGACAATAGGTTTCCTGCCTGGAGAGGTGCGAGCACCACCCCAGACAGGATTTTGTGTATTGGGACAGGGAGGGCTGAAAAGAAACAGACACAGCCTGGGGAACACTAGGTGCTCCATGCATAGTCTATTCAAACCGGTGCTGGGGCACTCCAGCCCCAGCTCTGGCGCGAAACTGGACAAAGGAAAGGGGGTGTAACCACCCCCCTTCCTGGTCCCACCCATAGGAGGGACCTAGTGAGTAAACCAGCCCCCTTTAGTTGTATAAAGGTAGGGAGCTGACCCAGGAGACTTTAGATTAATCCTGGAATCGAACTGAAGACGAAATTCTGGACCCTTCGACATTCAACTGAAGCTGAAGACTGAAGAATCTCCCTTGTGGCCAAGGAGTGACCACCCTGGGCAACCAGGCACCATCCAGCAACTCAACGGCTTGCTTTGTCCTTGTTCCCGCCGGAACTCGAGCACAGAGCCTGACAAGACCTCGACTCCTCTGCACGACTCCATCACAGCTGAGCTCCGTGGAAGGCGTCGGAATTCGTGGAAGCAGGCAACTTGGAAAGTCTTCGACTTGCTAACAGCGCAGCTCCTGAGGCATCCTCGAAGCTGTGCCCTGGGGACTGAGACACCCCGACCCCGAACTCCACCTGCACCGAAGACCAGCTCTCCACGAGATCTGCGTGGGGCCCTTCTGCTTGTGTTCTGCTCGATGCGTTGTACGGTTGCTGGCCCGTTGGCTAGTAGCCCTCTGACCATGATTCCTTTGAAAATCCATCGCTGGTCTGGTTGCTCAAGACTGGCCCTCGCTTCCCTGAAAAGGTGAAGTACCTCAGACCCTCCTGGTCTGCACCAGAAGCCTTTTCTGTATCCTGCGTGGGTTGCCTTTGCTTAGGCTTGTTGGCTCCAATCTTGAAGTCGACCCCTCCGTCTGCGAGAACCTTCGTGGGACAGCTCCTCTCCAGCACCTGGACGTCCTAGACGCCTCCTGGTCCGCGTGGCTGCAACGACGAGCTTCCCATCTGCACCAGATTGCTCCTCGACGACATCTGGTTCCTTCCTGGTTCCACCCGGTCACTGGCTAGTGACCTAGACTCTGTCCCCTCTGCTTTCAGGTCCTCTTCATCCTAGATCCACCCTTGGATCCACCCGGACATCTTCCTCCTGGTCGCCTGCAGCATCTTCTTCTGAGGCTCCATAGGAAACAACGAGAAAACCCGACACACTTTGACACCTATGCACCCGCAGCCCGTGGGTGAGGTAATGCGAGTACTTCGGTGCTCCTGCAGGGATTGACTATCCTAGTGTCCAGTTTTGCTAGTTGTGTAATCCTAGTTAGACCGGAAGTGTCCTAAAACTTCATTACTTACCTTTTTACGGTCCTATTGACTTTCTATTGACTCTCGCGTGAGAGTACGGACTCTGCACGCGCCGCCTGTGGGCCTCCTACTCCTAACCGAAGGGTCAGATAGTGTAGCCCCAGCGATCCTCGAGGCCCTAGGCCTTGCCTTTCCCAAGTCGTGGTTCTTATACCACTTACTTAGTATATGGTTTTACGCGCCCCTAGGGCCTAACTGTAAATTGTGCTATTTAAAGTGTAACTTGTTATGTGATTTTGCCTCTGAGCTCATAGAAAGTTCAGAGGAGTGTGTTAGTGAATAAATACATATATATTTTATATATATATCCTGTGTGATGTTCTTTCATTTGATATTCAAGGGGTTAAATATGGTAAAACAGCTGGCTTTACACGCCCTCAAGAGTCTTTTAGCCTAAGACTGTTCTGTCCATGCTACCACTAAGATAGCTGGTCTATAAGGTTGACTTACAACCATCACCATAAGCGTTATTTGGACTGGTGCAAGGTGCTCACTAGAATAGTGAACATCATATACCAGGTCAACTTCTCACATTGGCGAGAGGCCATTGAAAGGCCCAAGGACCTTGCCGCAGCTCTGCTGTGCTCGAAGCGCCCCAGAGCTGAGTTCACCTTGTCACCAAAGAGATGGAAGCCATCAAAGGGCATGTCCATAAGCGATGCTTGGACATCTACAAAAGCCAGTTCTCAGTCAGGCATGAAACCGCTCTCCCTAGCCAGTCGGTGGTATCCAATCCACATCAGATTGTGCACCTGCGCAACTGAATCTCATAGTGCATGGAAGTACCTGCCCAAAAGGCCCGCAGTGTTAACAGATCGAAGTGCCAGGCTGGTGAAAGAAAACATTTTCTTGCTTACGTTGTCCATGCGTTTGGATTCCCTAACCGGTGAGGCCGTAGTGAATGCACCAGAATTTACACAAGAAGTCAACTGGGATTAAGACAGCCGTGGCGTCGAGCAGCAAGGAGCATGGCGCGGCAATCAGCGCATGTCTTGCTCCAGGCACCAGAGGCAAACAGGTGTGGGTCTGTCACGGACATCTATCTATGACAGGTGCTGCAGGGCTTAAAGCTGGCCTTCCTAGTTGATATCCCTGTCTCACCAGGAGAAGAGCTCTAAAAAAAAACACAAGTTGACAAAAGTAAAAGAAAATCAAATATTGCCGCGGAGTAGCTCTGTCTGCATCTGCGCTGACTGGCGCGGAAAGAAAAGAACTGACGTCAGTGCGCTGGGAAGCACCGTGCACTTCATTTTCGGCTCAGACTATGACACACAGAGCTGAACTATGCCACCGTCCGGCACGCAGGGTACCTCTAACAGATTCGGCAGTCAGTAGCAGCCATTAGAAAAATTTAAATACGGGACTAAACGGTTTGATTGTCTCTGGAGAAAAGACGAGAAAAAAACGTCATGTATTAGTCTAAAAAAGGGAGAGATGGTCAAAACATTGCTCTGCAAGGCAAAGCAAGCAATTCCAATTAGAATGTTCATGTTTTGTTTACCTTTCATAAACTAAACTATTATGGGGTAACCCAGTGTCCCTCAGAACCTGGGAAATACACTAAACTACCTTTCATAAACAGCATGTTGATTAACTAATTGACAACAGTAAAGCTATATAGAGTAGTTTGAGGCAGTTAACACGCTCAAATTTGTACTTCAGAAGCACTAGTGAAGCATGTGTATGCTTTTACAGGTAACAATTTCTATACATGCCTGGCCCTATGCAATATAGGTTTTTATACCACTGTATTTGGTAAATTGAAAGCTCCCAATGTAATGAATTACGTTATGGCAAAGGGGATACTATATTATGTTTTTTTTATGTCCACGATAACACTTCAGTACTCCACCAGTGACTTTGGTATCAAAAGGGTTGTATTAAACTGTAAAGTATTTAATATGAAGGTTTATGATGTATTGATTGCATGGCAATTCAAGATTATGTTTTAACTTTGTTCTACGAATTTGAACATTAGCAAAAACATTATGGAGTACGCTTATAAAGATAAATCCTTATGCATCAAGACAATATCTCCTGTTCACAGATTGTATGCAGAGACATTACTGTACTTACTTGATGTCCATACAAGGGATTCATCATTTTTAGGTGTCTTTACATTACACATAATTTTGTGTGTATAAATACACAAGTAAAAGGGTAGAAAGACAATCATCTTTGCATTTGAAGAGAGCAAAACAGTGTGGTAAAAACAACAATCATGGTGATGAATGAATAAGACATGAGGGCATTTTCTTTTTCAAACCTGGAATATTTGTTTTGGAATATATTTTTCAATTACTCCCCAGCTCTTCAAGTGCACAGAAACAAAGACCAAAATACAAGCGTTGTAGCACGGAAGCACAAGTTACTACGTGTGTAACGATACATCTGTAGGAGATTCCTTACCTTAGAATATTCCCCAGGCATCAGACTGGATCCGGAAAGTTTTCTGCTTAGCAGTACCCCTGTGTGCCGGTAGGTGGCGTCATGCGGCTCCGCGTCCATCACTGGCGTCGTACGCGCCGGGATGATGTCACTGAGACTACTTAGGCGCCACCCATGCGCACTGATGTCAGTTCTGTACACGACTTTCTGCACCGAAACGCAGAGCCATGCAAGAAACTGACCATTGGTGCATAAGGACCTAACTGTCAAGGCAGTATTGCTTGTAAATGTGTGCAGCGAGGCCCACGTAGCTGCCTGACAAATGTCCTGCAAGGGAACGCCGCGTCCCAAAGCAGTAGTGGCTGCAGTTGCCCTGGTCAAATGGGCACGCAGTCCCACAGGATGCTCCTTCTTGGTCAAGGAGTAACATGCTTTGATGCACAAAACAACCCACCGGGAGATGGTTTGTTTGTGCACAGCCCAACCTTTTTTGGCGCCCACGTAACCAACAAAGAGTTGATCATCTACCCGGAAATGTGTTGTACGCTGCAAATAGAAAGCGATCACACGTTTCGGGTGCAGACGGTGGAGCCTCTCCTCTTCCCTGGAAGGATGCTGAGGCGGAAAGAAGGTGTGTAAAGTGATGGTCTGCCCAATGTGGAAGGGCGTGACAAACTTTGGCAAGAAAGAAGGACGGGTCCTTAAAACCACCTTGTCCGGATGAACAGAAAGAAAAGGAGGATTGGAAGAAAGAGCCTGGAGCTCACTCACTCTCCTGGCAGAGGTGATAGCTACAAGGAAAGCCGTCTTCAGAGTAAGAAGACATAAAGGATGCTCGTACAGGTGATCGCTGCTGACGGATTTTGTTTTTAAATCTCTGCCTGATCAAAGCCAATCGCCGCTTTTGTCCTGCTTATGCGAATTTGCCTAGCACTTTACGATTTTTAATCTGTGCTTACGAGCTAAAATTCTTTTCTCTGTTTAGCAGCACCCTCCAGTCCGCCACGGTTTTCAGTTTGTGCGGAGAGGGTGTTTAGGGCACTCACTGGGACGGCCGCCATCTTGGTGGTGGTAGGCGGTCCAGCTGAGGCAATTATCTCACTTCTGGGTGGGGGAGCATAAAGGCCACGGGGATATGCGAGCGCGCAGCGGACGCTTGTACAGGTGATCGCTGCTGACAGATTTTATGTTTTAAATCTCTGCCTGATTAAAGCCAATCGCCACTTTGCCCTGCTTATGTGAATTTGCCTAGCACTTTACAATTTTTAATCTATGTTTATGAGCTAAAATTCTATTATCTGTTTAGTTGCACCCTCCGGTCCGCCACGGTTTTCCATTTGTGCGGAGAGGGTGTTTAGGATTCTAGACTGCTGGGGGCAGTCGCAGGGACGGCCACAATCTTGGTGGTGGTAGGCGGTCCAGCCGAGGCAATTATCTCACATCCGGGTGGGGGGGAGGGGATAAGGGCCACGGGGATATGCGAGCGTGCTAAAGGCAAGCCCGTCTGCGCCCGTTCGGGGCCAGGGGCCCGGAATCATGCCCAATTTCTTTGCTATTCATCTGCCGACCTATATTCCTTGCAGAGAGACTGGGACCTCGACCCCTGCACCCAGAACAGGTTGGAAAACTTGGGGATCCTAACCTTGCAGGGGGCTAACTGTCAATATTCCATTAAAACCCTCTTTCAGGAGCCGCAGAGAAAGCATAGTGAACACCTAAAGTCTCCTGACTGCCCTGTCCGTCTAGGACAAGAGACATTATCAATCTGTTATTCAAATACTAAATCTATGGTGAAACACCAACTTGAGATTTTCCACCTCCTTGATACCAGCAAAACTGATATACTTCTTTTGTCCGAAACTTGGTTGACGGATGAGTCAAGCCCGGACATCCTAGCAGCAATCCCCGATAATTATTATATCCTCCAAGCTAATGAGCCTGATAACAGAGTTGGACGGGGTGGCAGCGGTTCTATCTCAAAAGTACAAATTTACCTCTCTTACTACAATACCTATCCCATTAGTTGACTACCTTTTGCTTAAATTTGAATCCAACCACTTTTCCTTTGCCTGTGCTGTCTTTTACAGGCCCCCTGTCCCTAGGTCTACCTTTGCACAGCTGCTGAGCGAGGCCATTGCTGAGTTGGCCATAAATCACGCCAAAGTCTTGATTGTTGGTAATTTCAACTATTGGCCTAACAACGCACGTAAAAGCCCTCACTCGGCCGAATTTACTGACCTATTGACAGGCATGAACTACATCCAGCATATTAAAGTAGCCACTCACCTCAAGGGACATACCCTTGACCAGGTTTGGTCCATCAATTTAGAGATAGCCGACCTACGAATTTCTCCATGTTCTTGGTCGGACCATTATCTCATTACCGTCACCATCCCGAGTAGTTCTATACCCAAAGCTCTGTCTTCAGCTACTACCATGGCCAGGAATTGGAGTTGGGTTGATACTAAAGAACTCAGCACCCTACTAGCCGTATCTATACCTTCTGGTCTGTTTGTATCCCCTCACACCCAGGCCGAAAACGTCAATGCCTGGTTGGGTTCAGCCAGAGACAGTCTGCTCCTTTAAAGACAACTAAAAATAAGAGGCCCCACGACGCCCAGGGTTGGTTCACTGATGAATTGATGGCAATGACATTAACCTTGCATCATTTAGAAGAGAAGTGGAGACCGGATTATTGTCCTAATAAAAAAGACTGTTCTTGGCAGCTTTTAAAGCTTACAAAAGCGCCATTCTTAGTAGTAAATCGGAATATTTTTCCTCTAAAATCCTGGAATCCACTAATAAGGCCAAGGATATTTTCACGATAGTGGATTAACTCGCTAAACCCGATCGAGTTACTGCAAAGCCCACTCCGTTACAAGCCTTATGTGACTCTCTTAATGCATAAGTTACTTACCTTCGGTAACGATATATCTGTAAGAAACAGTAGCTAGTGTTAGATTCCTTACCTTAGAATATCCCCAGGCGTCAGACTGGATCCGGAAAGTTTTCGTCAGCAGTACCCTTGCGTGTCGGTAGGTGTCGTCTGCGGCTCCGCGTCCATCGTCGTGTGTCGTGATCTCCGGGATGACGTCAGAGTACTTAGACGCCGCCCTCGCGCGATGACGTCAGTTCTGTACACAGCTTTCTGCGCCAGGAACGCAGAGCCATGATAGAAACCGACACTGGTGCCACCAAACTAGGGCCCGGAAAGGGATGTCCTTAACCCTAGATATCGGTTCGCAGAACGGGGAGGATGGGTGGGGCGTTAAGTAATCTAACACTAACTACTGTTTCTTACAGATATATCTTTAACGAAGGTAAGTAACTTGTGCATCTAAAAGAAACAGGTTAGTGTTAGATTCCTTACCTTAGAATAGATACCCAGCAATACTAACCCTGGTGGTGGGTCTGCGAACCAAGATCACACCACAAAGTCCTGGAGCGGCCGAAAAAGCCATCTCTCCGGACTTGGCTGTCCAGGCAGTAGTGCTTAGCAAACGTGTGCCGGAAGGCCCACGTAGCTGCCTGACAGATGTCCTGTAAGGGGACTCCCTGACCCAGGGCAGTAGTAGCTGTCGCGGCCCGAGTGGAATGGGCGCCAAGGCATAACAGACCTTGATGCACAAAACCCACAGAGAGATGGTCCGCTTGTGCACCGCCCGTCCCTTCTTAGCACCCACGTAACCAACAAAGAGCTCGTCGTCCACTGGTAACTGGCGTATGTGGTCTAGATAAAAGGAGAGCGCACGTTTTGGGTCCAGACGGTGGAGCCTCTCTTCCTCTTTCGAGGGATGAGGAGGCGGAAAGAAGGTGGGCAAGGTGATGGACTGCCCGATATGAAAGGCTGTAACCACCTTGGGCAGGAAAGAAGGACGAGTCCTCAGAACAACTTTGTCGGGATGGACAGAGAGGAAAGGAGGCTTAGAAGACAGAGCCTGGAGCTCACTCACTCTCCTGGCAGAGGTGATGGCAACCAGGAATGCAGTTTTAAGAGTCAGAAGAAGAAGAGGACAGTTATGGAGTGGCTCAAAGGGAGCGCTCATCAGATAAGTCAGTACAAGGTTCAAGTCTCACTGAGGCATCACGAAGGGAACGTGTGTGATGCCCTTTAAGAATCTATTTACAACAGGGGACTTGAAAAGAGAAGGCTGATCAGGAAGCCTTAAGAAGGCTGAAATGGCCGAGAGATAGCCTTTGATAGTGCCCAGAGCAGAGCTCTGCTGGGCAAGAGAAAGAAGGAAGACGAGAACCTCTGAAAGGGGGGGCAGAGAGTGGATCCACAGCCTTTGCTGTGCACCATGCTACAAATTTGTTCCACCTGCAGGCGTATACCGTTTTTTTGGGAGGCACGTCTGGCTGCCAGAATCCCATCGCAGAATTCAGGAGGCAAGTCAAATGGCCTCAACTTTCACCGCTCAATCTCCATGCATGTAGGTGGAGACTGAACAGGTTTGAATGGAGGACTGTCCCCTGTTGCTGCGACAGAAGGTCCTCTTGAAGAGGCAGACGAATCGGGGGATCGACTGACATACTGAGTAGCTTGGGATACCAGTATCTTCGTGCCCAGTCTGGAACCACAAGGATGACTTGGGCCCAGTCGCGCCTGATCTTCTTCAGCACTCTGGGCAGAAGTGGTATAGGCGGAAAGGCGTATAACAGACCGCAGCTCCACTCGCGATGAAAAGCGTCGCTGAGCGAGTACCGCCTTGGAAATTCCAACGTGCTGAACTGATGACATTGCGCGTTCTCTTCGGTGGCGAATAGATATAACCAAGGCTCTCCCCACTGCTTAAAGAGACCTCGCGCCACGTCAGAGTTCAGACTCCACTCGTGATCCGCCATGCACCGGCGGCTGAGTTTGTCCGCCCTGGCATTCAGAGAACATGCCAGGCGTTGAACCACCAAGGTAATGCCTTGATGTTCCAGCCATGTCCAGAGGCTCAGAGCCTCCTGACAAATGGTCCACGACCCCACCCCGCCCTGTTTGTTGCAATACCACATGGCGATGGTGTTGTCCGTGAACACCTGCACTACACTCCCCCGGACTGAGGGAAGGAATGCATTCAGTGCAAGCCGGATCGCCCACAGCTCTAGAAGGTCGATATGGAGCCGGGACTCCGCCGGAGACCAGAGGCCTCTGATCTCCGTCTCTCCCATGTGCCCCCGCACCCCATCTCCGGAGGGAAGCATCCGTCACTACTGTGTGCTCCGGTTGGGGAAGGGAGAGGGATCTGCCATTGACCCAATCACGATTCGTGTGCCACCACTGCAATTATTGTGCAGCGCCCGCCGAGATCTGGAGGAGTTCGGACAGGTTGCCCTGATGCCGTGCACACTGGAACTTCAGGTCCCACTGCAGACCCCGCATATGCCATCTGGCATGCGTCACAAGCCGGATGCAGGAGGCCATCAGGCCCAGAAGCCGGAGGGTCATTCGGACTGAAACACGGGATACAGGCTGAAAAAGCGGAATCATAGCCTGAATATCCCGGACTCGCTGCTCGGGAGGATAAACCCGAAACAGTGTCGAATTCAGGACCGCTCCGATGAAAGGGAGCATCTGAGACTCAGGTGCGACTTCGGCACACAGATGGAGAACCCTAGAGCAAATGCAGGTGGCCCGTAGTCTGGCGGTGGGAGAAGACTGCCTGGGGTGAGCCCGCCTTCAACAGCCAGTCGTCTAGGTAGGGGAATACGGACACCCCTGACCTGCGCAGATGAGCTGCGACCACCGCCATCACTTTCGTGAACACCCGAGGGGCGCTGGTAAGGCTGAAGGGGAGCACAGCAAACTGAAAATGCTCCTGGCCTACAATGAACTGCAGGTAACGCCTGTGGGCCGGCAGGACGGGGATGTGAAATTAGGCGTCCCGCAAGTCCAATGCTACCATCCAGTCTCCAGGGTCCAGGGCAGACAGGACCTGAGCCAGAGTCAGCAACTTGAACTTCTCCTTCCGAAGGAAGCGATTGACGTCCCGGAGGTCCAAGATGAAGCGCAGGCCCCCCTTGCCCTTCTTGGGGACCAGAAAGTAGTGGGAATAACAACCACTCCCTACTTCCTGATCAGGAACGTACTCGATGGCCCCATTGGCCAGGAGGGCCGTGACTTCCTGACGGAGAAGAGCCAAATGAACCCCCGACATGCGGTGGCACCGAGGAGGCATGGCTGGAGAGGAGGACAGAAAGAGGGGCGAGTAACCATGGCAGATTATCTGCAGCACCCACTTGTCCGATGTGATTTCGCGTCAGTGGTTGAGGTGATGACGAACCCTGCCTCCTACCAGCGTGGGGTGCCCCCTGAAGCTCGGATTAAGAAGGCTCGGAGGTGGAAGCAGCGGGTGTGGAGGTGGACTGACCTACCCGCTGGTTACCAGACCCGCCCCTGCGGAAGCCGCGTCCACGGCCACGGTGAGGTAGATTCTGCGCAGGCTTTGCGGGGGAGTGCGTCTGGGCGCCTCTACCCAGGCCACGAAAGGAACGATACCCAGGCGTGGCAGGGCTCTTTGTGGAAAGACTTAGCCGTGGCCTGTGAGTCTTTAAAGCGCTCCAGGGCACAGTCCGCCTTGCCGCCAGAGCGAGCTCTGGACATCTAGCCTGAAACCAGTAGACCACAACCAGGCAGGACACCACAACGCCACAGTCGTGGAAACCGCCCTGCCCAAGGAATCAGCCGTGTCCAGACCACACCTGAGGGCAAACTTCGCAGCATCCTTGCCCTCGCAATTGCTTGGGAAAGGACGGCCTGGACTTCTTCAGAACACTGAGGCAGGACCTCTGCTACCGTATCCCACACTGCCTGGGAGTAACGGCCCAATAAGCAGGCGGTATTAACCGACCGCAACCCCAAGCTGGCAGAGGAGAACAACCTCTTGCCATATTGGTCCAGCTTTTTAAAGTCCTTATCCAGCGGAGCCGTGGGAAAGGCACTCTGTGATGTCGAGGCCTGAATGACCAGGCTCTTAGGCGTGGGATGAGTGATCAGAAGGCAGGGTCACCAGGCGCAGGGCGATGACGCCTAGCGATGTTCTTATCCACCGGTGCTCCCGAGGAGGCCGCAACCAAGTGCCCAAGAGAACTTCGGTAAGGGCCTCATTGAAAGGGAGCAGCAGTTCTGACGACGCAGTCGCCATCTGGAGCACCTCTGTAAGTAGGTTGCTCTTAAGGGCCACCGTAGGGAGGTCGAGATGAGAGTCTCCGCAGCTCAACGCAGCACCATAGTGTAGGAAGCGCCCTCCTCCATAGTAGGCGGAGGTGAGGCAAACCCCCGTTCAGAAGACACATCAAGTTCACCCGCATCTTGAAGGTCATCCACCCGATCCTGCTCGGAGACACACTGCCGCGCAAGGGGGTCCGCGGAGCCTTCCCAGTCCTCATCTGGCTCCGGGATAAAAGGAGCCGGCCGCAGTAGCAGGGCCGGAGCCAGAGAGGGGGCCAGTGATACCGGGAGCGGTGCCGGTCTGGGCCAAACCGGAGCCGCATCCCAATGTGGATCCCAGGTCGGAACAAAATGGTCCAGGAACCGGGGAAGGGGCGGGATAAACGGCACCCAGTGCGGTGTCTGTGGAGTAGCTAGGGGTGGCGCTGGGGCCGGAGCCAAGGGCAGCGCTGGGGCCGGAGCCAGCCGTGCTGCACCTTGTGGCGCCCGGAGCCGAGGGCACTGGATCCAGTGGCTCGAAGGCCGGCGCCGCCGGGCCAACATGATCTGGACACGGGACCGCGGGGCCCGCAGTCGGGAGCCTGAGGCCTAAACAGGCGGTCCATAGCAGCAAGAAAGTTTTGCACCTGTTCGGGAGTCGCCGACAGACCCGGGTGTAGCAGGTAGGTCGCGGGACTTCCAGGCTCCGAGGAGCCCCTGTCTCCCTCCGGGGAGCGACGTCAGAGAGCGAACACGCTTCTTCGACTTCTTATGGCGTCGCTTACCAGAATCTAAAGGTGAAGACTTAGAGTCCGAGGAGCGACGGCTCCGGACCTGCGAATGGCCCCTAGACCCGGAGTGGCGGACCTCCAGCAACTTCTGGCGCTGCTCCAGCAAGGCCTTCGGGGCCATGGCACTGCAGTCCCGACAATCCTGGGAGTCATGGTCGGTCTCCAGGCAGCAGAGGCAGACATGGGGATCCGCCACCGACATATTACGGCGGCACGACCCACAAGACTTAAAGCTGGGCATCCCTACATGCACCAGGAGACAAGAGAAAGACACAAAGTCTCAAAAAAGTGGTAAAAAAATGACTGAGGTACATGCTCAATCTGGAGCCGCATTAACGCCACCTATCGGCGCGCAGGGGTACTGCTAAGCAGAAAACTTTCCGGATCCAGTCTGACGCCTAGGGAATATTCGAACGTAAGGAATCTATTACTAACGTGTCTCTTTTAGATTTAGTTAAAAAATAGTTTGCAAGGCAAAATAGCATATATTATTTCAGAATCTTAAAGTGTCATGGATCACAGATGACTGAAAGTGTTATGACTTCTGTATAACAGGTACAGAAACTACAACTGTTTGAATAACAAACAGAAAAGTGACATTAATACAATTAATATTAGCAAAGAACTCTGTACACTCATGTTGCCAGGAGTGAGCTTCTTTAGTCTAGCTGCCAGCAGTATGTTAGCAGCCTGAACTTGTATTCTGGAATACACCCAACATTTTATAACCCCTGAAGCTATAGCCCAAACTATGCCCCTATACCTATGTTTATTATTACACAGGCCCTATAAACAAGAAGCAAGTTTCATACTACATACACTAAACTCCAGATTAAACCAGAGCCAGATCTATCTGCAATATAGATAAGTGTTTCTTAGCAAAGCAGCAAATAAATATTTTGTTTATCTGTCATACAGAGTTGAGAGGTCCTTGCTTCTGGCGGCCACATAAGGACCCACATATTACCCAAGACCTCTAGTGTGTGTAATGCTGGTTAGACATTATGTTAAATCACACACTAATGTATGAAAATCCACCTATGCCACAATTCCATTCACTCAGATACAATTCCTAGTCAACCCTACCTGCCGCTCTCATATCTAGACTAGCACACACTTGAAATCTGATACTTCATTACAGGCATGGCGTTTAGAGGCAGCTGCTGTATTTTTGATCTATTTCGAAGTTCAATGGAAAGTCGAAAGACTATGTGGTGTTTATGTAAAATTCTTACCTTTTTTATATTTCTTTTGGAAACCAAACCCCAGCCTTTGCCCTCTGTTTTGATAATCTTGGTTTCAGGATACTGACGTTTGGAAAAGTCCTGGTTCTGGCACCTCTCACCGGCTGGACAAACGTGTGGGTGGCATTCACACATCAACATACGGTTAAGGCACTCAGAGTCCAAAGCACAAGGATTTTCCGCTGTGGGTTTGCAAGTGCACTTGGGAGTCTCAGAAATATCTGCTGTATGAAGCTGAACTTTACCGTAAGGCTTATTGACCTGCGGATAAAAAAAATTTCAATAGTTACTTGAAAACACAACAGATTAAGACAAGGTTAAGGTAAAATGGAACAGGGATTTGACTTTATGTATGTTTTATATCAAGGAACAAAACTCTTGAAACTAATTTAGGATCATCCTCCCCTTACATCTAACCAAGGTGAAAACTAAACTAAAGGGATTTACTTCTTGTGATCCACCAACAGAGATATTTTGAAGTGCCATAAAGGCAATTTAAAGCATTTCACAGAAAAGGAAATTGTGTAAATCAGGTAATAATCCTGCAAAAGGAGGATGGCCCATTTCAGTATAAAATGCTTAACATTCCCGGCACTCCTACAAGCTAAAATATCATCAAGTGAAAATTAAATGATTATGTAACTTCCCATTTCTTGCTGAAACAGTGGATAAGCAAAAGCCAGCAGCATCTACAGAAAAAAGTTACTTACTCTTGGTAATGTTAACACTGAAGTTTATATAATCTTCTTACAGACTCACCTTAGAAATACTCACCAGACTGGATCCAGAAAACTCTCCGGCATCGCCAAATTATGAAACGCAGCCTCGGCTATAACTGTGCTTGTCCCAGATATGCGGACTTTGACCTATGTAGGCCGCAAATAGGCAAACTGTTACTTCATGGTAATTTCTGCACCCCTCCCCCCGCCCTCTAAGGAGAGGCGCAGAGAGAAAGAGCATTTACAACAATGACAAACACAGCATACAATATATGCTTGCATATTGTGGGATCTTACTGATGCCACTAACTTACAGGGGATGAGGAAAGACACTGAGGAATCTGCGGGAAGATGCATTATCCACCAGAAATATTGTTAACTGAAGTTAAGTAACTTTTTCTTCTGGTGGAGGAAATACCCTCCAATGGAGGTGGGACTGATTCGTGCCGGGTAACCAAGGAAATCAAGAGATTAATGCAAGGATGCCCGCTTGGCCACTGGACAGATGTCAACTACTGTAAAATAGATAAGGAGGGGGAGGAGTGGAACCAACAAAAAGTACTGCGTTTGGTCACTGCTGTGCCCTTCATATCACAGGCTAAATCCACAAATAACTCTCAGACCTGTCAAGTGTGGTGGATGTAGACAGATACTGCAAGCCTGGGATCCAGTCTGTGCAGCTGCTTATCCTAGAGGGACGCATAATGGACAGGTCCATGTGAAAAACAGTTACCACTTTGGTAGAACAAAGAGGCAAGGGGAAAATAATCATAGAGTGTAGGTAGAATATAGCTTGAAGTTCTCCGACCAATAAATGCTGAAGTGATTGCCAACAAGAAAGCAGTCTTTAGATTGAAAAGTCAAACTGGGCAACAGTGCATTACGCTCATAGGATGCTTGGAGTAAGCCAGAGCGGTGAACTCTGCGTTACGCGGAGTTATGAAAAACTCCACTTTGCGCAGCAGTGTTTTTTTTCTTGCTCGTGTTCACCAACGCCAAGTTGGCGGGCGTGGAAAATAAACATCCCGGTGAGATTTCTCAACGCTGGGTGGTCAGGTTTCCCATTGCGAGTGGCTGCATATGCTTGCGACCGCTCGCGATGAGGAACTGCTTGTTCGCGTTTAGAAAGCTGTTGCTCGAGTAAAAATCTACTTGAGCGGCAGAAAAGAGAACGAACGGACAGCTTGCGTTGTGCAAGGTGCCGTTTGCAATGATTGCACAGTGCAAACAAGCATCCACACTGTGCAATCACCGCGAACAGCATTTTCCTATGGAACTCCGCCACTTGCGGATCTCTGTGTAGTGCAACTTTTTTTTTTTTGCACTTTGCGTAGCTCCGCGTAGTGCATCTCCGCGAACTCCGCCCAGGGTTAGCAATGAGTAAAGTCACAAGAGGCAAACCCCACTGACAAATAATAAACAGTAGGAGAAAACAAGTACATCTTTTAGAAAAGGTGCCACTAGTGATGACAAACAGAAGGCAGGCCTGGGAGACACAAACAGGGATTGGGTAGCCACACAACCTTTTACGCCAGCCCCTGCTAGAAAGAGCAGAACCAGAAAGACATGACTGACATGGTTTCAGATCTTCCAACTTGTACCACTGAACCACCTGTTACAGGGGACTGCATAAAAGGATTTTATTGAATGTTTCCTGGAATCGAAAACTATATTTGCAACTTCAAATGGTAAGCAAAAGGAATTTAGGAAGCATCGCTTAACCTTCAAGAGTGCAACTGCAGCGTTTAGAAAATGGGATGGAGAACATGTCCATTTTGCCCTAAGTGGGAAGGATAGGCCCAGATGTGGGTCCAGAACTCGCTATGCTACTGGATTCTACATTCCGAGAAGTGACAAAGTTGCATATAAGCATCACCCCCTGCTTGTCAAAGTCAGTTTCTTTCTTTACTCTGTACATGCACATGCACGCGAAGTCCAACAATGTTCAGAAGTACCAAGGTGTGGAGCTCTAATTTGGGACGTTTTTTGGTAGAAATTTCATTCCAGAGCAAGTGGAGGAAGGTTCATGAGGAATCTGTGGTTAGATAGAGTATCTACCAGTGAGTTAATGAAGGCAAGTTAATTGGTGGATACTTCTAACAGCAGATTCCTCACCTATAGAACAGATACTAAGCAGTACCTTCTAAGGTTGTGGGTTTGTGGGAGGGATCAGACTAAAAAGTCCTGCAGGACTGAACAAGCAGAATGCCCTCCCTGTCTGACCAGGCCGTCAATGCAGTAGTTTTCTGTGAACGTGTGCACTGATGCACAAGTCGGTGCATTACAGATGTTAAGGACAGGCACTCCTCGTATCAGCAGCCTTGGACCTAGGGGAATGGGCTCTCAAAATCTCTGGAGGCTGCGTCTTGGCCAGTGCCTAGCAGACCTTACTGTTGAGGACTATCCACCATGAAAAAGTTATTTTCTGCAAAGAAATGCCTCAGAGACCCAACACAAGGTGCTGATTGTTCATTAAATAGTCCTTGGTTTCGATCGATGTAAAAGCTGAAAGCAGTTTTTGGGTTCAGCCAATGGAGTCTCTCCTCTTTCGAGGGGATGAGGCAGAGCAAGGACAAGCATGAAGGGGCTCGAATGGTGTGCTCATGAGGAACATCAGGACCAAATTAAGGTCCCATCAGGGGCATGATGAAAAGGGTAGGAAGGAAGAAATGTTGCAAGCCCCATAGAAAATGTGTCACAATGGGTGCTTAAAGGACACGTTATTTACCTCCCATAACATTTTATTTGGTAGAGACTGTATTTAGCTGCAGATACCTTACCTGAAAATGATCCCCAAAGGTTAAACTGGATCCGGAAAATTTTCAGGGGCAGCACTGCCTACAAGCCAGTAGGTGGCATTGATCAGCTCAGCGTGGCGTTGTCCACGCCAGAAGTGACGTGTGCAGTGTCTATAAAGGTGCCACCCAGCACACTGACGTCGGTTAATTTTCACAAATGTTCACGCCAGGAGCACGGAACCACAAAGAACACTACCACAGATGTGAAAAATAAGGCCCTGAAAGGGGCAAGTTCTGTCCCTAGAAATCAGTTCGCAAAGCGGGGAGGATCGGTAAGGAATCTGCGGCTAGATAGTCTCTACCAGATAAGGTGTTACCAAAGGTAAGTAACTTGCCCATCAGATGGAGACTTCTAGCTGCAGATTCCTTACCTTAGAATATGTCCCTAAGCAAGACCTCCCTGGAGGTGGGTTTGCGAAACAATTTCATACCAGAAAGTCCTGCAGGACACAACGGGCAAAGTGCCCATTCCGATGGAATTGAATGTGCAGGCAGTAGTGTTTCATGAAAGTGTGTAAGGAAGCCCACATTGCAGCCTGGCAGATGTCCAGAACCGGGACTCAGCATGCTAACGCACTGGATACAGCCTTGGCTCTTTTGAAACGGGCACAGAAACCCTCATGGAGTTTCTTTTGGGCCAATTAGTAGCAGATTTTAATTTAGAGCACGATCCACCAGGAGATGGTCTGTTTCTGCACAGCCTTTCCCTTCTTCGCTCCAACATTCCCCACGAAGAGTTAGTTGC
The DNA here is from genome assembly GCF_964261635.1 of Lissotriton helveticus. Taxonomy (NCBI): domain Eukaryota; kingdom Metazoa; phylum Chordata; class Amphibia; order Caudata; family Salamandridae; genus Lissotriton; species Lissotriton helveticus. The sequence goes on from NC_136060.1 coordinate 387,497,226, forward strand.
CCACCAGGATCTCTTCCCTGGGGTCCAGGTAGAAAAACAACGCCCCTGTTTGGGTCCAGTCAGTGAAGTTGTTTCTCTTCCTTAGAGGGATGCGGCAGGGGGTAAAAAGTAGATACCATGATGGACTGGTCTACATGAAAGGAAGTTCAAGAACTTTTGGCAGAAATAAGCTCTAGTTCGGAGAACCAGTTGCGTGGGTAGATGTTTAGGTACAAAAGCCTGAAGCTCACTGACCCTCTGAGCAGATGTTCTCGCCACCATGAAGGCCATTTCGATGTTAAGGAGACTGAGAGAACAGTTGTGCAAAAGGTTCAAAAGGAAGACACATCAGGAATGTCAGGACAAGATTAAGGTCCCACAGAGGCATGATAAAGGGCAAAGGAGAAAAGGTGTTGCAAACTTTTCAAGAACCTATGTACAATAGGGGATTGGAAGAGGAATGGCTGATCAGGCAACTGCGGAAAGGCTTAGATAGCAGAAAGATAACCCTTTTAGGTGCCCAGAGCAGAGCCCTGCTGGGAAAGGGAAAGGATAAAGAGAAGAAGTTAAGAAAGTGGAGAAGTAAGGCAGTCAACCTCAAGGGAGGCACACCATGCCACAAACTTGCTCCAACGGCAGGAGTATACTGTTTTGGAGGAGGGACACCTGGCCGCCAGAATAACATTGCTCACTTCGGGTAGAAGGTCAAAGGCGATTAACTGTCACCGCTCAATCTCTATGCAAGAAGACAGAGTGTTGACAGGTTTGGGTGGAGAACGCTCAACTGCTGTTGTGGGAAAAGATCCTCTTGAAGGGACAACTTGATCGGCCAAGCTCAACAGCTCAGAATATACCAAACTCTCCAAACGCAGCCCGGAGCCACAAGGATGACCTGGCCATTCCTGATCTTCTTGAGAACTCTGGGCAGGAGGGGTATGGACAGGAAGGCGTTCAGGAGGCTTAACTCAACTCGAGACGAACAGCATCTCCAGGTGAGAACCTCCTTGGAAACTCCATTGCGCTGACCTGCTGACATACCACTTTCTCTGCGGTGGCAAACAGATCTAACCAAGACTCTCCTCACTGCTGAAAGACCTTGCACCACCTCCGGATGGACATGCCTCTTGTGATATGCTAGTCAACACAGGCTGAGTTTGTCTGCCCTTTTGTTCAGAGAGCCTGCCAGATGCTCAACCACCAGAGAAATGCCCCGACGTTCCAGCCATGTCCAGAGACTAAGGACCACCCTGCCCTATTTTTTGCAGTACCACATGGCAGTGGTGTTGTCCGTGAACAGGTGCACTAGCCTTCCCTTAATGGAGGGTACAACGGCTTTCAATGCCAGCTGGACAGCCTGGAGGCCTGGCACGTTGATGTGGAGTCCGGGAGGCCTCTGATCTCCATCTCTCCCAGATGGCCGTCCCTTCCCAGGAGTGACGCATCTGTCACCACTGTCAGATCTCGTTGGGGAAGGGAGAGGGGTCGGACGCTGACCCAATCGCAGTGTGTTAACCACCACTGCAGATCGTTTACAGTTCCCGCTTAGATACGAACCATGTCTGAGAGATTTCTCTGATACGGTACTCACTGGAACTTCCAAGCCCCACTGCAGATCCTCATATGCCAGTAGGCATGTGTCACCAGCAGGCTGCAGGAGGCCATGAGACTCAGCAGCCTCCGAGGCAGTCACCAAAATCCAGGATAGAGGCTGAAACATTGTTATAGCCCGAATTTCCTAAACTCGTCGTTTGGGATGATAGGTGTGAAATTTCACTGTGTTCAGAACAACTCTGATGAAAGGGAGCATCTACGAGGGAGTCAGGTGAGATTTCGGTACATTGATAGTGAATCCCAGCTAAGGCAGGAGGTCTGCTGTAGTCTGGAGGTGGGAGAGCCTGCCTTCAGCAGACAGTCGTCGAGATAGGAGAAAACTGGCACCCCCTGATCTCGGCTGATGAGATGCAACCACCGCCATCACACTGGTGAACACTGAACGGCACTGATGAGGCCAAAAAGGGAGCAAAGCAAACTGGAAGTGCTCATGTTCCACTGAGAACCACAGGTGACGTCTGTGGGCATGCAGGACAAGAATGTAGAAGTATGCGTTCTGCAAGTCCAACACTACAATCCGTTCTTTTGGGTCGAGGGCACACAAGACCTGAGCGAGCTTGAGCATTTTGAACTTCTCCTTCAGGAAGAAATTCTGAGGTCGCAGGTCTAGGATAAGATAAAGGTCTCTTCCCTTCATGGGCACCAGAAAGTTGGGGGAATAGCAATCACAACCTACTTTTGGCATCAGCACCCTCTCTATGGCTCCCTTGACCAAGAGAGTCGCCACTTCCTGATGGAGCAAAGAAAGATGGTCCTCAGTCAGCCTGTTGCAAGCAGGTGCCATTGGTAGAATAGTCTTGAGGCGGAGGGTGTAGCCCCTCCGGACAATCTGCAGAACCCATTGGTCCAATGTTGTGGACCGCCAGTGGGGCAGGTGATGACCGATACTGCCACCCACTGGATGCCCATGATGGTAAAGGCAGACTTTAAGTGTTTGGAGGCCTGCAGCTGCTAGGGTTGTAGTGGACTGGCCCGACCTCTGGCTGCCTGACTCAAGAGGCCTGTGGGTACAGCGTCCTAGGCCACGCAGAGGCTGGGATGCTTGCGCACCGCAGTGACTGGACGTGTACAGACGCAGCTGGAAACCCCTTCCATGGACACGAACAGCGGATTTGGGGTGGTAAGGGGTCATGAAAAGGCCCAAGGACCTGGTCCTAGCCCTATTGTCCTAAAAAACTGCCTCCTCTCCGAAGAGACAGGAGCCAACAAAGGGCATATCCTTAAGCAATGCTTGGACATTCCCAGAAAAGACAGTTGTCCTCTGACCTGCGTGGCGCCGTAAGGCCACTGTCAATGAAACTGCTCTGCCCAGTAAGTTGGTGTTATCCAGTCCACAACGGATGGTGAACTTGGCTGCATCTCTTCAGTAAGCAACAGCCTGTGAGGACTGCCCAGGCCTCCTTCGGGACCGTTGGCAGGACATGCTTAACCATGTCCCCCAGAGCATGGGAATAGTGTCCCAAAAGGCACTCAGTGTTCACTGACCGCAGTGCCAGGCTGGTGGAAGAAAACATCATCTTCCCTAAGGTGTCTAGCCTCTTGTGTTCCCTATTCGGGGAAGCAGAAGCAAAAGTGCCATGGGAGGTGGAGGCTTGAAATACCAAGCTCTCCGTTGTAGGGTGTTGTGTGAGAAACTGGGGATTCCTTGGAGTGGGGCGTAGGGCAATAGTTCTGTTTACAGGAGCTTCTGTGCTGAGCTTGTACAACGTCCCAAGCAGGACGCCTCTAAAGGCTTCATTAAAGGGGAGAAGTGATTCTGAGGGGGGCATTCTGGCTGAAGAATGCCCTACATATACCTATGGTATATGTAGGGCATGTGTACTAAAGAGGGTCCCTATGGGCTGCAGCATGTATTGTGCCACACAAAAGGACCTACACAAAAACTGCGTACAGCCTGCCATGGTGCAAACCAATTTTGAAAACACGGCATGGAACACTCCATGTATGCCATGTACACTGCATACACTATATGTAAGTCACCCCAACAGCTGGCCATAGAACTCTAAGGCAGGGTGCACCATATTATATCATTGGACATATCTGCATGAGCAGATATGTGCGTGATGTCTGGCTCCATTGCCACGTCATTGCAAGGGATCAGAAAGCCATCTTTGGGATATGTACTGGGCACTTGTCATTACGAGGTACCCAGCTACATAATGGCTTAACTGAAAATAATGTTGTTTGACATCAAACACCTTGTCTTAATACATCTGAACTGATGCTAGTACTAGATATATTATGACATACACCCAGAGGGCACCTTAGAGGTACCCCCTGAAACCTACCAGTCTTAGAGTGTGCTGGACAGCTGAACTCTTTCAGCCTGCAACCACACATGCATTTTCGACCCCCCTGCTTGGGAGAGCCAACGCTCTCAGAGGTCAGGAACAATGCCTGCTCCAGACCAAGGTGATCACACCTCCTCCAGAAGGATGGCTAGTGAATTAGCATACCAAGGCCAGAGGCTTCAAAGCCTCTGCCACCTTTGTTATGCGACCCCGGCTTCCACCAGATCTGAAGAATGCCTCCCCCTGCCTTGGGGTCCATTTGGCACCAGAGTTGGTGGTAAATTTAGATAGTCCATAGGCGTGTCGCACTATCAAGCTAGACGTTAGTCTAGACTTCTAGCCATAGAGGGCAGGTTAAGGTCCAGGACCTCAGCCGCCTTCCTCACCACCATTGTGTAGGATGCTCCCTCCTCCGTAGCTACGGTAGGGGAAGAAAGCATGCCAGTATCTGTGTCCAGTCTGCTGGCTTCCGCTAAATCCTCACACCACTCTATATTAGGGTCAATGGGCTGGTATTCATCAGGGTCCAGCGACCCTTCCCAATCCTCCCTGAGTCCTAATTCTTAAGAATAGGTCTCATGCTCTAGCTTGGAATACATGGCTCCAATCGGCGCCAGAGTCAGGTGACGCCCATCCAGCTCTGGGTCGGAGTATGGGACCCGAATGGGAACAGCGGTGCCGGGAGCATCGGCATCAGGATTGGAGTTGAGGTGACATGACCAGCACTGGTCCAGCTCCATCTGTGGATCCAAGGGGCCCGAATGGCGCTAGGGACGACCGTGTGGATCAAGTAGGGGTCCCTCCTGAACCCCATGGGGCCTGAATGCATGTTGGCTAGAGCGGATATTCAAATATGAACTCGTGTAGTTGAGTAGGGGTTATACTGCCCTTTTTGGCATGGTCACCCTCACTTTTTGCCCTAGTACTGATGCTTTTTGACTGAAAGTGCACTGGGTCTCTGCTAACCAGGCCCCAAGTGCCAGTGCTCGTTCCCTTAAAAAAGTAAATGTCTAGTTGTAACCCAACTAGCAAGGTAGAATCCCTGTATGTCCCTAGTAAATAGTACCTATGGTATATGTAGGGCATGTGTACTAAAGAGGGTCCCTATGGGCTGCAGCATGTATTGTGCCACACAAAAGGACCCACACAAAAACTGCGTACAGCCTGCCATGGTGCAAACCAATTTTGAAAACACGGCATGGAACACTCCATGTGTGCCATGTACACTGCATACCCTATATGTAAGTCACCCCTACAGCTGGCCATAGAACTCTAATGCAGGGTGCACCATATTATATCATTGGACATATCTGCATGAGCAGATATGTGCGTGATGTCTGGCTCCATTGCCACGTCATTGCAAGGGATCAGAAAGCCATCTTTGGAATATGTACTGGGCACTTGTCATTACGAGGTACCCAGCTACATAATGGCTTAACTGAAAATAATGTTGTTTGACATCAAACACCTTGTCTTAATAAATCTGAACTGATGCTAGTACTAGATATATTATGACATACACCCAGAGGGCACCTTAGAGGTACCCCCTGAAACCAACCAGAACTGTGGACCGGCACCGAAATTGGCGCAAAACCCAGCCTGGCTACTGCTCTCTTTACAATTACTAGAAAGGACTCGTCCTGCCACTGAACAGCCTCCCCAAACCCTTAGTGGACTGCCCAGTACTTTGCCAACCAAGCATCATCTCCCTTGAAATGGAGGAGCCATCTCCCTGCATCTGCAGGCACCAACCGCATCTGCCCATTTGACTGTTTTGCTGATCATATGGTCAACTGCTAGAGCAACTCCCCAGGAGGAGGTCAGAGAGAGTCCAGGAGGTTAGACCCGTTGCTTCACAGAGTCTTGAGATGCGGAGTCTTTCCGGAGCCTCTCGGCACCAATACCAGGGGAACCCGAGCCCTTGCACGCACCAAGGCTTGTTGTGTGTCCAGTCCGGACACCACCAACACTACACTGACCTGCCAACGAGGGAGGTCAGGATCTCCATGGTTATCAAAGAATGGTCCTGCAGTCTTGTTTTCTCCCCCTCTTCAGGTCACCAAAACGAAGGGAGACTGATTTGAGCAACCCACCAGACAAAACTCAGCACCACAGCCCGGGTACATGTAAACAGACTGTTTTCGTGTTCCACAGAATTTCAAAAGAGCAAAGCCCTTCTTTGGGTTCTGCCGGACTTGTCTCAAAGTCTCCACTTGCAGCCTTTGTTTTTGCAGTTACTTCTCCATTGGCTTTACCGGGTAAAGCTTGAGGCTACTAACGCGATGACCACCTCTGCATCCAGACACACCAGGGCAGGTAAAACCGAACTGATGGTAGTTTCTTAGACCTTGGCCCCTAACATTCAGAAAAAGAATCTTGTAAACCTTTTGCAAGTATCTCTTTTCAGTGATTGTTTCTCCCATAGGATAACATTACAGTGTTCGAGGCTCATACCTCAAAACCGTTATTTGACTGTATTTTATATTTAATTCCTATCTCCGAAAGAACTTACGTGATCCCAATGATCTTGGTGCATAAATCATATAAAACTTATTTTTCTAAATTGAACCCTGATTTCTTTTTGAGTGTGAGTCTCATTTATTGACTGTCTACAACAAATGTTCAATACTCCCCTCTGATAAGCCGAAGCTGCTCACCCACACTACCACTAGAAGAGCACTTTGATTATTAAAGGAAGCCCTTATTTGCATGGTGTACCCTTACATTTGGTACACCATATAAATAGCCTGCTTCCTACACCAGCTCCAGGTAAGTAGGGGAAGCGTAGAGCCGACCCAGGCCCCGGCTCAATTGGAGAGCGAAGCCTAGAATGAAGAAACTCCCTAATTGGCTGACGGACGAGGTGAAGTCGAAGAACTTCTTATTCTTCTCAGCGCAAGGAAGATTTTGGGCTACACAACCTCTCCTGGGACTTCCCTCTTGACCAAAATTAAGATTATTGAGGCATCGCACATTGAGCCACCAGGATTGCTCCCTCAAAGCCTTCGTATTTATGTCGCAGCAATCAAAGCAGGACTTCAGATCATGATAGTTGCACTAAAGGTAGTACCACATGGAGGTGGTGTTGACTGTGAACACATGCACCAGCCTACGCTTGATCAAAGGAAGAAAGGCTGTCAATGCCATGCGGATTGCCCAGAGCTCCAACAGGTTAATATGGAGCCCCGGCTCTGCCTGAGTCCAGATTCCTCTGATCTCCACCTCTCCCAGATGGCTGCTCCAGCCCATGAGCGATGCATCTGGCAATACAGTGAGCTCTGGTTGGGGAAGCGAGAGGGGGTCTGCCTCTGACCCAACTACGGTTTATCAGCCAGCACTGTAGATCTTTTGGTGTTCCCTCCAATATTAGAACTGTGTCAGAGAGACTGGAACACTGCAGACCCCTCATATGCCAACAAACATGTGGCACTAGAAGGACGCAAGAGTGCCATGTGCCTGAGTTAGGCTTGGTAGGAAACCGTGCCAATTTACATGTTCTTTCCTAAAGTTACTGTCCCTTTGTCACATCAAATTTTTTTCACACATTTGTGACACTTGGGTTAGTTTCTAAGAAACACAGAACTTTTCCTCCCTTTCTCCCCAGGAAGTGAGCTAATCCCCTCCTAATCAGCCAGCCCAAGCACAACCCCTATACCCTTCACCCTTCTCCTCGATTCAAGTCATCACTGGAGTGGGGAGGGACCCGCCCCTCCGAAAAGCCGCCAGACCCCCAATCTATCTCTCCTCCTTACCCAGAGCTAATTCTGACAACCCGAACTCGATTGTAGACCCCCCCCCATTAACTGTATGCTCATCAATTGCCGATCCGCCGTCAAACATGCAACGGAAATAGCCGAAACCATTCTATCCCATGACCTGGATGTAGCCTTCATCACGGAAACATGGCTAAACACTCTATCCCTTCCCATCATGGACACGCTGGTGCCGCACGGTTTCTCAATCATCCACAAAGACAGGCCCGTACACAAAGGTGGCGGAATAGCAATTATCCACAAAAGTGACCTCTCCATCACTGAATCATCCTCCGTCCTGTGTAACTCCTTTGAATGCCTTTCGGTCAACCTCAATTCGCCCCACCACTGTCCACTTCAATGCCTTCTCCTCTACCATCCTCCGGGCAACTCCACCGAATTTGGCGCTCAGCTGACGGATCTGATCACTCAAGCCGCTCTCAACAGCGACTTCAGAATAATTCTGGGTGACCTCAACCTAAGATGGAATGAAACCAAAAACCCGCTCATCCAATCTCTCACCACCCTTCTACAAGACTACGATATGATCCAGCACTGCTCAGAGGAAACCCACCATAGAGGAGCGATCCTTGATGCAATCATCGCGGATAAAAAAGCAATTTCGATTGACCACATCATCCTGGTGGACTTGTCAGACCATCACGCCATTCTCTTTCATATCAATCATTCCGTTCTATCCCTCCCACCTACTCAAACCTCCCCCAAGTGGGTCAGAAACATATCGAGAGTCCCCCCTGACAAGCTAGAAGATGGACTTAGCTAACTCCTCCCCAACTCGACGGAGCTCCTCTCAACCACGGAACTCACCTCGCTTTACTATTCCAACCTGGAGCTCGTCCTAGATCAGCTGGCACCTCGGAAACAAAAAAAACCCAGAAGCATCCCCTCCAGGTCTTGGTTCTACACTGACATTAACGAAGAAAGAAGACACCTAAGATCCATGGAAAGAACCTGGAGGAACAACCCCACCTCCCTCAACCGGGACCAACTCAAGGCAGCTCTCAAAACCTACTATAATCATATCAAGAGCAAAAAGTCATCCTTCTGTTCTGCTCTAGACAATGCTAAAAACCGCACCAAAGAACTCTTCAACATCATCAGGAACCAGACCTCCATTCCAGTGGTAGACAGCATGGCGGCGTCCAAATCCCAATGTGACGACTTTGCCAGCTTTTTCAACGAAAAAATTGCCAAAATGTATCGATCATTCAACGCTATGCCCTCCTCCCACACAGAGTCCCATCCCACTGCAACTACCCATATCAGGCCAGCAACCGCAGCTATTCGCTGGCCTTCCTTCCGGCCTATCCAGGTTGAAGTGATAAGCAATCTCATAGCCACCGCCAAACCCTCGTCACACTCCCTTGATCAGCTACCCCCGAGACTGACCAAAGACCTGAAGATCACTCTAGCCCCAATTTGGGCCAAGAGCATCAACAGCTCTTTGAGTGAGGGCTCCATCCCCGACTGCCTTAAACTAGGTCAAGTCATGCCACTCCTAAAAGAACCCGGCCTGAATAACTTCAGACCAGTTTCCAACCTTCCGCTCTTATCGAAAATTCAGGAAAGATGTGTGCTGTCTCAGCTAACCCATCACCTAGAGAACACGAATCTTCTCGACCTACACCAATCAGGGTTCAGAAAAGGTTGCAGCACAGAAACCGCAATCCTAAATGTCCTGGATTATCTACACATGTCGCTCGACTCCAACCAATGTAGCCTTCTCATCCTCTTAGACCTCTCGGCTGCGTTTAACACAGTTGATCATACCCTGCTACTCAATGTCCTCCAGGAGAGAGTGGGTCTGGAAAAGACTGTTCTAAAATGGTTCTCCTCCTTTCTCAGCAACCGCGCACAAAGAATCAAAATTAAAAGCTTCGAATCGGACCCCCTCACCATTAGTAGAGGAGTCCCACAGGGGTCAGTACTCTCGCCACAACTTTTCAACATCTACATGGAGCCCCTCACATCAATTCTAAGGAAGTCCAACATCCCCTTCCACCTCCACGCGGATGACACACAACTCTATCTGGAAACCACTTCGATCGCAGACATCCACAGACTGAAGAGCACACTCACTGAGGTTCAACATTAGCTCTCATCCAACCACCTCAAACTCAATGAAGAAAAAACAGAAGTGCTCCTCATCTCGAATAAAGATGAAAACCCCCCAAATACTAGAATGGCTCAAAGCCTTAAACTCCCTTAATGTTCCTCTTGTTCCTACAAACTCCGTAAAATCCCTAGGGATCACCCTTGACCCCAAACTGGACATGAAAGAACACATCTCAAAAACTGCCAAAGGTGCTTTCCTCACCCTGAACCTTCTCTACAAACTGAAACCCTTCCTCCCCATGAAAGACCTGAAACAGGCCACTCAGGCTCTGTTACTCTCCAGAATTGACTATGGCATTGCTACTCTGACTGGAACAGCCAAATCGCACCTGGGACCTCTGACCTCTACCCTCAACGCCGCAGCAAGAATGGTCACAGGAACTAAGAAATACGAGCACATCTCCCCGGCTCTCAAGGATCTGAAGTGGCTCCCTATTGACCAACGAGCCAGCTTCCGTACAGCGTGCCTCACACACAAAGCCCTGCATACAGGCAAACCAGAATATCTTGCCAACAAGTTCAAAAGGGCCGGTCAGTCTAGGAACCTCAGAAGCTCCAACACGCTCCTACTCATTCCTCTGAAATCACAGAAACACAAAACATCTAGTAAATCCTTTGCGGGTAATGCTCCCAAGATATGGAACTCCATCCCCCCCATATCAGAATGACCGCCTCCTTCCCGAAATTCAAGATGCTACTCAAAGCCCTCTTCCTTGAGCGTTCTGGATCGTAACAAGAACTCCACGTTTCACTTTGAAAGACCATGATCTCTATGATCCCAGAGCCGGATGACTCGCTATCGATCTCCGCCCTGTTGTGCGCCCATGTTGTTATTGTACAGACTTTTACTTCTCCCCAGTGCTCCCTGCCCTGTTTTCCGTCCTCACTGTCTTTCTGATGCCTATTTGTACTTGTTGTGAAGTGCTCTGATACCCTCGGGTCCAGCTAGCGCTATACAAAACTTCAATAAATAAATGAACTTCCTACTGCATCGTATTATGTGCAAAGCCTTCACATGCATGATACAAATGTGTTTATTACGTCCATATGGCGACGCCGCTATCTGTGGAATCCAAACAATAGGCAGCCTGATCACAATCACGGACCAAGGCAAGGATGCCCTTTTCTATAAATATCCTTTTGTTTCCAAATAAAATCATAGGATACGCTTCAGCTAACTTCGAGGGGTCCCTGCATGCTCAAGCTTTCGCCTAGCAGCTGACTGACATCTCCATGAGGGGTGTCCAGTTTGTGACCAAGATAGGGTCCTACATTCTTAACCACCAGGTAAAGGGGTAAGATCATACAGAAGAGGGTTTATTGGCAGACCACACATTTAAAACCTAGACGAACAAGTACAACCTAGACTAACAAGTTACTTACCTTTGGTAACGATTTATCTATGAGAGACATTAGTAGTTATAGATTCCTTACCTTTGAATTACCCCCAGGCATCACTGGATCTGGAGAAATGTTTTCTTGGCAGTACCCATGCACTTCGTTAGGTGCCATCGGTCGACTCCGCATTCGTCGTTGGCATCGTGGTCGCCAGGATGACATCGCGATGTCTACTTAGACGCCGCACCTGCGTGCTGACGTCAGTTCTGACACACCTTTCCACGCCAGAAGAGCAGAGCCGTGCGAGACACTGACCACCAGTGCACATAAGGGCCCTGTAAGGGAGTCCCTATACATACAAGTCAGTCCGCAGAATGGGGAGGATGGATTGGGCGGTAAGGAATCTATAACTACTAATGTCTCTAACAGATACATCGTTACCAAAGGCAAGTAACTTGTTCATCTGAAAGAGACCTTAGTTATAGATTCCTTACCTTAGAATCGATACACCAGCAATGCCAACCCCGGAGGAGGGTCTGCAAACTAAGTTCACACCAGGAAATTCTGGAGAACAGAACGGCCGAAAAAGCGGTCTATCCGGACTTGTTAACCAAGCATTAGTGCCTGGACAGCAATGTGCAAGAATGCCCACGTCGCTGCCTGACAGATGTCAAGTAAGGGAACTCCACGTCCCAAAGCATTAGTGGCTGCCATCGCCCTGGTAGAGTGGGCGCGCAGTCCAACTGGAGGTTAATTTTTAGCCAAAGAATAACAGATCTTGATACATAGGACAACCCATCGAAAGATGGTACGTTTGTGCACTGCCCGACCTTTCGTAGTGCCCATATAACCCACGAAGAGTTGATTGTCCACCCAGAAGTCTTTTGTGCGGTCAAGGTAGAAAGACAGTGCGTGCTTTGGGTCCAGAAGCTGGAGTCTCTTCTCTTTGGAAGGGTGCGGAGGTGGGTAGAAGGTGGGCAATGTGATGGTCTGACCTATTTGGAAGGAAGTGACCACTTTGGGCAGAAAAGAGGGCCTAGTACGGAGGACTACTTTGTCCGGATGGACAGCAAGAAAGGGAGGTTTAGAAGATAAAGCTTGAAGCTCACTCACCCTGCGAGCAGAGGTGATCGCAAGCAAGAAAGCAGTCTTCAAAGTGAGGAGACGAAGAGGACAATTACGCAGAGGCTCAAAGGGAGCACACACAAGATAAGTGAGCACAAGGCCCAAGTCCCACTGGGCCATTACGAAAGGAGGAGGAAAGAGATGAGTAATGCCCTTCAGGAATCTGTTAACAATCAGGGACTTGAAAAGAGAAGGCTGATCAGGAAGGCGAAGAAAGGTCGAACTATAGCCCTTTAGAATGCCCAGAGCAGAGCCTTGCTTTGTCAAGGAAAGAATGAAGAGGAGAACCTCTAAAAGAGGGACAGAGAGGGAATCCACAGCCTTTGCTGTGCTCCATGCCACAAATTTGTATAATTTACAGGCGTATACTGTTTTGGTGGAGGGACGCCTGGCTGCCAAAATGACGTTACAGACTTCGGGAGGAAGGTCGAAAGCGGTCAACTGTCGCCGCAAGGAGGTGGAGGCTGGACAGGTTCTGGTGGAGGACCATCCCCTGCTGCGACAGAAGATGCTCCAGAGGAGGCAGTCTGATAGGAGGATCGATGGCCATGCTCAAGAGCTCGGGGTGCCAAACCCTTCGTGCCCAGTCCGGAGCCACAAGAGGGACTTGGGCCCGGTCGCGCTTGATCTTCTTCAGCATTCTTGGTAGAAGTTGTTCAGGCGGAAAGGCATACAAGAGGCCGCAATGCCACTCGTGACGGAAGGCGTAGCCGAGCAAGTGTCGCCTTGGAAACTCCAGTGCACAGAACTGCTAACATTGCATGTTCTCTTCGGTGGCGAACAGATCTTATCAAGACTCTCCCCACTGCTGAAAGAGACCTTGCACCACCTCAGAGTGAAGACGCCATTCGTGATCCATCATGCACCGGCGGCTGAGTTTGTCCGCCCTGGCGTTCAGGGAACCTGCCAGGTGTTGTACCACTACTCCGCCCTGTTTGTTGCAGCACCACGTGGCCGCCCCACCCTAGAAGTGACGCATCAGTCACTACTGTGAACTCTGGTTGGGTAAGGGAGAGGGATCTGTTGCTGACCCAATCCTGGTTCATGAGCCACCACTACAGCTGACTTGCTATCCCCTGCAAGATCTGTACTGCATAGGAATGATACCCTATAGCTGCGCCCACTGGAACTTCAGGTTCCACTGCAGAGCCAGCATATGCAGTCTGGCATGATCTACCAGCTGGATGCTGGAGGTCTTGAGGCCCAGCAGCCTCAGGGTCATTCTCACTGAAATCCAGGAAAAAGGCTGAAACATCGGTATCATAGCAAGAATATCCCACACTCGCTGCTCAGGAGGATAGACCCTAAACTGTGCTGTGTCCAGAACCGCTCCAATGAAAAGAAGCTTCTGAGAGGGAATCCGGTGCGACTTCGGCACATTGATAGTGAACCCCAGCAAATGCAAGAGGTCCGCGTAGTCTGGAGGTGGGAAGCAACAACCTGGGGCGAGGTGACCTTCAACGGCCAGTCGTCGAAATAGGGGTAGACTGGAACACCTGATCTGCGCAGATGAGCTGCGACCACCGCCATCAATTTCGTGAACACCCCGAAAGGCACTGGTAAGGCCAAAAGGTGGCACTGTGAACTGAAAATGTTCATGGCCTACTGTGAACCGTAGGTAACGCCGATTGGCAGGCAAGACGTCGATGTGAAAGTAAGCGTCCTGCAAGTCCAATTCTACCATCCAGTCTCCGTGGTCCAGGGCAGACAAGACCTGAGCCAAAGTTAATATCTTGAACTTCTACTTCCAGAGGAAGCAGTTGACGTCCCGGAGGTCTAAGATAAGACGCAGGCCTTTGTCCTTCTTGGGCACCAGGAAGTAGTGGGAGTAGCAACCACGACCTACTCTTGGCACAGGAACGCGGTCTATAGCTCCCTTGGCCAAGAGAGCCGTAACTTCCTGGGGGAGAAGGGTCAAATGATCCTCCGATATGCGATGGAGTTCACCCCCAGTCACGTAGATCTGGGTTTAATCCATCTTTCTTTTGCTCAACACGCCACCCCAGTTTGGACCCAGCCACATGCAAATCAGTCTTGACCATATTCCTCATGGGAACATTCCAACCCTGCCACCTCGGATCCTCCCTGGACCAGAAACAGGCATCCTGGGACTGGTTTTGGGGCATCACCCCATATCAGCCAGGCTAGCTTGAATCTAGTGGAACAGTGTGCACGGGACCCATGCCTGGGCATACCCTTCTCACTTAAGCATTCTCCGACCTCATTCCAGAATCAATTAAACTCTTACACCAGGGAGTGGGCTTTAGAGTTAGCTTCTGCATTATACCACAACTATGTGGGGTGGGATGATGGTTCACCTTATGATATACCATTGAGGATAACCCCACAACCTCAAAGACAATATCCAATAGGAAATTAAGCAAAACAAGCCAGGGAAATCCTAAAACAACTTGAATATCAAGGTGTGACTGAACGTTGCACATCTTTAATGAATAATCCTCTGTTTCCAGGAATAAAATTGGATCCTCGCATAGAATTAGATTAAAGTCATTTGCACACTGCTACGCGCACATTTGCAGTACAAAATGGACACAGTGTCGCACTGATAAATAACATTGTGCTGAAAAACTACAAAACACTAGACATCTTGAATTGATTTTTCTGTCAAAAAATAGCACCTGAAAGCAGATAATGGCTTGCCTTCACAGTGCTAGGTTCTCAAAAACAATTTTGCCTTTTACTACATGGGTATAAGAATAGGCCCGGGCTGTTTTCAGCCAGAGTGTCAGAACTACATGAAAACTTTAATGACCAGGGATTGTCATATGTGTAGGAGAGTAGGGTCTGCTTCCTATGGTCACCCCCACTTTTTGCTGTGATTCTCTGGTTTATCGACTTTAGTGTGGCTGTGGGCCAGCTAATCAGACCCACAGCCCAGCTGTTCTCTCTCTAAATTGATACCATGTACTTTAGGTACATACCTGATTGGGTATTGGGTCACCTCTGTGAGCCCCTGTACAGTGTACCATAGGTACTGAGGGCATAGGTGCATCCAAGGCCTACCATGGGCTGCAGCATGTATTATGCCACCCCTGGCTGGCAATCTAAACTAACACCACAGTCTGATCACTCCGCTTGGGTAAGGTAGTGTAAACACCCCTTACTTAGATATAGTATATCTATATCTACCTTATATATAGACACATAGTAACCTATTAATCACTTCTATGGCAGGCCTTAACAATCCTGGACGCAGAGTGCTTGGTTTTATGTGAGAGGGTGCCCTAGTATGAGCTGGGCCCCTCTGCAGCTTTCGGAACCATGTCCTTATAGCTGCTCTATGATCTAGCCATACCATATACTCTAAAGTGCATTATAATCCTCGTAGTTAGTGCTAACTTTGGATTGGCTTTATCAAAACATGTCGTGTAAGGTGTCAAACACTTTGGAATATTACCGCCCGCCCCCCGCCAATTGGCGGCGGGGGTAGCATTCCACCCTTCTAGCGGGAAAAGACATGTATGTTACTGCTTTACCCGGTTAAAGTTAAACAGAGCCTCTACATCACAAAATGGATGCTGCTGCCACAGACACGAGTCTGACCTCCTGCAGCTGGGGGAAACTCCAGCAAGGGAGGCCTGGACATTAGGTTTCCTGTCGAGGGAGGTGCTAGCACCTCCCCAGACAGCCTGTAGTGTATTGGGGCAGGGTGGGTTGAATGGAAAGATGCGTTTCCAGATACTGCCTGGGGCAAACAAGGTGCTCCATGCATAGGCCGGTTCAAACCGGTTGCTGGGGCACTCCAGCCCCGCTCTGGCGCGAAACTGGACAAAGGAAAAGGGGTGTAACATCCCCTTCACAGTTCCACCCATAGGAGGGACCTAGCAGGTAATCCAGCCCCTAAAATCAGTATAAAGATAGGAGCTGTGTCTAGAGACATTAGATTATCCTAGAACGAAACTGAAATGAAAATCTTGGACCTTCGATTCCGATTAGAAGACTGAAGACAACTCCCTTGTAACTTGCCGGTCTGCTTTGTCGACGCTCCCGAAGACTCAGCGACTCAGGAACTGGACTCTCAGACTTCGACCCACATCCACAGCAAAGCTGAGACACGTGGCGGACACGAGAGACGTGGGACCGGACACCCTGGATATCCTGCATTTTGCTAACTGTGCAACTACGAGGCACCCTCACAGTTGTGCATTGGGGTACGAGAAGCCCCAGACCCGAGCGCCATTTGCACCCAAGCTCAGCCCTCCACGAGTGCCGCCCGCTTTTGCATTTCAGCTCACCGCGTCTTCCCGGTTGCTAGCCCGTTGGCTAGTGAGCCCTCTGAAGACGAACCTTTGTATCAAAACTGCTTTCTTGGTTGCTCCAGCTTCCCTACAAAGGAGAAGCTCCCCAGACCTTGCTGGTCTGACTTGAAGCCAATCGTCACTTCCTGCATGGATTGCGTTTGCCAAGGCTTGTTGGGTCCAATCCGGATGCCGACAACGCAATCAACTAGATCCTTCGTGGGACAGCTCAAATCCAGCTCCTGGTCGTCGTCGACACCTCCTGGTCCTCGTGGCTGCAGAGACAAGCTTCACCTCTTCACCTGAAATCAACTCGACATCGCCTGGTTCCTTCCTGGTCACTGGCTAGTGACCCAGACTCGGTGACCTCTGCTTTCAGGTTCTTCAGTTCTTCGATCCACCCTTGGATTCACCCGGACACTTTTCCTTTGGCCGCATACGGCACTTCTTTTGCAGATCTCCATTGAAAGCATCGACAAAACCCGACACGAAAAGACACCTATGCACCCGGCTTCCCTGGGTGAGGTAACTCGAGTACTCCTGTGCTCCCGTGGGTATTGACTATCCAAGTGTTCTAGTTTAAAGGGGTTTTGTCATAGTCCATCCGGAAGTGCCCTAAAACAGTAACTTTGTAACTTCTTCGTTCTCCATTATAAGTCAATGATAACTCACGACTGTGTTTAGACACTGCACGCATCTCCCGTGGGTCTCCTACTTCCTAACCTTTGGTTGTCTAGTGTAGCCCCAGCGATTCCCTAGGCCCATTCACTATTTCTGAAGTGGTTCTTATACCACTTACTTAGTATATGGTTTGTGAGGCCCCTAGGGCAAAACTGTATTTGTGCAACTTATCGTATGCTAATTGAGTAACTTGTGATGTACTGCGATCTCTGACCTCAGAGTGTAGAGGAACAAGTTACTTACCTTCGGTAACGCTTTTTCTGGTAGATACTATATCTGCCTGTGGATTCCTCACCTTGTGAATATCCCCTTGCGTCAGCAACATTCGGAAATTCTTTTTGTAGCTTCGCGCCGACGTGGATCCGGACGTCACAGAGGCACGGCATCGCACGCGACCTCGCTGACGTCACCGGCGCCTATAACAGGCCCACGCCGGCGTGATGACATCAGTTCCGCCCTTTTTTCCGTGCCATCGAGGCACACGGACGGACCGATGACAGTAGAAATATACACAGTATACGTAGTATAGAAACAAGGTAACACACACAGTGTGAAGCAAATGCAATAACAACATTTGAAATAAACATTTCCATGACAATAAAATAACACATCATAGAAACTCTGGCATAGAAGAGTGGACAACGGGGAGGCGGGTGGGTCAGTGAGGAATCCACAGGCAGATATAGTATCTACCAGAAAAAGCGTTACCGAAGGTAAGTAACTTGTTCTTCTGATAGATACATCTGCCGTGTGGATTCCTCACCTTGTGAATAGAGTCCCACAGCAGTCCCCACTCCCGGAGGAGGGTGTCCACTCTGCTATACCAGGAAATCTTGGAGGACAGAGCGAGCGAAATGGCCGTCCCTCCTCACCTCGGTATCCAAGCAGTAGTGCTTCGCGAAAGTGTGGAGGGAGGCCCAAGTCGCGGCTCTGCAAATGTCCTCAACAGGTACACCTCTAGACAAAGCAGATGATGCAGACTTTGCTCTAGTCGAATGTGCTCTAATACCCTCTGGAGGGTCCTTACCAGCCAAAGAGTAGCAGATCTTAATGCAGAGCACGATCCACCTCGACAGAGTCCTCTTATGGACCGCTCTTCCTTTCTTGCAGCCAGCAAAGCCAACGAAGAGCTGGTCGTCCACTCGTCTTTTGTCCTGTCCAAGTAAAAAGACACCGCCCTCTTGGGGTCAAGACGGTGTAATCTCTCCTCCTCCTTGGAAGGGTGAGGGGGAGGATAAAAGGTAGGAAGGGTAATGGATTGACCAAGGTGGAAAGGAGTCACCACCTTAGGCAGAAAAGCAGCCCTGGTCCTAAGAACCATTCGTTCAGCATGAATGGTCAGGAATGGGGGCTTGGAACTAAGAGCTTGAAGCTCACTTACCCTCCTTGCTGAGGTTATTGCAACGAGAAAAACCGTTTTCAAAGTCAGAAGCCTCATGGGACACTTGTGAAGAGGCTCAAAGGGAGCACCCATCAAAAATGTCAAAACTAGGTTCAAATCCCACTGAGGCACAACAAAGGGTGTAGGAGGGAACCTATTAGTAAGGCCCTTCAGAAACCTTAAAACAATGGGAGACTTAAAAAGAGAAGGCTGGTCAGGCATACAGATAAATGCCGACAGCGCAGACAGATATCCCTTCACCGTGGCAACAGCAAGCCCCTGCTGGGCCAGGGAAAGGGCAAACTGGAGCACATCAGATAAATGGGACCTCAAAGGGTCTATAGACTTCTCCCTGCACCAAACAACAAATTTAGACCACCTATAAGAATAGATGGACTTAGTGGAGTCACGCCTGGCCGACAAAATGACATCCACCACATCGTGAGGGAGAGAAAAAGAAATCAGGTTGCCCCGCTCAATCTCCAGGCATGAAGGTGTAAGGTCTGGAGGTGGGGGTGTAGAACCTGCCCCTCCATCTGAGAGAGGAGATCTGCCCTGTAAGGGAGACGGAGCGGCGGGTGAGAGGAGAGGTGGAGAAGGTCTGAGTACCACACCCTTCTTGGCCAATCCGGGGCGATCAATATGACTTGGGCCCGGTCTTGGCGAATCTTCCTCAGAACCCGAGGAATCAAGGGTATGGGAGGAAACGCGTAAAGGAGCTGTGAGTCCCAACTCAACTGAAACGCGTCCCCCAAGGCCCCCTGCATCGGATACTGGAGACTGCAGAATGACAGGCAGTGAGCATTCTCGTGAGTGGCGAACAGGTCCACCCGAGGTGTCCCCCACATCTGAAAGATGTCGTGAACCACCTCCGGGTGAAGTCTCCACTCGTGATCGGCAGAGAACTGCCGACTGAGACTGTCTGCACGAACGTTCAGAACCCCGGCCAGATGATTTGCCATCAGACAAATCTGATGGTCCTGAACCCAGGACCAGAGACGCAGAGCCTCTCTGCAGAGACACTGCGACCCCACTCCTCCCTGCTTGTTGATGTACCACATCGCGGTCGTGTTGTCCGTCAGGACCTGGACTGACTGACCGCGAAGGGAAGGGAGGAAGGCCTTGAGCGCCAAACGTATCGCCCGCAATTCTAGAAGGTTGATGTGAAGCAACCTTTCCTCTGGAGACCAAAGACCCTTGACCTCCAGGTCTCCCAGATGAGCACCCCACCCGAGAGTGGATGCATCCGTTATCACTGTGGCCACCGCTGGAGGAAGTTGAAAAGGCTTTCCTTGTGACAGATTGCCTTCCACGCTCCACCAAGACAGATCCGCTGCAGCTTCCCTGGAGATCCTCACTGACTCCCCGAGATCTCCGTTGTGCTGATACCACTGCCTGCGGAGGCACCACTGGAGTGCCCTCATGTGCCAGCGTGCATGGTTGACCAACAGAATGCATGAAGCCATCAGACCGAGTAGGCGAAGGACCTTCAGGACTGGAACGACCGCTCCATTGTAAAATAAAGGAATCATCTCCCGTATGTCGCGAATTCTTTGAGGGGGAGGGAATGCACGACATACGGTTGTGTCCAGTACCGCACCTATGAACAGGTTGCGCTGTGAGGGCACCAGGTGAGACTTGGGTACATTTATCGAAAAACCCAACCTGTGCAACAACTGAGTTGTCTCTTGCAGATGATGGAGCACCTTCTCTGGCGACTCCGCTTTGATCAGCCAGTCGTCTAGATACGGAAATACATGAATCCCCGTTCTCCTGAGATGAGCTGCCACCACTGCCATCACCCTGGTGAAGACTCGAGGTGCAGTAGTAAGGCCAAACGGAAGGACCACAAACTGGTAATGCTGTGACCCAACCGTGAAACGGAGATACTTTCTGTGAGACTTCAAGATGGGAATATGAAAATACGCATCTTGTAAGTCGATCGACACCATCCAGTCCTCTTCCAACAGCGCCTGAAGAACCTGTGCAAGAGTGAGCATTTTGAACTTTTCCTGCTTCAGGTAAAGGTTCAAAATCCTGAGGTCCAGGATTGGCCGAAGTCTGCCATCTTTCTTGGGGATCAGGAAATACCGGGATAGCACCCCTGACCCCTTTCCTGCTCTGGAACCACCTCTATTGCACCCTTTCGAAATAATGCCAGGACTTCTTCCTGCAAGAGAAGCAGGTGGTCTTCTGAACAATAACCCTGACAAGGAGGGTAATTGGGAGGGAATTCCTGGAAAGGAAGAGCATACCCATTCTCTACAAGATTGAGAACCCAAAGATCCGATGTTATCAATTCCCAATCTTGTAGAAAATGAGTAAGCCGACCCCCTACTGGGCCCACATGATCCGGAATGGCGGATCTAGGGCTGCTTTGCTGCGTTGGCCGGGGGTTGGGAAGGAGAGGAGGAGGAGGAAGCTTGACGACCTCTAGGACGGGGTCTTTGTCTGCCTCTGTACGACTTGTACAGCGTGTTCTGCTGCTGCTGCTGAGGCTGCTGCTGCTGGAATGATCTGTAAGATCGAAAGGAAGATCGGCCAAATCCTCTAAAGCGTCTTCCGGTAGTACCTCTGGATTGAAGGCCTAAAGATTTTGCAGTGGCCCTACTGTCCTTAAAACGTTCCAAGGCAGTATCAGCTTTCTTTCCAAACAGACCTGAACCATCAAAGGGTAAGTCCATTAAAGCAGACTGGACATCAGCAGAAAACTCTGAAGATTTGAGCCAAGCAGCTCTCCTAGTAGCCACAGAGGAACCCATGACTCTTGCCACCGAGTCTGCAGTGTCCAAACCACTCTGGATGACCTGTCTCGCAGCTGCTTGGGTGTCCGAGATTACTTCTTGAAAATCCTTCCTGTCATCCTCAGGAACCTTTGGAATGAGTTGTTTGACAGAGTCCATCAAAGCATGGATATATCTCCCCATCAAACACGTAGCATTGGTTGATTTCAATGCCATGCTGGCTGATGAAAAAACCTTTTTAGCATTTTGGTCCTGTTTCCTGGATTCCTTGTCTCCAGGAACCTGTGGAAATGCCCCAGCAGATTTTTTAGAACAGGCAGCCTGCACTACCAAACTCTCAGGAAGAGGATGCGTTGTTAAAAATGCAGGGTCATCCGGTGCAGCTCTATATCTTCTCGCCACCGTTCTAGAAACCGCTGGAGCAGACAAGGGTTTCTTCCAGACCTCATAGACAGGTTCAGACAACGCCTCGTTGAATGGTAACATAGGCTCGATCACAGATGAGGGTGAATGAAGTACCTCAGTTAAAATATTGGGTTTATAATCAGCTGTAGGCAGAGTTATATTTAGTAAACTCGCTGCCTTCTTAATCACAGTGTGGTAAGGCACCACATCCTTAGATGGAGCATTCGATACAGAAGCCAACTCCCATTCAGGTGACAGTTCAAGACCACTGGCTTCACCTAACTCATCAAATGGATCCTCAGAATCCTGTAATTCTCCTTCCTCAGTGTCAGAATACCCATATTTTTCCTCTTCTAAAAGTCTCTGGGCCTTTCTCCGAGACCTTTCTTTCACAATCGAAGTTAAAGGATTCGGAATCGACTCCGACGGGGTCGCTGCCGGCGTCGAACCCGACGTCGGACGAGGCTTCTCGACACGAGGTCGGACAGAATCCTGCCTCGGAGTCACGGGTATCGGCGTCGATGGGATCGGCGTCGATGGAGCCGGCGTCGTGCGCTTCGGCGTCGACGACACCGGTGGTGTCGGAAAATGCCAATGCGGCGGTAGAGCTGGCATAAAGGGCATGAAGGGTGCAGGGGCATAAGCCTGCGGAACCCCTAGGTTAAAGGCCATAGGACCCGTGGGACCAACAGGTGCACCAGACGGGAACATTGCCCTTGAATATACACCATACATGGCGTTTAGGAACTGGGAAGGATCCTGACCTGGAGTCGGAAACTCAGGATACGGACCTCTCATATGTTCCCGGGGAGGCGGAGTCGATACGACGTCGACCTCTTCTTCGGGCGCCGGAGCCGGAGTCGATGAACCATCGGGTGCCGGAACTTCGGCTCCACCAGCCCCCTGCTCCTCACCTTCATCCTCCTGACCAGAAGGATTTGATGGAATCGGAGATTGGACCTGTTCCTGAGGCTCGGGTGAAACTGGATGCACAGCCTCTTCATGTTCCGACTCCGAAACCTCCACTTCTTTACACACGAGTTTGATCTGGGACTTCGGTTTCGAGCTAGAGTCCTTCCCAGAGTGATGACGTGACTCATGGGACTTCCTTCTGTGTTTCTTCTTCGATGACTTCGAAGCGTGTGCTGACGATGACTCCGAGTGTGACCTCGAACGAGACCTCGACCTCGACCGACGAGATCGAGATTTTGACGACTTCTTAGCTTTTTTGCTCTTGAGTTTCGCCATAAGGAGCTTTGTCTCCCTCTCTCTTAAGGCTTTTGGAGTCATCTTCTTACAGCAGGAACAGTCCTCGACATAGTGGTCCGAGCTCAAACACCATACACAGCATTCGTGGGGGTCGGTGATTGACATGGTCTTGCCACATTCACCGCAGGCTTTAAATCCCGTCTTCTTCGACGACATCTCGAAGAGAATGTAAGAAAGACACAATTACGAAGAAATAGTAACAAAGTTACTGTAAGCTACTACACGATCCCTGAAAACCGTTAGCGTCGACGACGCGGAAAAAAGGGAACTGATGTCATCACGCCGGCGTGGGCCTGTTATAGGCGCCGGTGACGTCAGCGAGGTCGCGTGCGATGCCGTGCCTCTGTGACGTCCGGATCCACGTCGGCGCGAAGCTACAAAAAGAATTTCCGAATGTTGCTGACGCAAGGGGATATTCACAAGGTGAGGAATCCACACGGCAGATGTATCTATCAGAAGGGTTGTGTTAGAAATAAATACATATATATTTGATATACACCTTGTGTGGTGTCCTTTCATTTGGTGTTCAAGGGATTATAATTGGTAAAACAGCTTGCTTTACATGCTCTCTGAAGTCTTAGCCTATGACCGCTGGTCCATGCTACCACTAGGATAGCTTGTCATTAAGGTTGACTTTACAACCACCATCAATAAGGGTGGTTTAGACTGGTGCAAGGTGCCCACTAGAATAGTGGACATCATATGCCAGGCTAACTTCTCACAATATGTCGATGCCATACTTAACGCACGATGACAGGAAACACTTGACCACAGAGAATCTCATATTATTGGGGCTTGCTCATATGGGCTATAGATTCAATTTCAACAAATCTAAAATTGCCCACTTCAGTGTCCTGATAAATGTGCATTGCTCTACCCAACGATGACTCTTACAATCCATATTAGGATTATTAAAATTTGTCAGATAATACATTCCAGATTACGCAGAACGAGTAAAAGAATTCTATGCACCTATTCATTCAGACTATTCAAGCACACATTGGAAGAACACATTGAAATGTTACTTTACATTCAAGCAGATGATCTTGCTTCCAAACACTTGCACACATGTAAACACTACGAACCTGGTGATCCGTGTAATGACGGATACATCAGGGTACACTTATCGCACATTCAATGAATGTGACAGTACAGATTGCATATAAATCGCATCTCTATGCCAATGCGATAATGCGTTATGCACCCGCTGAAAAAATACTAACAGCAGTACCGTAGTGAGAGTGCGTGCCCTTGCTCAAGCACAACACATTATTATTGTGACCCTGGTACCAACCTTAGAGGCGGTTACCAAAGCAAGCGTTCTGAAACCTAAAGCTTTATCACAAGACGCATACAATGGGCAAACTCCCTCACTGCAACAGATGTAGACTACAGATTTGATAAGTTACAAACAAATCCCCTTTGGAATAGACCTAAATGACATACACTATAACTGCAATCAAAGCAAACATCACATTCATAGAATAATTATCTCAACTCAATCAAATAAAAAACTCTAACACATCAACTAAAGCAGTACAAAATGTTTAATTAAAATCACATTACATTACATATGCTCCATAAAATCAATTCAACATAGATTTAATCATTCCATAAACATAAAAATACAAACACCTATATAAGAGAAAACACAATTTCAGACGCCTAAAGCACAAGTTACTTACCTTCGGTAACGATATATCTGTAAGAAACAGTAGTTCGTATTAGATTCCTTACCTTAGAATATCCCCGGGCGTCAGTCTGGATCCGGAAACTTTTGCGTAGCGGTATCCCTGCGCGTCGGTAGGCGTCGTCTGTGTCCGTCGTCGGCGCCGGGATGACGTCGCCGGAGTACTTAGACGACGCCCTCGCGCGCTGACGTCATCAGCTTTTAATCGCCAGAAGCACAAGTTACTACTTGTGTAACGATATATCTGTAAGAGACATTAGTTAGTATTAGATTCCTTACCTTAGAATATCCCCAGGCGTCAGACTGGATCCGGAAATTTTTGCGTAGCAGTACCCTTGCGCGTCGGTAGGCGTCGTCTGCGGCTCCGCGTCCGTCGTCGGCGTCGTGATGACGTCGTCGGAGTACTTAGACGCCGCCTCCGCGTGCTGACGTCAGTTCTTAGACACAGCTTTTCCGCGCCAGAAACGCAGAGCCATGTTAAAAACCAACACTGGTGCCATTGAAACTAGGGCCCTGAAAGGGGACAACCCTAACCCTAGATATTGGTTCGCAGAACGGGGAGGATGGGTGAGTCGGTAAGGAATCTAATACTAACTAATGTCTCTTACAGATATATCGTTACACAAGTAGTAACTTGTGCATCTGAAAGAGACACGTTAGTATTAGATTCCTTACCTTAGAATAGATACCCCAGCAATACCAACCCCGGTGGTGGGTCTGCGAACCAATAATCACACCAGAAAGTCCTGGAGGACGGAACGGCCAAAGAAGCCATCCCTCCGGACTTGGCTGTCCAGGCAGTAGTGTCTCGCAAACGTGTGCAGCGATGCCCACGTAGCTGCCTGACAGATGTCTTGTAAGGGCACACCCCTGCCCAGGCAGTGGTAGTCGCCGTCGCTCGGGTAGAATGAGCCCGCAGTCCAACCGGGGGCTCCTTCCTAGCCAAGGAGTAGCATGCCTGGATACACAGGATGATCCACCGGTAGATGGTCCTCTTGTGCACCGCTTTCACCTTCTTAGCACCCACGTAACCAACAAAGAGTTGGTCATCCACCCGGAACTGGCGTGTGCGATCCAAGTAGAATGAGAGCGCACGTTTTGGGTCCAGATGGTGGAGCCGCTCTTCCTCTTTAGAGGGATGCGGTGGCAGGAAGAAGGTTGGCAAGGTGATGGACTGCCCAATGTGAAAGGCCGTGACAACCTTGGGCAGGAAAGAAGGTTTGGTACGAAGCACCACTTTGTCCGGATGGACAGAAAGGAAAGGTGGAGTACAAGAAAGAGCCTGGAGCTCACTCACTCTCCAAGCAGAGGTGATGGCAACCAGGAAAACAGTCTTCAAAGTCAGAAGGCGAAGAGGACAGTTGTGAAGTGGCTCAAAGGGAGCGCACATCAGGAATGTTAAAACCAGGTTCAAGTCCCACTGAGGCATCACAAAAGGAACAGGAGGAAACGTGTGAGTGATGCCCTTAAGAAATCTGTTTACAATAGGGGACTTGAACAAAGAAGGCTGATCAGGTAGCCTGAGAAAGGCTGAAAGGGCAGAAAGGTAGCCCTTGATAGTGCCCAGAGCAGAGCCCTGCTGGGCAAGAGAAAGAAGGAAGAGAAGAACCTCAGAAAGAGGGGCAGAAAGAGGATCCACAGCCTTTGCTGTGCACCATGCCACAAATCTCTTCCACCTGCAGGCGTATACCGACTTTGTGGAGGGACGCCTGGCTGCCAGAATGATGTCACAGACTTCAGGAGGCAAGTCAAATGGCCTCAACTGTCGCCGCTCAATCTCCAAGCATGGAGGTGGAGACTGGACAGGTTCGGGTGGAGGACCGTCCCCTGCTGCTGCGACAGAAGGTCCTCCTGAAGAGGCAGACGAACCGGGGGATCGACTGACAGACCGAGTAGCTCTGGATACCAGTACCTTCGAGCCCAGTCCGGAGCCACAAGGATGACTTGGGCCCGGTCGCGCCTGATCTTCTTCAGCACTCTGGGCAGAAGTGGTATAGGCGGAAAGGCGTACAACAGACAGCAACTCCACTCGCGACGAAAAGCGTCTCCGAGCGAGTGCCGCCTTGGAAATTCCAACGCGCAGAACTGATGACATTGCGCGTTCTCTTCGGTGTTGAATAGATCTAACCAAGGCTCTCCCCATCACTGAAAGAGGCCTTGCGCCACGTCCGAGTTCAGACGCCATTCGTGATCCATCATGCACCGACGGCTGAGCTCGTCCGCCCTGGCGTTCAGAGAACCTGCCAGGTGTTGAGCCACCAGGGTCACGCCCTGGCGTTCCAGCCATTGCCAAAGGCGAAGAGCCTCTTGACAAAGGATCCACGACCCCACCCCGCCTTGTTTGTTGCAGTACCACATGGCGGTGGTGTTGTCCGTGAACACCTGCACTACACTCCCCCGGAAAGAGGGGAGGAATGCTTTCAGTGCAAGTCGGATCGCCCGCAGCTCCAGAAGGTTGATGTGGAGCCGGGACTCTGCCAGAGACCAGAGGCCTCTGATCTCCGCCTCTCCCATGTGGCCCCCCAGCCCAGGAGGGACGCGTCCGTCACAACTATGTGCTCCGGTTGGGGAAGGGAGAGGGATCTGCCGCTGACCTAATAGCGGTCCATGAGCCATCACTGCAACTGTCTTGCAGTGCCCTCCGAGATCAAGACATGGTCTGACAAGTTGCCCTGATTCTGGGCCCACTGAAATTTCAGGTCCCACTGCAGAGCCTGCATCCGCCACCTGGCGTGATGCACCAGAAGGATGCAGGAGGCCATCAGCCCCAGAAGCTGCAGCGTCAACTTGACCAAGACTCTGGATAAAGGCTGAAAGATCGTAATCAGAGCCTGAATATCCCGAACCCGCTGTTCAGGAGGATAAACCCAAAACTGCGCCCGAGTCTAGAACCACTCCGATGAAGAGGAGCTTCTGAGAGGGGCACAGGTGTGACTTCGAGACATTGATGGAGAACCCCAGCAGGTGCAGGAGGTCGGCCGTAGTCTGGAGGTGGCTGATGGCTGTCTGGGGCGAGCCCGCCTTCAACAACCAGCTGTCGAGGTAGGAGAAGACTGAAACCCCTAACCTGCGCAGATGAGCTGCGACCACCGCCGTCGCTTTCGTGAACATCCGTGGGGCGCCGGTAAGGCCAAAGGGGAACACGGTAAACTGAAAGTGCTCGTGGCTTACCGTGAACCGCAGGTAGTGCCGGTTGCCGGCAGGACGTGGAAATAAGTGTCCTGCAAGTCCAACGCTACCATCTAGTCCCCTGGGTCCAGGGCAGCTAAGAGTCCTTAAAGCGCTAAAGCGCACTGTCTGCCTTGTCGCCAAAGAGGCGACGGCCATCAAACGGCATGTCCATAATGGTGTTTTGGACATCAGCCGAAAAGTTGGCGGACCTCAGCCAGGCGTGGCGACGAATCGCCACCGTTGTTGCCATCGCTCTACCTAGCGAGTCCGTGGTATCCAGTCCACATCTGATAGAGTACCGTGCCGCATCTCGACCCTCCGCCGGGGCTTGGGCGAGTTTAGTCCAGGCCTCCTCCGGACATTGTGGCAGCACGTGTCCCACAGAGAGTGGGTATAACGGCCCAAGAGGCACGCGGTGCTAACTGACCGCAATCCCAAACTCAGGGAGGAGAACATCTTTTTACTGTATTACTCGTACCTCTTTAATTCCTGATCGGGGGAGCCGTCGGGTATGCGGTCTGGGAGTTAGAGGCCTGGATAACCAGGCTCTCGGGTGTGGGGTGGGTGGACAGGAAAGCAAGGGTTGCCCGGAGCGGGGCGGTGGCGTCTGGCCACGTTTTTATCTACAGGGGGACCTGTAGCGGGCCTGGACCAGGTGCCCAGAAGAACGTCAGACAAGGCCTCATTAAACGGCAACAGAGGCTCTGAAAAGCTTGCCTGCGGTTTAAGGACCTCAGTGAGGAGGTTAGTTCTCACGGTTGCGACGGGGAGCTCAAGGGCCAAGGCCTTGGGCGCCCGCGTCAACACCACACTATAGGCTGCCCCCTTCTCCGTAGCCACGGTAGGAGGGGAGACAAAACCAGTGTCTGGCGAGGTGTCCAGACCACTGGCGTCCCCTAGCTCGCCTGTCCAGTCCTGATAATACTGACACTCACGTGCCAGAGGGGCCTCAGACCCCTCCCAATCCGCCTCGCCACCCATCTCCTGGTATTCAGGGTCAAAAGATGGGGCCGGATCAAAGAAGTAAAAATCTCCCATTGGCGTCGAAAGCGGCGGTCGACGCCGCTCCGGCGCCGGATCCGGACTGAGAGAGGGACTGCATAGACGATGGTCGTTGCCGGGGGCGACACCCTAGCAGCCTGTGTCGGCGAGGTCTAAAGGTCGACCGGCGACGACCCGGATCGGGTGGAGTCCTGCGGCGTCGGGACCAAAGTCGCCAACGGCGGCGGGGCCGAAGCACCAGACGGCGCCGGGGCCGAAGCACTCGGCCCGCTTGGGCTCCCAGTCGGGGCCGCGGGGCCCAAAGGCGCCACGGTACCCGACGGAGGAGTGAGGGACCTCATGGTTGAGAGGAAGGCGTCAATCTCCTCCGGCGTCGCGTTTTGCCCAGGGACCGGTGGGTATGTAGCAGGCCGCGACGCCTGCGACTCCGACAGTGGCTGCGTGGGCGGTGTCACCCGAACCACCGGCCGCGTCGCGCGAGCGTCGGAAGGGGGGAGGGGGGGGGGGGGCTCTTACCTGAGGACTTGGAGCTCGAGGAGTTGTGTAGATCCTCCTAGCCATGATGACTCTGGCCCCGCGACCGGTCCCTCGGACCGGGACTTCGAACGGCGCGGGCCGGCTGCCGGAGCTCGAGGCGCTTGTGGGACCGCTCCCGCTTAGCCTTCGACGTCAAGGCCCGGCAGTCGGGGCACGACTTGTCATCGTGGTCGGGCCCCAGGCAATGAAGACACCCGCGATGGGGGTCGGTAACCGACATAAGTCGTTTGCTGTCGACGCAGGGTTTAAACCCGGGCATCCCTACCGGCACCGTCGGAGTCGTTCGACTTCAAAAAAGAAGATCAAAAAGTTTAGTCAAAAAATGACTAAAGGGTACCACTGTTCCCGGATCGGCGCTTGCTGGCGCGGAAAAAATAAGAACTGACGTCAGCGCGCGAGGGCGGCGTCCAAGTACTTTGGCGAAGTCATCCCGGCGCCAACGACGCCGGACGCGGAGCCACAGACGCCTACCGACGCGCAGGGGTACTGCTATGCAAAAGTTTCCGTATCCAGTCTGACGCCTGGGGGTATTCTAAGGTAAGGAATCTAATACTAACCTGTTTCTTTCAGATATAAGCCCTCATCACTAGCCACTGGACTACAGCAACGCCCTCTATGTAGAAATCACTGCACACCTTCTACAGAGCCTTCAGACCTTACAGAACGCCGCAGCCTGACTCATCCTCAGCTTTCCCCGACGAACCCACATCACACCCCCCTCAGTGAATTCCACTGGCTCCCCGGACAGAAGAGATGCCAATTCAAGCTGCTGACACATGCACACAAGGCTCTACACAACCAACGACCCGCATACATTAGCCACTGCCTGAAGTTCCATCAACCGTCGAGAAGACTACGATCAGTCTCCCTTTCACTTGCCCATACTTCCTGCAACTACCAAAGCAGAAGTGGAGGACGCTCCTCCCAGATCGCAGCAAAGACCTGAAACAGTCCCTCAACGCACCTTCGGACCATCACCTTACTTCCAGAATACCGAATGGCCATCAAGACCTGGCTGCTCGAATAAGCCTCCGGGATCTTCAAGCGCCTGGATACAGGGTGATAAGCCACGCTTTATTAATCCTGATTGAGTGAAGGACCTGGCTGTAGATCTGACCTGGCTGTAGATCTGCTGTCCTTAGCGCTCGAATGCTTCTCTATCTATAAAATAAGTATCTGGAACAACCTATTAGGACAGCTTCAACTCTGCACCATTATTAGAAAGAGCTGAAGACTCACTGCTGTAAAGAACGATACATCACAATGCATTAACAGTCCGCAAACCAGTTAACTTTCATATTACTCATTGACTTATGCTGGTCTTTGACCGTGTTTGATGCCTTTTTTTGCTAGGTTCAGGCTATAGAAATACCACAGACATACAAAACTGGTCACCTAGGACGCATTGTGGTTTGCTTTAAAACTGGAAATACGAATTATCAGTTTCATTTAATTAAATTCCTGAAATACCTTTATGTGTCTGTATGGTGGAGGTCTCCGATCATTTTCCTGTATTTGTTTAGCTTCACGCTGCCGTTTGAGCTCTTGGTAACGACATTCTGCTTCTTGTAAAGCTATGTAAACCAAAAGAAATACTGTTACTGGTATGTATCCAAACCGGAGCACACCAAACACACAAACACAGAGATGGACGGCAATAGGCCCAATCTAAGATGGTATTAAGCCCTAATATTATGCTGCCTGATCCCATTACTCATTCAGTTCCTCTTCTGAAATCAAAGTAACTTCAGTATGATGAGGGAATGCATCCATTTAGGACTAAATCATCCAGCTGCCAGCTTGGGTAATTGGATCTTTTTAACTCCTCAGTTTCAGATGAAGTAGTCACAAACTGCTAGCACCAAAGTAGAAAATCTTTGTAATTCGTGGTCTTCCCCTCGGGCTCTCATTCCAGTGTCATGGGCAAAGTTAGATAAGTAGCTAGAGTTAAGATTGCTTTCCTACCATGCAAGTTGAAAGTGCACAAAAAAGTCTAACCAATATACTACAACAGTCGGGGGAATAACAGTGGCTCACCTGCATTTTTGTCTTCTAAAATTATGACTGATCTAAACACTTACAGCTAGAGTCATCAAAGTCCCGTTTTGCGAGTCTGTAATAGCGATTTATAAGGAATCGCTATTACAGACTCGCAAAACGGGAATCATGTATAAATTGCAATTAATTTTGCGAATCCCACAGCTTCCTTATTTGCGATTAGCAATTTGCTAATCGCAAATAAGGATGCGATTTCAAGGGTGCCAGGGGTGTCCAAAGGACACCCTGAGGCACCCCTGAAATGTACATGTAGCCTGATGTTGCGCACACACGTGTCCAAAGCACATGTGTGTGTGTAACATACTACTTAGAAAAATGCACTAAAGTGCATTTTTCTAAGTTTTCGCTATTTACCAGGAAGTCAGACTTTGTGGTAAATAGCGACCAGAAATAGCGATTTCGCAAATGAAAAATGGTTAATGAATTGCATTTAAGGAGTCTCAAATAGAGATTCCTTAATTGCAATTCCTCGCAAATATGCGACTTCGCAATTAGCGATTTTTGCATTTAGGATGATGAATCCCAAATGCAAAAATTGCGCTCGCAAAGGGTCAGATTCTCAGAATCTGGCCCTTTGCGAGCCGGAATTCCTTTCATGAATCTAGCTGTTACTATTGTATGGAGCTGCCGGTCTCTTGGTGCAATCTATTAATTTGAAAATTCCATGCAATTTTGGTGAATATTTAAATTTGCAATTCAACATGAAAATTATGTCAACGTTTAATAAAGAAGCAGTACTCAAGCGCTCAATGCATCACACATGTGCTTTCTCATAGGTCAGATAACAACAACAAAATGTTCAAGCGGTCACTGGCAGTTTAAATAAGGAAGCCCCACAGTTGAGGGTGATAAAGTGATGCCCATGATTAATTTTCTCAAAGGTTTACTTGAAAATCATCTGAGTTTCAAATCTACCATGAGCAGTCTGACTAGGAAAGTAGGATCTTTCTGGCACAGATACCCCCACTTTTTGCCTGGTGTCAGTGTGTTTTCAACAGGACCCCAGTGGCAGTGCTCTCTCCTCTAAATTTGATGGTAAGCACTTTGTACACGCCACAATTGGCATACTGGAGTACCACTGTAAGTCCATAGTCTATGGTACGGAGGTACCCAGGGCTTTGGAAACCAGGGGTCTCCCATGGGCTGCAGTATGCATTGTGCCACCCATGGGAGTTCATGCAAACTGTCTGCAGAGCTATCCCAATCTGCGTGAAACAGAGCAAGCACCTTTCACTTTAGATATAAGGTTTTCCTTATATCCAGGTGACTACACTTTTAATCTATGGGTAGGCCATTCAGTCCAAGGGCTGAATGGTTCCAAATGTGTGGGTACCCCTGCACGAACAGAGGTATCCCTACAAATCCCGGACTCCATTCTCTGGTCTTTGTACGTGTGGGACAGCCATTTTAGGGTATGTAGTGGACACCGGCAGTTCAAGATGTCCAACTACATAATGCCTGCCGCAAACCTGGTCATGCTTGGTATCAAACATGTTGGAATCATGCAACTACACCAATTCCAGTGTTAGCTGCATGTTACCATGTACTTAGGGGGCTCCTTAGAGGACCTTTCCCTATACCTACCTATGTAGCTTTACAGGGTCTGCCAGCCAGCCCCCGCTGCTGCCGGCCACAGACACTGTTCTGCCGCCCCCTGCTGATTAGCCTAACTCAGGCAGGGGAAGCTGAACAATGGATTTACAGCGAAGGAGAGGTGTGACCGCCTCTCGTTTAAAATTAGGTAGGGTGGGGGTGCTTCAGAGCACCACCGAACTGCATTGGAGGGCACATTTGGTGCCCCTCTTTCATCAACCAGTTTGGCCCAGTTCAGGAGCTCTCGGCTCCTGCTGACGCAAAAGTACACAAAAGACAGGGGAGTGTCGTCCCCCCTCCACCCTCCCCAGTCCAGCTCCTCTCTAAGTAGGTGCGCAGAGCTCCTCCAGGTGGCCACTTGATTCTGCCATGTTGAATCTTTGCCGCTGGGAGCATCTGACTGGCTAGTGGTGTCCTTGCTGACCCCCTCCCCCCACCCTGATAGGTGGGTCACCGCAGAAGAGGTCCTTACCCTTTTTAGGGTTACTTAAGTGCTTTCCTGACGGTGGACCCTTAGATTCGTCTGGACAACATCTTCAAGAACTGACTGTCTGTTTGTCTTCTTAAGATAGTTTAAACACTCTTGCTGGTGGACACTGGAACTCTGCTGCTTCTTCGAGCCAGGACACAAGACAAGACTGCTCTTGGCAGGAAGACTCCTGCTGCAACTTTGTTTCCACGCTCTCCAAGTTTTTGCAACTCTGTTACCATGCATTCTCTGAGTCAGGATGCTGCATGCATCCATGCAAGAAGGCATCTCCCTTGGAGTGAAGGAGTCACTTTCCTGCATCAGCAGGCCCTTCAATGTCCTGTTTGCTAATCCTGTTGTCCCACAGACATCTACTAGCTCTGCTACACAGGTGTTGGTTTGTTGGATTCCAGAGGCCTGACCAGTCTTCTCTGCAGCTTAGGCGCCTGTAACCTCTCTCCAGCCAATTTGAATTGCTTCCCTGTTCATCTGTCTGTCTGCCGTTTCCAAGGCTTGTTGGCTCTCCCACAAAAGATCTTAAGATCCAAGTAGCCCCTGCCTCCAGCATCGCCCAGTCTGCATCCTCTGCATCGTGATCCGCCATCTTCTGTGGGCTGTTGAGGCTTCCCTGCGATTCCCTGTGCCTTCTGCTTAAGGGTCCTCGAGGGGGCTCAAACGATTCCTGCTGGCTCTCCTCCGTGCTGAGAGCTGGCCCTACTTACTCTTGCTGGGTTAGTCCCACAGACCTTGCTGGTCTGTTTCCAAGCATCTTTTCTTCTTCCCTGACTGTTGCGGTTGTCAAGGCTTGTTGGTGGTCCTGCCCGCTACTTACCTTACTGCACTCTTGATCCGTCAAGGTAAAGCTTGTGGACGGCTGCTGTGCTCCTGCATCGTCACCTGGACTCCACAGTGGCTTCATCAAGACTGTTGTACTACAGGTTGTACCTCTAACAAGGGTTGGCTTTGTGCTCCTGCTCCTCCTGGGCACCTCCGGGTGTATTGGACTGTCCCCTCTGCTTTCAGGCACCTCTAGTCCAGAATCCACATTTGGGATCCACCGACCAGGTCTACGAGTCGCTGGACTTCCACAATCCTCCATTGGCTCCTACGAGCGGTTCCAACACCACTTCACACCTATGCACCCGGGCTTCCTGGTGTAGGTATCCTGGTTCCTAGGGTATCCATGGGTGGAGTAGCTCTCTAACCTCTCTTTATCCAATTGGTGTCTTCAGGGTCCTTTGGGAAGGGTCCTGATACTAGAAAACACCAACTGTGACTTACTTTGTGTTATCCTATAGATGTTTGACCCACTGTAACCACTCTGCACTCTGGCGCCTTGGGGTCCCTAGCTACTCACCTTTGGTGGTCCTTGCTTCCCCTGGGCTTATTCATCATTGTGTATCGCACAAGTTACTACTTGTGTAACGATATATCTGTAAGAGACATTAGTTAGTATTAGATTCCTTACCTTAGAATATCCCCAGGCGTCAGACTGGATCCGGAAACTTTTGCGTAGCAGTACCCTTGCGCGTCGGTAGGCGGCGTCTGCGGCTCCGCGTCCGTCGTGGGCGTCTTGGGCGCCGTGATGATGTCGTCTGAGTACTTAGACGCCGCCTCCGCGTGCTGACGTCAGTTCTTAGACACAGCTTTTCCGCGCCAGAAACGCAGAGCCATGTTAAAAACCAACACTGGTGCCATTGAAACTAGGGCCCTGAAGGGGACAACCCTAACCATAGATATTGGTTCGCAGAACGGGGAGGATGGGTGGGTCGGCAAGGAATCGAATACTAACTAATGTCTCTTACAGATATATCGTTACACAAGTAGTAACTTGTGCATCTGAAAGAGACACGTTAGTATTAGATTCCTTACCTTAGAATAGATACCCCAGCAATACCAACCCCGGTGGTGGGTCTGCGAACCAATACTCACACCAGAAAGTCCTGGAGGACGGAACGGCCAAAGAAGCCATCCCTCCGGACTTGGCTGTCCAGGCAGTAGTGTCTTGCAAACGTGTGCAGCGATGCCCACGTAGCTGCCCGACAGATGTCTTGTAAGGGCACACCCCTGCCCAGGGCAGTGGTAGTCGCCGTGGCTCAGGTAGAATGAGCCTGCAATCCAGCAGGGGGCTCCTTCCTAGCCAAGGAGTAGCAAGCCTGGATACACAAGATGATCCACCGGGAGATGGTCCTCTTGTGCACCGCTTTCCCCTTCTTAGCGCCCACGTAACCAACAAAGAGTTGGTCATCCACCCGGAACTGGCGTGTGCGATCCAGATAAAACGAGAGCGCATGTCTTGGGTCCAGACGATGGAGCCGCTCTTCCTCTTTAGAGGGATGCGGAGGCGGAAAGAAGGTAGGCAAAGTGATAGACTGCCCAATGTGGAAGGCCGTGACAACCTTGGGCAGGAAAGATGGTTTGGTACGAAGCACCACTTTGTCCGGATGGACAGAAAGGAAAGGTGGAGTACAAGAAAGAGCCTGGAGCTCACTCACTCTCCTGGCAGAGGTGATGGCAACCAGGAAAGCAGTCTTCAGAGTCAGAAGGCGAAGAGGGCAATTGTGAAGTGGCTCAAAGGGAGCTCACATCTGAAAAGTCAGAACCAGGTTCAAGTCCCACTGAGGCATCACAAACGGAACAGGAGGAAAAGTGTGAGTGATGCCCTTAAGAAATCTGCTCACAATAGGGGACTTGAACAAAGAAGGCTGATCAGGTAGCCTGAGAAAGGCTGAAAGGGCAGAAAGGTAGCCCTTGATAGTGCCCAGAGCAGAGCCCTGCTGGGCAAGAGAAAGAAGGAAGAGAAGAACCTCTGAAAGAGGGGCAGCAAGAGGATCCACAGCCTTTGCTGTGCACCATGCCACAAATCTGTTCCACCTGCAGGCTTATACCGACTTTGTGGAGGGACGCCTGGCTGCCAGAATGACGTTACAGACTTCAGGAGGCAAGTCAAATGGCCTCCACTGTCGCCGCTCAATCTCCAAGCATGGAGGTGGAGACTGGACAGGTTCGGGTGGAGGACCGTCCCCTGCTGCTGCGACAGAAGGTCCTCCTGAAGAGGCAGACGAACCGGGGGATCGACTGACATACTGAGTAGCTCGGGATACCAGTACCTTCGAGCCCAGTCCGGAGCCACAAGGATGACTTGGGCCCGGTCGCGCCTGATCTTCTTCAGCACTCTGGGCAGAAGTGGTATAGGCGGAAAGGCGTACAACAGACCGCAACTCCACTCGCGACGAAAAGCGTCTCCGAGCGAGTGCCGCCTTGGAAATTCCAACGCGCAGAACTGATGACATTGCGCGTTCTCTTCGGTGGCGAATAGATCTAACCAAGGCTCTCCCCATCCCTGAAAGAGGCCTTGCACCACGTCCGAGTTCAGACGCCATTCGTGATCCATCATGCACTGGCAGCTGAGTTCGTCCGCCCTGGCGTTCAGAGAACCTGCCAGGTGTTGAACCACCAGAGTCACGCCCTGATGTTCCAGCCATTGCCAAAGGCGCAGAGCCTCCTGGCAAAGGGTCCACGACCCCACCCCGCCCTGTTTGTTGCAGGACCACATGGCGGTGGTGTTGTCCGTGAACACCTGCACTACACTCCCCCGGACAGAGGGGAGGAATGCCTTCAGTGCGAGACGAATCGCCCGAAGCTCCAACATGTTGATGTGGAGTCGAGTCTCCGACGGAGACCAGAGGCCTCTGATCTCCGCCTCTCCCATGTGGCTCCCCCAGCCCCGGAGGGACGCATCCGTCACAACTACGTCCTCCGGTTGGGGTAGGGAGAGGGATCTGCCGCTGACCCAATCACGATCTGTGAGCCACCACTGCCACTGTCTTGCAGTGCCCTCCGAGATCAAGACATGGTTGGACAAGTTGCCCTGATGCTGGGCCCACTGAAACTTCAGGTCCCACTGCAGAGCCTGCGTCCGCCACCTGGCGTGATGCACCAGAAGGATGCAGGAGGCCATCAGCCCCAGAAGCCGCAGCATCAACCTGACCGAGATTCGGGATAACGGCTGAAATATCTAAATCAGAGCCTGAATATCCCAAACCCGCTGTTCGGGAGGATAAACCCGAAACTGCGCAGAGCCTTGAACCGCTCCAATGAAGAGGAGCTTCTGAGAGGGACACAGGTGCGACTTCGGCACATTGATGGAGAACCCCAGCAGGTGCAGGAGGTCAGCTGTAGTCTGGAGGTGGCTGACGACTGTCTAGGGCGAGCCCGCCTTCAACAACCAGTCGTCGAGGTAGGGGAAGACTGAAACCCCTAACCTGCGCAGATGTGCTGCGACCACCGCCATCAATTTCATGAACACCCGTGGGGCGCTGGTAAGGCCGAAGGGGACCACGGTAAACTGAAAGTGCTCCTGGCCTACCGTGAACCGCAGGTAGCACCGGTGGGCCGGCAGGACGGGAATGTGGAAATAGGCGTCCTGCAAGTCCAACGCTACCATCCAGTCTTCCGGGTCTAGGGCAGCTAAGACCTGAGCCTAGTCAGCATCTTGAACTACTCCTTCCGGAGGAAGCCGTTGACGTTCCGCAGGTCCAAGATAGGGCGCAGGCCCCCTTTGCCCTTCTTGGGAAACAGAAAGTAGTGGGAGTAACGACCACACCCTACTTCTGGCCCAGGAACGCGCTTGATGGCCCCCTTGGCTAAGAGAGCCGTAACTTCCTCTTGCAGAAGTTGCAAGTGATCCCCCGACACGCGGTGGTACTGCGGTGGCATGGCTGGAGGGGTCGTCTCGAAGGGGAGGGAGTAGCCCCTTCGGACGATTTGCAGCACCCAACTGTCCGATGTGATGCAGTGCCAGTGGAGGAGGTGATGGCGAACCCTGCCCCCCGCTGGCGTCAAATGGGCCTGAAAGCTCGGACTAGGAAGGCTTTGAGGCGGATGCGGATGCTGGACTGGCCGCGCCGTTGTCCCCTGTTACCGCCACGACGGTAACCACCCCGCCGCCGCGCTGAATGGTAGTCTGCGGCCCATGGCTGGCAGGACGTGTGGGGGCGCCCCTTCCGAGGCCATGAAAGGAGCGCTGGGCAGAAGATTGCTGGCGCGGGGCTGACAGGCCCAAGGACTTGGCCGTAGCCCTAGAGTCCTCAAAGCGTTCCAGCGCACTATCTGCCTTGCCACTGAAGCTGTGGCTGCCATCGAACGGCATGTCCATAAGGGTGTTCTGGACATCGGCCGAGAAGTTTGGCGGACTTCAGCCAGGCGTGGTGGCGAACCGTCAAAGACATGGAAATCGCTCTCCCAATCAAGTCCGTGGTATCCAGCCCACATCGTATGGAATACCACGCTGCGTCTCGTCCCTCCGCAAGGGCTTGAGTGAGCTTCACCCAGGCTCCCTCCGGGCCGCAACCCCAAACTAAGGGAGGAGAACATCTTCTTGCCGAATTGCTCATACCTCTTGGATTCCCGATCTGGAGGTGCAGACGGGAATGCGTATTGGGAAGTAGAGGCCTGGATAACCAGGCTCTCGGGGGTGGGGTGGGTGGACAAGAAACTAGGGTCGCCCGGAGCAGGGCGGTTGCGCCTAGCGACGTTCCTATCTACAGGGGGACCTGTAGCTGGCCTGGACCAAGTGCCAACAGGACGTCCGAGAGAGCCTCATTAAACGGCAGTAGAGGATCTGGGGAGCTTACCTGCGGTTTTAGAACCTCTGTGAGGATGTTAGACTTCACCGCTGCGACGGGGAGCTCAAGAGCCAAGGCTGCCCTCGTCAGCACCACACTACAAGTAGCCTCCTCCTCCGTAGCCACGGTAGGAGGGGGGACAAAACCAGTGTCTGGGGAGGTATCCAGGCCACTGGCTTCCCCTAGTTCCTGTGTCCAGTCCTAAAATGACTGGCACTCACGTGCCAGAGAGTCCTCAGACCCCTCCCAGTCTCCCTCGCCGTCAATCTCCTGGTATTCAGGGGTAAAGGATGGACCCAGATCCTCAAAGAATTGTTCTTCGGCCGGCGCCGAATGCGGCGTCGAGCGACACCGTTCCGATGCCGGATCCGGACTGAGGGGAGGACCAGGGGTTGCCGCCGGCGGGGTCGTAAGGTCGACCAGCGGCACCCGGAACCGGATCCAGTGGATACAGAAAGTGACAGAATCTTAATAAACGCAAAAAGTCATGGTCAACGCCAGACCAAATTAGGGGCCCTTAAAGAAAGTCTCAAAAGTGCACCCATGGTATATGTCCTTGCATTAAGTGCAGCTGTTTGGCTTTCATGAATTTCCAAGAATTTACAGAAGAAGGACAAGAAATAGTATTCCTAGAAAATATTTGTTTGAATTGCATTTTAGCATGAGCAAATATGCATGTGTAGATTTGCTCATGCAAAAATCTGAGTGTTAGCAAGTTCACTTTCCCTCCAACCACTTTTTTCCCAACTCTGGAAGAAGGTTTACGTCTGCCATTGTCAAAAATGAAGTGCCAACATTTCCCAGTATGGCAAAAGATTAGAGAAGAGTTGTTGAAAAACCTTTAAGACATGCTAGGAGGTTTGCACAGACTCAAAAGGGAATTCTAACACTGGAACTATTGCTTACCACTACCTTCAGCCCCAGTATGTAGACCTGCGGAAAAGTGGAAACATAAGGGGATTGCAAGTATTCAAACACTACTATGGTATGAGCCCTGGCATAGTCAGAGAGGCTATATCAGAGCTCTTATATAATGAGATTGCTGCCACAATTTGTCGCCGTCTCCCACTCTATATATATCCCTTCACTTGTCACTGTCGCCGTTCATATGCTTCGCGAGCCCTAGTGCACAGTTTTGTAAAGGTTACATGATATTTAATGTAACAAAATACTAATGTTTGGATCAAATATCTGAAAAAGATTTTTTCCCATTCATTGCCTTCTGGTTTCTTGTCTCCCCTGGTTTCTCCCTGCCCTGTAACATTTTATGTGCATAATCCTTTATAATTGTCAACTAAAATAATACCTGTTGAGACATTGTATGAAATAGAGGACTTCAGCAGGTTTCCCATTTATAAAGTACTATAGGCAGTACATCACTGGTCTAACTGTGAACTAAACCAAAACGTTATAAATGAAGATAGGAATATATTTTTGGAACTGAGATCTTAAAGAACGCCTGGATGGGCCTGAGTCATGGTGAAATGTACTGCTGAACGTCAGCGTTTCTGTCAAACGGTTACCACATACCACAGTACTGAACACATCACATGAAGATAGCATAGTAACAATACATAGTGAAAAGAGTCCACAATCTGAATCTAGAAGAAATGGGAGGCAGCACCAGTTATAAAGTGATTTGAAGAGGCATATAGTTGTATCAAAATTTATTTTATTGTTCAGAGTAAAAGTAAGAGTCTGGATTGAGTATTCCAGAGACTGCAGGGCAGTGTGACGTTGGGTTGAAATTCAGGTGTATCGAAATATCAGCAGAAGAATTCGATTTGTAGTCGATGGGATGTGTCCCCAGGTATTGATTTATGCCGATATAATGAGGATCAAGGCACCAACCGAAGTGATATATATATGACGGGATATATATATGATGGCAAAAAATAGGCAAAACGAAAATTGACTATTTTTTGCCGTCATATATATATCACTTCGATTGGTGCCTTGATCCTCATATCGGCATAAATCAATATCTGGGGACACATCCCATCGACTACAAATCGAATTCTTCTGCTGATATTTCGATACACCTGAATTTCAACCCAACGTCACACTGCCCTGCAGTCTCTGGAATACTCAATCCAGACTCTTACTTTTACTCTGAACAATAAAAGAAATTTTGATACAACTATATGCCTCTTCAAATCACTTTATAACTGGTGCTGCCTCCACGTTTCTTCAAGTTGTTATCTGGAAATCCAGTGGGACCGAAACACAGCAGGTCTTGGAGGTTGTACAGCACAGAACTTTTAACACTGTGTGGGACTACTGAAGTTTGAGGTGCTCATTGCTTGGTCTGCTGTGGTGATTTTTTTGTTGTTCACAATCTGAATCTAGGCACCACATGCAAACACACCACATGCAAACATCTCCAACATGGCATAACTCCAATGCTTAACGCATCTTACTAACATTATCACTGATGCTCCCCAGCATTGGACACACTCCTTCAAGAACATAATTACTGTAATTTGGCCAAAATATAATTTGTGCTCCTGGTGGGGTGACCGAGACTTGAGAGGACAATACTTGCAAGCCCAGTTCCAGTGGGTAGCACTATGGCTCATAGAAATTCACCTAAGCAAAACAGGATATCCAAGCAGACAAAAATGCGAGGGAGTACTCTCCAAGTCTCAATGGGGCATCTAACCCACCAAAGACCTCCACCAATGGAACATGGTAAGGCTTGTCACCATCAGCCATGTAATTCCACACCCTCACAGACTACAAGATGCTAGTGGATAAGTGCGAAAAACCAAGTTCATTTCCTCCTGTATAATAGGATAGTACACTCGGGCAGTAGAAAAACAAAGAAGCAGTTAAACCTCCATTGCATGCAATGGTGCAGAAGCTATATGCAATGGGATGAGGACGGATATCCTGGCTCTACAAATCCTTGCTAGAGCATATGGGTGTCTCTCTACAGACACTAAGGGACAAATGGGAAAGCTAGGCATGCTGCATGTTAAACGACAAGCAACAGAAAAGGGTGCCACAGTACCCACAGAAAGTATCCTGCAGTGTGCGCTTTTGTATATCCAGTTTAACATATTGCACAGGATGCATTTCAACCCACACAAGATTGGTCAAATATATCCAGAGACACCCTTCAGTTGGACCCTGTGCAGAAATGACACCGCACATTTTTAACATATGTAATGGAGCTGCCCAGAGTTATAAACCTACTGGTAAACAGTACTAGATACCACAGACTGCACAATGAGTAAAAAGGACACTGGAAACAGACGGCAGCCTATTACAAATACAATTAAGAACCAAGCAATAAAATGTAACCACAGAGTTTGCAGATCTTGCACTGCTATTAGCCAAGAAGGCCATTACAATGAGATGCCTCATACGCTGGAGGTTTGAAAGCCAAAGTTGCCATATTGGGTGGAAGTAGAAAGCGGGATACTGCAGGGTGGAAAGAAGAGGGCAAGGTAAAAAAACTAATTGCAGGATTCAGCACAAAATATACTTGCCATACGCATGGATAGGAAACGCTCCCAGGAGACCTGAAGACAAGCATGTCAAACAGAGGACGGAAACAGGCTACCAGCCAAGGGAAACAGTTTCACAGGAATAAGCAATTCTCGCAATGCCTCCTGGGCAGCGGGAAAGGACTGTCCGCAATAGTAAAATCACTAGGAAGGGAAGAAAAGTCACATCCAAAAGGCACCACATCCAACAACCAGTAAGCTTCACTAACAAAACATGAACAACAAAAAAGCTCTCTGGGTTAAAAAAGGACAGGGAGATGGAGAGGTGAGTGTGGGGATATTTTATCTTAAATGAAGCAAGACATGATCAACAAAAGGAAATGAGGACTATTGCATATGCATCACATTTTCGAAGATGGAACTACATCAACACTTGGGGGCAATTGAGAGGGAGAGAGTGAGAGAGATAGAGAGAGAGTGTAATGTATATAGTGCATTGTTTCAGAATTGAGATGTGAAAAGAAATATACAAATGGCAGTAAATAAAAGCCCGAACAAAAAAAAAAACCCAGTAAACTCTTCAACTAACACATTTTTATGTAAAACCAGACACAAACCTGTGACAGATTGCACTCCAACAAAGGGTACAAACATACCATAATCAGACTTCCGCAGTAGCGTGCTAGTCTTGGGCTCCAACCACCTCAAAAGTGGCAAAAGTACATACTTGAATCCACAACTCCACTTACGGCTGCTTCCGTAGAGCTGCACCCCTCCAAGGATTGGCGAAACGGATAACATCAATCCCATTTTCAAAAATCTTTACCAGGTTTTAAAGCATACCCAAGTCATCTTAGAGATCTGCTAAATCATCTACCCGGCAGTAATGCATTAACGTAGCCCACTTGGTTTCAAAACGAACCATCTTAGGAAGCAATTACTACAATAAGTCATGAATACATATTTTCATGAATCATAAATTCAAATGATGAAAAAAAGGAATACGATATATAACTACTCACTATATGATTGCGGGATCGTTAACATTTCTCTGGATATTGGCTTTGCTGTTGTATGTCAAGTTAAGATTTTTCAAATATACTCCAAAAAAACAAGTATACTATGTATTCACAGTGTAAATTAGCAATATATGGAAGAACCAGGCGTGAAAGTCATTTGTGGGATTATAAACTGATATTCATTTCATAAATTTTATAGAATAATATATGGGCTACACAGCGAACAAGTTATTAAAATGCAAGTCTTATTGCAGCTACCATTTTTGAAGACCTTTCCGAGGATTTTAACTCCTTGGTATTTGGTTCCTCTATCACCTTCGATGTAAGGAAATACACGAGCTTGGTGTGTCCAAAAATAATCCTTGGAACCAAAAAAAAATACAGGAAACTCTCCAGGCACGTGCTTCATTTTCTGAATATTTGGTGGAACATTTTTAGGA
Organism: Lissotriton helveticus; assembly: GCF_964261635.1. NCBI lineage: Eukaryota > Metazoa > Chordata > Amphibia > Caudata > Salamandridae > Lissotriton > Lissotriton helveticus. Next base: position 387,541,255 of record NC_136060.1, read on the forward strand.
TCACAAATCTCTGCAGGCCACCACCTATAAATAAAACGTAAGAAATTAATTTTATTTAAAAATATTTTTATTATCAAATGTAAAACATAAAATAATTAGCTAGAAATAAAAAGATTCTTTCTCAAGAATATCTATAAAACTAAAAGAAAAACATTAGCACACAAACTAAATCTTCCTTAATACGCGAGAGTAAGAGTACCTTTGAGCAGAACCAATTTGACAACATTAATAAATTAAGTACTTTTACAGAAGTGACCAATGAAAACATCAATGACAAATATTGTAGTGCAGCTACCTATTAAACTGTTAATATTTTCTTTTACCCGAGACTACAGGGCACAAGTGCAAATCTGCTACATAAATCCCAAATAAAGGATAACTTACCTCCTTGTAGGTTCTGGTACTCAGTGTTTGGGCTCTGACATACTCAAGTGGTTAGAAATTAGGAATTATGTGGCATTCAGGCCAGAGCTGCTGACTTTGGAATTGGTGAACCAAGTTATAGTCTCAGTGGAGACTGAACATCCTGTGTTTCTGGGAAAATCAAAATCTTCCAGTATCTCAAAAATTGACTCTGACCTTGTGGAATGTAACTGGTATATTAATCCCCTTGGGCAGAGTTCACACTATATGAAGTGCAAAACTAGTCACCTGAGAATAGCAGCCTTAACCATAGACGAGAGACAGACCCCTGAAAGAGTTATTTGCAAAAAACATTTAAGCGAGTTAGATTCAGGCTTTGTACTTCCCTCATGCTGGGTTTTGTTTGAAAGACCAAAGAGAGGGGCCTGAGGTTCACCAATCCTTGCCGAGGTGACATCGACTCAAAGATGACCACCAAACTGGAGATCAATGTAACAAGAGACAACTCTTCAAACATTTGGTGCATTTATGAGCTAAGGACTAAACTGAGACCCTTCCTGTGGAGGAGGATGAAAATAGGAGGATAAATATTTCAAACACAGAAGTACTTTCTAACTGCCTCTTTTTTTTAAACCAGGAATGCGGTCAGTGATACCAGAAGGAACATATACAGAAGATTAGCCTGAGTGGCGACAAATGGGAGCAACATGATTTAGAGATGCATCAATAGTGTGCAAGACTTTCAAGACTCGGTGCAAAAAAGTGACTTGCATGGACTCCTAATAGAGTCCTTGCTGGTGCCAGACGACAATGCTTGTTTCTGACAACTGCATGTGACAATACATTAGATTCTCAGGCATGTTGGCTAGGAATGTGATCCGCCAACCCCAAAAAGAATCTGTCAGGAAGAAGAATTGGGTATAAAAACCAAATTATTTTGCCAGAAAAGGTAACACCTCCAGGTTGCTGAAAATCTTGACTTTCAAGGAAACTGTGAATCACAGTATTCTTTTAAATAAGTATAGCTAAATTTCAAAATGAGAGCGTACTTTCAGGGAATCTTCACATACTACTAAACAAAAATCTAAATTATTTAATTGATGGTTATCCATGAGCACAAACTAGTCTGAGGGAATTTCCATGTTCAGAAAGCAGACTCAATGATTAACTCAGCCAGCTATACCCTAGGTACTCTTCAAACACAGCAAGTCTTCCACCTCTGATCAATTCATTAGTTAAGTCATAAGGAGTATGACAGCACTTGTCAAGATGCCTGCCTGGCTATTCCTTCTGCGATATAGGTCAACAGCCTACACAAAGAAGTGGTGAACCTCTCAGGTCTATAGCCAGATTGGAAACTGACCATAAATAATACAATGTCTAGCAGTGCTTTTTCAAATAAAACATATCAGCCCTACTATGTGTAAGTGTGATTACCATTTTTCACTGAAGGGGAAAGAATTACTTCAGGCAGAAGAAACATGGCTTTTAATTTCAGATTATCCACCTGTAGTAATATTTTGGTTGACCCAATTGGTAGGTGTTCAATTAAATAACGTGAGCTCTCCAGCTCCAGTGGGTCTCAATGAAGAGCCAAATAGTGTTGAATGGCTTCATTCAGATGTATCAGGGTAAACTTGTAGATGAAGGCAGCCACGAGGCCTAGAAGCTTTCAAAACCCACAGCCAAGCCAAGAGGTCTCAATACACTGTGGGTAATTGTTTCTCTCTTAGTGTCTATCCTCTCTGGTGAAGAGACCGTTCCAGTACAGCTTCTACCAACTGAAGTCTTTGGCGGTGAACTAACTGACACTTATTTATCAATATAGAGAACCCCAAGTTGAGAAGGTTGTTCCATACTAATTGTAGGTGTGTGGTTTTCTCTGGTTGACTGTCTATACCATCTTGTAAAGGTACGTTAACTGGTAGGCACTCTGCAAGCTTAAATGGAAAGACACTACAAAGAGAACGTTTGAGCCAATGGGAGTCAAGAGTGGGAGTTAACGGCAAATGAAAGAGAATGCCAAATCTATTAGAAATATAAAACTAGGTATCTTGCACTACACCCTACTTTTCAAGGATTGGTCTTTGATATTTTGGGGTCATAATAGCAATCAGTACTTTTGTTTCATAGAGGAGTCTCATTGTGCTCTATGGTCTAGAGATGCTGGATAATATGTTCTGGAAGCTTTTTTAGAGGAGACTAGAGAAGAAATACGTTACTTACCTGTAACTGTAGTTCTACGGTATTGGAAGCTTTCATAGATTCACATGCTAAAATCATTCCCCGTCATCATGATGAGAGTCCGTGGTACTTCAAATAGTAATAGTAGACTGATCGGTATAGACTAGAAAAGGTCTGGGCCTCATAGTTTATTAACCCATCATAGTCATTATTAAAAAAGAGACCAAAATTTTGCCTTCGCCAATCAGCATCGACCACCCTCTAGAACACCCCTGAGAGAAGCTGAGAAACTCAGATGTTCGAGCACTAATGCTAGTGTTCATAGAGAAATAGAGGGAGGTGAGCTTTCCCCAAGGGGAGGAGGGCGGTTTGCATGTGAATCTACGAAAACTTCCAATACTGGAGAACTACAATTACAAGTAACTAACTTATGTTTAGTACAGTTTTGGAGTTTTCATAGATTCACATGCTTGAATCAGAGTAGCGAGCAGTTTCGTAGCACATTTATAATGACCTTGCACAACTGAACAGGGCAATGCGACAACAGACCTTTAAGTATACGCCTAACAGCATGTTAATCATAATTATAGGAATAACAGTTTTAAGAAATAAACTGCTTTAACCATTAAACAATCCAAATAATCTACGATAGAGAAACAGAATACAGCAATAAAAGGCAGGAGCGAAGACAGGGATGGCTCACCTTAGCAAAATAAATTGCGAAGTACTGCTTGTCCCACTGATGTGTCATTTAGGACTGTTGAATCCAAGTAGTAGTGCCTTGTAAATGTGTGTCTATTCTTCCACGTTGCTGCATGGCAAATTTCAGGAAGTGACATCCCCGTAAATAATGCTGTAGACAGACAGCTCTCGTTGAGTGAGCTAGAACTCTTGAGGACATTGGTCTGCCAGCTTCGCGATGGCAAAAAAGCATGGCACTGGATACCCATCTAGCAATACTCTACTTCGAGAGCGGGGAAACCCTTCCTTGGAGCACGGTATGTGAAAAATAGTTGAGAAGTCTTGTGAAAAGGTTTAGTTTTTTGCAGATGGACGCCTGACGGCTAACGAATGAAAGGCCCTCTCCGCAGTAGTTGTTGGATTTGGGAAGAAAGTCTTTAGTACCACCGCTCATTCAAATGTAAATCAGATGGAACCTTTGGTATCAATTTTGGATTTGTGTGGAGGAGGAGACCGTCTGAGTTGAATTGTAAAAATGGTTCTTCTATAACAAATGCCTGCACTTCACTGACTCGTCGGGAAGATGTCAAGGCAAGTTATGTTGTTAGAAATTCTTGTTAAGCGCTCGTACACCGATTGGTTTCTTGGCGCTGAACTTAAGGTTTTGCTGGAACCTCACGTATTTAGTTGTCAACATAATCTGGTTATAAGCTTGGGTGAATAGCCAAGTCTTAGGAAGACTACGAAATCTAACTAATTCTGTACAGCTTCTTATATCTAATGGGAGAGTGTTCCAGAAGCTGGGGGCCAATTCTGCAAACCCGCAGCCAACTATTTGTTTCCGTTTGTAGGAAGGAATGGTTAGAAGGTTCTTGTGGACAGAGCGTAAGCTCCGTGCAGGGGAATATTTCTGGACAAGTCTGCATATAAATTTTGGGCTGTCACAATTCAGGGTTTTGAAAATAAGGCAACCAACTTTAACCGCACACCTTTGTGGGATGGGAAGCCAATGTAGCTCTTTCATAGTGGGAGAGATGTGTTCCCATCTAGGTTGTTGGGATATCAACCTTGCCGCCTGGTTCTGAACCATCTGCAGTCTTTTGATGAGGTAGAGCGGAATGCCAAAGTATAGGGAATTTGCATAATCCAGGTGTGATATCACCATGGCTAGGACCACCTGGATTAGGGCTTCCTGAGTGAGCTCAGCTGAAAGAAACAGGTAGAAGTCACTGCTCCTATCTGAAATTTCATAGTAAGATTACTATTGATGATCACTCCCAGACTTTTAGCTGAGGAAGAAGGGTTAGGCGGGAATCCTAGATCACTTGGCCAGAACTGTACGTTCTAGGGGTTTAAGGGACCACCTATCAAAATCACTTCTGTTTTGTCTGGGTTTAATTTGAACTGGTTGTTATTCATCCAGTAACGGATGTTTAACATCGTCGCCTGGAAAGCAGATCGAGGCAGGTGAATTATTGATTGAAAACACCAGTTGCAGTTCATCTGCATAGTTATACATGCATACCTTCCTATTTTTCAGAGGTTGAAGAAGGTAAAGATTGAATAAGTGAGGGTACAATGAGGAGCCCTACGGTACTCCACATGTCATTTCCATTTTCAGTGCAGAGAACTGGGAGAGACGCACTGAGTACGTTCCTCAAGAAATGACTCAACCCAGCTGGACGCCATCCCCTTAAGACCGGCCGTCCTGACACGGTTGATCAGGATACCATGATCCACTGTGTCAAATGCCGCTGACAAATCCAGCAACACCAAGACCTGGAGAGAGCTCCTATTGGCTTTCGAAGCGTGTCCTGTACAGTGAGTATTACTGCCTCGATAGAATGGGCTTGGCGGAACCCTGCTTGGTTAGGATCAAGATAGTCCGACTCCAGCTTAACGACTAAATTGTCTACCGATGGTAGATCAAGTGGGGTTAAGTTTGTAATTTTTAAATCTTGGCGAACAATAGTCGCTACTCCCCCACCTACATTCCCTGACATCTGATTTGCCTGTAGGATATAGTAGTCATTAGGGAGGGCTGCTAGAATGTCTGGGGCTGAGTTCTGTGACAGCCAAGTTTCTGTTAGTAACAGGATGTCAGGGTGGCTTGAGTCCAAGAGGTTGAATATGTCAAGCTGATGTTTCACCAAGGAGCGGGTGTTAAGGTAAAAAACGGTTGGTTTGAGTTCAGTGTCTCTAGTCTGTCTTTGGGGGATGATTGTGGCATGGGTGGAAATGGTAATTTCTGGGAAGGAGGCCCTTGCTTACATGATTGCTTGTTCAGTTAGTTTAGTGTTAGTAAGAGGATTGAAAAAGTAGTTACAGGAGTGCAGAAGCTTTAATTCTTGTGAGGAGTAAGAGAATTCGGGCACGGTGGCTGGACCCTGGTCCCGTTCGGGGGCAGACAGGTTTGCCTTAGGGGCGCCTGCACCTTCGGGCGAATTGAACTTAATTCCATGGGACGACTAGACCGTGTCCCGACCGGATGTCAATTGCGGGCAGAAGTGAGGCAGAGATTTATGGTGATGTGCCCGCCCTCTGTGCAATCGGCACAACAGCCGTGACGGACCGGGGTCGTCACTTACTAGGACTAAGATCTAGGCAGCAGGTATACAGCAGAAACAGTACGAATAAGGTCTTAAGTCTGTTGCGCGTCCGCACCATCGGGCGATTTAAACAATTCCGTTGGACGATTAGACCGCGTCCCAACCGGATGTCAATTGCGGGCGGAAGTGAGGCAGATATTTGTGGTGATGTGTCGGCCCTCCGTGCAAACGGCACAGCAGTCGTGACGGACCAGGGTCAGCACTAGGGCAGGGCATAGTTCGTGAAGTAGCGCTACGTGTAGCTACGCAAAGTGCATTTCGCACTACGTGAGCTACGCATAGCACGACGCAAACTGCGTAGCACCCTGTTCGCACTGTGCAAGATGCCGTTTTCAATGATTGCACAGTGCGGACAAGAATCCGGCACTGTGCAATCATTGTAAACGGCATCTTGCACAGTGCAAACTGTAGTTTTCTGCCGCTCGAGTAAATTTTTACTCGAGCGGCAGCTTTCTCAACGCGGACTGGTAGTTTCTCATCGCGAGCGGTGGCGAGCATACACAACCACTCGCAATGAGAAACCTGACCTCCCCGGGTTGAGAATCTCACCGGGAGGTTTATTTTCCACGCTGCGATTGGCAACTTGATCTTGCTGATCGCGAACGAGGAAAAAGTCTCACCGGGATGTCATTTTGCTTGCTCGCGGTCGCCAACTTGACGTTAAGGACCGTGAGCAAGCAAAAAATCACCGCTGTACTACGCTACGCGTGTTTGCACTATGCTACGTGCCTTTCTGGGCCCTGTTTACTTAACTTTCAAATGCAGATGTTGCCCTATGATGTAGCCTTGTCATTGCTCTTAGTGGAGTCATTGTATATATTTGTGTTTTATGTATGTATGTATGTATGTGTACTTAGTATTGTTCCTATGTATTTGTATATGTTTTCAGCCTTGACGAAGTTCCAACGGGAACGAAACGCGTTGGCGGAAGCCTTTTAAAGCTTGAATTAATAAAGGATTGATTTTCTACTATTTCACGCCGCCTTGGACTCTTTACCTTTGGTGCACCATCCCTTTTTTGCACTACGTGTAGTTCGGGTAGTGCGAAGTAGCGCAAACTTCGCAAACTACACGAGCGTAGCGTAGTGATTTGCCCAGGGTCAGGCAGCACTCACTAGGACTAAGATCTAGGCAGCAGGTATACAGCACAAACAGTAAGAATAAGGTCTTTTAAAAATTAGCAGCAACGATTTGGACACAGCAATATTAAAATGTTTTTCTAAAACATAACAGTGAATGATCAGTAAAAAATGCGTGAGACAAGCTAAGCGTAGCGTGGCGCCAGCAGGGCTTACATAAGTAGTAAAGCTAACTTCAACGACAGGAACTTGATCTCTGCCCTGTGAATCGACTCAAAGGGAGGCTTCATCAATGGAGAAAGAACCGTATTTAACTGCCATGCAGGAGGTGGAGGCCTTAGTGGAGGAAAGGCACAAAAGAAACCTTTGAGGAATTTCTCGATTATCCTGGATCACCACAATGGTGGAGAGGAAACTGTCCTTCTGTAGTGGGAAATGACCGCTAGAAGGACCTTTATGGAACTATGTGCCAAACCTGATTGCACCAGTTCTAGGAAGTATGGCAAGAGTTATTCTGAAGAGGAGAAAAACGGATGCATTTCTACTTGGCAGCACCTGATCCAGAAACGCACCACTTGAAGCAATACATTTTGCTGGTACTACCCGCTCTGGATAAGATGGCTCTACAGTCATTGGAAATTTTTAAATGCTGGAACTCATTGAACTCAGGAGCCATGCAGATAAGTGGAGGTGTCTGGGATCTGGATGTAAGATCTCTCCCTGGTTCATCGTGAGGAGGTTGGAGAATACTGGTAGTCGGAAGTGCGGAACCTGAGAGAGAAGCAGTTCTGTGTATCTGTGTACCAGTGTTGACGTGGCTGTGCTTGAGCAATGAGAATCAGCTTGCAGGGTTGTGTTCTTCATCTTCCTGATGACTCTTGGGAGAAGAGGACTGCGAGGAAAAGCGCAGGCAAAGATGCCGGATCATGCAATTGAAAAGGCATTCCCCCATGACCCCTGTTGGGGATGCCAGCTTGCATAGTACCGGCATTTGCGGTTCTGGGGAGTTGCAAATAGATTTAACTCTGGGGTGCCCCAGCAGCGGAAGATGTCCTGCAGGGTCTGTTGGTGTAGTTCCTACTTGAGGCACAATGCTGTGAGCCTGCTCAGTGTGTCTGCAATCGTGTTTTGTGTTCCCGGAACATGTTCTGCTCAGAGGCAGATTTTGTGAATTATAGCCCATTCCCATAACCTCTGTGCAATCCTGGAAAGCTGGCGACATCGGGTGCCACCCTGCTTGTTTATATAATGCATTGTTGTGGTATTGTCTGTTCGGACAAGCACCAACGAACCTTGTATTCTGGGAATTAAGGCTAGTAGTGCTAGATGGACTGCTTTAATTCCAGCATATTTGTGTGGGATTTGACTTTCAGTCCGATGCCAAATGCTGCTTACTTGTAGCTATTGGAGGTAAGCTCCCAAGCCCTCCAAGGACACATCCGTGGTGATTACAAACGGTGACAGCGTGTGCTTGAGAGACATCCCTACTGACAGTTCTTGTCTACCCACCACTGCAAAGCTTTTAGCATTCGTGGGGCTACCTTGTCAATGTCGTTGAACAAGCCTTTGGATTGTTTCCACAGCTTGTGTAGTTCCTCTTGGACAGGTCACATTTTGAGGCAACAGAATGGGATTAGAGGTATGCATGACTACATCATTCCCAAGAGTGACTTGTATAATCTGACTGAAAGAGACTTTCTTCTTCCTATGGATGCAGCTCGCATGCAAAGTGGTCGTTCCCTTTCTTCCGCAGGATACGCCTTTAAGCACACTGTGTCTAGCTTGGCTCCTAGAAAGACAATCTTTTGCGATGAGTTCTCTTTGGACTTTTCCAGACTGAGAGTGAGACCCAATCAGCCGATAAGATCTGTGCAGGCTTGTGTTGATGCTCGTGTTGCTGACTCTGAAGGTGCCTTTATCAGCCAGTTGTCCAAATACGGGAAGACCTGATGCTAGTTTTGCCCGAGGAATGCTGCAACTGGCTCAAGGCACTTTGTGAATATCCTGAGTGCTGATTTGAAACCAAACGGGAGCACTTTGAACTCAAAATGCCGTCCGGCAACCAAAAACCTAAGAAATTTCCTATGCTTTGGATGAATGGGTATGTGGAAATATGAGTCTTGAAGGTCTAATGAGGTCTTGTAATTGGATTTGTTTAAAAGTCTCAGAACCTCCTGCAGAGTAATCATCTGAAAGGATTGCTTTCTCGGTAAATATTGAGGCTCCTGAGGTCAAGAATTGGTCACCACTGCCGTAACTTCTTTCTGAATAGGAAACAGGAGTAGAAACCATTGCCCCTCTGGGAGACTGGGATCTTCTCTATCGCCCCTTTGGCGAGCATTATTTTGACCTCTTGTTCAAGAGCTGTGAGATGTTTTTGGTGAAAAGGTTGTGGTGGGGTTGTAGGCGTTTTTTGGATAAATTCCAGTGTGTGACCAAATTGAATCAGGCGTAGAATCCACTTGTCTGTGGTAATGGTTTGCCATTGGAAGAGGTGGTTGGAAATTGTGCCTGCAAGGTTGGAGGTTTTTGATGGGAGAGTGAAGAGTGTGAGGTGAAGGAGCCGGAGCCTGTAAGATATCGTTGTCCACGGCCCACATCCTTGCCTGCTCGTGCTGACTTTCCCATTTGCTCTAACATAGGATCTCTGCGGAGGTTGTTATTGTTGAAAGTGGGGACGATAAGGCAGATGACTGGATGAGCATGAAGGATATCGGTATTGCTGCTCACGTCCACTATAGGATGGTTACCCTTTCCCTCGAGAACCACGAAAAGGAGGTTTCAGAAATTGAAGTGTCCACAAAGATTTGGCAGTTTCCTTTTCCGCCTTGATCGTTTTGAGGGCTTCTCTCACTTGACTCTCAAAGACATCTTCTCCATCGTATGGGCGGTCCAAGATTTTATTTTGAACCTCAGAGCGGAATGAGGTGGCTTTGAACCAACCGTATCTTCTGATAACCGCTGCTCCTGCTAACTGCCTGAAACCTGTGATGGCACCATCCATGGCAGAATCTATTTTATTGGATGTTCTTTCTCCCCCATGTAAGATTTTTTTCCTTCTTTAGCGTCCTCTGGGAGTTGGGTTATAAAGGAAGCAATGTCGGATTACATCTGGTGATCATAACGCCCTAAGATCACCAGAGAATTTGCCGCTCTGTCAATGCGGACATTGCTGAAAAATAATTTCCAATTTAATCCAGACACAGGCCATCTTTCTCAGGAGGAGCCGAAAGGGGTGCTGCCGGATGTTTTGAGTGATGTTGAGCTGCCTGCATAATCACTAGATCCAGCTTTGGATGCCCAGTGTAGCTTTGTATTTCTTGTCAAGGCATGGAATCACCGCAGGTATAGAAGCTGGGGTCTTCATAAACTGCATACCTTCTTCCCAGATGTAAACAATAATCTGTTTGGCCCCAAAAATTATCGGTACTGTTCCTTAAAATCGTAAAGGAAACGGTCGGATTGCTTGAAGGGAGTGGTAAAGCAAATCTTTTTGCTGCACGTTCTAGAAGTTTATGAAAATAAATCTTCTATATCCTCTGGTAGAGAGTCTAATAGAGGAGATGTTAGGAAGCAGGCAGAGAGATTGAATAATTGCAAAGTTCTACCTCCTCACATTCTTCGTCCGAAGAAACTGTCTCCTGTAGAGGAACAGACTGCGGAGTATTTGGGAGTGACAGTCTGGCGGGAGTGGATTTTTTCACTGGTGACCCCATAGGAGACAGAGAGACAGCAACCGGTACTGAAGGAAGGAAACTGAGGCGGTAGTCCTCAAGCATAAATCAATCAATCAATCATAACATTTGTAAAGCGCGCTACACACCCGTGAGGGTATCAAGGCGCCTGGGGAGGGGGGCTGCTACTGCTCTTAGAGCCAGGTCTTGAGGAGTCTTCTGAAGGGCAGCAGGTCCTGAGTCTGTCGTAGGCCGGTGGGGAGAGTGTTCCAGGTCTTGGCGGCGAGGTAGAAGGATCTGCCACCGGCGATGGTTTTCCGGATGCGTGGAACTGCGGCGAGGGCGAGGTTGGCGGAGCGTAGGCTGCGGGTGTAGAGGCTGAGACGGTCGTTGAGGTATGCTGGTCTGGTGCTGTGTAGGGCTTTGTGTGCATGGATGAGGAGTTTGAAGGTGATCCTCTTGTTGACGGGGAGCCAGTGCAGGCCTCTCAGGTGGGGTGTGATGTGGCTGCGTCGGGGGACGTCGAGGATCAGTCGTGCCGAGGCGTTCTGGATGCGTTGCAGCCGTCTCAGGAGCTTGGTTATTGTTCCTGCATAGAGGGTGTTCCCGTAGTCTAGTCTGCTGGTGACGAGGGCCTGGGTGACGGTTTTTCTTGTGTTGGAAGGGATCCATTTGAAGATCCAGCGGAGCATTCAGAGGGTGTTGAAGCAGGAGGCGGAGACGGTGTTGATCTGCTTGGTCATGGAGAGGCCGGAGTCGAGGATGACTCCCAGGTTACGTGCGTGGTCGCTGGGTTCTGGGGCTGTTCCCAGCGATATTGGCCACCAGGAGTCGTCCCATGCTGAGGGGGTGCGGCCAAGGATGAGGACCTCTGTCTTGTCAGAATTCAGCTTCAGCCTGCTGTGCTTCATCCATTCGGCCACGGCCTTCATTCCTCTGTGGAGGTTGGTTTTGGTGGTCTTCGGTGAGGGATATGATCAGCTGGGTGTCGCCAGCGTAGGAGATTATGTTGAGGCTGTGTTGTCGTGTGACGTGGGCGAGTGGTGCCATGTAGATATTGAACAGCGTTGGGCTGAGGGATGATTCTTGTTGAACGCCGCAGATGATCTCTGTGGTCTTGGAGCGGAAGGGTGGGAGGCGGACGCTCTGAGTTCAGCCGGAGAGGAAGGATGTGGTCCAGGCCAGGGCCTTCTTTTGGACTCCGGCATCGTGGAGGCGTGCTGTTAGGGTGCGGTGGCAGACCGTGTCTAAGGCTGCTGATAGGTCCAGGAGGATGAGGGCGGCTGTTTCTCCTTTGTCCATAAGGATCATGATGTCGTCGGTGGTAGCGATGAGGGCGGTCTCGGTGCTATGGTTGCTGCGGAAGCCTGACTGGGATGGGTCCAGGATGTCGCTGTCTTCGAGGTAGCGGGTCAGCTGTCTGTTGACGATCTTCTCAGTAACCTTGGCCGGGAAGGGGAGCAGGGAGATGGGCCGGAATTTCTTGAGGTCCTTGGGCTCCGCCTTGGGTTTCTTCAGTAGCGCGTTGATCTCGGCGTGCTTCCAGCTTTCCGGGAAGGTTGCTGTCTCGAAGGAGATGTTGATTGTTTTCCGGAGGTGGGGTGCGATGGCTGTGCAGGCTTTGTTGAAGACGTGGTGAGGGCATGGGTCAGATGGGGATCCGGAGTGGATGGAGTTCATGGCTTTGATGGTGTCATCGTCACTGACGTTGGACCAGGCGGCCAGTCGGCTGGTGGTCGCAGCGGTGGTGGTCTCGGTGGTGGATGCGGGGGTGGCGGTGTTGAAGCTGTCGAGGATGGCGGTGAAAGAAGGTGGCCAGTGAATCGCACAGGTCTTGTGATATGATGGTATGTCGTTGGTGTTGGAGCTGGGGCTGGAGAGTTCATTCACGATGTTGAAGAGTTCTTTGCTGTTGTGTGCGTTGCTGTCTAGGCGGTCCCGAGTAGTTAGTGTTGTCTGCGGGTGGCGTTCTGGTGGGCTGTGTGGCTGTCTGGTGTTCGCGGAGCCAGCTCTTCTCCAGCTTCCGGCAGATGTGCTTGGAGGTCCGGAGGTCTTCGGTGAACCATGCGGCTTTCTTGTTGGTGTGGTTGGTGGTGGAGGTCTTCAGTGGGGCGAGGGCGTCGGCGCAGTCGTTGATCCACTGCTTGAGGTTGATGGCGGTGTCGGCGGGTGGTCCCAGGGCAGAGGTGGTGGTCAGTTGGTCATCGGTGACCTTGCCCCAGCGGCGGCGTGGCATCTGTTGGGTGCGGTGGGTTTCCTGAATGTGAAGTGGACGCATCTGTGGTCTGTCTAGTGGGTTTCGGTGGTGTGGTTGAAGGAGACATGGGGGCTTGCAGATAAGATGGGGTCTAGTGTGTGTCCGGCAGCGTGGGTGGGTGTTGTAACGAGCTGTTTGAGTCCAAGGTTGGTGAGGTTGTAGATCAGGGCGGCGGAGTTGGCGTCATCGTTGTTCTCGACGTGGAAGTTCAGGTCCCCAAGGAGGATGTAGTCCGTGGAGGCGATGGCGTGGGTGCTGATGAGGTCGGCGATGGTGTCGCTGAACTGTGGTCGGGGTGGTCTGTAGACGAGTCTTCCTCTGAGGGTGGTGTTGGGGTCGGTGTGGATCTGGAAGTGCGTGTGCTCGGCGGTGGTGAGGGTGTCGTCGGTGTTGGTCGAGACTCTGAGGGTGTTCTTGTGGATGATGGCTATACCCCCTCCTACTCCGTTGATGCGGTTTCTGCGGGAGATCTTGTAGCCCTCTGGGATGGCAATGGCGATGTCTGGTGCTGAGGTGGTGTCCAGCCAGGTCTCCGTCAGGAAGGCGACGTCGGGTGTGGTTGAGTCCAGGAGGTCCCAGACTTCGACGGCGTGCCTGCGTGCGGAGCGGGTGTTGAGGAGGATGCATCGGAGGTGGTTGGGTTCTCTGGTTGATGGTGGTTTGGCGGGCTAACTGCAGTTCCGGCAGGGGAAGGGTTCTTGGGTGCGCTTCAGGGTGGCGTGGTAGCAGTAGTGATCTCGTCCGGGGTTGAGTGCGTGGAGGGTGCTGGAGTTGTAGTGCAGTCTGGTGTTGTGGCGGCTTCGGGGTCCAGGGGTTTTGGTGCTGGGTGCGGCGCACCAGCTGCGAGTGTACGCTGCGGGGCCGTGCAGCGGCTGCCATAAGAAGGGGCGGTGGGAGGGAGGAGCAGCTGGTTGGGGGGAGTGAGCCAATGGGGGCGGGGGGGCCACAGGGACGCAGCGGCGGGAGCGGGTGGAAAGGAAGACAAGCCTAAGGCAAGGCAGCGGAAAACAGCTGAAAAACAGAGGCAATACAATCACCAAAACAGGTAGATACAGTACAATGGGGCACAAATACAGGTGGTCACGAAGGATACTGGGCAACACAAGTGGCGGCGACAGTAGGGGCGGGGCCGCTGGGACGCTGCGGCGCGAACGAGCGGGAAGGGAAACAAGCCTAAGTCAAGGCAGCAGAAAACCGCAGAAGCGGAGGCAATATGATCACAAAGCAGGCGGTCACAGAGCAATGGGCACAGATACAGGTGGTCACGAAAAGGGGGAACCGGGGGCACAAAAAAACAGAGAAAAAAAACACAGGCGACAACAAACCTAGGCCCACTGGCCACCAGGGATGAGGCACAGGTGGTAGCCTGCGGGTGGAAGCGGGCCTCGACCCCAGCAGTGGGGAGCACAAGGACACGGGTGCAGTCTGGTGGAGCTGCGCGGCGGAGGGAGCGACCTGCCTGAAGGTGGGCCAGAGGTCGCTGAAGATCTGAAATTAAGGCAGAAGGCACTGTCACTGTCGCCTGCTGATAGTACTGACTGGCTAGCTCAGATTGTGTATAGTAAATCTGACTATAACAGTCTTGTTCCTGTTTCTCATTGTCATCTGGCTGATACTTGACATGTAAATCTGATGGACTGTATGTCCAAAAGTCCTTTGTCTTCCGAATCCTCTTCTTCCAAAAATGAGGCATCATCTTACTTGGTGACTTATGTTCTGGGGTAATATCTATCTCCCTCGGTGAGACAGTAGTCTTTGGCAATGGTGCTTTAGCTCCTGGCCTTGATCTTGACGAACCAGGAGCCTTTGTCGACTAGATAGTCTCAGTCGACAGCTGAGTCGCTGCTGACAGCGATAGGCTCGACACGGTGTGCCCTCCTCCGGTGACGTCTTCTTTGTCGACGGTGATTTCATCAACGGCGCCGCGTCTTCGTCCACAACGGTGTCTGCGTTGACGGTGCTGTCTTTGTCGACGAGGACAACAATGATCTTTGTTGATGGCAATGTGTCCGTGGGTAGCTTTACTTTTAGTGACAGTGAGGAAATCTTGGTTGATAAAGCCAGAGGGATGGTTGACCAAATCGGACCCCGAATAGATGACCGAGATGTCGTAGACGCCGACAGGGCTGTGGAGAACGATGTCCACGTTCCTGAAGTGCATCCCTTTGATGTCTATAGCAAATCCCTCTTGAGTGCCAGAGAACTTATAGATGGCTCTAAAGAAGGTTTTTTTAAATGTCACTTTCAGACCTAGAGGTGGAGTTTTAGGCTCAGATACAGACTTATAAGGCTGTTCTTTTCTTGCGAGACACTCTGTTGTGCCCTGAGGAGACTTCCTGAGAGGACATTTTAGGACATTTTGAATGGGGTTCCTTGACAGAGTACGATGAATCCCTCCAACTTTTGAGGGAAACCTTTGATGAGGTAGACTGCTCACTCTCTGAGTCTGACAAGGATCCGGCCTGGTCTTCATTTTTGGGAGCCAAGTAAGAAGCCTTCCCTCATGATCTCAGAGTCTTATTCGAGAAGTTGCGACATATCTTGCAGTCAGACGCCTTATGCGATGGATATAAACAATAAATGCACTCTTTCTGAGGGTCGTCTACATACAGTCTCTTCTTCAGACAAGTGGCACACTCTCTAAAGAGAGCCTTTTTTTTTTTTTACCTTTTCTGACATAACTCAGTCAGATTTGTGGCAAACAACAGATGTAACAAGTGAATATATATCTGAATGAGAGAATATATCAAATAAAGACACTGCCCTGAAAAATGAAGTCCAGAAAATCTTCCTGAGAAAAGCTGAGCAGAGTTCAGAGGAGACTCCCTAGCACAACGTGTGGTAGAAAATCTGAGGTTGAGCTTCTCTTAGGGGTGTTCTAGAGGGTGGTCGATGCAGATTGCCTAAGGTAAAACGTAGGTCTCTTTTTCAACTAGGACTATGATAGGTTAATAAACTGCGATGCCTAGGCCTTTTCTAGTCTATGAGTCAAGCATGTGAATCTATGAAAGCTCTAAAACTGGAGTAATTTTCTTTTTATTAAGGCAACCACTACAGAACATGTGGCAACATGACCATGTGAAAAATGTTCACACAAAGAAAACCATGAGATCAAGGTTGTTCAGGTCTATTAAGTAACTCTAGCAAAATACCAGGCCCTTCCCTTGATCGGGAACAAATTCCATACATCTCCACAGTAAAAGCATCTGCATCTCTGGAAGCAATGGAGACTGATTTGGAAACGTAGGAGGTAAAGAAGGAAGTAAATTGTGGGGGAACTGGAGGAAGAACAGAAGTTGCCCTAAACTACCCCCTTACCCTATCCGACTCAGACAAGTCTCTAGTCATCACCCTTGACAAGAACTTATCAATGGAGGCCCACATAAAAAACTCTGCAAAAAGTGCTCTTTTCGCCCTAAAACACCTCAAGAAACTAAAACCTTTTCTACCTCATGATGACCTCAAGACAGAGGTCCAATCCCTAGTTCTCTCCAAAATCGACTACAGAAACGCCATCCTTACAGGGACTCCGAAAGCACACCTAGCCCCTCTAAAAGCAGTGCTGAACAGGTCAGCTCGACTAGTATCTGGAGTTAAAAGATTTGAACACATCACTTCAGCTCTCAACTGTCTCAATTGGCTTCCCACGGAAGGGAGATGTATCTACAAATTGGCCTTCATCACACACAAAACCCTTCACTCTCCTACCCCCAACTACTTAAACAACAAACTGAGTAGAGCAGGTCAATCCAGAACACTAAGAAGCACCGACTCACTCCTCCTTATTCCTCCAAAAGTGAAAAAGAAAAGTACCCAATAACGATGGTTCTCTGGCAACGCTCCCAGGATATGGAACGCTCTCCCTGGAGTCCTCAGATGCAACCACTCCTTCTCCTGTTTAAAAAAGGACCTGAAACTCCATCTCCTAAACAAATACTTTCATGACCAACGTCAACTAACCCAGTCTTCCTTATCCAAGTTGTCTACCCTCTCCCTGGACTTTCATGGATAGTGGGTGACCGGACGATGTCGTTCTCACCCTTTCTTTTTGCTCTCCCCTCCCACCGCTGTACTGCATATTCATTCATCCCCTTGTTGTTTTTGGATCTATGGTTTACTTCCTTACTGTAAGCCTACTATGCAATTGTAATGTACTCCTGCTGTTCTGTGTGTATGTAAATCGCTCTGATACCTACGGGTTGAGCTAGCGCTATATAAAACTTTAAAAATAAAAAATAAAAACATTAATTACTTACCTGTAAACTGTGGTTCTCCAGTATTGGTGTCTTTCATAAATTCACATGCTTGAATATTCCCTGTCGTCGAAGTGGGAGTCCCACGGTACATAACATAGCAATTTCGCTATAACACAAGCATATATACATAGAGAAAGCAAAAACCATAGTTTTCTCTAGATAGACAATATATCACTTCTATGATATATCCTAGTCATTATGTTTTAGTCCAAATTCTGTCCAGCACCCTCTTAGAATGTTCTCCTCAGAGGCTCAGACCCTCAGATTTTCATAGCACAGAGTAATATAGAGCCAAGAGATAAAGAGAGAGCCTCTGAGGGGAGAAGGGTGGCTTGCATATGAATCTATGAAAGACACCAATACTGGAGAACCACAGTTTACAGGTAAGTAACTTCTGCTCTTTTCCAGTATTGAGGTGTCTTTCATAGATTCACATGCTTGAATAAGAGTAGTGAGCAGTAGAGTCATAATAGTACAAGGTACTTATTATTCAATATAATGATAATAATAACCATAAAAATACACAGTACGAAAAGACTGAAGTATATATGAAAACAAAGAAAGTAATTTGTATACAGGAGGAGGGAAGCAACCGAGGCTCACCTTATTTAAAGAGATTTCGAAGGACTGCTTGTCCCACCGCTGAGTCAGTGTTGCCCGCAGCATCTAGACAGTAATGCCTCGTAAAGGTGTGCCTGCTGGACCATGTTGCAGCTCTGCATATGTGATGTAGAGGCACACCAGCAAACAGCGCTGTAGACGAAGAAACTTTTCTTGTAGAATGCGCTCTAACAGATGCAGTAAGTGGTTTTCCCTCTTGCTGATGGCAAAAGGTAATTGCAGTAGATATCCAGCGCGCAATTGTAAGTTTGGTGACTGGATGTCCTTTCCACATCCGCCCATAGGCCACAAACAGCTGGTTGGATTTACGTATAGTAGCAGTCTTTTGAAGGTAGAATTTTAGACACCTCTTAATATCCAAAGAATGCAGTGATCTCTCTGCTGGTGTCGGAGGATTGGGAAAAAATTTCTTCAATACAACTGGTTCATTGAGGTGGAAGTCCGACGGCACCTTAGGAATAAAGGCTGGATTAGTGCGGAGCAAGACTGAGTCCTTAGTAAACTGAAGAAAAGGCGGTTCAGTAGTAAACGCCTGAATGGCACTGACTCGACGTGACAAAGTGAGAGCCAGAAGTAGAGAAGTTTTCCAGGTAACGTATTTAATATCAGCCCTATGGATTGGCTCAAACGTGTGTCTCATTAGTTGTGCCAAGACAATGTTTAAATGCCAAGGAGGAGGTGGCCGACGAATTGGTGGGAACATCCGAAAAAGACACTTAAGAAATTGTTGAATGACTCTGGAAGAGTAAAGAGAGTTAGAGCCATCTTGACGGAATCTTGAGATTGCTGCTAGAAAAACTTTTAAGGTAGCAAACGAGAGGCCCGACTTTGCCAAGTGTAAAAAGAAAGGCAAGAGTAGCTCCGGCGTGGAATGGATAGGATGCACCTGGCACCATTACACCATTGACAGAATCTTTTCCATTTGAGTTTGTATGTCTTCACAGTTGAAGGTGCTCTTGCCTTTGCCAGGACCTCTCTACAATCCGCAGGAATGTCCAAATTCAGAAACTCATAGTGCTCAGATGCGTAGAGATGCTGGGTCGGGATAACAAACTTGGCCCTGATCCATGGTTAGAAGATTCGGAAGAGGGCGAAGAATGATCAGGTCACACTGTGACAGAAGTAGGAGTTCCCTGAACCACACTTGTCTTGGCCATCTGGGAGCTATTAGAATAATGTGACAGGGTTCTTTCCTCATCTTTCGAAGAACTCTGGGAACTAGAGGTATTGGTGGAAAAGCATAGGCATATATTAGCGACCAATTCATCAAAAAGGCATTTCCGTATGACTCTGGTTGGGGAAGCCAACTTGCAAAGCACAGGCATTTGCGGTTCAGATGTGTTGCGAACAGATCCAGATTTGGGCGAGCCCATACCCGAAAGATGTGATCCAGTGAGGGTTCATTTAACTCCCACTCGTGTTTGATTGTAGAAGACCTGCTCAGAGAATCCGCAAGATTGTTTGACGCTCCCGGAACATGCACTGCTGAAAGGACGACCTGATTCTGAATCGTCCAATCCCAAATTTGCTGAGCCTGATGGGACAATAGGATGGATCTAGTGCCTCCTTGTTTGTTTATGTAGTGCATGCACGTTGTGTTGTCTATTCGAACCAACACTGATGCTCCTTGTATGATGGAACGGACGCTTTTAGTGCTAGATAAATGGCCAACAACTCTAGTAGATTGATGTGCCAGGTCTTTTGCTGAATGTTCCACTTTACTTTTACTGTTAATCCCTGAAGATATGCACCCCAGCCTTCTAGAGATGCATCGGTTGTGAGAGTGTAGCTTGGAGCGTCAATCAGGAATGGACGACCTGAAGAGACGTTCTTTTCGAGAGTCCATCACATGAGACCTTTTTTCATTCGAGATGTGATTGTGACTACATCGTTGAAGGTTTCTGAAACTTGAGCCCATTGTTTGTCCAACCCCTCCTGAATATGTCTTATTTTTAGTCGGCAGTGAGGAACAAGTGGGATGCAAGAGGACAACATCCCTAGGAAAGATTTCAACTGCCGGACAGAAGCGGACTCTTTTGATAGGAGGGAGGCTGCTAAGTTGTGAAGACGCAGATGTCTTTCGTGCGACACAAAAGCTTTTGCTCGCTTGGTGTCTACAATGGCTCCCAAGAACAATCTGTTTTGAGCAGGGAGAAATTGAGACTTTTCCATGTTGAATGTGAGGCCCAGGGACTGAAAGAGGGACTTGCAGATTTGAGTGTGTTTGGAAGCCTGCTCGAATGACCGTGCCTTTAGCAGGCAGTCGTCTAGGTATGGAAAGATTTGTACTCCTTGCAGGCGAAGGTGAGCTGCCACCGGTGTGAGGACTTTGGTGAACACTCAGGGAGCAGAACGAAGCCCGAAAGAAAGAACTTTGAATTGGAAGTCCTTTCCAGCTACCCTGAATCTGAGGAATCTTCTGTGCCTTCGCAGAATTGGTAGATAAAAATAAGCATCCTGGAGATCCAAGGTTGTCATATATTCTCCTTGAGAAAGTAAAGGAAGTACCTCCTGAAGGGACAACATGCCAAAAGTTTGTTTTTGATGTATTTGTTTAAGGCACGTAGATCCAGGATAGGACGCCATTCTCCTGACTTTTTCTGTATGAGGAAGAACCTCAAATAAAATCCTCTGCCCCTTTGGAGCTTTGGCACCACTTCAATCGCTCCTTTCCTTATTAGAATTGATAGTGGTTTTAAAAGTCCCTTCAGATGGGCAGGAGGTGGACCAATGGTGGAGAATTGGGAGGAATTTTGAGGAATTCTAATGCATGTCCCGTGCGTACAATATCCAGGACCCATTGATCCGTAGTAATTAGTGACCATTTTGAGTAAAAGTGTGAGATACGCCCTCCAACCCGAGAACAATCGGGTGGGGTTAGAAATAGTTAGTGATGAAAGTCATTGTTTTTAGGAGAGTCCTTTCCTCTGTAAGAGGATTTACCTCTGTACTGTTTGTAGGACGAAGAGGGTTGTTGCCTGTACGATTGTTGACTCTGGGAGGAGTATCGTTGTTGCTTACATTGGCTGGAGGTACCTCGAAAGGAGGAGGAGTATCCACGACCTCTTGCGCCTCGAAAAAGTTGCCTTTTAAATATGAGAATTCCAAGAGCACGAGCCGTGACGGTGTCTTTCTTTATTGTCTGAAGGGCATCATCTATATGTTGGCCAAACAAAGATTCTCCATCATAAGGCATGTCTAATATTTTAGTTTGTACTTCCTGACAAAAAGAAGTGGCCTTAAGCCAGAACTGTCTCCTGAGAATCGCAGCCCCAGCCAGAAGGTGGAAACCAGTGGAGGAGACGTCGATGCAACAGTCAATCATCTCTGAAGAAATCTTTTATCCCTCATGGAGAATTTTTAACGCCTCAGCCTTTGAAGATTCTGGTATTAATTGAACAAGGGCGGAAATGTCCAACCACATTTGCCTGCCGTACCTAACAAGAATGGCCACAGAATTGGCAGCCCGGACTGTTGTTGCTGCCATTGTTGAAAATTTCTTGCCTATAGCATCAAGGCACCTACCTTCATGGTCAGGTGGTGAGGAAATTGGAGATGAAGGATTTCTTCATCGGGGCTGTGCCGCCTGAGTAATGATGGAATCAGGTTTTGTCTGAGAAATTAAACAAGCAGGTGTATTCGTGGGTGCCTTGTACTTTTTAACTAGCCTCAATAGAATGGCTGGAATAGAATTAGGACTTTGCATGATTTTAAGTCCTTCCTGCCAAATGAAATCAATGATGGGAATAGAGCGCACTTGTTTTTGAGGCTGCTCTTTAACCCCTCCCATGCTGATGACTAGCTCAGCTCGTCATCAGCCACGGTGCTCGTGTACTGATGACGAGCTAAGCTCGTCATGGCCGTTAGAACGCTCACATGCGGGGATAATTCCCCTGCTGTGCTGAGCATTCTAAGGAACGAGCGTGGCCGTGACGAGCTCAGCTCGTCATCAGCACACGAGCACTGTGGCTGATGACGAGCTCAGCTCGTCATCAGCACCGGGGCGCTTTGCGCGCCCTCAGCACAGCGGGGGAATTGCCCCCGCAGAGAAGGGGTTAAAATCATAAGAAGCAATCTTCTTCGGTTATCGTCATGGGAAGTTGAAATCTTTTCGCAGCTCTTTCCATGAGCGCATGAAAACTACCAATGTCTACTGGTGATGAGTCCAGAGGAATTGGAGTAGGAGATGGCGTTTGAATCTGGTAGATGTCCCAGTCTGAAAGTATGGATCTATCATTCAACTCACCCTCTTCTCTCTCGCCATCATCATTGTCATCCTCATTATCCTCCTCTAAAACATTAGGGATCTGTTGCTGTTGTGTCCTAGTCGTCGATTTAGAAGGTGTCACCAAAGGGTCTTTAGTGGCTTGACTAGGTGGATGAGGTGCTGGTGATGTCTAAACTCACCGCGGTAAACGGCGATTAAAATCTTCCAGCATATACTGTAGATTAGAGATAAGTGTTAAAGGCATCTGTGCCTTGCGATTGCGGACAAGGGGGGTAACGTTGTGGTCATGGACACCCATGATTACATGGGTGAAATCTAACGTCAGCTTGATGACCGGATTTGCTATACAGAGATCAGGCACAACTCCATGCCCACATTACAAACAACAATTAATGGAAGGCTTACCAAGTGGAGGGATGAATGTCTACTAACAGATGATGAATATAGGTACCTCCATGTCCAACAGATCCGATTTCCGTGCATATACATGTTACCAAGGGGCGTGGCTTAACCAAAATGGCCGGCTAGACATCTTTTAGCCCAGCTCCTGTCCCACTGAAATAAATCCTGCATAATCCTGGCACTTTTAGCGACAAACTTGGTGCTCCCGAGGTGAGGAGCCCTCCCCCCACCCTGGCCCTGAGACGCCATAAATTGGGACTCGGCGCTCTGTCGGGGGTAGAGGACGTCCCCAGCAACCTGGCGCGGACTGGCTGGAGCGGGCGGAAAATGGCGGCTGCCGCACCCTGAGGCCACCGGAGCGAGAGTTCTGCAGGCGAGACGGGGCACTCCCCGCGGAGGCTACCGTAGCAGTGGGGTCACCGGTGGGGTCGCCTGAACAGCGGCGGAGTTACCGGAGGGGACGCGGCACGCCAGAGGTGCCGCAGCCGACAACAGATTGCTTCGCTGGTGAGGCGGGGATCTGCCGGCCGGCCGCCCCATCCTGGTGTAAGGGGATCCTGAGGACCTGCCGGTGCGGCCGAGCGTCCCCCGTTGGGGCCGGAGGTGAGGCGCGCGGCCCAGGCGGACAGCGCAGCAGCCAGTGCACTCCTGACGGCCCGCGCTACGGAGTGGAGCAAAGGCGCCGCGGACCTAGCGGAGCATATCCCCCACTGGTGAAAAGTTCCTTGGCCCCCAGGCAGCATCGGGGGGGCCGAGGAGGAGATCGGAGGACATTCGGGGGAGTCCCCCTCACCCCCCCGCCGGGCGGGCAGTGAGAGCGAGAGGGGTGCACCGGCCCTAGGCCTCGTGGGGGCACGGAGGGGCCTGACACGATTCTCTGGATCCCGGGGGACGAAGCAGGGCTGGCGGCGAGGGACCTATAACATAGGAGCGGCGGTGGCGGCGGGCAACCCCCGCGCTCCCCAACGGGCCCAGCGGAGTGTCGCTTGGGGGGTCTGGGGGTGTTGTCACCCCCCACTTATTGATTGGGGCCCACCGGCTCGGCTGGAACAATAGCGTAAAGGACGCCGGGTGGAGCGAAGACACTACTCGGGCGCGGGAGCGAAGAAGAGGTGGCCGCGAAGGTGAGACACCCCGTAGCCCGGACCTGCTGTGTGGAGGGCCGGCGGAGGGGGTGATCTCTGTGACCGGGCTAGCGAGGGGCCACCCTGACTTTCCCACCCTCGCCCCGGTCCTGTTTGGGGCCCAAGAGCGCTGCTGAGGCCTCGGCGGTGGAGAGAACCGGGCCGCCCAGGGGGAAGCCTGACTGACTGCCATAGGAAAACGCAGTAGTATGAGAAAGGACCGACCGACGACTAGGGGAGCGCAGGCCAACAAGATTGACCAGTATACGGTCCCGGGGCCCACAGCGGCGGACCGCCCCGGACGGGATCGGAGGATGGAGGCCCATACGGAGGCGGCAGCGAAAGATAAAGCAGATATCCTGGCGGGGATCCGTGACTCCAGGGCAGCACTAGAGAATAAGATGGATGGAATGGCTATGGACATTAATCACCTGCGTTTGGACCTCAGAAAGGTGGCGGACAGGGTCACCACCACGGAAGGAGGCTTATCGGTACTACAATCAGAGGTCCAACAGATGAAAGACTCGATTGTGGCCCTCCAGGACCAAGCGGCCCGGTTGGAAGAACGGGCAGAGGATGCAGAAGGGCGGTCCCGGAGGAACAACCTCTGCTTCTTGGGCTTCCCGGAGCGTGTAGAGCACCCGGCGACGGACCTGTTCCGTGAGGACTGGATAGGCAAAGTCTTCCCAAACTTGCGCTTCTCTAAGATATTCGCCATCGAGAGAGCCCACAGGACCCTGGGACCGCCCCCGAAACCGGGCACTCCACCTAGGGCCATAATAGCCCGGTTCTTTAACTTCAGGGACCGCGACGTGATTCTTCAACATATCCGCAAGACTGGCCCGCCCAGGTTCGAAAACCATGACATACACATCTTCCCAGACTACACTAGGAAGGTACAGGACCTCAGAAATGACTTCTTGCAGGTCAAGCGGCGTTTGCGGGCCCACGATGTTAAGTACCGTCTGCTTTTCCCGGCCCGGCTCAGAGTGCAACACAACGATAGGACACACTTCTTCGACCTCCCTTCTGATGCGGAGGGGTGGATGGACGCACTGGGACTGGCGAGCCACGACCACGCGCAGGGGTGGCAGGAACAGCGACGTTGAAGTGCACACAGGCGGAGCCGGCGACACAGAGAGAACAGTCAACCCCTGAGGTAACGAGCCCCCGTGGAAAGTGGACGCATCACAGTGGGACCGGATGGTACCTTGCAGACGGAACTTCCGGAATCCCAACACAGAACCAATTTTCCCCACTGTGCCTGGTTCAAGAAACCCAGTCGGACGCAGGGGCAGGAACGAGCCCAGTAGATGAACAAGCGCAGAATGAGTGACGGGTGCATCAGGTGGTCCATATGTAAGGCATGGGGTCCTGGACGCTGTGAGTACTTTCCTATCTTGCTCTGAAGGGGGCGCTGCAGTTGGACGGAGTAGGGCTGAGGATATTTTATGTACTAATAGGAGGGCAGAGATGGGGGGGCGGGGAGCGATGCACCTGTTCCGACATAGTGAATCTTACTAAAGTGCCAACTTCCACTCTTGAGGCCGGTTGTAGTGTGCCACAAGGACCTGCTAGGCCCCGGCTGGGCAGGGCTGCGTGGTACCATGCAGTCGGCCGACGATTCAACTTCAAGGGAAAGGGACATCTCTGGACTACTAAATACTCAATTTTAGTAACTACTTTGTTCATGAAGTTGAAGGGGGGGATTTGAGGGGGGGTATTTCTTTGGGGCGGGGTTCGAGGTCTCCTGACCGGTTCCAGATTGGGAGATGCGATGCTACCGCCCGAGGGTGGGTGTTGCTGGAGTTCCATGTTGCGGGTTAGGGTGGGATGCTGCCGGGATGGTTTCTGCTCCTGCTTTAAATTGTGGGGGAAGTGCACCTAACAGAGGGTCGAGTGCAATGAATTGCTTACAAGGTCTGAATGCTGCGGGGTCATGTCACGTAATGGTGAGGGCTCAGGGGACCTCCTGCTGGGTGTCGTCATGTCAAACACTCAGCTACCATGGCGGATGACGCATGTAAATATAAGCTCATCACATGGAATGTCAGAGGGCTTAGTAATACGATCAAGAGGATCAGGGTGGCCACCTATCTTCGTCGTTATAATGTCAAAATTGCCTTCCTTCAGGAAACACACCTCTGGGGGGGACTGCCTTAAACATGTCCAGCGAAGATGGAGGGGTCAGTTCTTTGCCACCTCCTACTCAGGGTTCGCCAGAGGGGCCCTTATTTGGGTAGCTCCGGGGGTTCCTTTTAAGGCTGTGCACTCCAAGATAGACCCAGAGGGCAGATTTGTTATAGTGGTGGGCACTTTGGATGGTCATGATGTATGCCCCGAATGTGGATGATGGTGAGTTTTTGGGTCAAGTGTTGGGACAGGTGGATATTGACCCTGACATGGAGCTCCTAATGGCTGGAGATTTTAATTGTGCATTGGACGGCGATTTAGATAGGTGCCCCCCCAAATTAGATGCGAAGCCTAAAATGAGGGAAGCACTAACTCAGATGCTTCGTAGTTATGACCTGGTAGATGTTTGTAGGCATCGTCACCCGGTTAGGCGGGTGTACTCGTGCTATACACCTGCTGCCGACACCCACAGTAGGTTGGACTACTTCTTCCTCCAGGGCGGGGTCACTGATCGGGAGGAGGACATTCATTATTTGGCGCGTTACTTGTCAGACCACTCTTCGCTCTTGCTTATGTACCTGGTGGGTGGTCTCCTGCCCGGGGTCCCGCTCTGGAGGCTTAATGTTGAGGCGTTGGCTGATCCCGTATATAGGGAGACTATCTCGCAAGGCCTCGAGGCGTATTTGGATGTGAAATGGGGGTCGGCCAGTACCAGGGCAATTGAGTGGGATGCCATGAAGGTGGTTATGGTGGGTGTCTGCCTCTCCACAGGAGTAGGGGTCAAGCGGGTATTAGAAGAGGAGCTTAGACAGCATGAGGACACGCTGGCAGAACTAGAAAGGAACTTCCCCACTGACAAGGAGCAAAAACCGGAATGGACGGCCACGCGGCAACACCTGGGGGACACTTGGGCCTCCCTCGGCAAGTTTAACAGAACGACCAGTAGGAAAAAGTGGTACGCGGAGGGTGACAAGGCGGGGAGGTTACTGGCACGTCTGATTCGAGCCGAAACTCGACCTCACCCGATTTCGGCACCGAGGGATGACTTGGGCCAGTTAGTATATACCCAGCAGGCGATCACTGAGGTGTTCCGCTCCCATCTGTCTAAAACATATTCGGACTCACAGTCCCTAGCGGGCATGGAGGACATGGAACAATATCTGGAGGGGGTACAATTGCCAAGTATCGAGGCTGAGAGTCAGGAAGACTTGGGTGGGCCACTCCGAGAGGAGGAAATAAGAGCGGCGATAGCCCATCTACAGACGGCTAAATCCCCGGGGTTGGATGGCCTCGCAGCTGAACTTTACAAAGATTTCAAAGATGTTTTGGTCCCGAAACTCCTGGAGGTGGCTTCGGAGGCATATGATCGGGGCTTGCTCCCGGACTCCATGCGAGCGGCGACAGTAGTCATGCTCCCCAAACCGGGGAAGGATCCTCTTCTCCCAGGATCCTATAGACCCATATCCATGTTAAATGTGGATTTAAAAATAATCAGTCAGGTCCTCGCCTCCAGACTCCTTCCATATCTCCGACGCCTGGTCCATGATGACCAATCGGGATTTATCCCGGGCCGAAACACCTTGCGGAATATACGCCGCCTGTTATGCAGACCATAGAGGGTCGGGCTGGACAGAACACGCTGGTTTTCCTAGACATAGAACAAGCATTTGATTCGGTCCGATGGCCCTATTTATGGAAGGTACTTTTAAGACTAGGACTGGGGGAGGGATTCGTACGATGGGTTCGACTGCTCTATACCAGACCGGTAGCCAGAGTTCGCACGGGCAGGTGCGTCTCGGAGGAGATACCTATTTTGAGGGGTACTCGCCAGGGGTGCCCTCTCTCCCCCCTGCTTTTTGCCCTGGCCATGGAGCCGTTGGCATGTCATCTTCGTTCGGTGCTTAGAGACCAGGGCATTCAAATAGGGGCGATGGAACACGTGGTGTCCTTATATGCGGACGACGCCTTGATCTACCTGCGTCAGCCAACGCACTCCCTGCCGATCCTGATGGCCGCATTAACGCAGTTCACAGCCGCTTCCGGTCTGGCAGTCAATAAAACAAAATCCCAGTTGTATGCGATTGGGACGCAGGAAGAGTGGGAAGGGGTTCCACGCCCTGAGTTGGGACTCCCATGGGTGGATGACACACTGCGCTACCTGGGGGTGTGGATAAGCCGGCACTCCGACACCTTTTTCCAGCATAATATGGGACGGATAATCCGAGGTCTAAAGGGAAGCATCGCCTTTTGGAATACCCTCCCGCTTTCCCTGATGGGAAATATAGCCTTAATTAAGATGGTGATCCTCCCGCGTTGTTTATACACTGTGCAGGGGTCCTTTTACGAGATACCACATCGGGTTTTTCGAGAGTTGGACTCGCTCCTCATCCTCCTGTTATGGAATGGGAAGCGATGCAGGGTGAGTTTGGAGGTCTTAAAGCCCAGTTGGGGCGCAGGTGGTTTAGAAGTTCCCGACCTGGAGATGTACTATTTTGCCTCACAACTACAACACGCGGTCGCATGGCTGGATACGGACCCCTCGTGGGAAAGATCCTTAATGGAGAGGACGTTTGGAAACAGGCAACTGGGGGCATTGCTTTGGCGTTGGGGGGGTCAACCGGAACATACCCTACCACCGGCACGGTTGATGGCGTCGATCTGGGATCGGGTGACACGATGCCTCCTCCACAGCAAACCCTTCGCCCCGGACTTGGATCTGTGGCTCTTACCGCCATTTGTCCGGATTGCACGGGTCATGGCTATAGATAAATGGACGAAGGGTGGGTGCCTGATGGTAGCGGACTTGTATCCGAATGACCACTTTGTAACTTATCAGGAGGCGGTAGCCTCCTTTGAGCTTGGCCCGGGACAATTCCTCCAATAAGCGAAAATAGCGGCAACAGGGCGGCAGTTGTGGCCAACATTCCCAGAGGCTCCAGGGCTCACCCGTACACTGGTCACAATGTTGGCGATGGCTGGGGGTCGGAAGTTTGTGACTCACCTTTATAGGGCCTAGAGGGACGACAAGAAGTTGGGACCCCTGACGATTGAGAACAGATGGCAGCGGGCGTGTCCGCAGGAGATCACCTCCCGTGACTGGGAAAAAATTCATGAAAGTGTGAGGAAAGTGTCAGTTAGCAACAGATTCAAATTAATTCAGTACAACATTGTACATATGACACTAGGGATGCGCACTGCCCACTATGCCGCAACCCAAAGGCAGACTTTGTGCATATGGTATGGGTGTGTCCGGTCCTCCAAACATACTGGGAGTCAGTCATGGAGGTTTTGGAAAAGGTGTCGGGATGGGTGGTAGATTTGGACCCCCGCCCATGCCTCTTGGGCCTGATCCCTCGAGACCCCAAACGAAAGGTGAGCAGGCGGTTTTTGGTATTGGGCCTGGTGACGGCTCGACGCCGCATTGCAATACACTGGTTATCCCCACAGGGTCCTGCGCTGCAGAGATGGAAGTCTGACCTGAGAGAACGGGCACTGGCAGAAGAAGACCATATAAGGCGTACTA
Organism: Lissotriton helveticus; assembly: GCF_964261635.1. NCBI lineage: Eukaryota > Metazoa > Chordata > Amphibia > Caudata > Salamandridae > Lissotriton > Lissotriton helveticus. The sequence goes on from NC_136060.1 coordinate 387,570,389, forward strand.
GAAGGGATGGGAAGTTGCACGAGGTTCTCCAGGCCTGGAGAGTTATGGTCCAAGAGTTGGTGGGATTGGATGCCCCTCTGACGCAAAATAGCCCGGAACTGGTAGAAACGGGACAAGAAGGCATTAGTCCTCCAGAAATCACAACACCTGGTGACCCGATATGAGGAGCTGATTGCACAGACCAGATATAACTGTTTTTGCTTGTTTCTGGTGAATCAAATTGTAAGGCACACAGACCACATTGGGAAGGGTTCTAATCTCGGCAGGGGGTGGGGGGTGGGGGGGTCGGTAGGGAACGGGAAAGTTGTGGATTGGAGAGGGGGGAAGGGTGGGGTGTCATGGGAGTTTAATTGCGTTCAAGAAAGTTTTTGCGACACGCGATAAGCAACGTCACAGTGTCCATACAAGGGGTGGTTGGGGTCCTCATGATCCTCATGACTGTTATGCAACTGACTCTTGATAATATTGTGGAGATAATTTTTTTTCACGACTAGAGCAATTGCAATGTGTGGTTGTACCTTGTTGGATATACTGTGCAGGAGATGAAAAACTGGTGAAACTTGAGAATTAAATGTGTGAGTAACGGGGAGGGGGGGTTCTTGTTTATAAAATCAACTGGTTTCGAAAATCCTAGAAGTCTCTAGCCTACAGTTATGTTGTCTCCCCAGGGCGAGACGGAGGGTATTGGGGATTGTATGTAGGTTTACCACATAATTGCTACAATATGATAACTGATTATCCTATAGATGTGCAGACCGACCTACGGGCACCCCCATTGGGGTTGCCCCCACGCCGCCGGACCCCAGGGTTGTCGGCTGAAGAGCTGTGTTATTCCTGAAGTGATAAGCTGACTCGATGTTCAACGCAGCCGGCCCCAGGGTTGTAGGCTCATTGCTGTGTTATTACTAGTGTGCAAAATAAAAGTCTTTGAAATCCCAAAAAAAAAAACACAAAAAACCCCCCACATATTACCAAAAGTGCACAAAGGAGGCAGATTTCCCCCGGGAATACCCATTATTTCGGGTATAGGCTCGCCAACGGAGCGGCTCTGAATTAATTGATCTTACAGGTTCGGTCACTGAACTGCAAACTTATCTAACCTACCTGAATGACAACCCCTACAATGTTAAGCTATCCATGTCACATCACAATGAATGCATTGACTTCTTGAATATTCACTTCTTTGTTAAGGAGGGGCTGGTACACAGCACGGTTTTTAGAAAAAGTACCTCATGTAACAGCACATTACATGCTACAGTGAACATGCCAGCTCAGTAATCGCTAATATCCCTATGGGGAGATGGTTAGAACCCGCAGAATCTGCAGCAGAGATACAGAATTCAAAGATAACATCAGAGACATCAAACAACGTTTCACACATAGGGACTATGACCTTCACACTCTGAATAAAGCAGAACAGAGAATACTTCAGCTGCCCAGATCTGATACCCTCCAAGTCTCTACGGCCAACACCAGAAGGGGTGCCACCAAAATAGGGAGAACCAGAGACAAGGTCTAATTCTTTACCAACTTTACGACACAGAGCAACAACAATTTTCAGGCCTTCAGAAGCCATTGGCATCTGCTTTGGGATATCCCCAAACTGCGTCCCTTTATTGATAAGAAACCATCTCTTGTCTATAGAAGAGGTCAAACACTAAGGAGAACACTATGTCCAAGTTACATCACAACAAAGCCCCCGACTAGCTGGTTACCCAATGCTCCTAAGGGGTTCTTTACCTGTACTAACTGCAATATGTGCATGTTTGGCAAGACTAAATGTAAGGAATTTTGCCACAATACCACCAGGACACACAAGATCAAACACTTCATCAACTGGAACACCCAGTATGTAGTGTACACATTAGAATGCCCATGCGGGTTGATATATGTGGGCAGCACTGCACGTAATCTTAAGAAAAGGATACAAGTACACCGCAGAGCTCTCCTAAATGGCGATACCAGATACCCTATGACAGAACACTACAGGAGTACACACAGAGATAACACATTCAGGTTTTGTGGCATCAACCACGTACCATCTAACACACGGGAGGGAATAGGGAACTGACACTGCGCCAGCTGGAGTCAAAATGGATTTGTAGACTCCAGACTGTCACGAAGGGCCATAATATTGACCATGAGTTCCATTACTTTTTGAAATAATTGGCCCGATCGAATTATAGTGACAGGTTCGCTGTTGTAAACCCTATCTACTTAGACAAAGTGGTGACCCTGATCTACATATGGCAGAGCCCTGATTGAATTGGATACACTGATTAATCCTGGCCACCAGGACTGTCGATGCATTATAGGCCCATGTATCTCTATATTACATTTGCGGTACGGCCACCTTCATAATGGGCCTCATGTTTTGACCTCCTTTTATTCCATTTGTTTCTCACGTTTTCTTTTTTATTACTTTTTTCTTTCATTACTGATACCATAACCATGTCAGTAACCGACTTGTCTTTATATATCCCACTCCGCACTTTTGATGAAGTATTTTTATTGATACCGTAGAACCTATGTGCTTTTGCATGTTTTTTCCTAAAGTCCTCTTTGGCTACAACCACCTGGACAATAAGATATATGCTTCAAATCGCTGATCCCTTTTCTTGTTAATACCTCCCTTTACCTTTATCCAACCACCCCATATTAGTTTTTTTTCTTAATCTTTTTCTTTTCCTTATTCGGACACCGCGGTACATCAAGAGTGATCATTCACCATACACTTACTACATCATATGCCTTATCCACCAGAACAGCATTGCAGGCTGCTGGTCACGCCCTTACCTTTTCCGAGCTTTGGATGCCTATTAAGCACCGTTAGTTCATTGATATTAGCCCTCAAGTGAGCCACCGTTATACCTGCTCTTTAGATCCACTCTCCAACCAGGCATACTTGGCTCGTTATTATCAGTTCTATACCTAGCCGGTTTATACCTGCTTTTTAAATGTATCTTTCACGTGACGTTAGTATTGATCGGCACCCGCCCATTGGAGCGGTTATTGGTTCCAACACCATGCCCAACGGAGATTACTGCTCCGTGTAGGATCACTGAATTCTTTCGTTTTCTTTTCATTGTTTTAGACTCTTATTTTACAGCGGGGGTACCGAGCCGGTACTCCATTACACATTTTGGCGAGTTCGCATATTGAGACCACATCATACTGAGCGCTCAGAATTTAGTGCACGGGTTAACTTGCAACCAGCACGGGGCCTACAGTCTGTTCTTACTTGCTGTTATCTGTCAAACAACGGGTTGCTAGGCAACGCTGCTCGTCCTACCATGACGGGGAGGACAGCTGGGCCTGACGTCAATGGAACGCACAGCCGAGCTCTCCAGTTACTTTACTATCTTTCTTGGCCTCCTACCAATAGAGTCTTTCTACGATTGCAGCTTACCTCTTCGCTTTCACGCGCTTCTTTTTGACATATATAGGACCTTTCTCTACCCTTCGGTCCCACTTTCCGTTTTGCCGCTACGCGATCACTTCTATTCAGGTAAGCTCAAGAAGCATTTTTCACGTGTTTATTATGACCGCCAGTATCCAGGCTGAACAGAAGTAGCTTACTCTATCATTCCCGGCATTGTCCCTCCCTTTCCCCTGCCTCACCGTTACAATGCTCGTCCTTTTCCGTATGCACCGTGACACCATTCTGTGGCATTTATATAACTCTACATGCACTCATCTGTGCTACCTTTGTCTGATGTTGCCTTCTTACACCAGGACTTGATTTTTTCGTTGCTGCTTTTTTAGCAACCATGTAAATGCCTTATTATGTTTTCCCTTCTTGGCTCGCCTGCCACGTATGGGATTCATCCTTTTTTATCACCAGTTATATTCCTCAAGAAACTGCCAGACCCTTTTACCAAGACGCACAATCTGGAATGCGGCTCCCTTTCTTCTAGCGCAACTTCTTTCCTCATCACAAAGCCACCGATCACCCGGTGCGCCTGTCCCATTTTTTACTCATTTAACCACTACATTCCTCCCCTTCTTGTCCTTGCCCACACTAGGTTTTTGCCATTTTTGCATGTGGTAGGCTACGCTTCCTGCCATACTTGTCCTTGCGCACACTAGGCTTCTTTCCCTTTTTTTTCATGCGGTAGGATACGCTTCGCAAACCTCCGGCACTTGTCATGGGCCCCTGTGCACCATAACTTGTCCTTCATTCATTTATTTGGGATTTAGGTTTAAGACTGAGGACACTTAGGGTCCCACCTAATGCTTTACCGATTATGATAGTACTTTTAGTCCCATAGTTCTCTCGTCTAGTGCTTAAGTATCCTATGTTTCTATCTTGCAGTGCTTCAACTCTGGCCCTTACCATGGTGGCCCATTGTTCACCTCGGTAACGCTACTAAGCGACGCAACCCCAAACACTTGGAACTAATCTTCCAGTGAGATTTTCGAACAACTATATAAACGGTATGTACACATTGCTGTGATCTACTTCGTATTGATTCGAAGGGACCAACTAGTATGACTATACTCAACAATACAGAGATTTCATTTCTAACACTTAAATTGATGCAGTCCCATCAGTTGGCATTTTCCTTGCTTTTCTACTTCTCTTCCTTTTTCTCCTTGCACCAAGTACTTTATGTTACTAGTAGTGGAAAAGGGACTTTCGTCGTCATCCAAGTTGGCCCTCATCCATCTCGAGCCGGGGGCCAAAACATTTTACCAAAAACAAGAGGACTCCCTTTAACTGAAAGCAGCTATGGAAATTAAGATGGTTAATTATATACTATTTTTATAATACCGTGCCATGAAAGACTCATGCCTCACTATGCAGCAAGTTTACTTGCAAAAATGGAAGGTAGCACTTACAATCCCATTAATATTATTATACCAACACTATACTATATTTTTTTATAATATCAAAACTTGATGTAATCAAGTATCATAATAGCTTCCCACCCATTACACATATACTTAAGGCCTCTACACATCAGTTTACTCCTCACTAACTGCCACGATTGTTTTTTATCTTCTGTATATTAGCACTGACACCCGGGGTCGTTACTCCCCCTAGGGTTTCTGGTTTATATTGTGTTTTAATATATATGTCTCTTTGTTTGCTATGAATATTTCCCTTCCCTTCATGTAGAGTATGTATATACACATATGTCACAAACCTTTGTTGTATATCTAAAAAATTTCGCAACTGTGATTGTTGGACTGGGGTGTTTTTGTGAATGTACCAGTTTGGGTTCTCATGTATTTATTTATGTTTAATTTTCCAGCCTTGACGAAGTTCTTTCAAGAACGAAACGCGTTGGCTGTTTAGTGTTCATGCATTTGGACTTATATGAATAAAGACTCTTTCTACAAAGAAACTGATCTGTAGTGTAGTTCCTATATTCCCAATAGGTTCTGCGCATTGGAATAGTGTATCTTGTAGTTTAGACGTAGGACTGAAGTCAACTAGGTCTCTACCAAATATACTAAACTTAATTGTGTGTGTGCCAGCTAGCTCAGAGGTCACTAGAAACGTTCTCGAATAAACAAGAAGGGATTAGTTTCTGACAACCACTTAAAACATGACAACTTTGTTCCCCAAGAATAAGAAATATATCTCTAGAGTCACGGAAACAATAGATAGTTATTTCACTCAGTCAATCGTGCATGCTTCGTTTCACCAGAGGTGCAGAGAAAAAGAGACGGGCGTTTTCAACAAAAGGGTATTTATTGAACAGTCTTCTTTCTCAAGCATAAGAAATGAACTGCTGCAATCGTAATACTGGTGGTAAAGTACAAAGCGTACAGTACGAAGAGTATTATAAAATAATATTGTAACAGCATGATATGGTTTCTAAGCCATAAAATACCTAAAATGCATAAAATACATACAGTGATAAATAATTACTAAAAGTACTCAACTGGTGCTTCTAAAATAAGCCTACCCCGGTGTACCTAACCTAGGTCTAGTACAAGGGAAGAAGTAGGGTGTAGCCTAGTTTTAGTATTATTTGCCAAGAATCTATTCCATGAATTCTCTTAGGGTCTTATCGGCTCCATACCTTGGTTTTAGAATGTAGGTGGTCTTGTATCTCTCTCTCAGGACTCGATTTCCCAGCAACCCGCAAGGGTAGCCTGGAAACACTGGAGCTGGATTTCTCGACAGGAGAAAGTACAGCGTCTCTCAGTGCGTCAGCTGGAGGGTCGGCTTTCTTTGGCACTTGCTGAGGCAGGGCGCGTCTGGCAAGTAGATAGTCGAACTGCTCCAAACCACCGTGTGTTTGTTTGGACAAGTGTGGGCAAATTATACCGTGAAGGTGCCGAGTTTAATAATAACGTCATCAGAGACTTAATTCTCTGAAAACTCCATGATTTCTTGGATAACTTAATATTCATGCAGGGGGAAGTCCCTGACTGCTGAAGGCGGGTTTTTCCAAGAAATCGTTGTAGATTTTCGGAACTAGTGGAAGAAGCCAAGCCGTATTACGACTACTTGAGCTATGTCTTAAAATGGTTATGATTTCTATGCCTAAATAAGGATACATTATTTTAAACCTATATAAGGGCATGAATTGGGAAAATTACACTAGGGTCCTAAAAGGCTATACAACCGATCAAGCTTCATTATTAACCCTTGAACATTGTTGGTAGTGCACCACTCCATCTTCTTTACAATTTCGTTTCCCGGCCACGGGTTGTACCCCTCAAGGGTGGGCACAGGAGTTGTATGTGCACACCACTAAATTACAGATATATAAAGCAGCTTTTGGGGAACAGTAAGAGGTCAGTGCGGCATCTGGAGTCCACCGTTAGCCCTCTGCATGTAGCACAGGTGTAGTCAGACTCTGACGGGGAGAACTCACCCCCTTTGAAGTGAAAGGTTGATCCTTGTGCTGTTTCTTCATTACCTTAGGTGTAGTAGATATCTTCTGGTGTTCACTGGTTCTCTTCAAAGATGAAGTTTTGATGGAAGACACACTCCCCACATCAGAGACAGGGTTCTCAAGGTCTTCTGAGAGAAGGTTCTACACATTTTGCAATCCTTAACTTGATGTTCAGGATACAGGCAATACATACATTTTTTATGAGGGTCTTCAGAATGAAGTCTCTGCTTTCCACAGGAACCACAGGGGACTTCTTGGTGGTAAACATTCCCAAAAACTAAATTCTTGAGAGAAATGGGAAGAAACAGCAGAGCTCAGGGAGACTCCCTTCACACGACGTGCGGTAGAAAATCTGAGGGCCTGAGCCTCTGAGGAGAACATTCTAAGAGGGTGCGGACTCCTGATTGGCCGGAATTTGGACCAAATCATAATGTCTAGGATAGATCATAGAAGTGATATATTGTCTATCGAAAGAAAACTCTATGGTATTTTGCTTTCTCTATGTATATTTGCTTGTGTTACAGCTACATTGCTATGTTATGTACCGTGGGACTCCCACTTCGAGAACCGGGAATATTCAAGCATGTGAATCTATGAAAGACACCCCAATACTGGAGAAGTTTCAAGTTCTGAACACACAAAATTAATTTGAAAACTCAGGGGTGATGAGACCATTCCTTGCCAAATGAGAAATGTTGCCAGACTACTGCTCCTTGATTACTGGTATCAAATGGAGCTGCACCTTGACAGTCTTGCAAATGTTTTAATTGTGTATGAGGAAGTGGATGACTAAGTAATACCAAGCTAGTATTTGGAACACAATCTGCACCTTCTCAAGGAAGCATTGAAAGCAGATTGACTTCATTTAGACACCAAATAATCTGAAAACTCCATACCTACAGTGCACATTTCCATAATTAATTCAGTTATTTTTGGAACGGGTTTCTTCTTGAAAGGGCAAGACTATGACCTAGGTAATAATTTCTAGACAATATTGTGAGCTAGGCATGACTGCACATGCACATTAATTGCTCTGAGGCTGATGGATGGCAGATATTTTAGTATAGGTAGGAACAACTCTTCCATTGCTTCTGGATAAACATTTTTTTTTGATGTGGTGCCAAGTCTGTAAATTGTACAGGGAACGATGGTCAAATAAATAACCAGAGGGCAGGTTGTATGGGAGCAGCGTGCACGGAAGAAGCCAACAATGCAATTCTGGTCTGTGCGTAAAAAACTGCTGTGACCGAGCTGTCTATATACATCAAAATATGCTGAGTCCTTAGGACTTTTGGAGCCACAACAGCAGCCCATGACTGAAAACTGGCTACACGCCAGTGTCTGCCTCACACAGGAAGTTGGGGCCTCTCATGTATCCAATCGCTTTAATGCACCTTAAACTGTGAAGAGGAAGATGCAAGATGTGGTTCTTGATGACAAGCCATATACCTGGTAGGTAGAGAGAGTCTGGGTGTCCCCAGGAGGGCAGGTTTAGAATGTTTCAGACACAGGGATGCATAGAAATCTTCCATAGGTACTTTCTCTTTTATGCACTATTGACTCCATTGGCTACCTTTGAGCTGCATATACTAAAGCTTCACATAACTACTGTTCAACAACTACTATTTTCGTAATCACTATTACTAGCCTGGTTACATAGCCATTTTGCATTGCGATTACACAAATTAACAGGATGTAACCTTGTGAAACAACAACCCTGCTGAATCGGAGCTGGAGACACAGGTTCAGGTAAGTGAAAGCAACAGTAGGGCATAAAACACTAAAAACAGGGACAATTGTGCAAAAAATGGAACATGGTTAGGCAAGGCAGTGATTTTACAAGGTCTGCCTTATTTCGCATAAATGTGTCTTTTTGCTCAAGGCACTGCAGAGGGTGGCACTAGTTGCAGAAACATCACCCAAAGAAGAAAACCTGAACTGGCCGAGAGGGGAGCACCAAGCCTCCAGAATCAACTGAACAAACCAGACTATCCACTGGGAACAGTGGAAGGAAAACTGAAGCTGTTGCATTAAGATCAAGAGGGGGATTCCAGTCCATAACCTTTGTTTACAAGTTTCATACACGATTCTACCCCTCCTCACCAAGTTGTTTTCTGATTTGTGTAGCATTTACAGCTCACCAGTTATCGCTTTACTTTATTTTTCAGAGGGTCAGCGAGCTTGTGAATTTATTGTGACCATTGCTATAGCAGTACTTACCACCATTTACCAATGCTTCCAGATTGATTCTGGCTGCTTTTTATTTTCCAACCACTTCTGAAGAATTTAGATAATGTAATCCTGCACCCAGAGGCCAATGAAATTATATTAATGTCAAATGCTATATTTTTCTTGACTTCAAGTTTAAGTGAGATGGCTACTTTTATAATTCATCTGCCCTTTACCAAAACAGCCATGTTTGTGCCTTTTAACCATAGATTGCACTCCTGAATAGATACCAACACAGTACCTCCAAAAGAATGGAGGGTCTCAAAAGTTTATTCACATCATGAAATCCTGCTGGATTGAGGTGACAGAATCACCCTCTCTGCGTACTTGACTGTCCTGGTAGTACTGCTTGGAGAACAAATGCACAAATGACATTTTAGCAGCCCAACAGATGTTTAAAACAGGAACACCAGGTGCCACCTCAGTCAAAGCAGCTGTGGCCAGGAAAGAAATGGGCCTAAAAGTGCTGGGAGTGCTCCTTCTTGGTTAGGGCATATCATGTGTTTATACAAAGGATGATCAACCTGAAAAGAGTTCACTTCAATTATTGCCTTCCATGTCTTAGCATTGACAAAGCCCATTGTTGACACAATAATACTTTGTAAGCAGAACTCTCATCTGGTCCAACTGGAGAAGCCTTTCCTCCTCCTTATAGGGATGTGGCAGATAGAAAAAAAGCAGTGAGGGCGATGGCCTGACCCATATGGAAGGGCTTAACAACTTTCTTCTGAAAGGCCCAAGTCCTCAACACCAATTCGTCAGGAAAGATGACATTAGATAAAGGGAGATGGGGGGGGGGGGGGGGGGCAGTGGAGGCACTGACAGCACCTGCAGGTCACTAATGAACAATGTACTTACCTTTGGGAACACCTTATCTAATACAGACAGTACCTAGCAACAAATTCCTTACCTCAGAATTGTGCCCAGGTGCCAGAAATGTTTCACAGCACATTGCTAGAGGGCATTGAGTGACTCTGTAGCGACATCGACCACAGGATGTGACGTGGACGCAGTCCATATAAGCCCCACTCTAACACACTGACGTCAATTTCTTCTGTGACTACTTGCCACGCATAGAAACAGTCTATAGAAACAGTTTGCCAGAAAGAGACAGCTTAGTGTCGAACAAATACAAAGTCCTAAAGAAAGGCATCAGAATCCCAAGAATGAGATCTTGTAGATAATAGTAACAGCAGTTTACAAAGCGGGGAGGATGGGTGGGTCAGTAAGGATTCTACTGCTACATCCTGTCTCTACCAGATAAGGCATTACCGAACGTAAGTAACTTCTTTATCTGATAGACATCTAGACGCAGAATAGATACCCAAGCAATATCACTCCCAGAGGAGGGTCTGCAAACAGTATCCACAAAAGATCCCCAAATAGCGACCAGGCTCTTGTGGGAATATGGAAAGGAAAAGTAGCAGCTCCATTAGGAGGATGGTGGAAGCCGGTAGGGAGCATAAGTCTGCAAGACAGTCGTAGTATGCGAAAACAAATCAAGAGGAGAGAAGAAAGTGCTGGAGAAAACACTTCCACAAAAACAACTATGTACCTCTCCAAATAGTAACCAAACCATAACTGGACAAGATGAAGGAACAAGGAAAACAAAAGATGCCACTGTGCCAGAGCACCTTGTCGTAGAGACAAACATGTGAACTAAACCCACCCTGAGAAATGCAGGAAAAAGAGGGAGGAAGGATCTGAGAATACATCAAGATGGAAAATAGGGAGCGAAAACGAATCGACTCTACCCCCAAAACATTGCGAGAAGCACAACAGCAAGGAAAGGAAGAACAGTCTTGGACAGAAATCCTCCGAGCGAGAAGGTAACCCTCTGGGGCTAAGAAACGAAGAAGCCTAGAGGAGCAAGGAAAAAAAGTAGACACAATGACCAAGCCAAGGTTGAACTAGAACAGCAAGAAAAGCATAGCTACAAGAGCAGATAAGCATATCCTATGGGAAGCCTACCTGCAGGAGGTCTGTATACACGGAAACACAGACACACACACATACATTTATACACATACATATATATACACGTATATAATATATACATATATTTATCACCCAGAAACCTCCCCAAACTCATTAGAGAGGCAACCAGCACTCTAAGTGAAGGGATTACATCTGGTTTATTCAGTCATACCACAACGGGCACTGGACCACCAGAGACAAGTTTCGTCAGAGACTCTGCCTTTTTCAATCTGAAATGCTCCATATTGGTGCTCAATTTAAAGATCATAATCAGTAAACACAAACAATGTACTTGATTCTAGCAGCACATTATCAAGCATGTTCGATCACTACAGGAGACAATGTCACTTTAAAACATTAAGACACCATTATGACTCCCAGTATAAAAAAAATTAATACTCAAAGTGAGTATATTTACAAATAGGTCTATAGAATTCACAATCAATCCTCATGGCAGTAATACACGTGGTGACAATAATCCATACACAGTGTTTCAAAGTCCCATCATGCATCTGGAAGTACATGTCAACAACTGGACTGGAATGTGATTAAAAGTCTTCAGCTGCAAAGAAAGCAATCAAGTGTCTTTGAATACACAAAACCACACGCTCTAACAGTCACTCTATACACTTTCCAAAATGTAAAACCTGCATTTCTGATCGAGGGACATCCAGCCTTCGTATTCTAAATGAGACTCTGCTCTCACAGGTTAAAGTATGCACATGCAGGTGGCAGTGACTATTTAACATCAAGTCCTTTGTCCGCTGTGGATAAGTCTGACAATCAGCATTGTAGTCCCTTGACCTCACCACTAGGCCAATGCCTTCTGCAGTGCCCAGCTCCATAATCGGGGAGGCATTCCTACGGTAAGGTAAAGCCTTACAAGCAAGAACACCAATTCCCGGCAATATATACTTACATTACCATACACACACACAAATATATACACATATATACACACATATATATACATATATATATTGAACGAAGAGTCCTGACCGCCAGAGGTAGCGGTTCCAATATTGGATGTTTAGTCGATTAACAAACACCAAAGAAGCCACATCACTAGTTCCAGTGTCAGCAATCCATATTTATTTACAGCAAAGTGCAAGAGCAAGTGCCCTCCCTGACGCGTTTCGCTCCGCAAGCGGAGCTTGATCACATGACGCGTCAGGAGTAGGCAGTGCAATAAATTGAAGTTAAAAGCCCAAGCGCCTAAAGAAACAGGCCGCAAGGGTTGCAACAAAGCAAATGGGCCACCATTTCCAAAGTTAAAGCAATAGTGCAAATAAATTATATTACTAATAAATGGACATAAAGACACAATTAGAGCATAGTGCTCAGATGACATATAAGAATAACATCAAATGATATATCTGAGAGACATTGTAAGGGAGTAAATCAACTACAATAAATTGATTTTGTCATGTTCATAATAAACATTGAAGAGTATAGATGAACCATGATGTTTAATACCTCATAAATTTTCACAAATTGTAATGAAAATATAACGTGAGCTCGAAAAATCCAATACAAGTGCATCAAAACAATCTTAAATACGATTGATCAAGCAAACCATACTCCCTACAAAAGTTATCTTCATAACCTATCATTGACAAAGTATATGTCCAAGTGTCAAGTAAGGTGCTCAAGTGCAAGTGTTTAAAAACAATTACATATTCAGATGAAAAAATTGTTTAGGCTACAGAGTACTCAATTAGAAAACCTGCAAATGAGAACAAAAAAGGCAAAGTTTAACAGTCGAATATCTCATATCTCAATGAATTAATCAGAAACAGAAATTCCCAAGGAATACAAATCAAAACAAGAGACAACTCAGTTCAGTTAGGTTAAGGAAAAATGCACACAATTTACAAAAAATGATGTAATTCATCAAAAGCATTTAATCCATTAGGGGATCGGGTATCCAGCAAAAGTATGAAATATGCTTCCCTTTGGCGTAATAGTTTTTCACGATCACCACCTCTGCCCGGATTAGCTACAGAACATAAGAGGGTATATGTGAGATCCTTTAATTTCCTGTCGTGTACCGCTTTAAAGTGGCGAGCCACTGGGTAGTTCATGTCGGAGTTAACTATGGCCCGGATGTGCTGCAGTATACGCTGGTTTGCTGGTAATTTAGTGCTTCCAATATAAGATAATGAACATGTGCAGGTTAGCTGGTAAACTACAAAATCACTGCGACATGTTAGATGTTCTCTTATTGGAATCGACCTGTCATTGAAAGCAGATACATAGTGTGTGCCATTGACCGCAAAAGTGCTGGCACGACAGGAGGTGCACCTAAAAAAACCAGATTTATATATATGTATATATATATATATATATATATATATATATATGTATGTATACACACACACACATATATATATATATACACACACACCCATATATATATATATATATATATATATATATATATATATATATACACACACACACACACACACACACACACACACACACACACACACACACCCATATATTACCTACTGGCGATAGCCAGTAGGTATATATAGTTAGGATTGTTTTCCATAGGGAAATCGCAACATTCTATTGAGAATAACTTTGGCGCCGGTTGAGGAATCTTCCTGAATTTTTCCTTAACTTTGCCTCACGGCGCTCCGCTCCTTCCCTGAAAGTTTGGGGGGGGTTCGTCAAGCGGGGGCCGAGATAAAAGGGGGTCCCAAAACGTGTTTTCCCCATGTTAATTTCCATAGGGCGGTTGGACTCACTTTTAGACCGAACGGCTGAATGGTTTTCCACCAAACTTGGCAAAATTGTAGGGACCGGTAGCCCGATGTGCCTTTGCTATGTCTCAAGATATGTGCTCCAGTGGTTTTTACGAAAATTAACTTTGAAAAAATATATATTGGGCTACATTGGGCTACATATATGTTAGAGCCCAAATGTAGCCCAATGTAGCCCATGTAGCCCAATGTAGCCCAAAGATGGCCACCAGAGACAAAAAAAAACAAATGTAGCCCAAATATCAGCCAGATGTAGCCCAACTATAGCCCAATGACAGATTGTCCCAGAGTGTTCTAAAGAACAACTAGAGCGCTAACAGTCTTACTTATGACAAAAGTATGGCACACCTGAAGTCATCTTGATTGGAATAAAGTGTTAAACTTAAAACATTTAATTTGCAAAGGAACAAAATGAGGGGTTTCATTTTGACATAGAAATGTTATATATATATATATATATATATATATATATATATATATATATATATATATATATATATATTCACTGAAAAAACCATAGGTTACACACCAGCTATAGTTAGGAAAAAATCATAGGTTTCAGGCCTTATATAGTTAGGAATTAGCATTTAAAAAACCTTTGAAATTCACTGAAAAAACCATAGGTTTCAGGCCTTATATAGTCAGGAATCAGCATTTAAAAAACCTTTGAAATTCACTGAAAAAAACCATAGGTTTCAGGCCTTATATAGTTAGGAATTATTTTTTAAAAAACCTTTGAAATTCACTCAAAAAACTATAAGTTTTAGTGGTGTTATAGTTAGCTGGACATTTTACTCATACAAAATCAATGAAACTGCTCCTATATAGTTAGTTGTACTAACTATATTTCGCGCACCCGCAATCCACTGCTGATTATGTCACATTAGATCATTCATGACATGGTCAGTGACATCACTGATAACATCTCAAATGACATCACTGATGACATCATCCACGTGACAATCACATACACCTTTTCATACACTATTACAATTTTTCATCACTGTTTGTAAAATACAGAGTATCATATTTAAATCCATTGTCACAGCAATACAAGTACCTAAAAATCCACTCACTGATTCATAGATGTATACACACATCTAATCACTTACCTATGGATTCATTCATACATGCTGTCAATGAACAATAGAACACTATCAGAAATACTTATACATCTATATCGACATTAAACAACAGCACGCATTCTATTCACATATGAAGTCATCCTACTCACTTATGCAAACAATGGATCATACTTACATATTTACTTAGCAAAACACTTATACAAACACCACTTCTTCTATTCATTTAGATAGTAAGTCATACTTAGTGAATTATAAAATCATTATTACGAGTATACAGTTATCCATACAGTCACTCACACAATCATTGTGTCTTATGTATACTTATTTATATACAACAACTTACACATACAATGCCTTTTATTTTTCTAGTTTGTTGGACCTGTACCTTTGAGAAATATATTTGCTCATCACCACACCCATAAAGAGATTCCCTCCCCCAAACTGTTAGAACATGTAGTTTTAACTTCATATATCTACTGAATCAACTATTCACACATCTTTGAACAGTCACACCCCCCCCACCGAACCACACACACTTTCACACTCCCATACAAATACTCAGTTAACTAATCAATAACTAATATAGACTTTCACATAGCTAGTAACCAACTGTAGAATCAGTTTACACAACAACTGACAAAGTGATACAGATATTCACACAGTTTAGTCACTATCCACTATATTTAGTGAGACATTATAAATTGGTCAAGTAAACAGTCAATTACACTGCTACTAAATCCTCCATCCAAATATTTATTTATATATATCCACTCATTCTTCAATGTAAATTGCTATATATATATAATGCATATTTAAATAACGAAGCAAACCACATTCACTGGATGATGTCATCAGTGATGTCATCAGTGATGTCATTTGAGATGTCATCAGTGATGTCACTGACCATGTCATGAATGATCTAATATGTGACATCATCAGCAGTGGATTGCGGGTGCGGGAAATATAGTTAGTACAACTAACTATATAGGAGCAATTTCATTGGTTTTGTATGAGTAAAATGTCCAGCTAACTATAACACCACTAAAACTTATAGTTTTTTGAGTGAATTTCAAAGGTGTTTTAAAAACGAATTCCTAACTATATAACTCCTGAAACCTATGTTTTTTTCAGTGAATATATATATATATATATATATATATATATATATATATATACACACACACACACACACACATATATACACACACACACACACACACACACATATATACACACACACACACATATATATATATATATATATATATATATACACACACACACACATATATATATATACAAACACATATATATATCTGCAATACCTCACAGCGCTCCACCACTCAGGTGAAATACAAGGCATGGACCAACTTGTTGCAGCATACAGTTTATTCACCCAATAAACAGTCATGACGCGTTTCGACCGTCCCTGCGGCCTTGGTCACATGACAATGCAATATGCTCAGCCCATTTTAAAGTGCAAGTGCATCACATGTCTACATGGACATAGAGAAAATACTTTGTTTAAATACCGTTACAGAGATCAAGTTCACGGTCTCATTTCTATACGTATGAATACGAAAACTTAATTGCACAAAAGACAGTTGATAAATCACTTCCATTGTGAATTGTTATGCTTTGGTCAACAGCAATATTTTGTTTCAATCACACTTCTGCTGCCAGCTTAAATGCTTGTTCCATATTCCAAAACATAATCCTTATGAACTATATCCATTTTGACATGTGTATTAAATTTAAAAATTAACCACGTGCTCACCATAACGTGCATAAACTATAAATCTTTTTAAAAAGAAACTAAAATTATTTTTTCTAATGTTTCTACAAATAATTCTTATATGTTATGAGACTGCACAAGAAACGCATATATAAGCATAATATAAGTCACTTAACACTATAGACCGATCTTACCCAATAGTATTAATATTTCTAAATAGACACCTAAGTACATATTATGTCTAACAAATAATTGTATGTTATTTAACGTTCAAGGAAGGATCCCCTTCAATGATAGTACTAAAGTGGCCTAGTGCAATGTAATTAAAGTGAATCATGCTTATAAAAGATAATAAATCCACGAATAAATATCAGTTGTCAAAATATAGTTATACTGGTTCAGTTCATTGTCCAATGTTATAGTGGATATATTGAGGGGGAAATTCATACATATGATGGCAGTTTTAGGGGGATAGTTTCAAATAAATTCATACAGTACTTAATGTGACTGACCATATATCAAATTCAATTCATTTACACAAAACCATAATTGATGGTGAGGTAAAAGATATATGAATTAAAACCACATTGTAAAAACAAACCTATTTATAAAACGGAAATCGGTGACATGATTAAAACCAACTATCTAAAAAACATATGGATAAAATCTACCCTAATATTTAGAAGACGGCTGAAATCAATCATGGGTCATCAAATATAAATATTTTGCACCTGTAATATATCTAAAAACTCTAATAGTTTAAAGGAAATAAATATGTTTCAATACAAAATGGTGCAAATCTAGCAATTTGATATCCCAATTTTCCTGTTTGTCTTAGCTACAATGTTGGACGATATATGCCTTCTTTTCCTATCCTATATTCCTTTTAGAGACCTCACATGTGGAAGATTATTGGCTCTTTCAATTATAAATATGTGTGAAGGTCTTCTGTAGTGTTCAGACCTCCGGGCCATTTGGAATCGAATTTCAGAATGTAGTTTGTTTCAGTTCTTCGCATGCAGGCCTCCCTATCCCCTCCTCTTTTTGTTACTGGGATGGACTTGATTGCGTAGTATTTTAGGCCTTGAGGTTTGCTGTTGTGAAATGCCTCAAAATGCCTCGCAACCGGATAGCTTTGGTCTTTATTGGTTATAGCACGCAAATGCTGCAGGATTCTTTTATGAACCTGCAGCTTCGTGCTGCCTACATATTTCAGATAACTCGCATTCCAGGATGTATACACAATATTCCGTTTTACATGTAAGATGTTGCTCAATCTCCCTAGTCGCCTTTGGGATGACTGGTGTATTTTTTAGTGTTCACACCATGTTGACATGCTTTACATCTAAAGCATTTATAGAACCCCCTACTGGTAGGCCGCCAGGGTTCTTTTCCAAGACATTCCTGGCTTTTCTTTGTTAGAATTGTGCCCAGACTCATACCTTTACGATAGGTTATCGATGGATTGGGCAACAAATCTCCAATAATGGGGTCATCTTGTATAAAATGCCAGTTTCGTCTGACTATACTCCTTAACTCCTTTTCTTGTTTGGAGTATGTTAGTACTAACCGGACTGCATTAGTATCTACACTCTGAATTGGACTATATTTCGGATTGTATTTCAGGAGATCACTTCTGGCTTTTTGTCGTGATTTTCTGATGGCGGTTTCTACTGTTCTAGTGCTATAACCTCTTTCCACAAATCTAAGTAAACTTTCTTGTTGCTTCATGATCATATCCTCATCATTACTACAAATACGGCGAATGCGGAACATCTCACCGCATGGTATTGATTTGATCAAGTGTTGTGGATGGGCACTCGTTGCATGTAATAGAGTGTTTCCCGCCGTCGGTTTTCTAAAAAGGGTAGTACTAAGAACATTGTTGGATAAAAAACACCTGCACATCTAAGAATATCACCGATTCCTTGCTAATACTAGAAGTAAAATTCAAGTTAAGATCATTCACATTGATTTCCTGTATAAACACTGTCTTCAGATCCATGCCACACTATAAAAAGGTCATCAATAAAACGAAGCCAAGAGACTATGTTGGATGTACAGTAGTGCATGTATTTACGCCTGAGGACCAGTTCCTCCCACCACCCCATAAAGAGGCAAGCATAACTTGGGGAGAAACTGGCCCCCATGGCTACACCCTGGACCTGTTGAAAAAATTGGCCATTAAACATAAAATAATTGTTCTCTAGACAGAATGATAGCATTTCCAGAAGCATTTTCATGTGGGGAGTCAGTTCCATAGGTCATCTGCTTAGATAATATTCGCATGCTCGCAGGCCATCCCTATGCTTGATGCAGGTATACAAGGAACTCACATCCAATGTCACTAAAAGAAAGTCTGATTTCCATTCGATCTCTTCTATTTTCCGTAGGAAATTACTTTTATGGATTAGTTACTTATCTGTAATCCTAGTTCTCTTCCAGGGGTATCCTCATCAAAGCCATAAGCATTAGAATATTCCCGCCCATGTGCGGGACCCCGGAAACACTATATTATATGTGCCCCACATATATATTTATATATACACACTCATATATAATATATATATATACATACATATATATATATATATATATATATATATATATATATAAAAACATGCAATAGCAGCCAAATAAAGAACAGAGCTGAAATATGCTGCAAAGAATTTCCACCATACATGAGTAATAAGCATTAGAAACATGAGAAAACAACACAAGGTTTGTTTCAGAAAGTGTTTTAATGCTCAGACTGCAGTAGAAATTCTCATAACTCACTGGAAGCATAGAAAGCTCCCAGGCTGCATTGCAAACACAGTCTAAAAAGACTGAAAAGCTAACCTGTAGCTGCATACCAATAAACTGACACCGTGCCTTTAAGGCACCCATGACCCCCAGTATCCCATCATGCCTCAGGGGTGACAGTTAGGTCAGTTGTTCTTTTCGGAGACTGAAAATAAACCCAGTAACAAATAGGTTAACAATATCTCCTTATTAAAGAATGTCCTTTGCCCGGGAAAGCGGGAGGGTTGCTTATGACTTTGATGAGGATACCCCTGGAAGAGAACTAGGATTACAGGTAAGTAACTAATCCTTCTCTTCCAGGGGATCCTCATCAATAGTCATAAGCATTAGAATAGAATAGCGAGCCTCACCTCATCTCCCTGCGGGCAAAGGAGTAACAATACAGTAATAACCATATGAAGCCTAGTAACTACTAAGCTTGTACAGGCCGTAGGCTACCCAAATAGATTCCTCAGAGAGGCTTGTCCTACTTGAGTATCGGCCCTG
The DNA here is from genome assembly GCF_964261635.1 of Lissotriton helveticus. Lineage (NCBI taxonomy): Eukaryota > Metazoa > Chordata > Amphibia > Caudata > Salamandridae > Lissotriton > Lissotriton helveticus. The sequence continues at coordinate 387,590,334 of NC_136060.1, forward strand.
GAATCAGACTCGAGACAGTAATGTCTCGTAAAGGTATGAACTGATTTCCAAGTCGCAGCCTGGCAAATCTCAGACATTGGAATGTCGTGCAAGAAGGCTACTGTAGCGGCCTTCCCTCTAGTGGAATGCGCTTTGGGTGACTGCAACAAAGGCTTGCCTGCAAGCTGATAAGCCAATTTAATGCAAGAGACAATCCATCTCGCGATGGACCTCTTGGCCGCTAGAAAACCTGTTCGCATTGAACCATAGTTTACAAACAGTTGATCCGTTTTCCTAATCCCTTTGGTCATTTCCAAATAGAACTTGAGCACTCTCTTAAGATCTAAGGAGTGAAGTGACCGCTCGGCTGGGGTCGTAGGATTTGGAAAAAACGAAGGGAGGGAAATGGACTGATTTATATGAAAATCAGAAATGACTTTAGGCAAGAAAGCTGGATGAGCCCTTAGGACTACCCTATTGTGATGAAAGAAAGTATAAGGTTCTTTCGCACAGAGAGCTTGAATCTCGCTGACTCTGCGAGCAGAGGTAATAGCCACCAAAAAGGCCGCCTTCCAAGAGAGATGTTGCAAAGAGGCCTTGTGGATGGGCTCAAAAGGCGGTGACATTAACCTGGATTGAACCAGGTTCAATTCCCATGGAGGAGAAGGACTTCGCACAGGGGGATACACTTTTTTCAACCCCTGGAGGAAGTCCTTAACCACTGGAACCTGAAAGAAAGAAACCTGATCAGGTGATTTTCTGTATGCTACTACGGCTGACAAATGCACCCTAATAGAAGCGTATTTTAAACCAGCAGTCGCTAGGGAAAGGAGGTATGGCAAGATGACGTCCTCCTGTCCTTTAGTCGGATCAAGGTGATGATCCCTACACCATAAGAAAAACCTCTTCCACTTGAACGCATAGGACGTTCTCGTGGAAGGTCTCTTAGCCTCTTTTAAAATGTTCATGCACTCAGGAGGCAAGTTCAAATGTCCGTATTGCAGGACCTCAGGAGCCATGCTGTTAGGTTCAGTGAAGGGAGGTTGGGGTGCATTATCCTCCCGTTCATCTTGCTCAACAGGTCCGGCCTGCAAGGGAGTCGTCTGTGTGGACACACAGACAGATGTAGAAGATCCGGGTACCACCACTGCCGCAGCCAATCCGGAGCTATCAGGATCATTTCCATGTTTGACCTGCAGAGCTTGGAAACTACTCTCGGAATCAGAGCCAGGGGAGGAAACGCGTAAGCGAATGTCCCTGACCAATCCATCAGTAGAGCATTCCCCTGAGTCCCTGGCCGGTGGAACCTGGACGCGAAGGCGTGGCATTTGGAGTTTTCGTCGTCTGCAAACAAATCTATGGTTGGACGACCCCAGCAACGAAAAAGCTCTTCTACTACTTCGTCGTTTAGCACCCAGTCTGGCTGATCTTCGAAGTGCCTGCTGAGTGTGTCTGCTTTTACGTTCAACTCGCCTGGAAGGTGTACTGCCACTACCGTAAGGCCTCGAGAGAGGAGCCAAAACCAGATTGCCTGAGCCTCTCGAGACAGAGGGCGAGACCTTGTGCCTCCTTGTTTGTTCAGATAGAACATGATGGTCGTATTGTCCGTCTGAACTAGGACTGAGTTGGACTCCATCGCTGGGAAAAAAGCTTCGAGAGCCAGGAATACCGCTCTGAGTTCCAGCATATTGATGTGGTATGTCTGCTCCTGCACAGACCACTGGCCTTGAATTTGAAGCGGACCCATGTGCGCTCCCCAACCTTGCAGAGAGGCATCCGTCACTATCGACTGGGTTGGAAGAGGCTGGTGAAACCGAACCCCCACCATCAAATGCTTTCTCCGTGTCCACCATTTGATGGCATCTTTCGTCGCTTGGGAGAGCTTGATGCGATCCTCCCAAAGACCTGTCGCCTGGTCCCATTGATCCTCCAGAGCCTGCTGTAGAGGACGCATTCTCAGCCAGGCGTTTGGGATGAGAAAGATGCAGGATGCCATGGAACCCAGCAGGGATGCTACTTGTCGGGCTGTTGGAAGCCGAGATTCTAGCAGGATTCCACATTTCTGGTCCATGGAAAAAAGTCTCTCCTCCGAAGGAAACGCTTTTCCCACTTTTGTGTCCAGAACGGAGCCTAGGTAGTGAATTGACTGTGTAGGCCGCTGGACTGATTTCTCCAGATTCACATGGAGGCCGAGCCTGTGCAACTGGAGTAGACACAGCTGTAGATCGTGTTTTACCTGCACTGGAGATTGACCTTTTAGGAGCCAGTCGTCCAGGTATGGGTAGATGAAGAGCCCCTTCTTGTGAAGAAAAGCCGCCACCACTGCCATGCATTTGGTGAAGACTCGTGGTGCGGACTTGAGACCGAAGGGTAGCACTGTGTGCTGATAGTGTTTGTTCCCTACGACAAACCTCAAGTACTTGCGATGTTGTAGAGCAATAGGGATGTGAAAGTACGCATCTTGCAGGTCCACCGAACACATCCAATCCCCGACTTGAAGATGTGGGCATATTTGGTGAAGCGACAACATGCGGAACTTTTCTCTGATGATGACCTTGTTTAGAAGTCGTAGATCGAGTATTGGTCTGAACTTGTCCTCCTGATCTTTTTTGGGGACAAGAAAGTACCTGGAGTAAACTCCCTTTCCTCTTTGAGCGAGAGGAACCTCCTCTATCGCTCTTTTTTGTAGTAAGACTTTTACCTCTCTTCGGAGCAAGCTTAGTTGGTGAGGGTAAGCGCTCTTTGGAGGGATGTTCTTTGGAGGCGCACGGAAACTTAGTTTGTATCCATTGCGCAGTATATTCAGCACCCACTGATCCTTTGTGATGCTGACCCACTCTGCCAGGTGTTGTGAAGCACTTCCTCCCACTGGAGTGGGTAACGGCGCCAGAGGAAGCCACTGCTCAGGCTTTCCCTCCTCTTGTGGTGTTAGAGGATTGTTGATGACCTCCTCTACCTCTGCCAGGTTTACCTCGAAACTGGGGTTTCCCTTGGTTCTTATTTTGGGACCACTGAGGGGTTTGAACCCTCTGTTGAGCCCCTCTCCCCCTGTTGGTCTTGAAGCGGCGCTTGAATTCTTTCTTCTTCTCCAAGCCCACCGCTTTCACTGTGTCCAGCTCCGTCTTCATTCGGGTCATTTCCTCGTCAGCATGCTCCCCGAAGAGAGCGGAACCCGAAAAGGGGAGATTAAGGATGCGATGCTGAGCATCCGGCTTCAGGCCTGTAAGGCGCAACCATGCCAACCTCCTGGCACAAACCCCATGTGAATAGGAATGCGCCGCAAGGACAGCACCATCCGCAGCCGTGCTGATCATCTGATTCGCCACCAGACATCCTTCAGTCACAGTCTCTTCAAAATCCTGCTGGTCTTCTTTTGGCAGCTTGGCTTTGAACCTTTCCATAGAGTCCCATAAGGCTCTGTAGTATCGACCCAGAAGCGCATCCGCACTAGAAACCTTAAGGGTCGAAGCAGCTGAGTTGCAAACTTTGCGACCCCAGGAGTCTTGAGTCTTGCTGTCCTTGTCTGGTGGGACTGAAGAAGAACCGGCAACTGCGTGTGTCTTCCTCGCTGCTGCCACAATTACAGAGTCTGCTGGAGGGTCAGATCTTACAAAAACCGGGTCAGAAGAGGCCGGTTTGTATTTCTTCTGAATGCGGGCTGGCACCGCTCTGATAGCCGCCGGAGTTAGGAATACCTCCTTGACAGGATCCATAATCCCCGGGACTAATGGCAGTAGAGGACGGGAGATCGCTTTTTTGTGTAAAGTCTCAAAAATGACTGTTGTTGTAACCTGAGGGACAGACATTTCAATGTTCAGCTTCTGAGCTCCTCTTTGCAAGACATCCAGATACGTGCCAATGTCATCCACTGGGGAGGATCTGGACGTAGGACTGTCCGTCAACGTAGGGGAGTAGTCCCTCTTGGAGGACTTGGTAGAAGAGGTAGATGAAGTAGACGGAGTTCGTCGACGTCTACGGTGAACACTGTGCCTCCTCTCTTTTGATCTCTTCGAACGCTCTTCCCATCTAGGAGAGCGAGACCTGACTCGATCCTCTGGTTCTTTTCTGGGAGATCGGGGCCTTCTGGGAGATCTGGTTGGTGTTCTCACCAGAGATTTGCACCTGGGAGGGCTATGCTTGTCCATCTCCTCTACCAGATCCTGAAGAGGAGACCTGTGCTGTGAGCTGGCATAGTCCTGCATACGTTTTGCAGCCCCAGAATCTCTCCAATGGTCCAAAGATCTGTACCATCTAGGTGACAGTCTTACTTTATCCGCCCAAGGATCTGTCCGACGCTCAGGAGATTTGCGCACAGGACTTCTGGATTTCGAAGACGCAGTTGAGGAGCCAGAGGACCTTGAAGTGGAATGACGGGAAGCTGACTCCGTTACCATAACCACATCCGAACACCTCGACGTCGAGCGATCTTCCCTCGTAGTCTAGTACTTTCGGGGAGTCGGCGGATCAAACAATCTTGTCTTTGATTGTCTATGCGAGGATGTATGGTCTCTCGACGTCGAGCGGCGATGATCAGCCGCCGACGGAGTTCCCTGTCTCGACGTCGAACGGCGAGTACCGGCCGTCGACGGAGCTCTCTCTCTCGACGTCGAACGACGATGCCAAGTCGTCGACGGAAGTCTCTCCCTCGACGTCGAACGACGATGTCCAGTCGTCGACGGAAGTCTTTCTCTCGACGTCGAACGACGATGTCCTGTCGTCGACGGAGTTCTCTGCCTCGACGTCGAGTGACGATGTCCAGTCGTTGACGGTCTTTCTCTTGACGTCGAACGGTGATGATCAGCCGTCGACGGAGTTTTCTGCCTCGACGTCGAATGTCTGTGCGACGACGGCGGAGGGGTATTGGGCACCCTCGACGCCAAGAGCTGACGAGACACCGACGGAGACTGCCTCCTCGACGCCGATCGACTTTTCCCTGTCGACGGCGGAGGGGTATTGGTCCTCGACGCCGAACGCCGTTTCTTTGACGACGGAGGAGTCACACTTCTCGACGCCGGTCGTCGTCTGGATGACGTCGGCGGAGGGGTGACCTCCCTCGACGCCGGTCGACGCCTGGTTGACGACGGCGGAGGGGTCTTGGATCTCGACGCCGACCGTCGCCCGGTTGACGGCGGCGGAGTTCCCTTCCTCGACGTCGGACGTCGCCCGGTTGACGCCGGCGGGGATTTCGACGATGGAACTGGATCCTTCGACGTCGTCGACGTACCTGGTCTTCTCTTCGACGGCGAGCCCGCCGTCGACGGTAGTTTAGACGATGTATGATCCACCGGTGGTTCTTTTCTCAGCGCCGAGCCCGACGCCGAAGGTGAAGGGTGTGAAGACTTCTTTCTGGAAGATGTACGAGTCTTCTTGGAGCCCTTCTTCACCGGAGATCTTCCTCTTGATGACCTATGAGCTAGGCCATAAATGCGAATCCTCTCCCTGTCCTTTAGAGTTCTTCCTGACAGGTGCTCACAATGAGGACAGGTGCCTGGATCATGATCTGCAGGCAGACACAGGATACAGACGTCGTGGTTGTCTGATTTGGCCTTCTTGTTACCACAAGAAGGACATTTGTCAAAGAGTGAAGGCATTCTCAAGAGAAAATGTTCACCAAACTGACTGAAAAAGACAGTATCTTACTTGACTAGATGTTAAATGTCGAGTAAGAACAAAAAATTGTAAAATTGAAGGGTTTTTCTGTCAAAAAACAGAAAAATAGTGGAGCTCTGAAGGAGCCGGAAAGAACAACTGACCTAACTGTCACCCCTGAGGCATGACGGGATACTGGGGGTCATGGGTGCCTCAAAGGCACGGTGTCAGTTTATTGCTATGCAGCTACAGGTTAGCTTTTCAGTCTTTTTAGACTGTGTGTTTGCAATGCAGCCTGGGAGCTTTCTACGCTTCCAGTGAGTTATGAGAATTTCTACTGCTTTCTGAGCATTAAAACACTTTCTGAAACAAACCTTGTGTTGTTTTCTCATGTTTCTAATGCTTATTACTCATGTATGGTGGAAATTCTTTGCAGCATATTTCAGCTCTGTTCTTTATTTGGCTGCTATTGCATGTATATGTATATATAT